>NC_135649.1:83537722-84199285 GCF_053574225.1 Canis aureus | reverse complement strand
TTTTTCCTTTCTAGTCACTATGGCTTTTATTTCCTTTTCTTACCTTATTTCATTGGCTAGGACTTCTAGTATTATGCTGAATAAGAATGGCAAGTGCAGACATCTTTTGCCTTGTTTCTGATCTTAGGGGGGAAGTCGTTCAGTCTTTTACCATAAAGAATGAGGTTATATGTAGGTTTATGTAGAATTTTTAAAAATCAAGTTGAGGCAGTTTCCCTCTATTCCTAGTTTGCTGAGAATTTTTATCATGAACCAGATGTTAAGTATCTTTAATGGATGGAAATGCCTTTTCTGCATCAGTTGATAGGATTATGTGATTTTTCTTCCTTAGCTTGTTAACATGGTGGATTTCATGATTATTGAAACTAAGCCAGTTTTCATCCTGGAATAAACCCCACTTAGTCGTGATATATAAAATTTTCCACATATTGTTGAATATGATTTACTGATACTTTGTTGAGGATTTTCACATCTAAGTTCATGAGAGATACTGGGGTTTTTTGGGCATTTGTCTAGTTTTGGTATCAGGTAATACTGGCCTCATAATTTTGTGGAAGAGACTATGTAGAATTAGTGGTAATTCTACTTTAAATATTTGGTAGAATTCTCCATTGAAAGTATATGGGCCTGAAGATTTAGTTTTTGGGAGTCTTTTAATGATTACTTCAATTTTTAAATAGATAAAACGTCAAATTATCTACTTCATATTGGATGAATTATGGTAGTTTGTGCTTTTTGAGGAATTGGTCCATTTCACCTGAGTTGTCAAATTTATGTATGTAGAATTATTCTTAGTGTTTTTTATCCTTTTAATGTCTGTGAATTCTGTAGTGGGATCCTGTTTCATTGCTGATATTAGTAATTTGTCTTCTCTTTATTTTTAGCCTTGGTAGAGGTTTATCCAATTCTTAATCTTTTTTTAGAACCAGGTTTTTGTTCCAATGATTTTTCTCTGTTGTTTTTCTGTTTTCAATTTTACTGATTTCTGTTCTTGTTTCCCTCTGCTTGATTTGTGTTTACTTTTATCTTCTAGTTTCTGGAGGTGGGTTTTTAGAATATTGATGTGAGACCTTACATCATTTGCAGTGTAAACATCTAATACTATAAATTTCACTCTCAGCACTGATTTGGTTGTGTCTCACAAATTTTGATATGTTGCATATTCATTTTAATTCGACATATTGTTGTTGTTTAATATTCCATGGATTATTTAGAATTCTCATTTTTAAGGATCTGGAGAATTTCCTGATATCTTTCTGATATAGATTCTTAGTTTGATTCCATCATTAGTGAACACATTCTGTGTTATTTTAATTCTTTTAAATCTATTCAGGTTTGTTTTATGAACCAGGAT
Organism: Canis aureus; assembly: GCF_053574225.1. NCBI lineage: Eukaryota > Metazoa > Chordata > Mammalia > Carnivora > Canidae > Canis > Canis aureus. Next base: position 84,197,931 of record NC_135649.1, on the reverse strand, counting down.
CTGGCCTATGTTGTGAATATTCCATGCGTGCTTAAAAAGAATGTGTTTCAATGGAATATTACTCAGCCATTAGAAATGACAAATACCCACCATTTGCTTCGAAGTGGATGGAACTGGAGGGTATTATGCTGAGTGAAATAAGTTAATTGGAGAAGGACAAACATTATATGGTCTCATTCATTTGGGGAATATAAATAATAGAGGGGAAGGGAGAAGAAATGGGTAGGAAATATCAGAAAGGGAGACAGAACATGGAAGACTCCTAACTCTGGGAAACTAACTAGGGGTGGTGGAAGGGGAGGAGGGCGGGGGGTGGGGGTGACTGGTTGGCGGGCACTGAGGCGGGGCACTTGACGGGATGAGCACTGGGTGTTATTCTGTATGTTGGCAAATTGAACACCAATAAAAAATAAATTTATTATTAAAAAAAACTATAAACATAACACTAAAAAAAAAAAGAATGTGTTTCAGGGGTGCCTGGGTGGCTCAGTTAAGTGTCTGCCTTTGGCTCAGGTCATGATCTCAGGGTCCTAGGATTGAGCCCTATGTTGGGCTCCCTGCTCAGTGGGGAGCCAGCATCTTCCTCTCCCTCTCCCCCTCCCCTGCTCATGCTCTTTCTCTGTCTCTATCAATAAAAAAATACAATCTTTTTTTTTAAAAGAATGTGTTTCTATTGTTATTAGGTAGAGTGTTGTACAAATATCAATTCAGTCTTGTTTGCTTGATGGTATTATTTAGTTCCTTATATCATTGTTGATTTTCTGACTGGTAATTCTGTCAATTGTTGAGAGAGGTATTGAAGTTTCCAAGTATAAATGTGAACAGGTCTACTTCTCCTTTCTGTTCTTTCAGGTTTGCTTCAAAAATGTGAAGTTCTGTTGTTTGCTGCATACATCCACATTTTGGATTGCTATGTCTTGTTGGTGGGCTGAAACTTTTATCATTATGTACTGTCCTTTGTTGTCTCAGGTAATTTTCTTTGCTCCAAAGTTTATCTGATATTAATATAACCACTCTTCTTTTTACCGATTTTTTTTAGAGAGAGAGAGCATGAGGGGTGGGGAGGTGGGCAGAAAGAGAGGGAGTTCAAGAATCTTAAGCAGGCTCCATGCCCAGCACAGAGCCTGATGCAGCGCTTGATCTCACAACCCTTAGATCATGACCTGAACCAAAATCAAGAGTCAGACACTCAACCAACTGAGCCACCTAGGCACCTCTTTTTTTTTTTTAATTTTTAAATTGAGATGTAATTCACATACCACAGAGTTCATCATTTAAAGTGTTTGATTCAATGGCTCTTAGTACATTCAGAAAGTTGTGCATTGATCACCCCTAATTCCTGTTTTTCTGACTATTATGTAAAAAATGGAGGAATGCCTGGGTGGCTCAGAGCGTGATCCTGGGTTCTGGGATTGAGTCCCACATCGAGCTCCTTGCATGGAGCCTGCTTCTCCCTCTGCCTGGGTCTCTGCCTCTCTCTCACTCTCTTTCTATGTCTCTCATGAATAAATAAATAAATAAAATCTTAAAAAAATAAAATAAAAAATTGAAAGACCAAAATGCAATTTTCATTCAATATATATCCTTTGGTCCTTATGTAGTTTTTTTTAAAAAAGATTTTATTTATTCATGAGAGAGAGAGAGAGAGAGAGAGGCAGAGGGAGAAGGAGGCTCCATGCAGGGAGCCCGACGTGGGACTCGATCCCGGGTCTCCAGGATCAGGCCCTGCGCTGAAGGTGGCGCTAAACTGCTGAGCCACCCAGGCTGCCCCCTTATGCAGTTTTGTTGCAGAAAGTGAAGCCCATGATTTTAGAATGATGATAGCAATTTATCAAATTAAACAGTTTTCACACAGTTTCGATAATTGCAGCAATTTCCTCAAACCGCTTGTAGAAATTCTGAAATTGTGGAGTTGTCATTTCAAAGGACTTATTCTTTACATGGCCTGAATGATCTGCCACTTTTAGCATCACTGTAACATAAGGACACTTAGTGATCTGCAACTGTCTGAGCTTATAGCCATACACAGTTTGAGCTGAAAACCTCTAAGCTGGTTGGTGACCTCACTTAACACATGGCAGCAGTCCACTAGACCTCTCCAGGCAAGTGTCCAGGACTCACACCAGCAACTCCCCTTTCAATTAATGTTTATATGGTATATTCTTTTCATCCTTTCGCTTTCAACCCACCTATATCATATTCAAAGTGAATTTCTTGTAGACAGCATATTGTTGGGTCATGTTTTAAAGCCATCCTGCTGGTCTCTTTTTGTATATTTGTGAATTTAGACCATTTATATTTAATGTAATTATTGATATTATAGGGCTTACATTTGCCATTTTTATTTATTTAATTTATTTTTAAGATTTTAAAAATTTATTCATGAGAGACACAGAGAGAGGCAGAAACACAGACAGAAGCAGAAAGAGAAGCAGGCTCCATGCAGGGGGCCTGATGCAGGACTTGATCCCAGGTCTCCAGGATCACACCCTGGGTTGAAGGCAGACGCTTAACTGCTGAGCCACCCAGGCATCCCATATTTGCCATTTTTAAAACTTGATTTGTTTGTTCTATTTATTGTTCCCATTTCCCTTTTAGTTTTCCTGTTAGTTACATGAATATTTTTAAGAACTTCATTTTATCTGCAGTGTTTCAGAGTATTTTTCTTTGTATGCTTATTTTAGTGCTTTCTTTAGATTATACATATGCAACTAATCACAATCTACTGGTCTCGACATTTCACTGCCTCAAGTGGAAGTATACAAACTTCATGTCCATTTAGCTTCCTTTATCCTGTCCCCTTTATAATCCTCTTGTATTCTTTTCTATATATATTGAGAACTGTATCATATAGCGTTAATAACTTTTGCCTCAACTCTCAAACTTTTTTTTTAATTCAAGAGAATAGTCTGTTATATTTGCTCTGTTCTTTCTTTATTTGTGATGCTTCATTTCCTTCCTTTACCATTTCCTTTCTGTTGGAAGAACTTCCTTTAGTAGTTCTTTTACAGCAGATCTACTGGCAACACATTCTCCTAGTTTTCTGTCACCTGAGAATGTCTTTATTTCACCTTCATTTCTGAAGGATAGTATCATGGAATATACAACTCTGCATTGACAATTATTTTTTTTTCAGCACTTGAAAAGCATTGTGCCACTTCCTCTGGCCTCCATGTTTTCAGATATGAAATACACTGACATTCAGATCATTGTTTCTGTAAGCAATGCATCCATTCTCTCTAGTTGATTTCAAGATTTTTTCTTTGTCTTCCCTGAAGTTTGAGGACACTGTATCATGGTGTAGATTTCTTTGTGTTTTTGGTTGGAGTTCACTCAGCTCCTTGAATCTGTAGGTTTATGTCTCTTGCCAAATTTGGGAAAATTTTCAGACATATTTATTCAAGTACTTTTTTAGCTTCAGTCTCTTTTCCTCCTCTTTCTGGAACCCTGATGAAATGAATAGGTCACTTTTTGTAGTACCACAAGTCCCTGAGGCTATGTTCATCCTTTTTCACTCTATTTTCTGTTCACAGTAGATAAGTTCTATAGCTCTTTGTTCCGATTCACTAATTCTTTACTCTGTCATCTCTATTCTGCTATGGAGCCCATCCATCCAGTGAGCATTTAAAATTTTGGTTATTGTACTTTACAGTTCTGCAACTCCCATTTGGTTCTTTGTTTAATATTTCTTTGCCAAGAATTTCTATTTTTAAATTCTTTTTTTTAAAAGATGTTATTTATTCATGAGAGACACAGAGAGAGAGGCAGAGAAATAGGCAGAGGGAGAAGCAGGCTCCCCGTGGGGACTTGATCCCAAGACCCCAGGATCATGACCTGAGCCAAAGGCAGACACTCAACCACTGAGCCACCCGGGCACCCCTATTTTTAAATTGTTTCAAGTGTGTTTCCTAATGGTTAACTGACTGAAGCATATTGATGAGTGGCTTAAAATCCTTTTTGGATAATTTCAGAATCTTTGCTGTTTCAGTGTTGGCATCTGTCACTTACCTTTTCTCATTCAAGTTGAAATTTCCCTGATTCTTGGTTTGACATGTGATTTTTAAATCATATCCTGAATATTTGGGATACATTTGAATCTCTGAATTTTATTTAGATCTTCTGTTTTAGCAGGCCTCTACTGACACTGCTGGGGGAGGAAGGGGTACACCACCTGGTTACTATCAGGCGGAGTGGTACTCTAGAAGCCCTGGCTTCCCACTAGGGCTCTCCGGACAGGAGGTGGGGTTTGTGTATGGTGCTTGGTTTCTGGCTTCTTGGCTGACCCTTTCCCTGTCCTTTGGGTAGAGGTAATAGGCTTTTCTTGGGGCTTTTTGGTCTGTGACCATTTGCATTCCTGGTGTGCTGGCATCTCCAGTGTCTATTCCCAGATCTAGGGGGAAGCATGAAGAAAACTGAGGGAACTCACAGCTCTGCTGCCCCTCATTCCCCAAGGTCTGCAGTCAGTCTGGTTTCTTTTCTGGGCCCTTCAGAGTCTTTGTCTCATGTCTCATGTTTGGGGGTTTTTGTTACACTCTGTGGAAGGAATAAGGACAAATGCACTTAATTCCATCTTATCGGGAACCAGAGTTAGTCCTTTTGGAAATTGATTTATATTAAACTAAACTATATTGAAATTTGACACGGTGGCTCTTCTTTTATGTAGATAACCTGTACTAACAATATTAAAGGTTCATAGGAAGGCCTCAGGGCATTTATGAAATTGGCTTTTTAATGGGGATCTTTAGTGCACACTCTTTATCATCTTGAAGATGCTTCTTTCCCAAATTCTGCACTGCACAAGCAGTGGGCTTTAATGAAAGAAGAAAAAAGTTCAGATGCCCCAAAGGTAGAAAGCTGGACTTGTTGCTTATACACAGCCTCCGTTTTACACAACAGCTGATTGTTGCTGGGATGACTGATTTTGCCCACGTGAACAGTGCACACATGGAGGATGGACGGTTATGTGGTCAGTGCCTGAAGGGTACAGCTTCGATCCCAGCTCTTCCCCCACTCTCCCCAGCAAGTCTCAGGACATTCTGTCCCCCTCCTCGGGTGCCCCCACAGCAGGAGCTGCAGAAAGCGCGGTCATCCTGGCAGTGGTGCCCAATCTTTTTCCTCACCAAAATATCCCTTGGGTCACATTTTCTCCTGACCTGTCCTCACCAAGCAGAAATGACAGGTACTGACGGTATGGATTTCCAGCACTGGATCACACAGCTTAAATAAGGGAAGATTATGGGCTTCATAGTTAAGAGGCCTCATAGTGTCAGAGTTCAGCAGGCCTCCTGTCTGTGGGTTGCTGTGTTCTGAAGTTGAAAACATCCTTTGTTTTTTCCCTTCCAGGTCAGCCACCGTGAACCGGGGCACTCAGCATGTTGCCCCAGCACTGGAGAAGCCATGCTGCGGAGGCAGTCTATCACACTGTCAGAGACTGGGACTTGGCTGGGTACTGACTGCTGTGCAATTCTGCAGAGCAGCAATATCACGAGCTGTTAAATAATGACCGACACGTTGGTTGAAACGAAGTTTTCAGTAAGGAAGTGACAGTCCGATGTGGGTAATTATGGCCATAACTTTAGTTCCCAGCCTGAACCTGCCTCTGCTGGAGCCATTTCAACAAGGTGTTCTCAGAACAAAGAAGAGACATGGTTTGGTACCATTTCCCATCAGCAGCAGGTGTCTGAACAAAACATCAATGTGAATAAGGGCCAAGTGCAGTCCTTTGTATCTTGATTAAATTACTTGATATTAAATAAAAGGTCTGAGTGCTATTGGTTTAAACCTGACTCGTTCGGCTTTTTCAAAGAACTCCCCCTACACCTGCCCCTAAACCAGTTTTTAAATATTTTATTTATTTTTCGTGAGAGACACAGAGAGGCAGAGACACAGGCAGAGGGAGAAGCAGGCTACATGCGGGGAGCCCGACGTGGGACTCGATCCCTGGTCTCCAGGATCAGGGCCTGGACTGAAGGCGGTGCTAAACTGCTGAGCCACCCAGGCTGCCCCCTAAACCAGTTTTTAAAAAGGAATTTCTTTCCCTGGGGTGGGAGAACCCTAATGAGCTGACACAGATTTTTGCTATCGAGTTTTTCTGTCTGGTGTCTTTGTAATTATACTATTAGATGACTCTGCAGTCCATGTTAACGACAAGATTTGTTTTGTTTTGCTAGGGTGCAGATTTTTATGATGAAGTTCAGTTGCGAAGTTCAGTTGCATGGTTCAGGGAAGAGCTAGTCTACATACAAGGGAATAGGAAGACTGAAGGAAACTATTGAGTTCAAGAATCTTAGCAACACTCAAAGCCTGTTAACGACTTGTATGCCAGAAGTCACAATACAGACCAGATCTGAAGTGTTTCTCTTAATCCTGAGGGACATTAAAATCTCAGAAATCTGTTGCTGTGATTTTTTTAACCTTTTTTTTTTATTGGAGTTCAATTTGCCAACATATAACACCCAGTGCTCATCCCTTCAAGTGTCCCCCTCAGTGCCCGTCACCCAGTCACCACATCCCCCCACCCACCTCCCCTTCCACCACCCCTTGTTCATTCCCAGAGTTAGGAGTCTCTCATGTTCTGTCACCCTTTCTGATATTTTCATTCATTTTCTCTCCAAGTTGCTGTGATTTTTAGACCTTATTTTAAAACTTAAGTTTTTCTAGCACCTAAATCAGGGGTTGGCAAAATCCTTTCCTGTAAGAAAGCCAGACAGTAAATCGTCCAGGCTTTATGCGCAAATTGTCGCTGGCTTCTGTCACAACTACTCAGTTCTGCATGAAAGCAGTCACAGATCTTATGCAAATAAAGGAGCCTAGTGTAGTCCAATAAAACTTTATTTACAAAAATAGATGGTGAGCCGGATCCGGATCCGAGGGGCTAGCTAGCCTTAATTTGTCAGTCTAAGGGAGCTAGAGAGAAATAGGTTCCACTCAGAAAAGAACCTCTCAGTGAGGGAAAGAAAACACCAAGAAAAGGATCACAGTGCATTCTTCTACTAACAGACGATATGTTTAAAATGCAAAAGAAGATTAGCTCAGCCAGTTAATCTTTTTATTTTGAGTTTTGTAAAAAAAAAAAAAAAAAAAAGCTTGGAGAAAAATGTGTTAAATATAGGTCAATGGCAGGAAAACATGTAGCTAGCTTTACAATATCAATCAAAACATATACACAAAGGCAAACAGTAAATAAAATGCTAGGGAAAGGTAGCACTTTGGGGGCCTACCTGCAGTTTTCCTTAGTGCACATAAAGGTTACTGATAACTCCAAGTCTTCACTTTTTCACAGTTAAACATACTTTTATTTCATATATCATGTTTATTTCTATAACATACTATAACATTAATCTTTGTAAGACCACTGGTTTGCTACTGATGAATGGAAATAGAAGACAAAATTCTCCCCAATTACATTGTGTAAGCTCTTAAAAAGTTCCCCGGAAGGTCATGTCATCTCACGTTAAATTCATCCTATACTATTTTTAAAAACTGCTCTTCGGCTATTAAATGAATCTTGGTGGCCTTCCCATTTAATCATTTTATCGGACACAGTGAAACTGCCTAAGTAAGAAGGACCAGGTGTGTTTTATGTAAAAAATGATAAGACAACCTAGGAGGAGGTGGTCCTACTGTGAAGTCACTCTTCGAACGAGTGATTTCAGTGATACATTCCAAATCCACAGACTTAACACCCACACAACGGGAAGTCATTCCTCTGCTTCCCCAAAGCCCATGACTGGCATCATCGCAACTGAAGTGCACCCCAAATGTCCAGGCAGTTGGACCGTCACCCAGTAGCACGGGGGTCTTCACTTCTTTCAGTGCTTCAGACAGCAAGTGCTGGGCTCTGTGGTGTTTACAAGCCTCTTTCTGAATTCCTCAACATACACAGGCCCTGCAATTTTCCACTGACCCTAACATTTTGGCAATTCTGCTAATCGTTTTTAGAAGGCAGCCACCTGAATAGAAGGCAGCCTCTCTTGGGTCTCCATGTGCCTCTCAGGGCTTTTCAAAATGCAGCAGGACAGGAAGACCTTCCTTCTCATCCTCTCCCAGGCTCATGTGGCAGACGACTGGCTGCCTACGTGTTCCATGTGGGCTGTGGTTCTACCCTGCTTACAAAAATAAAACTAACATCAAAAACTTTGGTTTTGTTCATTACAATTTCTGCTCATGCTAGGTGACACGTTTGTTAGTTAAGAAAAAAGAAAGCTCTACTTAGAAAAATTGAAACTGGGAAAAGGGTTTTATTTCCAGGTCTGGTTTTGAAAAGATTGTCAAAGAACCTACTTGTTTTTCCTTGTTAGAGACTAGCATTGCTTTCTGGAGCATTTCTCTGTATATTGTCCTTATTAGGGTCTAAGAAAGGTGGAAATTCTCTTCAGGTGCCAGAGTGAAAGCAGCATTCAGACGGGTTGTTGCTAACTCTTGGCCACTAGACTTCCTTCAGCTTCCTGTAGCAGAGTACAGCATCTCACACTGGTAGGCCAGAGTTTCACTTGAAGACCAACATAAGAGATCAGAACTCAGTGATACCACTTGAATGCACGTGACAGGCTCACTCCTACACTAACTCATCTGCAGCATCAACATCAAGAGGCGTGCATGAGACCTGCCAAGTTCCCTGTTGCCGAAGTGGAATAAGAAGTCACATTATTATTGAATCAGCAAGCTGACTTTCCAGAAGCCCTTGTTCCAGATTACATCTTACAACAGACGGGAAAATCAGCTTTGTGATATGCCTCTTAGAACTCACCAGGGGAAAAAAAAAGAACTCACCATGGGTACCCAGCTAGGTGTTCAAGAGGATGATTCTCTCATCCGTTGAGTGGCTCAGTGGCCTCACCACCAGTGCATCACTGGTGTTTCTACATTTAGAAATTGTTCTGTTCAGGGACACCTGGGTGACTCAGTTGGTTAAGTGTCTGCCTCAGGGTCCCAGAGTCCTGGGACTGAGCCCCTCTTTGGGCTCCCTACTCAGCGGGGAGCCTGCTTCTCCCTTCTCCCTGCCTGTACTGTCTCTTGCTTTCTCTTTCTCAAATAAAATCTTTTTTATAAAAGAAATTGTTCTGCTCGTATTAAGGTATCTGACACGGTGACATTGACTTCCCCCGCAAAGAAAGAGAGATAACTGGACAGGAGGGCATGTGTGTGTCATGAAACAGCCCTCTATTTTGGAAGGAAATTGCCCTAGACTGAAATGTTCATGGACAGCTGAGAGAACGTTTTTCACGTTTTCTAAAGAGACTTAATTTGTTCACCAAACCACAGAGGACATTTTCAGGTCTCAAGAACACAGCCTGAAAGTTCCTTGCTGTTTGCCTGATGAAACATTTGCTGTCGCAGTGTGAGACCTGGCTGCAGGGCATCAAGTTGCTTGTTCAGCTGCCCCAGTGAGTACCTCGGATGGGCAGAGTCCATTTAATCACACATGCCTTCTTCCTATTTTTGCAGCCTCATCTAAAGTGCAGATTTCCTTCTCGAAGAGACAAGGTTCAGGTCTCCTTGTAGTCCCAAAAGAGAGTATTAAGAGGAATGGCTGGAGTCTGTCCCTCCCCTCTGCTGGCCCTATCTGGAAGTTTACCAACACCGCTGCCTTGTGACCTGGAAGTGGTCACAAGCTTCCACTCACCTGGGGCCTCCACTCAGGTGTTACATGGGCCCACCCCCATCCTCTGGAGTCCAGCAGGGATTCAGACCTGGGGACAAGCTACGTGTGATGAGAAAGAAAGCTGACTTGAATTGCAAAGGGGACTCCATTTCATCCTGGGTTATGTTAAAATGACAAGCTTCTCCAAAACCTTCACACTTGATAGCTGCTCAGTTAAGACCAAGCCTCTTTCTTTTAAGCGGCCAAGAGGACAGGTTTTTAATCCCCACTCACCCACCCAACACATCCACTCAAGTCACCCTTCTCTCCCTTTTATGCACTAAGGTGGTTCAAGTGTGACATTTTCAGTTGTCCTTTATGGAGTATGTTCTGGAGTTCTGCAAAGATTATTTGCATGAAACTCTTTCACAGCTGTCCAATCTATATTAATTGGTCATCACTCAGATTGTTCCACAGGACTAATGATTAAAGGAAACTTAATTTGCTAGGCTATTCTTCAAGGTTCCAAATAGGGTCCACTCCAGGTTGTGGACTAAAAGCCTCCTGACCCTGGCTGCACACTAGAATCCCTGAAGATCCTCAATAAAGCACTGAAGCCAGGCCCTACTCTAAACCTACTGAATGTGAAGCTCTGAACATTGGGCCCTTACACTGGTATTTTTTAAAAACCAACTAGGGGTGGTAGAAGGGGAGGAGGGCGGGGGGTGGGAGTGAATGGGTGACGGGCACTGGGGGTTATTCTGTATGTTAGTAAATTGAACACCAATAAAAAATAAATTAAACAAAACAAAACAAAACAAAAAAAAAACCAGCCAGGCAATCCTAATGCACAGCCAGGATTGAGGACTTGTCCTCTAGAACAGCTAGCTCTGCTGAACCAAAATCCACCCCTCGAACCCAGAACATATATGTTTATAAGATGTTAAATCTGAGGCACTCAGCAGTTTCAATCGGATTTATGCCAGATTGGCAGCAGACAGTTGGCCTTGAGTTAGATGGTTTGGGGGCTTCATGGCACCTACTTTTCCCCATTCAGCAAAGGTATAAAGCTTCTAGAGATGGAAATATTTTGATGAATGGACTCATTTCCTAGCATCTCTGGTAAGGTCAGGATTATTCTTCATATCTTGGAAACAAAAATTAGGATCATATGTCAGTGACTTACTCCTATCCACTGAGTAAAAAATCCAACCAAATAACTACAACCCTAGCAAAATTGTGATCTTGGCAAATCTCCATTTACTTAGATTTAAGTAGGTCCAAATAAAACGTTTGGAGTCAAGACTACAAGACCCTTTTGGTGAAAACACAACAATCTATGTATTGATTTAGGACTAGGATGGAGAACTCTGGTTATTTCCCCCCCTCACGAGGGTATTTCTTATAAATTTGACAAAAGCTTCTTGGAAAGCCAAAATGCCAACAAAGCCTAGACTTTAATGAGAAGAGGATGGGTCCTACCTGGTTGGCTCTTTTTCAAGAACCCTATCAGGGTTTTTCTGTTAGCTTTTTCCCTCCAAAATTAAATAAGTAAGCAACACAAGAGAGAAACAAGGTTTTATAAAGACCCAACCAAAGAGCTGACCAGCCTATCCCTCCATCTCTGCAAATCACACACACACACACACACACACACACACACACACACCTCACCTTTCAAGTTTACAGGCATGACTGGTCATTACTGAGGTAACTGTACTGAATAAAGCCTATGCGGGTTCTGGGCACAGGCACATGTGCACATCTCCAGCCTTCTCCCAAGCCTGGGAGTCGCTCTCTGCACTCTGACCCCACGACATGACTACCTCCTGTCCAGGGGCTCTCTAAAAAAGCTGTTTCTCTGGCTTGGGCTCAGAGATTTTCTCAAGTCCCTGACTAGCCTAGGTAATTCTGAGCCTTACAGGGTGAGATATGTTGTTTAGCTCACTTTTCAAGCTTACAAAGCCCATGGATGCCCATGATAAAATAAAAATGGACTTTAGGATACATAGAAAGGAAAGAGGGGACTACAAATCATTTAATTATATCATATCAAACCATATGAAATTGCCATTTCTATTTTTTCAAAAATGGTTAAATATCAGCAATTTCATATGGCTGAACTTAATAATATTTGCCATTTTGCACAAATCATCAATTCAAAAAGCAAAGTATAATAATGTCTTACCTAAATATTAACCATTAAAAATGCGAGTTAAGAAGATTAAATGGCTGGTTTCATTTATGGAAGCACTCGACTGGGCCACAATTTTGTCTGCCACAATAAGAAAAATGCCCACATTTTATGAAAGCAATTTTTTTTATAGATTGGGTTTTCACATATACCAGCACTGAAGCAGAGACACAGGGAGAATCCCAAACTTGGTTTCTAAGGGCTCCCTCAGTATTTTACCTGGGAGGCCCCAGGTGTGGGCAGGTAGTACAGTTCACCCACAAAGAAGCCAAACTAAAAACCTAAATTTCAAACCATGCTCACACATTAAGCTGGTGCGAGCCTCCCCAGATACCAAGAAAATGACCCTTCTCTACATGGCACTCAGTGTTAAGACATCTGGATTCTTAATCTTACAGTAGGCGGAACCTTCCACGGGATTGAATAACGCTTAATTTTCCATTGACTTGCCTCTCATTCCTCACATGGCCACTGAAATCCCATGCATTTAGTATCAAAGTTTGGAATTCTACTCGGTCCTTAGAACAGGAGCTTGTATTTTGTGTTTTGCAGTCAATATTTTTTGCAGTGTGGTGTTTTTCCCCCTCTGGATACTAGCCTATTGCCTCCTAGGCTCCTTGCTGCTCTCTCATCCCGATAGAGGCATCCCACAAATCTTGGTGTTATTCCTAAACCCACAGTAGAAATCTCAGTCCTATGAATCGATTGCCAGGCAGCTCACTCATGTGGTAGCCCTGAAGAATTGACTGATTTTTGCCATTAGTTTCTAAACAGTTTCTCCTGTCCTCAGATTAATTTTAAAAGCCCAACAGCAGAACACGCTTTTGCCTTTGGTTTTAAACATTTCAGTAGCTACTTCTTTCTGGAGATTTCCAGAGAAGGAATGCTAATTCTTTCCCCATGTTGAAATGTTCACGGATATAGTTCCAATCTTCAGCCTCCTGGAAATCCAGGTGGCGAAAGGGGTCCAGAAGCCTGAAATGAGATCGCGGTCCTACCATCCTCTGTGCTAGGGCCTCCGCTCAAATTGCATCTTCGTGAGTTCTGTCCCATTGACCACGGGCTTCCCATGATCTTTGGAGGTCCAATCTCAGCTGCCTCCTTCTTGATCGTTCTTCCAGCCTGCTCTTCCCTGCCTTGCTATTCCTGCAGCCAGCTGGGCTGGCACTGCTGTGTATCAATTGGAAGCCTCTCCTGGGAGGACTCCCCATGCCTGCCACACCTTGCTCAGATACTGCAGGTGAATGAGTTAGACCATTAAAGCATGCTATTTGTTTGTTTGACTCTGAACAGCACACTACTATGTGAAAAAGTAGGAATTAGGTCTGCATTTGTCTTGAGTTAGAGACATAAAAGCCCCACCATCTGCATCTTGGGTTAAATTTTAAATGTTAAGATAGCTTCAGACCTCAGGAAGATAGAAGCATCAAGTTCCACTCAGTCAGTGCCCCATCTCAAACAACCCTGGGGCTTGCGGCCTCCTCACTGCACGTGTGGGTCGCCCCATCGCTGCAGGCCCTGAGGGGAGAGTCACGCGTTGTCCTCCAGGGGGAACACCAGGCGCGTGCCCCGGCTAGACACCGGCTGGTCTCCCATTCCCAGGGCTCGGTCCAGCACCTCCTCGGAGCTGCTCTTTGTTCTCCGACTGCCCTCGAGGCTTGTGGAGGCCGTGTGGGAGCCTGAGGAGCCATTTGCAGTCACTGTGCTGTCCCCCCCGTAGGTCAGGGTGAGGTCGCCCTCGGTCAGGATGAAATCCGAGTCTTCCTCTCTCAGCGGCTCTTGGTTCTGCAAAGTGCAACGAATGACAACAACAAATGGGAGACTGGTAGCTTCTAGGGCTGGAGCCAACCCCAACCTCAACTCCTCATCTGAGAACTGGGGCTTGTGAATCATGCCTGCCTTGAGCCCCTGGTGTGGATCCTGGATGTAAGTAACCTGTCCAGTGCTATTTAAGGCAAGGGCACCGGTGCCCCAACCACGGCTCTGAATCCCAGGAAGCAGTTCCGATTTTCAATGCTCAACAGCTTGGGGTTAGTGACAAAAGGCCAGCCTGGGTTGTTGGCTTCCCGACCCACAAGGAAAGGAGGGGTAAGGTCATCGCCAACTTGCAAATAGGTTTTGGGTCCCTCTCTTCTCTGGGCTGGTCTTCTGAGTGGGCCTCCTGCCCTACACAAATCACCTGAAACCCACTTGGTTTATATCTGAACTACTTTGTCCTTGTCAGCAACTGACAGAAGGGGACAAAGCATAATGAGGTTTTCCTTCCTGTCTCCAAAGAAGAACCCCTGATGGGAAGCCCTTGTGTAGATGCGGTGAGACGTGGAGAGGACAGGCACCGTTCCTTGAACATGTATTTCAGGCCACATGAGCTCTCACCTGATCCTTGCCCCTCTCTGCCTGTGAAGGGCAGGGAACACTCATGTCAGACGGAGAAAACCTGAGGACCTAAGAGGACCTATGAAATTTGCCCCGGGTTGTCCAGCTGGTAGGAAGTAGAGTTGGGATTTACGCTGCCTCTGGACTGGTTTGGCCCACATCAAGGATGGAAAAAATCAGCTGGGTCAGGAAGAGGCCCACCTCGGCATCTCATGCTAAGCTGAAGTTACAGCGAAATGGCCAAGCCTGGGCAAGGCAGGTGTTAGCCGAGTGGCAACCTCTTGAAACTACCAGGTCATTGGGGAGAGCTTGGGAAGCAGCACGGGGCCAGCACAACCCTTCACCCTCCAAAGGATTTAACCAGCAAAACCGGCTGCAGCAGGGGGCGGGGGGCAGTTCGCTCCTCTGCTGCCCCCACTGCACATCTGTCAAACATGGTGAGCTGCTCTTATGCTCGGCAGGCAGGGTTTCAAAAGGCTCCAGGTAAACTGCTCTTGGTCTATTTCCCATGTACTCTTCAAAGTGCATCTGAAGTCCTGCATCCTTTAGACGGCAGGTTGTCCTTGGTGCAGGACACAGAACCTGCCTCCTTGATAGTCTCCTGCCCTCCACCTCCCCTCCCCTGGCCCCGCCAGTCACACTGCCCAAGGCCACGGGCATATTCTCCCCATCACACTTGCATCCCCATCTAGGTGAGAAACCAGCAAAGCCTGGTGACCGCCTCCTCTTCTTGGTACCCTTCCTCGTGGTGCTGAAGTCATAGCAGGTGCAGCAGAGTGCCTGTTAAATGCACCGGCCCAGGGAGGACTCATGGGTCTGCTGACCCCCTTCTCCCGCCCCAGCCTGTGTGTGTGCACTCACTGGTCACAAGCGCAGGTCTGTTTTCTGCATGGCTTCTCAGTGATGTCGCCTTCTCCACCCTCTACAATGTGACGCCACAGAACCAATGCTCTGGCTTTTTTTGACTGGCAAGCACAAAACGCTCTTGCTGGCTGCCTCAAATCCTCACTGGAATGAGGCAGGGTGCAAACGTGCAACTAAGTAAGAACCCTCCACTCAGAGCGTAATTCCAAAACTCACTCCAAACTCCCTAAATTCCTCCTCTCCACCAGTGTTTGGAAAGTCCTGAAGCTCCATTCGTCCTGCGACAGTTTTCTTAACGACAAATGAGTTCATGTTCCCCATTTTAGCATGTTCCATTTCTCCCGTGCGGATGAGCGCTAAGTAAGATTTTCATTCATCTCTGTCAAAATACTGCTGCCAGGGCTCTTAGCTCCCCATTTTCAGCGGGAGACTCTCCTGGAACGCAGGACAGAGAGGAATGTGAAGTCATTGTATGCAGGGAGATGCTGTGAATGTAGCCACGCCCCCTACAGCTGCACAGACAGATGCACCCCCAGACACCAGCCCCAGTGTGGCCCACGCTGACCCCTGGCAGTGGGAAGCAGGGCTAAAATTCACCGACAGGGGAAAACAAGATTGGATGTTGACCCATTCCATTACAAAACTCACAAGCGTGGACAAATAGTACCCGAAACAAGGACATGGCAAAGCCCAGGGGACAGGGATTTCCAAATCAGAGCTTAATGAACATAATACGCAGATGATGAAACCAATCCAATGAACGTGATATGGAGATGATGAAACCAATCCACTTCCTCGAACTCTAGATGACAATTTCCACAAAAGTTTTAAGCTGGAGGTTTGTACAATTATGTAACTAGCTGTCCACTGAAGACTGCCGGGAAAATACTGTAGAATGACCCTGCAAACACATGTGTCGCAGGAATGTGCCCATTTTAAATAAACAGAGGTCACTTTCATGAATGGAAACACACTGCTTTCTAGGTGGATGTGAATCCTGAGTGGTGTGGAGTTAGTGTAAATGGTGAACGTCTTCAATATCACCCAACTAAACCAAAAGTACAAACACCCTCTAGGTGATGGGTGAGAACAACAGTGTGTTAAACAACCGCGAGGGAGGCCTGGCCAGAGACCCTGACAGGGCTCAAAACCCTGCAGGGGGCCCCTCCACTCTCCCTCCTTTGGCTTCCTCAATTAATTTTCCGAAGACCCCGTGTTTCCACTCTCCTAACCACTGCAAGCCTCGCTGTGTCTGGAACTGACTGAGACTCTGGTTAGGACCCCAGCCCAAGGCAGTAGTGGCAATATGGAGGGATTCTTGCTTCTTGACCTAGTCGCCCCATCTCTGATGAGGCTGCCCCATAGCATGCCAGGCCACTGTTCCCCTCTGGCCCAGCGCACTCTGCCCAGCTGTGTCCCCTGCCCCTCTGTAGCACCCAAGTGCAAACAATGGTTCCCAAGCCTGCTGCCCCACCCCATTAGAACTTACCTGGTCCAGGTCCTTCTCGCTCAGATCTGGTGTTTACATTCTGCTTTCTCAACACTAATCAAGTAAATTGCAGGTTACTTACAAATTCTCTGAAACCTGCATTAGGGTCTCAGCTCTGCCAATTACTGATCCTGGGACCTTGGCACTTTCTTCCTCTGTAACACCGTAGCACGTGCTTATTTACGGTATGGCTGAGAGAAGAAACTTGGCCTTTGTGAGCTGTAAAGCTCTACACAAACTTAAGGAAATCTTCTCTCCTAGGGTATGATGGTTGTGTTTGTGACCGGATGGTTAGCATGGCAGAGGAGAGAGAGGAAGAAGGGTCTTTCCTCTCCTCTAGTCCTTCTATGTGGGTAGCTGTTTGTTCTCTCCATCCCTCTGCCTAGCACCCATACAAGGAGCTCATGAGTCAGCCCCAGAGCTCAGACATCCACTAGTGTGGATCTTCTTTTCACACTGTGCCAAGTCCGAATCTGAAAACAGAAAGGACTTGACCACATCAATGCAAATAAAGCATTTACAAAAAGAATCCTCATGTTTGCCAAACACTTTGTGGTTCACAGTGTTTTCCTGTGCCTTGCCCTTTAATCTCACCATCAGCCTGTGCAACTAGGCCCATTTTACAGATAAGAAAACTAAAGCACAAAACGCTTAAATGGCTCAGGGCTTGGGTTTGAATCTAGTGTCCTGATTCCAAATCCAGTGTCCCTTCTACTACACCACAGCTGCGGGTGTTATGGGGCCCCACAGCCCAGGTAAAAGGTTTTTCTGTTACGGTGCAAAATAGATAAACATATGTAAGTTGGACGTTTCTAATCATCTTATTTAGAGAGGCAAAACCTGTGGATTTGGAGGCTTGAGTGCAACAGGTTTTGTCTTTCTGGGAAAGACACTACCCTGGCACGGTGAGCAGGAATACAGCCCTGACATGCTGTACTTACGTCATACACCTGAGGACTGGTCAGACACCGAGCAAGCAGGCCACACCAGGCTGGGAGCGTGGTAGTTAATGGGGGGCCACTGTGTGTGAGGATGGGCTTCAAGTAACTTTTGAAAGATAATTAAGGAAAAATGTCTGCAAAGAAAACACACACCCAACAAAACATGTTTAGAAATCCCCAAGAGTAAATCATCTGGCCTTCTACCTACAAAAAAAGGATGCCTCTTTTCCCTCATTTTACCAGTACCATCCAGAAAATACTTGGGGTCTGCAACAGTCTGAATCGAAGATTAAACCATCCCTGTAAGCGTTTCCTATAAACTCTCAGGTTGGCGGTTCCCAATTTTCAGGCAAAAAGAATATTAAATTAATTAGAGCATCTTTCTCCATTCGTCTGTTATGCTGAACGAGAATTTTGGTTTCATCCAGCATTCCAGCTGTGGACACACAACCAGCTCACGCCTTGGAAACAGGAGACAGCATATCAGTTTCTCAACCTTGACACTACTAACATTTGGTGCCAGGTCCTTCTTTGTCATAGGGGACCATCCCACATTGTAGGATGTCCAGCAATATCCCTGGCCTCTACCTGCTAGATGCCAGTAGCACCCCCAACCCCTCTCCCAGGTGTGACAACAAAAAGGTCTCCGGACACTGCCAAATGTCCTCTGAGAAGCAAACCTACCCTCAGTTGAGACCACTACTCTGACACAAAGGTCAGCTGTTGTATGGAGAGCTCAGGATTTGTCAGTTTGTGGCTACTATGCCGTCAGATGCATGACCTTGTGTTGGAAGGACCGTGAGGCACTCATCACAATAGGATTGAGCCTGGATCATTTCTGAGACCCACAGCCCCCACAGTATGGAGAAGGCAGAGACTCACATGGCTACCCTCCAAGGCAGGAATGGCCAAGAGAATTGGAAGGAAGGTGAGAAGGCATCAGAGCCATCTGTGCCCAAGAGGATGACTGCTTTGAGCACCGTATTTACAATATTTACAGCAGCACAAGAGAGAACAGGCCTCTCTGGGAGGAGATAGAAGGAAGACACTGGGGTATACTTCTAGTAGGGAATTACTCAACAAAGGGGAAGGTGGGGGCTCTGCCAAAATTCTATACAAACAGAACAAACCCCCTTTCACCACTGTCCTCTGACCACATTTCTGGGATTGGCCCCTGTAGGCCTCTCGGCTACTTTAAGTCCAGCTGCAGAGCTGACAGCACTGGATTTGTAGGGCTAATACAAACAGAGGCACAGGGGACCCCCAAGGCTACCTTTTGGTGCCCTGCCTTGGGTGGTTCAAAGACAAGTTCTCACAAACACAAAAGGCCCTCTAACAACTTCTTAGTAGAGAAAAAAAATCTATTTACATACAGATTTTAAATATGTAAATTCTTCAAAGGGCAAAAATGAAATATCAGGTCTCTGTCCCATTCAGTTGCTCTAGTAATTACCGTTACCTTTTTTTTTTTTTTAACTGAGGTATAACAGACATTCAGCGTTATTTTAGTTTCAGGTGTTACAACGTAGTGATTTGGCCTTTGTATCCATTGCAAAATGATCACCTCAACAAATTAGTTACCACCTGTCACCACATAAAATTAATATAATGTTATTGACTATATACCCCATGCTGTACCTTATATCCCCATGATTTATTTATTTTATAACTGGAAGTTTGTATTTATTGATCCCCTTCATCCATTTTACTCCACCAACCTCCTTCCCCTCTGGTGATCACCAATCTGTTCTCTGTATCTATGAATCTGGATTTTGTTTGTTTTGCTTTGTTTTTATAGATTCCACATATAAGTGAAATCAATATAGCATTTGTTTTTCTCTGATTTATTTCACTTAGCATGCTAGCTTCAAGATCCATCCATGTTGTCACAAATGGCAAGATTTCATTCTTTTTTATGGCTGGATAGTATTCCACTGCGTGTGTGTGTGGGGGGGAGGGCGGTGTGTACACCACTAGAATACATTTTTTCTCCTATTTCTTGATTTATAAACTTTAGTCAGAGGCTTTTAATTCCCTCCTATGCAGGATGGTATCTTTAGTTCGTTTATACTCCTGCCTTTTCAAGTTTTTCCTAATATCTATTATAATTAATTTCATACTGCAGATAAATAACATTTGTATTCTATTTTATAACTAATAAGTAAATCTTCTATATTTTGTCTATGGGTTGAGTCTAAATGTTAAAAGCCACTAAATAGCATTTGTAATAATATTATTATATGAATATTATTCACTGTAACCGAGCAGAGTAGTTAGAACACTATTTTTTAAAAAAGATTTTATTTATTTATTCATGAGAGACACAGAGAGAGAGAGAGAGAGAGAGAGGCAGAGCCACAGGCAGAGGGAGAAGCAGGCTCCATGCAGGGAGCCTGACATGGGACTCGATCCCGGGACCCCGGGATCACGCCCTGGGCCAAAGGCAGCGCTAAACCACTGAGCCACCCGGGCTGCCCAGAACACTATTTTTTTTAAAGAAGGCTCCAAGCCCTGAGCTGAAATCAAGAGTTAGACACTAGGTGTCTGAGTGGCTCAGTTGGTTAAGCGTCTAATTCTTGATCTCAGCTGAGGTCTTGATCTCAGGGTTGTGAATTCAGGCCCTGTGTGGGGTGAGGAGCCTACTTAAATAAAAAGAAAAATGAGGTGGACACTTAACCGACTAAGCCACCCAGGTACCCTGTGGTTAGAACACTATTAAAGGAAATGTAAAAAGTGTCATTTAAACTTCGTTAGTGAGAACACTTGGTAAAGTGTCTTGGTAAATACAGGATCTTTTTTTTTTAAGATTTTATTATTCATGAGAGACAGAGACACAGGCAGAGGGAGAAACAAGGCTCCATGCAGGAAGCCCGATGCAGGACCCGATCCCAGAACCCTGGGATCATGACCTGAGCCAAAGGCAGACGCTCAACCGCTGAGCCACCCAGGTGCCCCCAGGATCTTCTTTTAATTTTTTTTGATACTTTTACAGTTTAATTTGCAAACAGAATTTTTGTAACAAATTATTTTTAACCAAATCATATCTTGAAAACTGTTTATATAGAAAACCCAGGGAATAAAGTGAACTGTTCATTGTGGAAGGCCTTAAATTACATTATTACAGTAGAAAATATAGGAGGTAGAAGATAACTGAAAAGACTAATGCAACATTAGATTCAAATCTATAGCTCCTGTAGCTACTTAAAACATGGTTTTAGAAACTAAACCCAACATTTCCAGAAACCATAGAAACAGTTAAAATAAAATTTGCCATGAAAGCCCTTATATCATGCTTGATATAGGGAGGTAGGAAGATGTAAGAACCAGGACACATGAGACATGACATTTTATCTACAACTCCTGTTTGCTTTACTGAGGGTGTAGTTTCAAAATTCAGTCACCTTCTTCAGCTTCAGACTCAGATTCTTCTTCAGCATTTTTGAGCCACTCTACAAACTTTTTCATTTGCTCAAGGAAGACACTTTTCCCCTTGGCAACATGTGCATCTTTATACCACTTCAGAATGGGCTCTTCACTCAGGACTTCAGCTTTATAAAAAAGCACCACTATTTTCTGGAAGGCTTTCATGAAATGAATGTTGTCATAGCAATTCTCCTGAATCTTCAATAACAGAGTCAGCTCAAACTGACCTTGAGTAGTAAAGGCAGCAAGTAGAGGGCTGTATTGCTTCAAGTGCTTGATGGCTTGCTCTGCTACAAGCTCCTTCTTTTTGTTCCATTCCACGGTGCTCATTACGCTGGACCAGACTATTCCAATGACAACGGTTTCTGGGATGTTGTTTTTTTTTCATCTCCTCCTTGACATACAAAATTATATCCTTAAATGGATCACCACAGGACATCTGTTCTTGAAGTTCTTTCTGGAGTTCTTTCGAGCTCCTATGGTTTGTTGATTCCGAACATATTCTGAAAGTTCTTTCAAGCCTGCCTCAGTAAAATACTTTGTGAAGTGTTCAACGCTTTGTTTATTGGCAGGAAAAAGTTCCATCAGTCTGTTATCCATGCTGACTTTCCGAAGACTTGCAGCTACTGCATTGATATCTTTTTCATTTATCCATGATTTAAAGAGCTTTACAGCAAAAGCTGCTGAAACCCCTTCTTTAACCAAATTCTCATTATAAAGGCTATTAAGAATGGATGCATTAAGTGTTCCATTAGCCAGAAGAACACCAGTCAACATAGCCAGCTTGTTCCTCTCCGACTCTGAAAAACCCTTTAAGAACAGCAGCAGCGGGATCCCTGGGTGGCGCAGCGGTTTGGTGCCTGACTTTGGCCCAGGGCGCGATCCTGGAGACCCGGGATCGAGTCCCATGTCGGGCTCCCGGTGCATGGAGCCTGCTTCTCCCTCTGTCTATGTCTCTGCCTCTCTCTCTCTGTGTGACTATCATAAATAAATAAACATTTAAAAAAAGAAAAAAAAAAAGAACAGCAGCAGCTTTTTTACTTCATCTTCAAAACCTTTCTCCAGGTATTTGTAGCGCCTGATTAACTTGTTAAAAACCTGAGCAAATGCTTGCATGGTCTCTAGGTCTTCTTGTGCTGCGAACACACAGACATCTGTACGCATCATGTCATCTGCCAGTGTACCCCCTGGGGCCAGCATTCCGCCGGCCACCAGAATGTCAGAGTGTTTCTGCATATCGGCGGTAATCAAGTTTTGCTCCAGAAGCATCAAGAAACTTTGCTACTGCTTCCAAATCAGTACCAGTTTCAGTTAAGCCTTGAATAATACAGTCTTGAAACTGAGTAGGGTCAAACCTCTCTTTTTCATCTCTTTTTCTGGTTTTAAAACGCTGGCCTGATAGCGTTGGCTTTTGCTGCTTTTGATTATTCATAAAAGACACCCGAATTTAAGGCGAAGAGAAAAGAGCCAGAAATCCCCCATGTGGTGGCAACTGCGGCGGTGTCTCCTCTGCTCTTCTTCTAATTTTGTTTTGATCTTGTTCACTTCTGGATTATAAAAAATCGCTACATCTTCAATGTTGTCCGCTTAGATGGAGCTGATTTTGGTTTTATTTAATCTGTATGCTGTTGTTGGTTTTTCCTCCCATTCTTAGAGAGCACAGTGTTAAACTTTCTCAACTCTTGCATATCTGAAAGCCACCTTCCTTTTCCCACCTACTCAGCTGGGGTGCAGAATTCTAGGCTCAGACTTTTTCTTTTCATCCTAGAACTCTGACAATGCTAGATGGTATTCTAACATCCAGTTTTGCTAATGCCACATCTGATTCTTTCTCTTTAAAGGCTGCCAGTTTTTCTCTTTGGAAGCCTTGAAGAGTCCTGCTTTTCCTTCTTAGTTATGGAATGCTCCAATGTGTCTATTCATGCTACTCATACCAGGGGCCCTTGCACTCTGGAGACTGGAACCTTTCCTCTACCAAGGGATTGTTTTTCTTCCACTACTTTTTTGGTTCTTCTTTTCCTCCGCAGTCTCTATCTTTTCCTTTTAGGTTCTGTTAAAGGACTCTGGGCCATCTGGCTCTGACCTCTACATCTCAAAACTCTTCTCTCGCACATCTCTAACTCTGCTCCAATTCTTACAGATTCTTTTATTCTCAACTTCATCTTCCAGATCAACAGTTTGGTCTCTACCACATAATTAAACTATCCATTACATTTTGGGATTCATTTTAGAAACTTTATTTTTAATTTCCAAGACTTTCTTCTTGTTTGGTTGCTCATTTTTCTAATGACCTGTTCTTATATCATGACTGAAAAAGCCTTTCAACTCTAGGGCTTTTATTAGAAAAATTAAAAAATAACTATTTAGTGGGGCACCAGGCTGGCTCAGTTGGTAGAGCATACAACTCTTGATCTCAGGGTCATGAGTTAGAGCCCTGTGTTGGGCATAGAATTTACTTTAAAAATATATGTACATATATAGGAATTAATTACTTTGGCATGCCCTCCTAGGTCTTTATTCAGTTCATCAAGCAGGTGGGGAATCTGACCATGCTGAAGTTGAGTTGGGGGGTATTACTCTAGGGAGAAAAATCTTTGGTGGCCTCAAGATCTGTTTTTCTATCAAGCTCTCCCCAGGTATTATCTCCACTTTCTTTAGAGAGCTATGGCCTGAAGAGAAAATTAACAGCTACCAGTTGATCAGTTGACACAGGAAGTGCTTGTTGCAGCTGTTACTAACAACATTCTTTAATAAATGACTAGACAAACTGGCTCAAGTCTCACTTTGGTCTTGGGCTATAGTTGTCTCTCCTACAATTCCCTCTATGTTTGGTCTTGCAAGTAGTCCAAAATATCTCTCCTGTGATTTCAATGAGCCCTGGGAATACAAGGGAGCTATATGTGTGAGCTGAGCCTCTCATCTTAAATTGGAAGTCCATCTATTCCATTTTCAGGCTTTTTCAGTGAAGGAGGTACCACACTTGCTCTTGCTGGCCTGTGGGGATCATTTCCATCCAGCTGAACCCTGGATGTAGTCAAAGCTCACATTTTCTTATTTGACCATCTATGGAGCTATAGAATGAATCATGGGCACCTTCCTCATCTAATTCTTCAGACACTTTGTGCCTGCTTCTGTTCTTAGTGTCTCTCCTCCAAACTGAACAAGCAGAAATCCTAGTGACTAAAATTTACACTCCATGACTTTAGAGATCACTCCTGTTGCTCTTCAAAGAGTCAATTTCTTCCCCACACAACTTCACTGAAGTATGACTAACAAACAACAACTGCGTGTATTAGAGGTATGAGATGTTCAGATATGTGTATACTGTGAAATAATTACCACAATCAAGCTGATTAACATATTCATCATTTCACATAGTTACCATTTTCTTGTGTGCATGGTACAAACACTTAAGATCTACCCCCTTAGAGAATTTCTAGCATACACTACAGATTATTAACTATAGTCACAATATTGTACGTTAGGTTTCCAGAACTTAGGTTTTCAGAACTTATACATCTTATAACTGAAAGTTTCTACCCTCTGACCAGCATCTCTCCATTCCCTCCACTCCCCAGCCCCTGGCAACCACCATTCTACTCTCTGTTACTATGAGTTTGACTTTTATAGATTCCACCCGGAGGTAAGATCATGCAGTGTTTTTCTTTCTGTGCTTGGTTTATTTCATAGCATAATGTCCTCCAGTTTTAGCCATGTTGTCCCAAATAGCTGAATTTCCTTCATTTTTAAGGCTGAATAATATTCTACTATATACACATGCTCACACACATCTTTATTCATTCATGCACTGAGGGGATGCTTAGGTTGTTTCCATATCTTCATTACTGTGAATAATGCTGCTATGAACATGGGAGTGCAGATATCTCTTTGAGATGAGGATGAGGAACCTCCGTACTGTTTCTCACAGTGGCTGCACCATTTTACATACCACCAACAGTATATAAGGGTTTCCATTTCTCCACATCCTCCTAACACTTGTTATCTTTTGACATTTTGATAACAGCTAACCTCATAGATATGAGGTGAGATCTCATTATGGTTTTGATTTGTATTTCCCTGATGATGAATGATGTTGAGAATGTTCCATGGGTCAGTCAGCCAAGTATATGTCTTCTCTGGAAAAATGTTTATTCAGGTCCTTTGCCTATTTTTTAATTGGGGTATTTTTTAAAATCATGAAATGATGTTGGATTCTGTCAAATTGCGTTTTCTGGGGGCACCTGGGTGGCTCAGTCAGTTAAGCATCTGACTCTTGATTTTGGTTTAGGTCATGATCTCAGAGTCGTGAGATCAAGCCCTGCATCCCAGTGTGGAGCCTGCTTAAGAGTTTCTCTTTCCCTCTCCCTCTGCCCCTACTCCCTCTCTAAAAAATGCCTTTTCTGCACCTGCTGAGATAATCATATAATTTTTATTTTTTGTTTTGTTAATATGGTATATCACATTTATTGATTTACTCATGTTGGACCACACTTGCATTTCAGGGATAAATCCCATTTGTTCATGGTGTATGATCCTTTTAATATGCCATTGAATTCTTTTAGTATTTTGTTGAGGATTTTTTACATCTATGCTCATCAGGGACACTGGCCTGTAAATTTCTTTTCTTGTAGTGTCCTTGGACTTTGATATCAGGGCAAAGTAGGCCTCATAAAATGAGTCTGGGAATGTTCCTGCCTCTTCAGTTCTTTGGAAGAGTTTGAGAAGGTGTTAATTCCTTAAATGTTTGGTGGAATTCACCAGTGAAGCCATTTGATTCTGGGCTTTTCTCTGTTGGGATTTTTTTTTTAATTTGAAAGGGAGAGAGCACAAGCAGGGAGAGGAGAGGAGAGGAGAGGAGAGGAGAGGGGCCGAGGGAGAGGGATAAGCAGACTCCTTGCTGAGCAGGGAGCCCAATGTGGGGCTTGATCCTAGGACCCCGAGATCATGACCTGAGCCAAAGGTAGATGTTTAACGAACTGAGCCACCCAGGCACCCTTGTTAGGAGTTTTTTGATTACTGATTCAATCTCTTGCTTGTTACTGATCTATTCAGATTTTCTATTTCTTCTTCATTCAGTCTTGGTAAGTTGCATGTTTCTAGAAATTTATCCATTTTTTCAAAGTTATCTAATTTTTAGTGTAGAATTGTTCCTAGAAGTCTCTTATGACCCCTTGTATTTATTTGGTATCATTTGTAATGTCTCCTCTTCCATTTTTTATTTTATTTACTTGAGTCCTCTTTTTTTCTTAGTCTAACTAAAAGTTTGTCAATTCTGTTTATCTTTTCAATAAAACAACTCTCAGTTTCGTTTATCTTTTCTATTGTTTTTCCAGTCTCTTTTCTTTATTTCTGCTCTGACCTTTGTTATTTCCTTCCTTCTGCTAACTTCTGGCTTAGTTTGTTCTTTTTCTAGTTCCTTGAGGTATAAAGTTAGGTTGTTTATTTGAGATCTTCCTTTCTTCTGAACATAGGCACTTATCACTATAAGCTTCCCTTTTAGAACTGTTTCACTGCATCTCATAAGTTTTGGTATGCTGTTTTACTATTTTTATTTGTCTCAAGATATTTTCTGATTCCCCTTCTGATTTCTTCATTGATCCACTGGTTGTTCGGGAGCGTGCGGTTGAATGTCCACACATTTGTGAACTTTCCAGTTTTCTTAGCTTCATACCATTGTGGTTGGGAAAGATCTTTGATATAATTTCAATCTTCTTAAATTTGCTAAGACTGGTTTTATGATCTTTCCTGGAGAATGTTCCATGTGTACTTGAGAAGAATGTGTATTCTGCTGCAGTTGGATGCAAAGTTCTGTATATCTTTTAGATCCACTTGGTCTAAAATGTAGTTCAAATCCAATGTTTCCTTATTTCCTTTTGTGTCTGAACAATCTATCCATTATTGAAACTGGAGTACTGAATGCCCATAAGAATAAATTTCTTATCACTTTAGCATTTTGTCAGTCTTCTGTGAACTCTCTCCAATTTTCTCTACATCATTTCCAAGCCCAGGGAGTAACATGCAATCTGAATTACAATGTAGACAAAGTACATATGGCTTTTAAAAGTCTCTGGGGGTTCTATTTCAGTTAATAGCAAACAAGGTAATTTGAGTCATCATTTCCACTGAAAACAACTAGAAAATCTGGGCAAAATAAAACACCACAAAATCATCTGCTTAATGGCATCAGAATGCTGCCATGGCAGCAAAGAGGGCCAGAATCTGGAGGAAGAAGCCCAAGAGGTGAGCCTGGCATTTGGTGAGCCACATTTCCCCAAAAGGCACCTGAGAAGTTGGGCAGAGGATCTGTCAGACTCACAAAGATAGAGTGAATCTTTTTTTAAAAAAATATCTTATATTTATTCATAAGAGACACAGAGAGAGGCAGAGACATAGGTTGAAGGAGAAGCAGGCTCCCTATGGGGAGCCTGATGTGGGACTTGATCCCAGGACCCTGGGCCACGACCTGAGCCAAAGGCAGATGCTCAACCACTGAGCTACCCAGGCACCCCTTGAGGATTTTTTTTTTCAGTCTAATGCATGACAAAATTAGCTTCTTCTATTAGCTTTCTTGATTACTATGTATTTTTTAGTAATTTGTTTTTTCTCTTTCTGTTAATTGCCTATTAATTTTAAAATATTTTGTGAACCTTTTTATTATAGAATTTTAAAAGTTCTCTGTACATGATAGATATTAGTCTCATATGAACATAGAAAATGTTTTATCTGGTCTTCAGGCTTCGTTAATGTTGCCTTCTGTCATCCCCAAACTATTATTTACATAGTAAAGTTTACCTCCCCCTCCAAGCCTTTGACTTTTTTTTTTAATTTTTATTTATTTATGATAGTCACAGAGAGAGAGAGAGAAGCAGAGACACAGGCAGAGGGAGAAGCAGGCTCCATGCACCGGGAGCCCAACGTGGGATTCGATCCCTGGTCTCCAGGATCGCGCCCTGGGCCAAAGGCAGGCGCCAAACCGCTGCGCCACCCAGGGATCCCGCCTTTGACTTTTGATTAAAAGGATGTTATTAATGAAGTTTTAAATTGTGGCCTGTATTTTCTTTGAAATTTTCTATAAGTTCATAATATCATCTGCTTTTCCCAGTAGAACAGGATTTCTCAACTTTGGGGATAACAGAAGAGAATATGAAATTTTCAGTTAACAGATACTTCTCTTTACACGTATATGTTGCTGTAGAAGATAGAGTGAATCTGATGAAAACTGGAGTCCCATCCTTCTGAAGAAGATGGTACGTAAACACCTTAGGCTCTACTTTAGAATCCTAGAAAAAAAACCACAACAGAGAACAGACTAATCTTCACGGGAAATGACTCCCAGCTTCAAGTCACCCTCATTCCTGATTGGGTTATGGTGACCTGGAATTGCTAATGCCCCTAGCCTAGCCACTGACCAGAAACAAGTTAATTAGCTCTGAAGGACAATAGCCTCAGCCAGAGCATCTCAAATGATCTCTACACTTTTCCACTACCCATGTCCAGCACTCAGTAAAAAAAAAAATAGATGCACAGAAGATAAATAATAAAGTTTCTAGAAGATAAGAGGAAACTGGCTTCATGAGTTTGGGATAGACAAAGATTTTTATAAGAGGACACAAAACTACTATCCAGAAAAGATCAATAAATTGGATTAAGACCTTTTGTTTATCAAGAGATTCTATGTAAAAGTGAAAAGGCAAGTCACAAGGAGAGATGATATTTTTATCACAAATAATTAGCAAAATACTCATATAGCCAGAATACCTAATGAATGCTTACAAAATAGTAAAGGCAGACAACCCAATTGAAAAATGGGCAAGAGGGCAGCTCGGGTGGCTCAGTGGTTTAGCGCTGCCTTCGGCCCAGGGAGTGATCCTGGAGACCCAGGATTGAGTCCCGTGTCAGGCTCCCTGCATGGAGCCTGCTTCTCCCTCTGCCTGTGTCTCTGCCTCTTTCTCTGTGTCTCTCATGAATAAATAAATAAAATATTTAAAAAAAGAAAAGAAAAATGGGCAAGAGACTTGAACAGGTACTTCATAAAGAAACATACCAATGGCCAGTAAATATATGGAAAGATGCTCAGCCTTATCAGTCATCAGATAAGTGAAAATTAAAACCACAATAAAATACCACTATAAACCCAATAGAATGGCTACAATTCAGAAGACTGGCAACACCAATGGTCAGTGATGACGTAGAGCAACCAGAATTGTCATACACTAGAGGTGTGCATAAAGTGGTACCACCATTTTGTAAAACTGTTTTGCACTACCTTCTAAAGTTGAATATATGCATGTTTCATTCCTGGGTATATTCCCAACAAAATGTATATACACATGCACCAAAAGACATGTACAAAAATGTCATACTAGCTCCAAATTAGAAACAATCTACATGTTCATCAACAATCAATGATAATTAAATTATGGTATATTCACATTTTTTAAAAGATTTATTTATTTATGATAGACATAGAGAGAGAAAGAGAGAGGCAGAGACACAGGAGGAGGGAGAAGCAGGCTCCATGCTGGGAGCCCGACGTGAGACTCGATCCTGGGACTCCAGGATTGTGCCCTGGACCAAAGGCAGGCGCTAAAGCACTGAGCCACCCAGGGATCCCTATGGTATATTCACATAATGAAATATTATACAGCAATGAAAATGGATGAACTAGAACTACACATGGCAACATGGATGTGTCACACAAATGATGTCAAGCCAAATAAACCAGACACTAAAAAATATATATTCTGTAATCCCATTCACACAAAGTTCAAAAAACAGGTAAAATTACTAGGTGTTGCTAGAGGTCAGGAGTTTGGTTACATCTAGGGAGAAGGGGTAGTAACTGGGTTATGGCATGAGAATAACTGAATACTTTGGTTTTTTACCTTCTTGGTATTCAATGAGTATGTTTATTTTGTGATAATCCATTGAGCATCTAAGATTTGTGTACTTTTCTATATTTATCTTACACTTTAATAAAAAATTTTTTAACATTTTTAAAGTTTCCAAAGACTGTATATGAACTACCTACCCATTTGATCACTATATCAACTTAAATTATGGAAGTTTAACTTTTTGATTTTTAATTTTCACCTGAGAACAAGTGAATCTACTAGAACAGAGTCTGTTCTGCATGTGGCCCAGTTAAGGCATAGATCAGACTTGTCCAGACTTGGTTAGGCCAATAGGAATTATCTTAGTTAGGCCATATTGAATTACCAATATGAATTAACTGTTCAAGTTCTACTACCCTTCCTGACCACAGTATGGTTCATTGTGTAATTTTAACTAATTCACCTACATAGGCTTATTTCCCTTGGACATACAGTTCTGAAGAGCCACATTGAATCTAGCAAGCTGTGGGTTAGCTACCCTAATAATGTACAAACACTCTTGGCCAAAGAGATGCTTTCCAGGACTACCTGTGGTTGAATAATCTTGCATGTGGACCAAGAGAGGACTGACTATCCCTGTACCAAGCACACATCTTTACTTACTTATCAGAAGTTGTTCACTGACAACAAGAGAATTTCATCATCAATGTTTCACAAATATAAGGAAGCCACTAAAGGATACTTATGGTCAAAGCTGTACCACAGCCGGAAGAGCCACGCACTCTCCTGCTTTGTCCGGTTTCCTCTGGCAGAATCTGGTCCATCCTAGGAACAAACAAGAAGACAGATGCTTAGTTGCAGTAAAGGGATTGAAATGGGGTGTGCAGGGAGGGGAGGGAAGCTTCTTTTTTAACCATAACTTTTAGAGATTTAGAGCTCAGAGACATACATCCTGTATCACTAAAGTTGCAGATATGCTGAGAGGTAATATCTTGAGAGAAAGTGGATAAATCCAAAAGGCAGACAAATCAACCCCCAAGGTAAAAAGCCTGGGATACATCTGTGGGCAGCTCAACTCAGTGCAGTACAAAATTTCTTTTGGCGTTCTTATTGTAAGTTTCCTCAAAGTGCCTTTTAGTAGATTAATTACACTAACATAGTATAGATCCTAACAGGCCAAAACTAATCTATAGGGAATATTAAAGAGAGCTTCCATAAAACCAGTTTTCCAGGCCTCCGCAAAGCTGGCCTGGGGAAGTCATGCTCTTGGTCATTCCCTGACGATCCGCCTAGGATTCTTGATGGCCCTTACTAAGGCACCTACATTGCATTCCAGGTGGTACGGCAACTTGACACCCTGAGAGCTTTAGTAAGATGGGGGCAGTGAGCAGGGAAAATGGGGCCAGAACTAGCATTTCTGTTATTTTAAGGATTTAATTATTGAGAGAGAGACAGAGACAGAGGGCATGAGCACATATGAGCAGGAGGGGCAGAGGGAGAGGGAGGGGGGTAGAATCTCAAGCAGACTCCACGCTGAGTGCAGAGCCCAATGTGGGGCTTGATCTCAAGACCCTGAGATTAGGACTTGAGCTGCCCAGCCCACTCTGCTACCCAGGTGCCCCGCATTTCTGGTATTTTAGCTGCCCTCAAGCGGTTACTCCTCTCATCCTTTTCCAACTCAAATGTCCCTGTCATTTAATTTGCAAAATGACTTTCAAAATCTAACATTCATTTGGAGGCTTGGGAAATAGGCTCTGTACAAATATTGTAAGCAGCACAGTTAATATTAAAGAGTGGACTGGCTGTGGTGATTGAAGGGCACTGTTGGAATTCTGAGTTGTCAGGTGACCAGCTCCGAAAGTACAGACTGCTTGGGAAGCACAAGCAGTTGCCTCTCCCTTGAATGCTCCAGGGAGAGGCAGCTCTGCAAGTGAGGTGCCACTGACAAGAGCCAAATGCAAAATGAGCCACTATTACAAGGAGTTCTACATTGCAGTGGGCGTTCGCTCCATCTGTAACTGAGATAGCATGGATCCATCAGAGATCTCTGAAAGGCTTGAGTGTAGGAACAAGTAATGGGAGGGAAATTAGCAAGCACTGTTTCAATTTCTCATGTTTCCAATAACAAAGGTTATTTTTAAAAACAGAGTCCCTATGGTATCTGAAGAATGTTTAGTGACAGATGCGGACATGGCTTGTTTAAATGGGCCCTTCTATGGATGAGGAAATTTAAAAAAAAAGAGAAGAGAGAGAGAGAAAGAGTTCCCAGGGACCAACTGTATTTCGCATTTTTAGAAATCGTGTGGAAGAAAGAAGGCACAGAAATGTCTCTATTTGCAGGTCATGATCACTCCTTCAGGTAATCAATTGCTGGCCTAATGACAATGCGAGGGGGGGTTCCGAATGCCCCACGACTGAGTGTTAAAGTCACAGGTGAGCATTCTGAGGGGCAGATACCTTCATGGAAAAATTAAATGGTTCATTACAAAGGGATAGGCTCTAAGCTCGTGATTCTAAGTGCCCATAGAAGCTTATTAAAGAAAAAACTACCCTGGTGACATACATCGTCAAGAAGGATACTATAAACCACCAGGCACAAGACAGGTACCCCCCCATGTCAGTTGCATCTGCTCCTCCCCTAAAACAAGAAAAATGACCAACCCCAACCCTGTCATCCTAACCTCTGCCAAACCACAATGCGCTATCATCACCTGGGACAGTTTAGGCCCTGCCATCTCACCTCTATAGGAGACTTAGATAAGCCCCAAGAAGGACCATTACAATGCATAAAGCAAAGGAAAGGTTTCTTTTCTTTTTTTCAAAAAAAGATTTTATTTATTTATTCGTGAGAGACACAGAGAGAGAGGCAGAGACACAGGCAGAGAGAGAAGCAGGCTCCCCATGGGGAGCCCGATGTGGGACTCCATCCCAGGACCCTGGGATCATGACCTGAGCCGAAGGCAGAGGCTCAACCGCTGAGCCACCCAGGTGCCCCAAAAGGCTTCTTTTCAAAGGCAAACAAAAGGTCTTCACAGGCGACCAAGGGCCATGCCTGCAGGCCATAAATAAGATAAAGGGAAATATAAGAGGCTGCAAGATGATGTCAATGCTGAAAGGTGACCAGGGATAAATTTGGAGCAAATAAAAAGTGCAGCTTCACAACGGGGATGTTAAGCAACTTCTTATTTTATGAGATGGTGCCAGAAGTATGACTAGGTATAAGAAAAACAGAGATAAATCCACATACGGGGACTCTGGAGAAATCAGGAAGGGGCTGTGGAATGGGACTCATTGGGTTTCATTTATTAAGCTGACCCAGAAGAGGAAGATAACCAACAGCTGCTTCCCAAAGGGATTTGGGCCCCTTTCCTGCTCCGAGCAGTATAGGGCTGAGCAGGGGTCAGTGTGGGGGCAGGCTGATCCTACAAGACGCAGCCCCCTTCCCAGGCTCACGTGCAGACCCTTGGATTTCCATTCAGGTGCTGCCCACAGAAAAAGCTGGGACCTGTTCTCTCACCACACTCCTCCCCGAAACCTGCATTCCCACAGGAGGGCTTACACCCCATGTCTTCAGCTCAGGGCTTTTAGAACTTGGAACAGCCTTTCCAACGGTAGCTTTCTCCCACCTACAACACCTACCTGGCTGATCCGTATTCATTTTTTGAGGCTGGATACAAGAGAAGGTTGGCTTCTCTTAGAAATGTTTCAAAGGCAACAGAGCATGCCAAGAGGTACAGGTATGACTATCACAGGCTTTGTCAACAAACTGTGGGTCTCGATCCTTACTCTACTCCTAGCTGTGCCATTGTCTCGCTGTATGACCCTGGGCAGGTTTAAATTGAGATCTAACTGACATATAACATTGTGTCAGTTTAAAGTGTACAGTGTGTTGGTTTGATACATTTATTGACTACAGTATGATTACCAAGGTAGCATGAGCTACTATCTATATCCTATCACATGGTTATCATTTCTTTTTTTGGTGAGAACAATTAAGACCTACTATAGTAGCAGCTTTGTAGTTTATAATAAGAGTATTGTTGACTAGGGATCCCTGGGTGGCGCAGCGGTTTGGCGCCTGCCTTTGGCCCAGGGCGCGATCCTGGAGATCCGGGATCGAATCCCACATCAGGCTCCCGGTGCATGGAGCCTGCTTCTCCCTCTGCCTGTGTCTCTGCCTCTCTCTCTCTCACTGTGTGCCTATCATGAATAAAAATTAAAAAAAAAAAGATTAAAAAAAAGAGTATTGTTGACTATATTCACTTTGGTGTGCACTAGCTCTCCAGAACTTATTTATCTATTAGCTGCTTAAACATCTCCCGAATTCTCCTACCCCTTAGCTCCTATTCTCATTTTTCGAGGATATCACAATGAGTGTATTTATTTTTTGTATTCACTAGACATCTACTGTGTGCCAGGCACCACGCTGGGTGCTGGAAACACAAAGGGGCATGAGACTAGCACTTGCTCCCCCAAGGAGCCTGTTTCCAGAGGGGAGGACACACGGACAGACGTATATGGTGACAAATGTGATGAAGTAAAAGAAAGCAAATTTAAGAACTGAGGAGTGACAAAAGGTCCTATTTTTGAAATCTTTTTGCTAGAACTAATAAATAATGATTTATGGGCAGAGTTATTATTTCATTCCATTCTTATTGTTAATTTTTTTTCAATTTTTATTTATTTATGATAGAGAGAGAGAGAGAGAGAGAGAGAGAGAGGCAGAGACATAGGCAGAGGGATAAGCAGGCTCCATGCACCGGGAGCCCGATGTGGGATTCGATCCCGGGTCTCCAGGATCGCGCCCTGGGCCAAAGGCAGGCGCCAAACCACTGCGCCACCCAGGGATCCCCATTCTTATTGTTAAAAGAAATTTTCAAAGCTAAAATTTCATTACAGTAATGACAACAGCTTATGTTTTTTTTTTTTTTTCCCAGAGATGTAGCAAAACACTTCCCTTCCCCACACCACAAAGATTTCTCTGACCTAATCCCAGGAGCCTGATGTTACATGACATGGCAAAAGGCGTTTTGTAGATGGACTTAAGGTTTTCCAGGAGGGCTGCTGCAATTGCACAGGCCCTTAAAAGTAGATGAAGAGGGTAAAAGAGAGAGTTGCAGTGGAAGAAGAGGCAGGAAAGATTCAACATGTTACAGGGACTTGCCCCACTGTTGCTCACTTTGAAGATAGAGGGAGTCCACAAACCAAGAAATAGCAGGTGCTTCTAGGAGGGGAGCTTGACCCTGGGCCAAGGGTCAGCAAGGAAACAGGACTTCAGTCCTACAGCTATATAACTGAATGCTAGCAACAATCTGAATGAGCCTGGCAGTGGGTTGGTTCTCCCCCAGAGCCCAACCCCACCAACACCTTGATTTTGGCCTTAAAACAAAGAAACCAGCGGAGCCCACCAAATTTTTAACCTACAGAATGTAAGACTGGTGTTTGAAGTTACTGAGTGGGTGGGAGTTTGTTACAGTGGCCCTAGAAATCTAATGCAGAGCAAAAGAACAAATAAGTGATGTGACCTAATTTGTGCCCTTTTCTTGTCCCTGGGATGGTGGAGCCTACAACTCTCACAAGGGAGTAATAGGTTTTGAAAACAGGGAATCAAGAGCTCCACAATGCCTACTCCAGGGCTTCTCAAATTGTGAATGGGCACATGACCCTCCTGGGAACCCCTTTAAAATGTGAGTTCAGAGTGGGTGGGTCTGGGTGAGGCCCAACAGTCTGCATTTTTATAAGCTCTCTGGTAAGGCCCAGACTGCTGGTCCATGGGGACACTCAGAGGTGAGCGGCAAGGCCAGGTCTATTGACCTCACCTCTGGCACTCTCTGCCCTTATCTGTACCCTTCATTGCACTGTCACCACACCCTTAAGGATGTGGTGTCTTGCTTGCAGATGTATTCCCAGAGCCCCAAAGATTGTCTGAAATATAATAGGTGCTCAGTAAGCCTTTGTCAAATGAATGAATAAATTAATGTGAATTTTGTACTTCTAAGAAAAAAAAATAGCCAAAAGGGAAGTCAGGGACCAAGGTGAGGGGGTGGCAAGCAGAAAAACAAAAAGAAAAGCATCCTACTGGAATTTAAGAAAAGGCCCTTCAGCAACTGTTTGAAGTTAAAGATTTCAAGTGATTGCGTATCAGGTTTCAGCCTAGAGTAAAACTGGGGAAGGACTAGAAAGTTGTAAGTCAATGCAACTATAAAGAGCTGATTTTCTGCATGCACGTGTGTGGTGCTTGCCAGGCGCGCCTGTGCACACATACACTACAAGCACAATGTTTTCGTCTCCTCCACATTCTATTAATATCCTGCTTCTGACTCCATCCTGCTGAGATGATAAAGCCAGGATAAATTCAGATTTGTGCTCCTAGCTACTCCAAAGCAGGCTGATCAATGAGTGCTCTTCTGTAAACTTGGGGAAGGAAGTGAATATCTCTGTCTGGCACAAAAAAGTCCCCCTTGAATGGGGTGGGAGGCCACCCCCAAGCCCAGGCAGCTTGCCTCCATCTGGGGTTGTTTTTGTTTTGGTTGCAAAGTCACCAAGACCTCCAGAGAAACAAAGCAACTGAGTTTTTTTGTTTTGTTTTGTTCTAATGAGTCAAACTTGCCAGGGACATGAAGCTGAAGTCTGCCCACAATATTCTTATGCTTCCCTCTCATAAAGCCAGAAGTTCTAGCCAAAAGCTCCTTTCCTTCTCCCACATGAGCTAATATTCTGCAGCTCTGTAGCCATAACTCTTGGGCTTCTAGAACCAGTGAGGAACAATCCTGCTGTCATGAGAAATTCATTCCCATCAAATGTCACTTTCCTATTTATTTTTAGGAAGATCATTTAGAAAATGAGGTAAAGAGAACTGGCCTTTCTTCTCTGCTGGGGAACAAACATCTGGACTTTCCCCACTTATGATTTCAGTTTCATGACATCACTTAGCGTGTGACCTGGATCCATTTCAGGGGAAACTGCAAGAACCCAGGATTTTACCCAAAAAAATTGAGAAGCCCATTTACTTCTCTGTTTTATTGTTGCTCCTGACCATTGAGTGCTCCCAGCTCTGCTGTTAGTGGCTCACTGGACTGAGAAAGTCAGGCCAGGAGGACTAAGAGACATAAGGCCCTTTAAGTACAAGGGCAGGAGTCATTTGTAAGAAGGTGCCCTGGAAAACCAAGCTTGAAGTTTGTCTTTTTTCTTTTTTTCAATCTGACAGCAATCTTGAAAGACTCTCAAAATACCAGTGGAACTGATTCTGAGGGCCCACTGCATGACTGAGTGTGAGGCTTGGAAGGAGGTAGGTTAAGGGAAGCTGTGACACCAGCTCCTGGCTAGGGCCGGCCGCTGGGTGCCACTGGTAGTGCTGCAGAAGTCGCCACCACCTGCCCATTCACAACTGGGCCAAAGGGCCGTCCAGGGGGCCATCAGGAACACTGATGACCACACCCCAGACAGGGAGCGCTATCTTAGCTGTCACCGCTGAGGCTAAAGGCACTGCCAGAACGCTTAGCACTAACTTAGGACCTGCTGCTTTCTCAAACATTTCCATGGACCAGTGACAACAAGCTTGTGACCGAGTCTTGTTACAAGCCCAGTGTCTCCATGTGAAGTTCTCATGAGATGTATAGTGAGTTTGACTACGTGAAAGCAACCAAACCACTTCATGCCTTTCCTTTTACAGATGCTTAAATCCAGAGGCAGGAGCAATTGAAAACAACAACAACAACAACAACAGCCAGCAGCAAAAGGGCTGGAGGTGTTTGGTCTGGAACTGACAAGATGAAATCTGTCCAAACCCTGGCTATCCAGCTGGAATTCGCCTGTTTTTCTTACAAAATTCATCTGGACCAGCTGCAGTCCTGGGGAGGAAGCTTTGGAATAGGGCAGTCATATCTTCCTACCAGAGCCATTATTTTCCTTTCAGTGAAATAAAGACACTTCACCCAGGTTTTCTCAGGGTGAGTTTCAAGATCCCCCATTATACTCTAAATTAGCTTCCAGGTGCACAGTTCTGAACTCTCGGTTTCTAAACTCCTTGATCCAAGCTAGAGTGCAATGGCAACTTTTCAAAAAGAATTTCTCATTGAAACCACAAGTTCCCAACACAGGGGCCGCTTCTAATATAATCTCAAAGGTCTTCTGGGGCACCATTATTCCTGTTTTAATATTTTCTTTTTAAGTAATCTCTACACCCAGCGTGGGGCCTGAACTCAACCCTGAGATGGAGTCCCATGCTCTTCGACTGAGCCAGCCAGGCGTCCCTCTGGAGTACCATTAAAGTGGGCATCATATTGTCTCCAATAAAGCTCACTGGAAACTTTTCCTCAGATGTCCAGCTCTTTCAGAGGTCATGGCTTTGTGTTCCTTAAGGGGCATTACCACCAAGATGGGACCCCCCTCAAAGAGAAAGAAATCAGAAAAAGCTGTAGGCGGCACTCCCTGGCCCTGCATGGCACCACATTTTGGGACACTTGTTAGATCTGATTTGGGGGCTAGAGTAATTTAGAAGGTCCTCTGGAATTTGAAGTATGTAGACTGGATTTAGGGTTGAGTACGGTTCAAAGCTGACTGCAAAAAAAGAAACTCCCAACACAGTTTCCTGGACAACACATGTGTGAGGTCAGTAAAGCTTTCCTCTGCACTGGGGCTCTCTCGTCGCCCCCCCCCCCCCCCCCCGCATCTCCCTATCAAATGCCAATCGAGCGCCCCCAGGTGCCAGGCACTGCGCTCAGCACTGGGGAGTCAATCCTGCACAAAACAGTTCTTGACTCCTGAGGCCAATTCGTGACATTTGGGTAACGGATTGCTGCTCTTAACATAACCTTTTGTTCCTCTAGCCTGCCTGCCCACAGAATGTCAGCCTTGGGAAGGAGCAAACCTGGAGACACAGGGTGATGTAGTGGCTCAAAACCATGTCTGCCACTTCACTGATGCTCCCATAAAGAGCTTATGGTCTCTCTCCCCTCCCATCGAATCTGGTCTGGCTTGAGCAACTCATTGTGACCACCAGGAAGTCACAGAGGTGATGCCGGGAGACTTTCAAGGCTAGGTCAGAAACGGTGATGCGGCTTCCACCTTGCTTGCTGGGATGGAACCCTGAGTCATTGTGTAAGAAGTCCAGTAATCCCGAGGCCATGTGGGGGAGCCATGTGTAGGCATTCCAGTCAGCTGTCCTAGTCTTTGGGTCCTCCCAGCTCAGGTGCCAGACATATGAGTGTATGAGTCTTTGGATGACTCCAGCCGCCAGCTCTCTCCTTGGAGCAAAGGCGAGCTGCCTCTATTATGCCTTTTCCAAATTCCTGACAAAGAGAATCCATGAGTAAAAGAAATTGTTGCTCACTTTCCTATGTTTGGTGCAGTTTTGTTATGCAGCAACAGTAACTGGAACAGATGGCAAAACCACAGGCCAGATTACTCCTCTCTGCCACACAGACTCTATCAGGAGTCTCTGCAGCAGCAGGGAGTCATCCCTGCTTGTCATACTCGAGGCTGCCATGGGGCTGCTCTGATCCCAGCCTGTACAACTTCCCTCCCTGGCACACTGTTCCAGGCTGTCACTGCTGCCACCACCCTAAGCCTTAGCTGTTAGCCTTGCTGTGACCTTCAGCCCTTGGGGGTGGGGGTGGCGGTGGGGGTGAGGGCGGCTGCTCTGACATTGCTGGGCTTGAGGGGAACTCAGTTGTAAAGGATCCCAGGCTCTGGAGGAAGGGGAGGGGCTCTAATCACCCACATCCTTCCTCTCTTCCTCAGATTCTGGGCTAGAGAGTCAGACCCCATCCCCACTTCCCCCTACCCGGGCACCACTGACAGACTCTGACCCACTGACAGTGAGCCAGTCGCCAACATATCTGATATATCCATTTTTGGAAGGCAGGCAGTCAGGGACTTAGCTTGAATACTCTTCCTGGCCAGCCTAACCCCTCAATATGTTGTTTAAGAACACCAGCTCTGGGGTCAAACCCTGGCTTCAGAACCTTCTAATTCTCTGACTGCAGATGGCTCACTTAGACTCTCAAACTTCAGCTTCTCATCTGTCAAATGGCAGTAACAGTCCCTACCCCATAAGGTTGCTGTCAAACTCACAGTGAGAGAATCCACGTAAAGATGTTTGGTCTATAGCAAATACTCAATAAATTTTAGCTACTTTTAAAAATGTCTTCCCCTGGAAGAAGCATCTCTTGTGACTTACCCCTTGTAAGACTTGAAAGCTGTCATTGTTGGGTGGTGGGTCTTGATCTGGGTCGACGCCAACTCTGTAAGTCACCAGGGAGAAAGACAAGGAGAAAAATGGAGAGTATTAGCTTGGACCATGGCAACCATGCTGGCTGAAAGTAGCCAAAAAGCTGACCATCTTCCAGAAGTGGAAGGAGTAGTTAGCTAAAAGAGGAGGAAGGCTGTCATGCAAAAGTCGTGAGAAAGAGGTCATGTACCATGTCAGATCCCAGGGGGCAGGAGAGGCAAGTAGTACTGTGTGCTTACACCCTATGCAAGGCCACTCGGAGTGGCACCGGCTGGCAACTGTCCCTCTGCCTTCCTGCACCAAATGGTCCCAGTTATCCAAACTGGGGTCTTACTGCCCCATACCGTTTCCTTTCTGCTGCTTCCTCACGTCTGCCCTGACCTCCTTTTAATTCCCTAAACTTCTGATATGCAATTTTTCACATATCCAGGGCAGTGCCGGAAGAATTTATAGTGAATACCTGTATACCCACCACCTAGACTCTACCACTGGCATCTTGCTAGAGTTTCTTTACCACGTATCTATCCATATCTCTATTATTCATCTTATTCTTTAGATGCATCCAAATAAAAGTTGCAGACATCAGCACATGTCCCCTGAATACTTGAGCATGCATATCATTCATGTTTTCTCCAGGTAGCCCCATGTCCTCCTGCAACAGAGGTGACCTGAGAGGTGGCATGTTTAAGATCAACAACTGAAGGCAGAAAGAAAAAGCAAAGTGGCAAAATCCACTTGCAACAAATCCCACACTTCTGTTAGGGTAGTTGTCTTGACTTAGTAACACACCAGCTGTTGTTTTGTGCATCTGTTAATTCTCTCTGCCTGTACCCTCTTCACTCTGAGGTGGAGAACTGTGACATCGATCACAGGGTGATGGGGGAGAGAACAAAGAGGCCAGGAAAATTCTCTGTCTTCTCACACTCCCTCCACTGTTGCAAAGAACTGGAAACTGAGATCTCAGTTTTTGGCAGGTCTGCCTTGAGCTTGAAGGGAGGCACCGACTGGCCTCAACCAACAGTCCACTACCAGGGTGCTGACTCCAAAGAGTGGTCCACAGACACAAAACCTCATGTGTGTGCATCCTACTTTTCTTCCTCTCCTTCCCTCTTTCCCACTTATGATGCCCAGGTCATTTCTTGAGAAGAGAGACTAGTAGAAAAGGTAAACAGTAAAGAACACAGATGTGCCTACCCTTTCAAAGCCAATCTCAACCCTGTTTATTCCAGGTTCGTCAAGCACTGACCCAAGGTGTGTGCGCCCCTGAAAGGAACTATGGAAGGAGAGGGAATGGATGTCCTGTATTTTGCTGAAGGCAAAGTTTAAAACCACAAGATGAATCCATGTATTCATCAGATATTTGTTGGATGCCTATTATGGCAGGCACTGTTCTAATGAAAATCTAGTGTACCAGACACCAGATTTCCTCCCTATGGGCCTGGAGTTTGATAGGATCTTTGTAGTGAGTTGGATGGACTTTGCTACATGTCTAGGGGCTGCTTCCAGGTTGGAGGAGATTCTGAGGGTTGGAGGCTTGTCCTCGTAACTAGACATTATCCGAGGACCTTTAAGCAACAAATCTCATAGAGGTTTTCTGACACAAAATCCATCCAATTCAGGGGCCTCAGGGCTGCCCCTAAAAGTCACAGCAGAGCCTCAATGCACCTGATGTGTCTAATGTATCAAAATGTGAGAGGAGTGGTCACATATGGAATTCCTAGCTCTTGATTTTGAGCCTTCATCTGTTTTAGAGATGCTTAACACACACTCCACAGAGAAAAGTCCTCCATGTGGTAGTTTTGTCAGCATTTGTAGGATCAACAGCTAGGAATCCAACATTAGGCCTTATTCTGTGGATTCTATAGCAGCACAAAACCCCTTCATGGCAGACTAATTTACTTAGCTGAGCTCCCTGGTACAGACTCAGAGAGGCAGAGCACTGGTTACCCTGGTGTTTCTCAGACAGCCTACCAGAATGCCAGGTGACATAGCAGCCCTCAATCTAACCATAAGGCCTGACCATATTGTAGGGCAGAAGTAATGAGTTTATGTTACCTGAAGGGCATGAGGCACAATATGGCCAAGAATATGGCAGTCCAGATCTGCCACTAATAATCTCTTCTTTCTATACTGTGAATTTTGAAATAGGTGTCATTAGCTTTCATAAACGGCTTCCACATCAGCAAAGATAAAGCAAGTTGACTTTACTGGCCTAGATGAAATAGGAAGACTATGAGTAGGACAAAAGGTTAAGTATGCCCTGTATTACAATAATGAAAGTAAAGCCAAATATAATAAAAGCTGCCAAATGAAATTTAGCCCCCTCTATTCTTTTAACTGATCTCTATTAAGAGAGAAAAAAAGACTTGTTTAACAAGAATTCAATTCTGGTCGACAAGAACTGCTTATGAAGACTAGGCTGTGACTATTTTCATGCAAGTCCTGGCAATGTCAGTGGAGCTCCTCTATTTTCCTGGGGCCCATGTGGCCAGGCCAGAATTCAAAACAACAAATATAAAATGTTGAAATAACTTCATCAATTCACCAAAGCAGGGCCACCCTAACTTCATCTCAAACTCATAATGTTCAGCATTTTGTTTGGGGGAACTTGGGAGTAAGTCTAGATCCACACTATCCAGTAGAACTTTCTGCAACCATGGCAGTGGGCTAGATCTGCGCTGTCCAGTGTGCCAGCCAAGAGCCACATGTGGCCAGACACTGAGTTGAAATGTGGCTAATACGACTAAGGAAGTGCATTTTTACATTTCATTTGGTTTCACACCAAGTGAGAAAATAAAGCAGTCAAACTAATGTGCTCATTCTGGAATGAATAAATCTGGAAAGAACATGAATAATTTCCCTTCTAATATGATAATAAGTACATTCTGATTAGCTGCCTCCAAAATGCCATTGAAATCTCAGGAATTTTAGGAGTGTTCTACATTAACCGATAATTTTGCAAAAACGTGAATGGCTGAAGCCCTAAATAATTCGAGGACTAGGAGACACACACCTTCATGTAAAACCTTGGACACCAGGTCACAGTCTGAATTCTCACATATCCCCAGGGTAATAACTTGTCCTTTGCCCACAGGACCTTCCTTCCTGAAGGTGGGATATTTCAAAAGAAAGGGTCTCCTCTGCAACTTATCTGCTACCTACAGTCAGGCCTCCAAAAAGTGAATGTGTGTGTGTGTGTGTGTGTGTGTGTGTGTGTATTTTAAACAGTAGAAAAAAAAGTGTAAACCCAGGGAACTTAACAGCTTCCATTACTTATATGCACATCATTACAGTCCATCTGGAGCCTGGTGATAGTGCAACGTTCATACCCGATGATAAGCATCGTTGTTCTCTCCACTGCCCTCAGAGAGTGACGTACTTTCACAGTGGCAAGAACAGAGCTCAAGCCTATTCTGCATTGATTTATCTACCAGCACTGAGAATCAGATCAGAAACAATGCATGCTGATATAGACACAGGAAGGAAAAAAGAAACATTAAACTCTTCGCTCTGCTTGCCCAATGTCGCTGCTCTTAAGCATAATCCAATCATAAACTTGGATGGACACCGAGAGACAAACTGCATTAGAAGAGACTTTATCTTCTGTTTTTTTTAAACACTGTTTTTGTACCTTCTGATTGACCATGAGGTATGAGTACACAAACACATACTTAAAAAACTCAAATAGCATTGGTACTTAATTAAGATGATATAAGCCATACCCTAGTCATGGCTGAAATATAAAATTCTAGTTTTCTTTATGAATTAATTAAAAGCCTTGTTTACTAGATCATAAACAAGGCTTTGTGGAAAAAGTATCTGTGGCTCTGAAAATGGACTGCTCTCGACACTAAGCTCAGTTGTATAAGAAAGGAGACACTTGCCAACTTCGGCTTTGGTGTTGACACACATTGTCCAATATTCAGGGAAAGAGAACAGAATGTCAGGGACACCGACACATCCATCAACCCAGAGAAAGGCTGGAAAAGGGATTAGACTTGACCTGACCTCTTGCCCCTTTGCTAAAAGGGGCAGGGGGTTGGCGCACACAGGAAGCAAGAAAGGGACAAAACAGCATAAAGAGAAACATCTCAGGTTAGAAGGAGGAGAAGAGCCAGGCCCGGTTAATTTGTTTCTGAGGATGCCCTTGTGTCACCTGAAGTACTGCCAGCGGTGTTCATTCTGGTCCTCTTCGGAGGGCTCCTCGACGCCAACTCTGGGCAGCAGAAGAAGGGAACGTGAGTGTTATGGGGACAACAGGGGAGCCAGGAGCTCTGGGCACAGGACCTGGACCATGTCCATCAAAGAATAGGCTGGCTCACTCTGAATATAAATCCGTATCCTCTTATACTGTCCCCATTCTCTAAAACCCAGGGAGGTAGAACTGCTGCTAAATTCAAACTTAAAGCAACAGTATTAGGAGCTAGGTCAAATGAGGATCAATTGGGAATGAAGATAAAGCCTCTCAAAATATAATGTAAGGAAATCAAAGGAATGTATGCAACTCATAGAAAGTGCATTTATACAATTTTCCAGGTCACCTGTTTCATAAAGCAAGATACATCTGTACAAAAAATAGAAAACAAAGTTGCTACTAAACACATATTTGAAGCATTTACACATAATTTGACACATATTAGACAGAAAGAGCAAAAAGCACCATATTGTTGAAAACAGCAACAATACTTAAGAAGACAAAGATGG
This sequence comes from Canis aureus, assembly GCF_053574225.1. Classification (NCBI taxonomy): domain Eukaryota; kingdom Metazoa; phylum Chordata; class Mammalia; order Carnivora; family Canidae; genus Canis; species Canis aureus. Next base: position 84,153,292 of record NC_135649.1, on the reverse strand, counting down.
CCTTTTTTTTTTTTTGACAGAAGTCAGGAACCCAACTTCTGCTATTCTCTTTCTCTTGCACCTTAGAGTTAACATGGTCCATTTTTACCTGTCTTCACAATTTCTGGGTTATTCAGGGTGCATTGGAACTTTGTCATCGTACTAAGAGCAGGCACTACTGACAATCTTGGCACTACTGACATTTTGGGCCTGGGCCTCTACCTACTAGATACCAGTAGTGCCCTCCCACCCTAGGTGAGGCAAACCAAATATTTCCAGACATTGCCAAATGTCCCCTGGGTGGTAAACTGCCCTCCATCGAGAACCACTGCGTTAACTCATGTGTTCTAAATTAGGGGTGGTATTGGCCCCATGGGTGTGAAAATTGGTTCTTGTGAGACAAAAAGTTTTAGCTAGTACAATGGTTTATAGCCCTCTAAAGCATGATAATACATAAACAAGTATACAGTGGATCTGTGGTATTTAAATTTCATTGGAAGAGGTCATCGGAGAAAAAACATCTTCCAAGGGCTCCGTGAAGGGAAACAATGAAAACAAGGTGGAAAAACATGGTGCTAGATAATGCCCATATTCTTGTGCTATGGCTATCCCCCAGAATATGCAAGTGAGAATGGGATGCTTTTTAACACGGTACTTTTAACAAGTCACATGCTCAGAATGTGACTCATACCAGACTATTTTACTGTAGAATTGAAAAATTATAACAAATTCCAGAAAAGCAAGCTGGACTCCATTAAAGTAAGATTCACTGATAAGAAAAATAGCAATAGTAGCAGTACTAAGGCTATTATTGGTGATGATAATATTATATTATACACAATACATATTACATATAATAATTGAGAGCTAACATAGACTCAATGCTTACTATGCACCAGATTGTACCTTTCTTTCTTTTTCAGATGGTATATTTAATTCTTTATCACATTTATTTTATCCTTACACTACTGTCCCCATCTAAATCGGTGGGGAAACTGAGTAAAGAAGCTAAATAAGTTGCCCAAGGTCACAAAGGTAGAAAATGGTAGAACCAAGACTGTGGCCAAGGCTCTCACACCCCAGAGCTCCAGTTCTTCACCTCACAGTACCTGCCCCCTCTTTTTAAAAAAAGATTTATTTATTTATTTGGCAGGGGAAGGAAGGGAGAGGAGCAGAGGGAGAGGGAGAGAGAATCTCGAGCAGACTTTGTGCTGAGCCCAACACGGGGCTCGATCCCACAACCCTGAAATCACGACCTGAGTTGAGACCAAGAGTCAGATGCCCAACCAACCAAGCCACCCAGGCGCCCTAGGATCCACCCTCTAATTACATGCTGGCACCCTTAATCACTTTAAAAAATATTCAGTTACAAATGCTATTACATAAAGAGCTCAGGGCTTCTCCCTGCCTTTATTCTTCAAGTTATCTGGCAAAGAGCTTTATCGTAAATTCTCAGTCTAACAGGATTATACTGAGAAGAGTATCCTTACTTGTCCTTGAGTGTTTGCACGACTGCACTCTAGAGTGCGAAGAGTACCTGTTCGTCTGACTGCCACACATGTGCCATTCCACCCCCACCATCACTACCACTTGACATGTGTGTCACCTGAAGCTGGGGTGCTCTAAACAGAACAGCCACCACGCTGCCAAAATGTGCTCTGGGCACATACAAGGCGGTCTTTTCTTTTTTTTAATTGCCAAAATTCTGCCTTTTGTGAATAACAACCTTTGCTCAAGGGACTACAAAAAAATGTAGTCTGTGCATTAATAGGAAATAACTGGAGCGTTCTGCCATTATGTTTTAAAATATTGATCACAACATACCAAAAAGCTAAGTTGGATTTCTGGAGGGCAGTGACCTAGCTTTGGATTTGTGGAATATTCATTTTTATCTTTTGTTTTTTCATTTTTATCTTATACGCAGACTAGTACATAGCCATGGTTAAAAATCACAACTAACTTCTAATTATTTAGGATGGAACTCCAAATCCCACCGTGGGCCTTTGTCTTCTGAGCAACCACTTAACACCACATGGTCTCTATCAGTAGCCTGGAGAAGTAAGGAACAAGTAGGTATTGATTGTACTTTCGTCACAGAGGTCAAAACACCACGCTGAACTTCAGGGGGTTTCTGAATCAATTTAGAATAAGAAACTGGTTCATGTAAATGATTCACGGTCATGAAGTAACATCAGAAACCACAGGCCAGAAAACCCAATGAATCTCATTACTTTATTTCAGAGGGAACTTCTTTTCATGTGATCATGTGATAAATGTCAGTTTCTACACTTACATAATTACAATGTATTCATATCTGGGAAATGCAATGCACTAACACCATATGTATTGTCCACCTATTTGTTTCATTATGCTATCTGGGTAGAGTTGGACAGAAAGAAGAAAAAAATAAAGATAGGAGCAGAGATCAATGAAACAGAAAACAAACAATACAGAAAATCAATGAAATAAAAAGCTAGTTCTTTGAAAAGATCAATAAAATTGACAAACCTCTGACAAGAAAAAAAAGAGAGAAGATACAAATTACCAATATCAGGAATGAAACAAGGAGTGTTACTATAGATCTCACAGACATCAAAAGGATAACAAAGCAATATTACAAACATAAACATGACAGCTTAGATGAAATGGATCAATTTCACAAACCACCACAATTCACCCAATATGGAACAGATAACCTTTTTTTTAGATTTATTTATTTATTTATTTATTTATTTATTTGAGAAAGAGAGAGAGGGAGAGGGAGAGAGAGAGAGAGAGAGAGCAAAAGAGAGCATATGAGTGGGAGGAGAGGGAGAGAGGGGATCTCAAGCAGAATCCCCGGTGAGTGTGAAGCCCAAAGCAGGGTTTGATCCCACAACTCTAAGACCATGACCTGAGCTGAAATCATGAGTTGGACACTTAACTGACTGAGCCACCCAGGTGCTGCATGAAACAGATCATCTTAATAGCCCTTTAACTATTAAAGAAATTGCCTTCACAATTTAAAAATTCTTGCAAAAGAAGTCTCTAGGACTAGATGGTTTTACTGGAGAATTCCATTAAACTTTCAAGACGAATTAATGTCAATTCTACACAATGCCTTCCAGAAAACAGAAGAGTAGGGAACATGTCCCAGCTCATTTTGTGAGGCCAGATTACTCTGGAACCAAAAAAATAGAGAAAGGCAGTACAAAAAACAAACAAACAAACAAAAAAAAAAAAACAAAAAAACCCAAGTGTAAACCAATATCCCTTATGAACACAGACCACAAAAGTCCTTAACAAAATAACAGCTAATAGAATTCAGCATTCATATAAAAATTTATACGCCATAACCAAGTGGGGTTTGTTTTAGGATAGTAGGACTTGTTTAATATTTGAAAGTTAGTTTTAAAATGAAGGGGAACGGGTGCTTAGGTGACTCAGTCAGTTAAATGTCTGATTCCTGATTTCAGCTTAGGTCATGATCTCAGGGTCACGAGACTGAGTCCTGTGTTGGGCTCTGCATTGGGCGTGGAGCCTCCTTGAGATTCTCTCTCCTCCCCTTCGCCCCTCCCCCCACTTACATGTGCACTCTCTCTCTAAAAAAAAAAGGAAACTAATCAATGTAACCCACCATATTAACAGGCAAAGCATGGAAAATAATATGATCATATCTCTATAGAAAAAAGCATTTGATAAAATTCAACACCTGTTTATGATAAAAAAAAAACTCAAAAACCTAGCAATAGACAGAAACTCCCTCAACTTGATGATGATGAAGATCTACAAAAACCATACAGCTATATTACACTTATTGGTGAAAGACTGAATGCTTTCCCCTTAAAACTGGAAACAAGACAAGGATGTCAGCTCATGTCACTGTTACTCAACATCATACTGAAAGTCCTAGCCAGAGCAGTAAGTTGAGAAAAGGAAATAAAAGGTATGCTGGTTGGAAAGGAAGATATAAAACTGTCTCTGTTTGCAAATGATGTGATGGTCTATGTAGAAAATCCCAAAGAATTTACAAAACAAAACAAAACCCTCCTAGAACTAATGAGTTCAGCATGGTCACAGGATATAAGAACAACATAACAAAAACCAGGGGGCCTGGGTGGCCCAGTTGGTTATGCTTCTGACTCTTGGGTTCAGCTCAGGTCATGAGCTCAGGGTTGTGGGATCGAGTCCTGCATCAGTGCTCTGTGCTGGCCATGGAGCCTGTTTAAGATTCTCTCTCTCCCCCTCTGCCCCTCCCTCTTCTCTCCCTCTCTAAAAAAATATAAAAACCAATTGTATTTCTATATTCTAGCAATGAACACATGGAAATTGAAATTAAAGATAGAATAATATAATTGCTCAAAAAAGAAGAAAGATTCCAATATAAATCTAACAAACCACGTACAGGCACTGTATGCTGAAAACCATGTAGCAGTGATGAAGGAAATCAAAGACAATATAAATAAATGAAGAAACATGCCATGTTCATGAATTGAAAGACTCAACATAATAAAGATGGCAATTCTTCCCAAACTGATACACAGGTTTAACACAATTCCTGTGAAAATTCCAGCAAGATTTTTTTTTTGAGATAGACAAGCTTATTCTAAAACATATATGGAAAAGAACTAGAATAGGTTTACCAATTTTGAAAAAGAATAACGTGGTAGGGCTCACTCTACCTGATAGTAAAGTTTATTACATGACTATAGTTATCAGGACAGTGTGGTACTGGTGGAGCGTTGAAAGCATTCATCAACAGAGCAGAATAGAAACAGATTCACATGTATATAGCCAACGGGGTTTTGTCAAAGGAATAAAAGTAGTTCAATAGAGTAAGACTAGTTTTTTAAAAAGATTTTATTTATTTGAGAGTGAGAGAGCGTGAGCACGCTTAACTGGGGGAGAGGCAGAGGGAGAGGGAGAAGCAGGCTCCCTGCTGAGCAGGGAGCCTGATGTGAGGCTCCATACCAGGACCCTAAGATCATGACCTGAGTCGAAGGCAGATGCCCAACCGACTGAGCCACCCAGGAGCCCCAAGACTAGGCTTTTTAACACATTGTGCCAGAACTGGGTGGCCATAGGTAAATAAAATAAAACCTCAACCTAAACCTTGCATCTTATATAAAAATTAACCCAAAATGGACCATAGACTTGAATGTCAAGCATAAAACTAAAAAAGTTTCAAAAGATAACAGAAGAAAATCTTTAGGACCTAGGGCTTAATGGAATGTCCTTAGATGTAACACCAAAGGCACAATGCGTAAAAGAAAAATAAATGATAAATGGCACTTCCTCAAATTTGAAACTTCTGGCCTATGACAGATTCCACTAAAAGGATGAAAAGACAAGTTACAGCCTGAGAGAAAATATTTGCAAATCACACCTCTGACAAAAGACTGGTATCTACTATAAAGAAAGAACTCTCAAAACTCAATTAAAAACTCCAAACAATCTAATTAGAAAATAGAAAGTTTGAACAGGTGTTTCACCAGGAGGAGCTATATGAATGGCAAATAAGCACATGAAGAGATGTTCAACATCATTAATCATTAGAGAAATGCAAATTAAGGCCACAGTGAAGTATTCCAACACACCTATTAGAACAACTACAATGAAAAATAGTGGCAACACCAAATGCTGGCAAGGATGCAGAGAAACTAGATCTCTCCTATACCCAGTCACATACATAGTCATTTCCTGGTCTCTCGCTGTATGCTAGCTGCTATGTTCTGGGTGCTATATATACATTACATCAATATTTCCACAACAATACAGTTATTTTATGTGTGTATATATACAGCTTCTGTGCCTCAGGGAGAGCTACCCAAACTCTCAGTGCTGGATAGGACAGTTTTAATGATCCAGTCCTGAAAAGGGTTATCAGAAGTGCCAAATGTCACAAGTCAACTCTCTCCATTCAGTGGGAAATTATTTGGTCCTATATATGTCTGTGGGGTAGAAGGCTTATAAACTAGCATGAAAAACAAACATGATTTAATCAGGCTCTGAGCCTCCAGGGTACCTACTGAGAGTGACCAAAGAGGAGCAGGAAGTAACCTCAGAGGTCAATCTTGAGATTCTTTAAAAAAAAAAAAAAGATTTTATTTATTTGAGAGAGAGAAAGAGAGAGCAAGCATGAGCAGGGAGTGGGGGAGGGGCAGAGGGAGAGAAAGAAGCAGACTCCCCACTGAGCAGGGAGCCTAATGCAGGGCTCTATCCCAGGATCATGGGATCGTGACCCAAGCCAAAGGCAGACACTCAATGGCTGAGCCAACCAGGCGCCCCTAATCTTGAGATTCTTAAAGATTCTCAACTGTGTGCAGGGTAAGCCTCCTTTTTTACCCTTATTCTAACACAGAACAAGGCTGGTACCATCTTGCATGCCAGTTTAGAGGCAAAAATCTGTCCATTTTGTTCTTCAGGTTTATATTCCCATGATGAATTATTTCTCTTAATACTACTCTTGAGATTCACATCAGGAAATTGAAATTCTAATCATCCCAAATTTCACGACACAGAGGGAGGAGTCCCTGACGCAGGCAAACTTCTTACAGGTGGTAAAGCACAGTAGTCAAGGCTGTGGACTGGGTGGCAAGACTGCCGGAGCCCAAATCCTGGCTCATCCCCCTAAAGCTATGTGACCTGGGCAAGTTATTGCTCTATGCCTCAGTTCTATCAACTCTAAAATGGAGATGACCGTAGTAGCCTCTTTATAGGAATGCTATGAAGTTGGTCTTAATGCAGGCCTGGCATTTTGTACAACGCCTGCATCACACAAGCGTCAGCTATTCTATGGCTGCCACCAATTAGCCCCACATAGGTTCTGCAGAGCCACAAGGAGCCCAGATATGGTGCCGCTGGCAGAGGCCAAGCCCAGGAATCCCTGCCTGCCATCAGTACACAAGTCCTTGATGGGGAGGAGGTGGTGGAAACTATTCTCTCAAATTCCAGTTTTCTCCCAAATTCCAGTCCCCCCACCCCCGACTCTAAGGATGACCACGAGGTCTGGATAGGCTCTCTCCTTCAAGCTAGGTATGCTCTGCAGTTGTCAGTCTGGTGCTTTCTATGCTCTAGAGAAGGAAAAAAAAGCTAAAAGCCCGCAGAGGAAGAGGAAAACACTGCCACCTGGTGGCTCTTCAGAGTATTCTTCCCTGCACCCATGCACGCCCCGAGTGTTGTGGCGCTCTGATCACAATCACCCTCTGCAGACTCCAAACTGAGGGATGTGGTGGGAGCACCTCCCATGAGGCAGAACACATACAGTGAGGCCTGAAGGGGCTGGTAGAAGATCTGACAGCCTGCTTTCATTTACCATTCAGAGAAACTGAGGCCCAAAGACAGGAAGGGCTTGCCTTGAAGACAGAGCCAGAGTTAGGCTCTGTGACTCGTGACCTCTGTTCCAGCGTCATCTTTACTGTCAGGTGCTGGGGCTCACAAGCATACTTTGCAATTCAAACGCTCGTAAAAAAAAATCAACTTTAGATCAGTGCTCTCCATCCTGATACAGCTGCAAAACCACAGGCGGGGAACATCCAGGAGGCTGCAACAAATGAGGGTTAGGCAGGAAATGTCACCTCTGTGCACTCGAGTAAGAAGTAACAGAGCAATTTCCTCCTAGAAACAAAACTCAAATTGCCTCTTTTTATTTCTGGTGGATGAGATTATTTCGGAGGACTTAGTTTGATTTGAAAGGACTGTGAAATGCCAGACGTTGCCAGCAGTTATGTCCGTTCTATTGCCTGCAGCTTTAGGACTTTTGAATTCTTGCCCTAATGTCACTGTTCTAGCAAGGTCTGGATATTTCAAAAGCCTTGTGTTTTCGTACTGACAAAACTCTTAATGACCATCTTTTTTCTTGTGGAAAATCTGACATTTGGAATTTTTACATATTGTTTTTTAATTGCTCCCCCAAACCAAACAAAACCCCATAAAAACCTTCCGAACACTAGGCTGTCTCACACCTGGGTGAGCACAGTGACACAATTAGACATGAAACTGGCCATGGTTTCAAACCGACCTTATGTTAAGCCATGACAACATGGGTGTTGTGCCTCCGCCAATGACCCAGACGGTGAAGAAGACGATGAGGAGGGTGGTCGTGAACATCATCTGGCGAGCATAGGATGCTGTGTCTCGGATGGCCAGTGCAAATGCCATTGCCCCCCTGAGGCCTGCAGGGACCAAAGAAGAGGATTTGGTTATAAGGCCAAATGACAACATGTCCTGGAATCCACTGCTGCCACTCGGGGCTAGTGAACTATATCCACGTATGGTTTGCAAGTCAAGTTGTCTTCTTCAGAAAGAAGAAACTTAAGGGAATATGGTTTTCTCCAGTTGGAAGTTTTCTTCTTGTAAAATGCCCAAATGTAATGAGAAAAACACAGCAGTACTTTGTATAACATATTCTAGGATAATAACACTCTTATTACTGAAACAGTTCTCGTGCTTGTAACATGAAGTAAAAGGAAATGTAAATAAGAAATAACTAACATAAGCTCTCTAGGTCTGTGATCCAGGCACTCTACAGTCATTATAAACTTAAGTAACAGGCTAGGTATGAATATGCCAAATGCATATTTGTGGCCTGTGTGCCATGAACCACAGAACAATTCCGCATTTCCTTAGCAAAGCAACACAAAGAAGAAATGATATAACCTGATCTCCATCAAGGGTTGGAAACTTTTCCTGTAAAGGGTCAGATATTAAATGTTTTATGCTTTGTGGGGCAAGGGGAAAAAATCAAGGATACAGTGTGGGTACTTATATATACAAGAAAAAACAAATTTCCACAAAATCTTACCAATGGAAGCCAAGAATAGAATAATAATAATGGAGTACAATTTGTTATAATATAGGTGCATTAATGAAAACAATGGAATTCTTTCGGAGGAGTATATTTCACTTAATTGGATTTCAGAGTTAGGATCCCCTGTCATTAGATTATAGATGTCCATCCGTAAAGGCCACTCTTAGCCATGGAGTATATGAAAATGGGAAGCAGCCAGATTTGGCCCAGGGGCTATAATTCACTGACCCTTCATTCACATGAATGGGTATTAAGATTGAGCACCAAATACTTGTGGTGAGTACAGCACAACCTATAGAGAAGCTGAATCACTATGTTGTACATCTGAAACTAACGTAACATTATGTGTCGATTACACTAAAAAACACCCTGAGGAAGATAAATTAAATTTGTGAAGCTAAGTATATTCATACTCACCTTTAATTTTGAAAGCATATGTTTTGATCTACATAGTGCAACACTCACAAAGAAGTGAAACAATAGTAAATATTTTTAATATATATTTACAAATGTTTGTTCTATGTGAGTTTTCATATTTTCATCTTGCATCAGATTTTGTTACATTTAATGTTGTTTGTTTAAAAAAATATTATGCCCACACATTTTCATGTTTTTTTTTTCATTTTCATGTTTATCTAAGCTCTTCTGTTCCTTCTTCATACTATGATCATCATTTATTTTATAGTAAAGACTGAATCCGTGGTCTTTAATAGATAATATGGTATAAGTTCCTGTTCACTGGGGGGAAGACTGTGTACATTTTATGAGAGAATGAGAAGTTATTCCCACTATATCTGTTTGTGTAGGTGTTCCTACCTTTCCTAATAATTTTGTAAATTCACTAATCTGAGAACTTCACGATTTACCACAGAATGATTCCAAAAAGTGACATGAAAAAACAGAGCAAAGTTAATGTTTTCTGTGCTAGTGAAATACTTATACAGATTTAGATTGCCTGACAGCCAGCTTTGTCAATGATCAATATCTAAGCCTCTAAAGGGATGTTGTCTCAAAGAAGAACACTTGGGGGTCAGAGATAGACAATGTGTACTACATTTGTCTTTCTCTTATTAGGTAAATACTGTAAGCAAAATGAAGGAGAAGCCTTGGGTTTTTCATCACTTTAAAGAACTGAGTTCCTTTCAATGGCAAGATTGCTCCCAGCAGGAAATAATTTTTACAGGAGATATCTTTAAACAGCACTGTGTATTTCTCAGTCTTTTAGTACAGAAAATAATGAACATATTTTAAGTTTGTCTAGGTGACTGAGTTATCTCCAGCTGGTCTTGCTCTTTTCCAGCAGTACTTTCTGAATATGTAAGGAGGATCTTGGCATGCCCTCCTGAGAAACCTCTAAAGTTGCCCAGCTGCTCTTGAGTCAAGCCCAAACTCTTTGGCACAGCACTGGAGCTTCTCTGTGGTCCAGACTCCAATAGTGGTTCTCAGAGTGTGTTCCTCAAACCAGCAGCAGCCAAGAATATATGAGAAATGTAAGTTCTTGGGGCCCGCACCAGAGCTGCAAAATCACTGGTGGTGGGGCCCGGCAAGGTGCTCTAACGAGCCCAATTGGTGGTTCCTATATAGCCTAAAGGCTCCCAGCAGCCTAGATGCAGTTTCCCCATCCAACCTTACCCTCTTTCTGCATTACCCTGCATGTCTTACATTGAAACCACACTGCTGTCCTTCCTGGAAAAAGCCACGCCTGGCAATGCTCTCCTGTTTCTCCAACCCACTGCCTCACGAGAGCCATCTCTCGAAAGCCCAGGTTGAAGGTTACCCCCTTGGTAAAGATGACCCTAGGCCCTCCTCTTCTCCACTTTGACTCCATACTTTTTAGGTGCAATTTGTCACCCTCTCTCCAGAGACACTTAGCTCTTTGCACACCTTCCTCCCCCACAGGGGACTGTGAGCCCTGCAAGGAGGCTGTCTTTGTATCCTCCAGAACCCAGAACTGTGGCTTATAAAAAGAATGCTCCATGAACGTGTGTCAGAGTGAAAGGGACTCATTGTGGCAGGCTGCATGTTTAAGTGCAGATGTAAGCACATAGTACACAGAGCAACTGCTTTGCCAAGCAGTGCCTATTGGTGAGAGTTAGGTAAGACTCTGAGGCCCCTGAGCACTACTACGTAGCAGTAAGACGGCTGCTGCTCACTTTGCCTCTTGTGCAGCCCCTCCCCATCTCCCACACAGGACAGAAGTACCTTGAAGGATCACTGTAGCCTTTTGCCCTACCATCTCCTCCCTCTGTTCTGCAAAAATGCTCTAACTTGGCTCTTGTCTATAATGTCTGATGCTTACCACCATCAGCTCATGCCAATTGCTCTCTCCTTCCTTTACCTCCACATACTTTACTGTCCTTTGTCTGCTCAGTGGCTTCTGCACACTTCTCAGCTTTATAGTGGGGGGGGGCGGCATCTGGGAGATAGTGTAAATTAAGCAGAACTATCATAGCTGTTAACTTCTGGTTTGGGGCTCATCTTGTTTATGCAAGTGGGTTTTTTTTTTTTTGGTTTTTGTTTTCTGCTTCAGAGAAAGTTGGAGCTAGGAAGAACCTCAACTAATTAGTTCAATTTCATTATTTTACAAGAGTGGATACTGTAGCTGGGAGGTACTGAGTGACTTGGCCTGTGTTCTTTTTTAATTAAAGGCCTATCTCCTTTCTAATTCTAGATCTGGAGCCCTTCTGGAAGATTATGAACATCTACTAGAAAACTATCAAGTACTTTAAATACTTCTATATCTTCAGGTACTGTGGGTGGTAGAGATAAAAATGAAGATGTGTCTATTTTAGGGGAGAATGTTCACATTTGGTAGTATGGCTTGCAAAATCATATTAACTCTGTTTAACTCTGTGTACGTTGGTCTACTCAGCACTGTGGGGGGATACTAAAGAACCAGGAATTTGAACTTCTATCTCTTTATGAACCTTATCAATGATATTTTAATCATGCTAACATTCCTGCCAAACAAAATGCATTTTCTTTACATTTATGGTTTTTTACCTGAAAACATCATCATGTGTTGAAAGTTCCAGCCAATCTTATGCCTTCTGCCCAAGTTGAGGAAGAAGGAGAGCGGGTAGATGTGTGCAGCTCTGCCCAGAAAGATGGCAACCTAACCACCAGGTGGAGGTTAAGGACCCAACAGGTATCTAGAATGGTACCTTCCCCCAGCCTCTGGCAGAGAGGAGAATTTTAGGGATGCTGTGATACCTCATGACCAGGAGATAACTGCACAAAGAGTAGGAGGGTAGCACAAGGCAGCCAGGCTGTCTAGTCTCCCTCAAAGTGAGCCTCAGCCACAGGTGGGGATTCAACTAGCCAACTTTCCCAACCTCCTGGCTCCCAGAGGTAATTTCTAACCCATTAACTGTGTTGTTGGAACTTCTTGATGTAATTAGGCTGGTGTAGACCAAGTCTCCCGGTCTTGGGTCCAGAAAAAAGCACGGGTACCCCGGCAGGGATGTGGGGGGGGGTGTTGAGAGGAGTAAACAGTGGTGTGGGCTCCATAAGAAGGAGAGTCAGAAGAACAAACGCCTAACCCCTGGGGTCAAATGGTAAAGAGCAAGTTTTCTGGGCAAGAGTTCATAAGCCTCGGTCGGAAGTAAACAGTAAGGGTCCCAAATGACCAGGAAGATGCTACGAATGAGAAAGTTAAAGTACTGGGTACACTTAAGGAGCATTCTTACTCCTCCCAAGACTCAAGGGGAGGTGGTGGTGGGGGCAGGGGGGAAGATCTCTCTCCCTGAGGGGCTCAAATGTCTTGACAAGGAAACACGGGAGCCTGGAAGGCAAAGAATTCCGGGAAATAGGGCATTTGTCAGTTGCTGAGCTAAGCCCAAAGCCCAGTGGAGAGAGCTGCAGGCTGCCCTGGTCACAGAAGGAAACCGCCGTGGGAGCCGCAGGGCCGGGAGCTTCCGGTTCAGCCGAGCACCAGCTGCCGCAAGCTACAGCTGCCTCAGACAGAAGCAAAGGCCCAACGGTCTTCTGCCTTCTCTGGGGTAAAGGGCTGCCTGTTTTTTTCTGCTTTCAGCTGGGTTCCCTACCCCCCTTGGTTCTGTGTTGGGCTGTTTTGTTTTCAACAGAAGGAGACAGGTCATGCTTCGAGAGCTTCGAGAGCATCCCAGAAGCCACGTGAAGCTCCTCAAGCGCTCAGGGGCCTTCAGGATTCCAGAGGGCCCTGCTCGCCCTCCCGGCCAGGCCCTCCTCTGTAAACAAGAGCTGCTCTCTCACTCTCCCTCACAGGATGCTATGCTAGGAATGCAAATCCAGAGGATGTGCAAGGTCTCTCTGAATCAAAAATGAGAACACTGAGCCCCCAGATTTTTAGCTGTGAGTCTGGTGAGTGGGCAAGACCAACGAAGAGCCCCAGCTGAAGCAGCTAACACTCTAACCGGAAGGCCTCCACATGGCAATAGGCCACTGTCACTATGGAGCTGGTTAGGGAATGCCACCTATTCCTGTACTGTAAATGAATAGCCCAGAAGAGGAAAAACACTTCTTTTCTTCAGGTTAGCTGTGAGGCATCAGAAAAGGCAAGAGGAAATGCCCAGCAATAGGGTACGCCGGCTCAGCATTTTGAAATCCAGGCTGAGCTGGACTGCTATGGTTCCAATCCCCAGAGAAGTTTACTTCAATAAAAACAATAGGATCTGAGGCAAAGTGATCAAAACTCTGAGCTGGCAATCCAGTGCTGGGCATTCACATCCCTCCTTCCTCGAGAGAAGCCAATCCCCAAACTGTGCCTTTCTTCCAAAAACTGTGCTCACAATGGATCTAAGTCAAAGAATCAAGTATTTTTCCACTTTGTCTTTTCTTCTTCTTCTTCTTTTTTTTTTTTTTTGGAAAAAAAGAAGTCTTTTTCACTGTGTTCTATAACAGCAGGGACACTCCACTGAAAGCATGTTCATTTGCCTGCAGGCTTCTTTGGGCAGCCTGCACCAGTGTGCAGTCTACAAGAGTAACAGAACCTTCAGGTCTTTCCAGTTGGGAACCTCCTGGATTGGAACTCAGGCAGTAATGAAATAAAAAAATGATTCTGGCACTCACACAGTTGACAACTTCTGCTAAGAAGAGTACTTTACAGGGCAAGTGGGTGGCTCAGTGGGTTAAACATCTGACTCTTGATTTCAGCTCAGGTCATGGGCTCGGGTCCATGTCAGGCTCCATGCTCAGCAGAGAGTCTGCTTGTCCCTCTCCCTCCCTCTTTCTGCCCTTCTTCCTGCATGCATGTGCACATGGACAGACTCTCTTTCTCTAAAATAAATTAAGAAATAAAGTCTTTAAAAATAAGTAAATAAATAAAAAGGCTGCTTTACAAAACAAGCTACCACCTGCCAAGCACCAGTGTAACAGAAAAAACACCTTACACAGAATATGCAGAAAAGGACAACCTTAGATCAAATGCTAACCCTTAAATCAAATATATTTAGCTTTATGAACCACGTAAGCCTTCTCTTCTCTCATCATGAAAACACCATGAACTAGCACTTGGCTCAGTCACTCACCCAGAACAGAAATTCTTCTTATTAGAGTTTCCCCAGCAGTGGTCACCTGTACACATAGAAAACAGAAGAGCCGAAAAAGGATACAAAAGCTCCAATGATGAAAACGGGGCTGAAAACATGCTTCTGGAAGGTAAACAGCGCCAGGCCCATATAGGAGAAGATGAAGTTCTCGGCCAGAAAGTGTAACACCTCAAAGAGCTGCACAGAACGGGAAAAGGAAGCCGTAAACCCCGTGGGTCTCCTCCCTTGAATTCACAGGTAACTTGTGAAGACCGAGGGTTCACTCTCACCTGCTTTGTTCGACTTCTTGATTCCACCGACAGATTGTTGTAGGTGTAATGAGCCTGTGTGATTCCACAGAAAAGGACCGCCACAACACCTGGTAAGAGATTTTTTTTTAAAGAAAGGAAAAACATCAGTGGGAAAAAAAAGAAGCAGGAAAAAAATCCCCACTGAAACAAAAACTTAAGGTAGGCTAGCCCAACATATCCAACTTTCTGGATAGTTTGGAAAGTTCCCTATTACTGAATGCTCCCCTACCCCCACTACTCATATCAACTTTTCCTTCTTTTCTGACTGTCCTCCTTCAAGGTGAAGGTCCTCGACTTCCCTTCTTGCTCCACTTTTAAGGGCATTCTCTCCCCTCTTCTGCTCCTGCTGAATTTGGCACTTAGCTTTCATTCCTTCAAAGCGGCTGTGGGGGCACCTGGGTGGCTCAGTCAGTTGAATAGCCAGCTCTTGATTTCGGCTCAGTTCATAAGCTCGGGGTTGTGGGATTGAGCCCCGTGTCGGGCTCCATGCTCAGTGGGGAGTCTGCTTGAGAGTCTCTCTTTCCATCTCCCTCTGTTCCTACCCTCTGCTCTCTTGCTCAAATAAATAAATAAATAAATAAATAAATAAATAAATAAATAAATAAATAAGTAAGTCTTTTAAAAAAAGAGAGACCATGAGGGCCCATCATATCCTTTTTGTCATGTTCCTCTCTGTTGTTAGAAACCATGAATTTGATTGCGAGCAAATCCTTTTTTCTATTTTTACATGGATGTGGGCTTCAGACAAAATGGATCCAGAGTACTGTTCCATTTATCCAAGCCTTGATTACCTTGATTTCTGATTAATGGTAACCATTATGTTGTGCAAGACAACTGACATACCTAGCCTTTGTCTATACATTTACAGAAAATTGTCAACTTTTAAAGAAGTGGGCTATTTTATAATGCTGCATGTAAAGATATGTTGCAGTATTTTGCAAAGAGGATGAAAGAGCTTCCCAACTATCTAGATTATGTATAATAATTGTACTTGAGTTTTCTAATGGAAAAATTCAGTGATTTTTTTTGATGAGAAAAATGTGAGGAACTAAAACCACAAGGTTACTTATACCAGTAATACCCGAAACTGGCATCATAAGAACATAATATTGAAAAACAATGATTAAATAGACCAGAGATAAAACAAGGACAAACTGTGTTCACACTTATCTGAGTAAATACAAAGTTAATCTTACAAGGACACAGATTTTGTTTGTTATTGTTACTACCTGTAAAATAAGTAGCAATCTAGGGGGATGGTACAAATAAGTTAATGTATTCAGTAACCTCTGCAGCTAAACATCTATTTACAGTTAGAATGAGTATTCAGAGACAGCTGGCCTTGAAACAATAAATTTCATTCTTTAAAAAATGTGTGGCTTTGGGAAACAAAATTATTCTTAAAGCAGAACATCCCCCTTGCTCAGCAATCCTTCATATGGACGCTCTGTGAGCAGTTCATCAACTCGATGCAGCGGCTCCATGAGCTCCCCTCCAGCTCCTAAAGCCCTGGATACAATGAAGGGAAGGGTGGCCCAGGCGAGTAAAAACCCACCTGTAAACCCGCAGGCTTCGGCCAACAGGAACGTGCTCCATGACATCAGGAAGAAAAGTGCGGTCTCCAGCAGGGGGAAGCAGTGCAGCTTGGTAAACTTGGTCACGTGGGCCCCCGTCAAGGAACTTGGCTCCAGGAACCAGTTATCAGGCCCACCAAGAACCACACTTGATTAGCCCAGCACCCTCCTCCTTAGGGCTATCCTTTCCTTTCAACTCTTCTTTCAAAGAAGAAAAGCTGCTGGCTAGTTTTTGAAGTAATGAAAACTAAGTTTTCTAGTAGAAAAGAGGTTAGCAAGGGCTGGGAGAGGGGAGAAAGGGAATATTGTTTCAGGGTTACATGGTTTCTGTTTGGGATGATGTAAAAGTTCTGGAAACAGACAGTGGGGATGATTTTTTAAAAATATTTTATTTATTCATGAGAGACACGGAGAGAGAAAGAGAGGCAGAGACACAGGCAGAGAGAAAAGCTGGCTCCATGCAGGGAGCCCGATGTGGGACTTGATCCCGGGGCTCCGGGATCACGCCCTGAGCTGAAGGCAGATGCTCAGCCACTGAGCCACCCAGGAATCCCACAGTGGGGATGACTGCACAAACAGTGTGGAGGTACTTCATGCCACTGAACTGTATGCTTAAAAATGCTTGAAACGGCCAATTATGTTATATGTATTCTGCCACAGTTAAAAAAATAATGTAGCATTACCAAAAACCATTTAAGCATGTACTTTATTTTTTTTTAAAGATTTATTTATTTATTTATGATAGGCATAGAGAGAAAGAGAGGCAGAGATTCAGGAGGAGGGAGAAGCAGGCTCCATGCTGGAAGCCCGATGCGGGACTCGATCTCAGGACTCCAGGATCACACCCCGGGCCAAAGGCAGGCGCCAAACAGCTGAGCCACCCAGGGATCCCCAAGCATGTACTTTAAATGGGGGAGTTATACAGTATGTGCATTTTACCTCAATAAAGCTTTCTTCAGAAACTGAATTTTTAGGATGCCTGGTGGCTCAGCAGTTGAGCGTCTGGCTTTGACTCAGGGCATGATCCTGGGGTCCCTAGATCAAATCCCACATTGGGCTCCCCACAGGTAGCCTGCTTCTCCCTATGTCTGTGTCTCTGCCTCTCTGTCTCTCATGAATAAATAAATAAAAATCTTTTTAAAAAAAATGAAAAGAAACTGAGCTTTCTAAAGCAACTGGAAATAGGGGATCCCTGGGTGGCTGGGGATCCCTGGGTGGCTCAGTGGTTTGGTGCTTGCCTTAGGCCCAGGGCATGATCCTGGGGTCCCAGGATTGGGTCCCACATCAGGCTCCCAGCATGGAGCCTGCTTCTCCCTCTACCTGTGTCTCTGTCTCTCTGTGTCTCTCAGGAATAAATAAATAAAATCTTAAAAAAAAAAACTGGAAATAGGTTTTCCGTGCTCCTTGTAATGCCAAGGGCTCTGAGGGGCACCACCTTGGCCTGAGGGGGACTGGCTGGTTAGTCCCAGCAGTGCTGGGCTCATCCTCAGCCAGGCCTGGGGACAGACAGTAGGTCAGTGAGACCCTGACCTCTGTGGGCTGCTGTGAACTTGAGTCTCTACAACAGGTGCCTCGTGAATGCATAAGAAGTGAAGAAAGAAAACGTACAACTTTAGGGGCAGCTATGAGGTTCTCGTGTCACTCCTGGGGACCAGAGATTCCCCTTGTAACACTGCCCCTCCCCAGTGGGCCAGCATGGAACCACTTCATGAGTGCTTTCATGGGGCAGCACAAGTCCCCAGGGCATCAAAAGGACCTGTGTGGGGAGAGCAGCGAAATCTGTGCTGCCCAATATGGTAGCCACTTGCCATGTGTGGATTCTGAACACTTGAAATGTGGCCAGTCTGAACTGAGGTATGCTGGAAGAGCAAAAAACGTGCCACATTTCAAAAATTTCGTATAAAAATTGCATGTATGGGATCACATTGATTGTATACGGGTTGCAGGTTGAGATGATGTGGCTGGCACCCATGGCTTCCATCACATTGCACTGGACCAGGGGATCTAAATGCCATTGCAAGAACATATGGCAAAGGACTCAGCGCACTTGTTGAGGGACTGCCTGCTCATTCCACACTTTGCTTTTATGTTGGTTGGTTGGTTTTTTAACCAAATATCATAGGATCCTTCACTTACAGAAGGCCACCTTGCAGTAATTCCCACTGATGGATGGCCCCAGGTAGTTAATGGCCACATTAGCCCCTGTGATCCGCAACAGCAGGGGGCGGTAGCACGTTGGAGGCTAAAGTACTTCCCAGCCTGCTCCCTCCTGACCATCTCTGTGGTGGTCCCTGATCCCCAGCCTCCTCTCAGCACTTTTCACCCCTCTACAACCAATGTTCTCCCCGAACTCCCATCTCCCACTGATTCACAGGAGGAAGAGAGCGCAAAGGTCAGGTACAGAGCTAAGGCTAGAATCACATTCCCAACCATTTTCTCAGCCTCTTAGCTACATAGTGTTCTGTCATGTTTCACCAAAGGGACATGTTTCAGGAGCCTCCAGACCCCAGTGGAACCATCAATTTAAGATTTGTTTCTGGAAAAAAAAATCACTTATGAGAGGGAGAACGGAGACCTTGTTTTTGCAAGTGTACTAGCACACAATCATACCCAGGTGGGGGCAGAAACCACAGAAAGGATATCAGAGCAGTCACAACGCCTGTCACGGCTCCCATGGTAAAAGAGCCACTAAATATACCTAGAAAAATGCCCACTGATTTAAAAAAGGCAGCAGCATCAAAGGCATGAGTGTTCAGCCCTGCTGGCTGGTAGGCAACTATAGACCTGTGATTTAAAAAGAAGAGATTTGTAAAAAACAAAAAAAAAATAAAAAATAAAAAGAAGAGAGTGTTAAAACAGACTGTACTGCCTTTACACCATGGTACCTACAAAGACTGACAAACATCAGTATCTACAATCTGCCAAGCACCTCCTGTGCTGTATTCCTTTAATCCACAGCCCTCATGTTATGCTGGCATTAGCATTCAGATCACTGCCAAGTGCACAAAGCAACATCACTTTAGCAACAGAGCTGATAAACCTCATTTAGAAAAACACCCAGTTCAATCTTTAACACTTTTAAGATAAGCCTCTGAATTTAGCCCAGAAAGTTCTGGAAGCCAGAGGCTCTCTTCCCCGGGGCAGAAATACTGTTACTTACGAGGACAGGACAATGGCAACAGCATCATTTAGGACACTTTCTCCAAACAGAAGTGCATAAAGGTCCACATCTGCATGCAGTTCGTTAAATATTGCCAGTACGGTCACTAAAAATGGGCAAAAAGCATAGAAATTAGTTTCAGTTTAAGCCACTGGTGACAAATGTATAGAGGCAATTCCTACCTTTGGCGGGACAGGGTGGTTTAGGAGACAGAAAGGAAATGAAACAAAAATGACAGTCTTCCTGATCTGAATGAGGTCTGATATGAGGCTCGATTCTAATAACACCATGCAGCAACCCTGCACCTTCCACTGCAATCCTATTATACTTTGAAAATACCTCTGTTACAAGAATTTTAAAAAATCATCACAGTGAATGTGTTTTGGCTCCACTGGTGGGTCGAAATTTTTTTGAAGATAGAAACCCTATTCCCGCTACCACTGTGTTCCCAGAACCCAGCTAGGGTCAGGGCCAGAGAAGGTTTTAATAAAGGTTTGTAAAATACTGAAGGTCTTCTTTTATGACAGACCAGATATAATTCCACTTCTCACAGTCTTCACGTTTCTTAGACACTGAAAAATCAGCTCTATTCATATGAGCAGTTCTTAAACTATTGGTCTCAGGACTCCTTTATACTCTTAAAAATTACTTTTCTGATTCCCACCAATAGCTGCTTTTAGTTTTGTGGGCCATAGCTATTGATATTTACTGTGTTAAATAAAGCAAAAAATGTAAATATTTATGCATTTAAAATTAAGAATAAACCCCATCATGTTAATGTACATTATTTTTAAAAATATTTATTTGAGAGAGAGTGAGAGTGCACAAGCTGGGGAGAGGGGCAGAGGAAAAGGGAGAAGCAGACTCCCTACTGAGCAGGGAGCCTGACATGGGGCTCAATCCCAGGACCCTGAGATCATAACTTGAGCCAAAGGCAGATCTGTAACTAGCTGAGCCACCCAGGCGCCCTTTAACATACATATTTTTAATGAAAAATAATTCCATTTTCCAAAATAAAAAAAATTAGTGGGAAGGGAGCCACTGTTTTTTTCTTTTAATTTCTTTTTATTGGAGTTCAATTTGCCAACATACAGCATAACACCCAGTGCTCATCCCATCAAGTGCCCCCCTCAGTGCCCATCACCCAGTCACCCCAACTCCCCGGCCACCTCCCTTTCCACCACCCCTAGTTCATTTCCCAGAGTTAGGAGTCTCTCATGTTCTGTCTCCGATATTTCCCACTCATTTTCTCTCCTTTCCCCTTTATTCCCTTTCACTATTTTTATATTCCCCAAATGAATGGGACCATATAATGTTTGTCTTTTTCTGATTGACTTATTTCACTCAGCATAATACCCTCCAGGTCGCTCCACATCGAAGCAAATGGTGGGTATTTGTCATTTCTAATGGCTGAGTAATATTCCATTGTATACATAGACCACATCTTCTTTATCCATTCATCTTTCGATGGACACCGAGGCTCCTTCCACAGGTTGGCTATTGTGGACATTGCTCCTATAAATATTGGGGTGCAGGTGTCCTGGCATTTCACTGTATCTGTATCTTTATCTTTGGGGTAAATCCCCATCAGTGCAATTGCTGGGTCGTAGGGCAGATCTATTTTTAACACTTTGAGGAACCTCCACACAGTTTTCCAGAGTGGCTGCACCAGTTCACATTCCCACCAACAGTGCAAGAGGGTTCCCCTTTCTCCACATCCTCTCCAACATTTGTGGTTTCCTGCCTTGTTAATTTTCCCTATTCTCACTGGTGTGAGGTGGTATCTCATTGTGGTTTTGATTTGTATTTCCCTGATGGCAAGTGATGCGGAGCATTTTCCCATGTGCTTGTTGGCCATGTCGATGTCTTCCTCTAGGAGATTTCTGTTCATGTCTTTTGCCCATTTCATGATTGGATTGTTTGTTTCTTTGCTGTTGAGTTTCATAAGTTCTTTATAGATCTTGGATACTAGCCCTTTATCTGATATGTCATTTGCAAATATCTTCTCCCATTCTGTAGGTTTTCTTTTAGTTTTGTTGACTGTTTCTTTTGCTGTGCAGAAGCTTTTTATCTTGATGAAGTCCCAATAATTCATTTTTGCTTTTGTTTCTCTTGCCTTCATGGATTATCTTGCAAGAAGTTGCTGTGGCCAAGTTCAAAAAGGGTGTTGCCTGTGTTCTCCTCTAGGATTTTGATGGAATCTTGTCTCACATTTAGATCTTTCATCCATTTTGAGTTTATCTTTGTGTCTGGTGTAAGAGAATGGTCTAGTTTCATTCTTCTGCATGTGGATGTCCAATTTTCCCAGCACCATTTATTGAAGAGACTGTCTTTTTTCCAGGGGATAGTCTTTCCTGCTTTGTCAAATATTAGTTGACCATAGAGTTGAGGGTCCACTTCTGGATTCTCTATTCTGTTCCATTGATCTATGTGTCTTTTTTTGTGCCAGTACCACACTGTCTTGATGATCACAGCTTTGTAGTACAACCTGAAATCCAGCATTGTGATGCCCCCAGCTATGGTTTTCTTTTTTTAATATTCCCCTGGCTATTCGGGGTCTTTTCTGATTCCACACAAATCTTAAGATGATTTGTTCCCACTCTCTGAAGAAAGTCCATGGTATTTTGATAGGGATTGCATTAAATGTGTAAATTGCCCTGGGTAGCATTGACATTTTCACAATATTAATTCTTCCAATCCATGAACATGGAATATTTTTCCATCTCTTTGTGTCTTCCTCCATTTCTTTCAGAAGTGTTCTGTAGTTTTTAGGGTATAGATCCTTTCCTTCTTTGGTTAGGTTTATTCCTAGGTATCTTATGCTTTTGGGTGCAATTGTAAATGGGATTGATTCCTTAATTTCTCTTTCTTCAGTCTCATTGTTAGTGTATAGAAATGCCACTGACTTCTGGGCATTGATTTTGTATCCTGCCACACTGCCGAATTGCTGTATGAGTTCTAGCAATCTTGGGGTGGAGTCTTTTGGGTTTTCTATGTACAGGATCATGTCATCTGTGAAGAGGGAGAGTCTGACTTCTTCTTTGCCAATTTGAATGCCTTTTATTTCTTTTTGTTGCCTGATTGCTGAAGCTAGGATTTCTAGTACTATGTTGAAAAGCAGTGGTGAGAGTAGACATCCCTGTCTTGTTCCTGATCTTAGGGGAAAGGCTGAAGGGAGCCATTGTTTCACAGTTTTTCAAACTCTTTAATATCTAGATTAATGGAAGACAGATGGTTCTCTTATCTGCTTCTGTATTCGACCAACAGATAGTATCACATGTTATGCAGCCTCTGGAAAACTCCACTCTACTGCACACTCATGAAAAAAATTTAAGTAAAAAACACAAATAATGGAGGCGCCTAGGTGACTCAGTTGGTTGAGTGTCCCACTCTTGGTTTTGGCTCTGGTCTTGATCTCATGGGTCCTGAGACTAAGCCCCACATCTGGCTCTGTGCTCAGTGGGAGTCTGCTCTGATATTCTCTCCCTCTGCCCCTTCCCCCACTCAGACACATGTTCTCTCTCAAAAATAAATCTTTAAAAACAGACAAATAATGTATTACTATTATTATTAAATCAGTTCAGACCTTAATGCCCCTGAAAGCATTTTGGTGTTTCTCAACTTCAGTACTAGTTTAGGCCAGATAATTGTGGGTGGCTGTCCTGCAAGGTAGGATGTTCAGCAGCATTCTTGGCTTCTACCCACTAGATATGAGTAGCATTGCACACTCCTCACCAATTGTAACTACCAAAAATATCTCCAGGCATTGCCAAATGTCTCCTGAGGGGCAAAGTCACCCACCCACCTCGTGAAGAACCACTGTTGTAGATATATACATGTGTGCAGGCTCCTCTCTACGCTCACACCCAACTACCCTCTGCTTTGTTTGTTTCTACTATAAGGACTTTAAAAACTTGCCTCTCCAACTCCTCCTGCAGTGAGTGTCACCTCTTCCTGCCTGGAGGAGAGTGGAGAGGCTGGATGTAGCATAGTCATCTTGTCTCCACCGGGCAGCTAAAGTGTATCTGAAACACAAGGGCAGGGCACTAGAAGCACGGAGTGCCCAGACACCTGATTGTAGCAGGAGCCATGGCACCGGCTGAGGGCCATTAGCTAAGATAGACAGCTGTCTAAGTTCCTACTGGCCAGGCTGTTCTGCTGTTGCAACCAAAAGCATTACTAACAGACACAATTAGAAAACAGAACCAAACAAATATTTACCTTTGTGAGTTACTACAAGCTAACCACTCTTGTAGCCATCACCCAGTTTTGGAAATGGAATTTTGCCAGCCCCCTTGGAAGCTCACTTATATGTTCCATTCTAATTCCAAGCCCCTTCCTTCACCCAAATGTAACCACCAATCTGATTTTATAGTAATCTTCTTTTTCTTGCATTTCCTTATAGTTTGATCACCTGATGTATACTCCCTGACACTACTGCTTGATTTTATCCATTTTTACATTTACTTTTTGAAATTTTTTTTATATTTTATTTACTGCCTGGGTTCCTCGACTTGTTCCTTTCTATGAACACTTTCCATAATGCCTAGTGTTTACTCCTCTCATTTCTGAATTTTCCAATCATGATGTATACAGTTCTTTCATAACTTCTATCATTTTCTGAATTTCCTTTTTTTAACATTTTATTTATTTATTTATTGAGAGAGGGGGAAAGCACTGGGGGGAGGGGAGAAGACCAGAGGGAAAGGGACAAGCAGACTCCTGCACTGAATGTGGAGCCTTATGCAGGGTTTGATGCTACCACCCTGAGATCATGACCCCAAGATCACCACCCATGCAAAAACCAAGAAAAAAAAAAAGAAACCAAGAGTCCAGTACTCAACTGACTGAGCCACCCAGGTACCCCTTTAATTTCCTTTAGCTTTCATTGGAATATTAGTAATATTCTGCTTTGGTGCCCTATTTTGCTGATATTACTTAATTAACTGCAACTTTCCTATGCTATTCAGAAGGGCTATCCTCATGGTTTCTTAAACTTTGCATGAAGTCCGATCTCAACCTATTGCTGCTGCTCATTTTAAGTGAGGTGGGTAGGGGGAAGACCTAGATCAGCTTTCCTCCGTTTCATGACTCTAAGGCTCCCTCTGCTGGTTTTACATTGAAGTACTGAAAATGTGGCGCCACCTCCTTCATGCTCAAGAAATCTACATCCTCTGGTCTCTTCCTCCCCTGGTATCTGAGTCTGCTTTCTCCTTTAATGCCCTGTCACGCAGGGCCTGTGGTCCTTAGCAGTTCCTTCTTATGAAGTGGCTTTGTCCTTCCAGAGAGATTTTCACGGGATATTTTTTGAGAGCCATGAGGGCTCAGGTCATTTCTGCAGCCTCAAATCTCCTCTGGTGTCCTTGCTGTCACTCATAAATTGGAGCCTGTAAAGTGCCTCCCAGCCTTAACTGTTGTTATCCAGATGTGCCTACAAAGTTCTTTACTTCAAGGGGGGATTCCTCCCCCTTTGAGTGTAGGAAAGTTTGCTGGCAGTCAAAATGATCAGCAGCCACCTCTCTTCCGCGCTGCTTCCTCCTGCACTGCTGCAGTCCCTACCCCTAAGTCTCACTGCTGCTGGTGGCTTGACCCCAGCAGATAATATTTGGGGATTTGTGGGTACTCTGCCAACTAGCTCTCTGTGTTTTCTCTCTTGCTGTCCTGCTTTTTCCATTTCAATTCAGGATTAAGGAAGATTCCAAAGCTACACTGTTCCCATCATGCTCTCCCTTTTCAAAAAGTTTAATTCACTTATTGAGAGTGAGCAAAGAACAATTTGGATAGGAAAGTGTTGACTCTATCATGAGGCTGCTCCCGGTAATTATACATGTACATGCTCAAATCACTCTAAGCATTAGGACACTAACCAGACATCAACAGGGGCACTGCCCATAGCCATAGTTGCTGGAGGACATGTCATCTTCATAACAGGACACAAAGTCAATCTTTTTCATCTACCTTTAAATACACTTTATCAGGTAACACAACAGGAAAAACCTTTAGGGATTTGGCTAAAAAGAATTCTTATTTTCTGGATTGCTTATTACATGAACAATATCTGTGGCTCCTTCCAGAAAACCTGTGGTGGTTAATTTTATGTGTCAACTTGACTAGGGCTATGGGGGCCTAAGATATTTGATCAAACATTGTTCTGGGTTTGTCTATGAGGTTTTGTATGGGATTAACATTTGAATCCGAAGACTCAGTAAAGTAGGTGTCCCTCCCCAATGTCAGTGAGACTCATCCAGTCAGCTGAAGGCAGAGTAAGAAGACTTCACTCTTACTGCCTGCCTTTCAAATGGGACAATAGTCTTCTACTGCCTGTGGACCCAGACTCGAACTACACTGTTGGCTTTCCTGGTTTTCAGGCCTTTGGGCAGCAGATCTTAGGACTTCTCAACCTCCATAATTACATGAGCCAATTCTTTATCATCACTCAATTTCTTTTCTTACTCTCTCTCTCTCTCTCTCTACACACACACACACACACCTATTTCTGTTTCTCTGAAGAACTCTAATACAAAACCTTAATTCTAATAGTTTATCATTATGTGACTAAAGAATTATCTTCCTTTGGGGCACCTGGGTGGCTCAGTTGGTTAAGCATCTGACTTTGGCTCAGGTCATGATCTCAAGGGTCCTGGCATCAAGCTCCACTCAGCAGGGAGTTTGCTTCTCCCTCTACTCCTCCCCTTGCTTGTGCTTACATGCTCAGTTTCTCAAATAAATAATAAATAAAATCTTAAAAAAGAATTATCTTGTTTTAACCCAATGTTGATGAAAAAGTAATAATGCTAATAACAACAACAATTACTAAGGACTTAAACATGAAGCAGGCACTATGCTAAACATTTTCCAATCTTATTCAGTCCTCATAAAACCTGAGGTGGGTAGTACTATCGTTTCCCCTGATTCAGAGATGAGAAAACAGGCCCTGTCTGATGGGCTGCTTTCTGCTGCAACATCAAAACTCCTAAAATCTGAGTGGTTGAACCCAAGAGAAGTTTTATCCATTACTCATGACACGTCCACTGGGGGTGAGCACCGGAGGCCTCTGGTCACATCAGTCACCCAGGGATTCAAGGCTGGTGGAGGCTAATCTCAATGAACAGAGCACAGGGCTGGCAGCCTAGGAGACCTGAAGCCCAGGACTTTATCAGTCAGGGTCATGGTAGGAAAGAGACAGCACCCTCAAACTCAGCAATCTGAGAAGTATTTAATGAAGACATTGTTTATAGAAATGTGGGCAGAATATGGAAAAACCGCAAGAGAGAGGACAGTATATGTCACTGAAAACAGAGACCATCCTATGCCATCTCTAGGCCCAGAGGGTTCAGAGAAGGTGTGACTGCCTGAACCAGGAACTGCATTGTGAGGGTCACCTGACAGGATCTGTGTCCTAAGGACACAGCCAAGACCCTGCATCTCCATTCTCCTTCCAGTCTCCCACTGGTGTTCTCCTGTAGACAAATCCAATGGGAAACCAGAAGACAAAGGAACCTTTGAAATCTTCCACATAGATCAGCCTCCTGGTACCCAAAGAAGGGCAGAGAAGGGTGGTGAGTAAATCTGGAGGGGAAAACAGACACCATCCCACATAGCCACCAACAGCCTATGAAAACTTAGCACACAGCAAAGTCCAAAGACTTAGTGAAGTAGGGGTTTGAGCTCAATGATTTTCAGGAGCCATCCCCTCTTTTAGCATTTAATATTCAGTCTATATCTAAATTTTCCCATTTGTCCCATAAAATGATTTTTCCAACTAGAATTCAGTCAAGATTTTCTCATTGTAGTTGATTTTCTTTTTAGTCTCTTTTAATCTAGAAAAGCTCCTTCCTCTATTCCTTTCTTATGATACTGACATTTCTTTGAGAAGATCAGATCATTTCCTTGTAGAATGACCTGTCTTCTAGAGTTATGATTGTTTCTTTGTGCTTTTAACTTGTCCCTTTGTTCACTGTATACCTTGTAAACTGGAAGTTATACTTTATTTTTTCAATTTTTCCCAATTCAAATCCAACTAATTAACATATAGTGTATCACCCAGTTACTCCATTCCCCCATCCCCGCTCCTCTGGCAACCCTCAGTTTGTTTCCTATGATTAAAAGTCTCTTATGGTTTGTCTCCCTCTCTGATTTCATCTTGTTGTATTTTTCCCTCCCTTCCCCTATGATCCTCTGTTTTATTTCTTAAATTCCAAATAGGAGTGAGATCATATGGTAGTTGTCTTTCTCTGATTGACTTATTTCACTCAGCATAATATCCTCTAGTTCTATCCACGCTGCTGCAAATGGCAAGATTTCATGTTTTTGACGGCTAATATTCCATTGTATGTATATACCACATCTTTATCCATCTGTTGGACATCTGGCCTCTTTCCATAATTTGGTCAAGAGTCCTTTTGACTTGCAACACTGTTTTCCTAAAATCCTACAGTTACCAGTAGTAAAATGAGACAAAACAAAACAACATATAGCTAACTCACTTACCCATGACAATAAAAGCTAGCTTGCATAGTTAATACTAATAACAATGAACACTTACATGGCCCTGCTCTGAATTTGACTGATCTGATTTTCAATTTCTCATTCTCCCTGCCCATCACTTTATAAAACAAGGCAGAAACCCCTGTGTGCCCCTCCTAAGCAAGCCTATGCCTGAGCAAGAGGAGTGGTGTGGGTGTGGACAACTAGAAGATGACAGAGCGGGTGACAGATTGGGTGAGTGGCTTTTCCAGGTGAAGAGTAAAGACTGCTCACCCCCCACAGTGGGACCCTTGAAATTAGAGTGAACAGGGTCACAAGGGCTGTTGCTAACTGAACACGGACTAAGAAATTACAATTCATTGACTGAAGACCTCTGGTACTGGCATCTAAAGAGGAGTGAGAAAAATAAAGTAGCAGGTGCAGGAAGAAGGAAAATTCAAGAACCCAAATTTGTTCATTCGATGAATGAACTTCACCTGAACGCTTCATCTGTATATTAAAGAGCACTTAGCACTTGCAAACACTCAGTACAAAGTGGTTAAGTATCGTATACAAAATGGGCCTGACTCAAGAGCTGTGGCAGCAAGTAAGTGAAAGAGTCAGGGAAGAATGGGTAGGCAGGTGGCATATTGGAACTGAGTGTCAATGGATAAGCAAGAGCCTGAACAGTCTGGGTGATGCAACTAGAGAATTACTCTCTCCGAGACTGATCACAAATTTTGAAGACCAATCACTCGAGGGGTGTACAGGTGACAGAATTAAAATGAGAGAGATCACTTCATAAGCGTTCATAGAAAGGAATGAGTGCTTACTTTCTCTGGTAGCTGCTAGAGATGTGCTCCGGGTTGGAAACGTACATTTTCCTTTGCTGAGCTGTGGGTCTCTCTGAAGTAACAGTCCACAAGGATGGCACATGGCACCCTTGACGCACAGCCACAGAAGGGAGATGGCTTTGGGTCACAGAGCCACCCACACCGCCCCATGTGTATGGTGTCCCCTTCAACGGGAAGACCAAAGACTGGTGTCTTGAGCCAAATGCGGTGTCATCAGGGACAAGGACTCTGATTCCTTCATATCAATCAATACCACTACATATCCTGATACTAGAATTGTTGGATGCACCAGGCACAAGAAGTCTATTTGATCTCATGGTCCCTTCTAACTCTACACTTAAGTTTTTATCTCTTTTATGGCCCATGTTTTCAAACGACAGATTTTTAGGAAACTGGTGAAAGACTTTTAATCTGCAAAAACAGTCGACATTTCAGAAAGATTTCCATTAAAAAGCAGTTAAAGTTAATGTCCTGGTGTTTAATAAGTTTTAACTTTCAATTTTCTAGAACTTTCATTTATATAAAACCCTTACTCTGCCAATCTCCACAGGCCAAATAACAACGGTGTATCGTGGTGATGCCTTCTGTTAATTTCTACCACAGCAAGGACACATTAAATTGAAGTAAACAATTAGGAAGATAATCTGAAAAAATAAGCCTTTCTATCCAATTAAATGAAGCAACACCTCAATAGGTCAGAAAACAACACTGGTAATCTTTTTTTAAGATTATTTATTCATTTATGGGGGGGGGAGACTTCCTGCTGAGCAGGGAGCCCAATGTGGGGCTTGATCCCAGGACCCTGAGATCATGACTTGAGCCAAAGGCAGAAGCTGCTTAACCAACTGAGCCACCCAGGTAGGTGCCCAGTGATCCTTATGTTACACTAACCTCCCTTTGCTTATTGGTGGTACTAGTGTAAGAAGTTAGTGATAAAATTACAGATGGGGGGTGCCTGGGTGGCTCAGTCAGTTAGGTGTCTGATTCTTGGTTTCAGCTCAGGTCATGATCTCAGGGTCATCAGATTGAGCCTCACATCAGGCTCCACACTTAGTGGGGAGTCTGCTTGAGATTCTCTCTCTCTTCCTCTCCCTCTCCCTCTGCCCCTCCCCCCCCTCTCTCTTAATAAATCGTTTTTAAAAAGTTACAGATGAGTATAGTTAGTAATATATTTTCAGAGAGACTAGACACCTTTCCTAGACTTATGCAGAATCTTTTTCTCAACAGACACATACTTGGAGATAGTCACAGACACTGTAGTATGAAAATAATAAAGCCACTTTTGGGAGTGCTCTTTAGAAACATGCTTGAATTAAGTTATGACCTGTTATTTATTTTTTAAGAAAACATGGGGTGGTGGGTGCCTGGATGGCTCAGTTGGTTAATATCTGACTCTTGATTTTGGCTTGGGTCATGATCTTAGGGTCCTGGGATCAAGCCCTGCATCGGGCTCCATACTCAGTGGGTAATCTACTTGAGGACTAACTCTCTCCCTCTTCCCCTGTGTGTGTGCGCACGCTCTCTCTCTCTCAAATAAGTAAATAAATAAATATTAAAAAAAAACAGGGTGGGGGGATGTCTCGCTGACTCAAAGACCATGTGACTCTTGATCTTGGGGTCATGAGTTTGAGCTCCATGTTGGGTATAGAGATTACTTAAAAAAATAAATAAATAAACTTAAAAAAAAACTGAATAGCAAAAAACAAAGAAATCTCTGCCTGAGCCAGATGTGGCTAGAGACCAACATGATTAGCAGATGCCGTGGTCAGTGCTTTACATGTGTTAGTTCATTTAATGTTCTCAATAGTCCTGGGACATAGGTATCATTATTCCTACTTCATGAAGGAGGAAATCGACATGGAGGAGAGAAAGTGTGCCCAGGCCACCTGGTCAGTGAGAGGCAGGGCTCAGACTTCCACCTACAACTCCACATCCCACACTCTTTTTCCAAAACCAGGGTACTTCAACCAGCCATGTCTTTGATACCAGTTTATTTAGCGTTTGGGCTACATTATGGGGGTAAGAGAGGTCAATGGCTTTTGGGACAGCAATAGTTTCAGAATCACACAACTGTCTAGGGCTGGGCCATCCAATAGGGTAGCTACCAGGCACATGCAGCTATTAAAATTTATATTACTGATCATAAAATAAGATTTTCAAGTCAGTTCTTCAGTTGCACTACCGCTCATTTCGAGAACTCAGTAGCCACATGTGGCTACTGGCTACCTGACTCTGGGCATGGAACAGAGCACATTTCTGTCATCGCACTGATCTAGAGGACTCCTATGAGGCATGGCACAATTGTGTGGTGGAGGGAATCTTAGTATCTTTGAAAAATCATTACTATCCAGAGTGTTAGAGGGCATCATAAACATTGAGAAGACTTTTCCACTTCCACTACTGGGACAGCACCAATTCTTTCTCCATAAGTTCCTTGCCTACAATGTCCTCTCAATGGCTGACACCAGATGGAAGAAATAGCTTTAACTACCTGATGTGAACTGATTTAATTATAGGTTCCAACTGGGAGAAGGGAGGTTCTTTCGTTTGTTCGTTCTTGAGCTGCAGAGCAGGGTGGGGGGCATATAATAATTCCACCTTTTAAAAAAAAAGATTTAATTTATTTATTCATGAGAGACACACAGAGAGAGGCAGAGACATAGGCAGAGGGAGAAATAGGCTCCCCATGGGGAGCCCGATGCAGGACTCGATCCCAGGACGCTGGGACCACACCTTGAGCCAAAGGCAGACGCTCAACCACTGAGCCACTCAGGCGTCCCAATAATTCCACTTTTAAGAATTGGTTCCACTAACAATCGGGAAAGTACAAGGTAAGAGATTAATGAATAGGAACCAGGTCACAGTGTGCTGTCATGCAGGAACGCTGAACAAAAAGGAGTTTACAAAGGACATTACATTCGCTGCAGGTACTGGCATGCATTTCCACTATGAAAATTTTTTATAAAATGATATTGTTTCCTAAATGAAGGCAAAAAGTACAACACCGAGGAAGAGGGCAGTTAAAGTGTAAAAATTATGGCCAAAGTAGACATTCTAAAATGAAAGACAGGTGCGCCTGGGTGGCTCAGTCAGTTATGCATCTGCCTTTGGTTTGGGTCATGATCCCGGGGTCCTCGGACCAAGTCCTGCGTCAGGCTGACTGCCCAGTGGGGAGTTTGCTTTTTCCTCTCCCTCTGCCCCTCCCTCCCACTCATGCTCTCCCTCTCTCTCAAATAAATAAAATCTTAATAATAATACAAGCAAAAGGGAAATGCACACCCTTCTTAGAAAAGCCATCTGTTAGGGGATCCCTGGGTGGCTCAGCGGTTTGGCGCCTGCCTTCGGCCCAGGGCGCGATCCTGGAGTCCCGGGATCGAGTCCCGCGTCAGGCTCCCAGCATGGAGCCTGCTTCTCCTTCTGCCTGTGTCTCTGCCTCTCTCTCTCTCTATGTCTATCAGGAATAAATAAAAAAAAATAAAATTAAAAAAAAAAAAAAAGAAAAGAAAAGCCATCTGTTAGACCACTTCCTGGTACCTCCACAGTCTCCCTACTGCAACCAAAGTTAATGGTTGCTCTGAATGTTTGGAGATTTAAATAATGGAATAGCACGATGATACCTGGGTCAGTGGCCGAGATAATTGCTCCAAAAAAGAGACAATCTGTGTAGTAAAATTTATCCGAGAGCTGTCCCACAATCTTCATGAGCTTCACCACGCCATACATAAGATTTCTGTAAGAAGGGAAGGTAAACTATGTCAGAAGGGGAAATGAAAACCCTCCTAACTGAGTAACCTGGCCAATGTGCAAGCAAAGTAGCACTAGCATACGATACCTCGAAGGTGGCTTATAAAAACCTTAGGTGGCTGTTGTGGTTGGACACTCACCAGGAACACATGCAAATAAGACTTTGGCACCAAGTAATAGTTTGCAGTGGACATCATCTTGCTGAAACATCTCAACACTATTCCATTCCTTAAAGCTGTGCTTGCTGACAACTATTAAGTATGGTCCTCGATTAGCAACAACTTTAAGGCACCCAAAGCAGCTGGTAATAGAGGAGAAAGAAAGGGAAAGAATGCTTCATGGTGTGTAATCAATTGCTATAAAACTGACAGGATTCTCAGGCAATGTGTTTAAAGTTGTGGAAATGAGTGTGCTGGATGAGCTGGAGAGAAAAAAAAAAAAAGGATGGGTAGGCCCCAAAGGTGCAGGTGACCAATCTTCTCTGCCAAGAATTATTTCAAAAAAGGGAACAGAAGCAAAACTCTCTAAACATCCTAGTAAAATATCAGGGTACTCCAGCGACATATCTGGCTTCTCATTCTCTGCATGGGTTAGGGCAGGCCAGCGGCAGCCCTTCTGATGCTTCTTATGCTGCATAGGATGTGGCACAGTCCAAGATAGACTACCAAGTTAAATATTTTGACTTGGCCGGAGCACGTTTCCTACAGGACAGCTTACAAAATGGGAGGAGTGAGGGGTGTTAAAAGGCCTAGTACGCGTTACTAAAGGGTGTGTGTGTGTGGGTGTGTGTGTGTGTGTGTGTCGGCAGCAGCTGTAGGGGTTAGGAGAATAAAAATAACCACAGAATAGACTCATTGTACCCCACAGCTAACACTCTAATAATAATATTCTTGCCGGTAGGGACCATGCCATGGCTTACATTTGTATCCCGGGCACCTAGGATGACAGATTTACTAAGCTAGGAGCTCAAGAATTATTTGCAGAATTGAATCCTTTGGAGAATATGTAGCTATAACTTAAAGCTTCCTTACTGTGTGCCGGGCACTGTTCCAGACAAACAGTTCAATTTCGATTCCCAGTAACTCTGTGAGACAGAGGTGATTTGCCTTTTGTTGCCTGTTGGAGGCTTCTTTTACCATCCTTTCAGACATTTCCTGAAACTACACCTGTCTCTCCATTTCCGCCTACCACAAACAGACTCGGACGCTGGGCTTCTCCCTGACAGCCTTTTCCCATCTTGCCACCAATGCCAGTCATCTAACCTGGTACTCTTTGGTGGTCTGTCTCTCTTAAAGGATGAAGTCCAAGCTCCTACTATTTTGGTGACACAAAAGGCCCTTGCCTTTTATCTCTTCCAGCTTTTTAGCTAATTTTTAAAAAGTAACGAAGGTCCATGCTTTATTCCAATTTCCTTAGCTTTTATCTAATGTCCCTTTTCTGTTCCAGGATCCTATCTGAAATACCACACAACACCTCGACATCATGTCTCTTTAGTCTCCTCTGGGCTGTGACAATCTCTCCGACTCTGTGTTTTTGATGACCTTGTCAGTTTTGAGGAGTGTTAGTCAGGTACTTTGTAGAAACTCCCTCCATGAGGACACGTCTGATTTTTTTCTCACAATTACACTGAGGTAATGTGTTTTGGGGAGGGAAAGTGCCACTCTCATCACGAACATCAAGGGTGCAGAGGTATCAGTGTGATTTACCCCTATGGCTGCTGATCTGGATCATCTGGCTGGGCTGGTGTTTGTCAGGTTTTCTCCGCTGTAAAGCTATGCTTTCTTCCTCCTTTTTTCCCTGTTATATTCTGTGGGAGGAAGTCACTATGCATAGCCTGCAATCACAGCTGAAGGAGACACAAGCTCCCGCTCTTGTGGGGCGGGATGGGGAGGGAGGGAGTAGGTCAACATAAATTATTTGGAATTTTTCTGCACAGGAGATCTGTCACTTCTCCATTTATTTATTCATCCAATCATTTATTAACATCAGCAGAGACTCAGATGTTTACTTTATGGTTTGAGCCCAATACAATGTTATTTATTTTGTTGTTCTCTGGCCATTGGCCTTAGGGGAACACACACACAAAGATTTGCTTCTCATAAGTCATTAGGCCTTTGGGATACTCTGATGGGGGGAAAATCCCTGTTCTTGGGACCCTAAGCCACAGTTCTTACTCTTCAAGGCATAAGCTCTTCTCATTGGACAATCAGAACTATTGAACAAAACCAAACAAAAACCCACAAACACCCTAATTCGATAAGGGCCAGGAATACTTTATATAAAAATTTAAAAGGCAGGAGAGTCCCAGTATGCCAGCTGAGCAACATCAGGGAAGGACAGGACCTAGGAAGAACTCAGCATGGATCAAGCAGCCACCAGGAAGTGTGACCACACAGAGGGCTTTGGGTGGCCTCTGACCTGTATTGTAAGCATAGGATCTGAAGCCTTGGCTTCAGCTTTTCCTAATGCTTGGCCCTCTCTGAGGCTGTGAAGAAGGTATCAAGGAATGTCTAGTGCCCTTAAGCCACCTGCTCAGAAGAGAATCCTTTAAGGGCTTGCCACACCAACAATCACCAAATGAGGGTGCTGCCTGAATATATTGTGGACACATTATGTTTGCCTTTTAAGTCAGTCACTGTCCCCAGGCTTTTTTTTTGGCTCTTTGTCTCTTTGATAAGCCCCAAGCCCTTCTGTTTCTCTGTTTTCTGGGCACTTCCTTATTTTTCGGCACTATGATACACCCGTTCTTTTTTTTTTTTTTTTTTTTTTTTGATACACTCCGTTCTTATCTTGTGTATCTGCTGCCCCTGCCCTAGAATCAACCATTTCTGCAAGGTGGTCTGGTTTTTTTCACTGGAGAATGTGATCAGGAACCAAGATCTGGGGACTAGGTATAGTTCATTTTAATTTATCTTAATCTTAATTTAAAAAGCTACACATGGCTAATAGCTACCACGCTACACAATGTAGCTCTAGAGCTTAACTGTCATCAGCATCAGCATCAAAATCCTGGACTCTGGTGGTTGTGGGGGTTTGGGGGCATGGGAAATGGGGAGATGTTGCTCAAAGGACACAAACTTACAGTTAGAAGATTAACAAGTTTGAGGATGTAAGGTGCAACATGGTGATTGTAGCTAATAATACTGTATCATATACTTGAATTTTGCTGAGAGTAGGTCTCAAATGTACTCATCTCAAGAAAAATGGTAACTATGTGACAGGATGAAGGTGGTAGCTAATCCTATGGTGGTAATGATTTTGCAACTTATAAATATTTCAAATCAACACACTGTCACATTGTCCACTTGAAGTTCACACAATGTGAATATTGTGATAGCTGGGGAAAACACTGGGCTCTGCAGGACCCATGTGGATTTCACCTCTTTGGAAAATGTGTTAATTTGATTAATGACAAAGAGTAACTTACCCAATAATGAAGCAGGAAACAGCAGTCCCCAAGAAAGCATAAGCCAGAATAGACCCGAGATTTCTGAAAAAGTGTCTCTGAATAAAACAAGAGGCAGGAATCACATTGTGATTTTTGATATCAAGCATAAGAAACACAACAGAAGTCTCTTAAAAGTGAAATTTTACTTATTGATTGCATTATAACAAGAAATAACTTAAGTTACTCCTGAATA
This sequence comes from Canis aureus, assembly GCF_053574225.1. Taxonomy (NCBI): domain Eukaryota; kingdom Metazoa; phylum Chordata; class Mammalia; order Carnivora; family Canidae; genus Canis; species Canis aureus. Next base: position 84,117,268 of record NC_135649.1, on the reverse strand, counting down.
AAGCTACTTAGCTATAAACATTGAGGTTTTAAAATAACTCTGATCCCATTAATCACTGAACGAGCAAGCAAGGGCTTAGTAAATCTCAGACACAACTACTCTGATTATATTAAATTACACTGAGAGAAAGCGTACATGAGTGTGAGTGACTGTGTGTGTGTAAGTAGACCAATCATTTTCATAGATCTAACCCAAACTCTTTTACTCTATGATCAGCTAGTCACTCCCATGTCTGGTGTACCTTAGAAGATCATTACAGATAGAAGTTTGAAACTGATAAAATATGAAAGTGCTGTCTAAAGGGCTTTCTGCTTAATTCAGTATCAGAAAACTGTATCGTAATTATCTGCCTCATGGCATCTGAAGTGTCTCCTGATATCCTTCTGGATTGATCGTTGGAGCCTGGGAAAGAGGGCCAATAGAGATGGAAGTGGAGAAAGGAAAAATAAGTAGTTCCATTTAAGATGAGCAAATGTATAAGTTTACATATATGTATAAGAAGTTTCTAAAAAAAAAAAAAAGAAGTGTCTATACTTACACCAATGTAAGATCTAGCAATTATTCAGAAGGAGATGGCCAAACTGCAATCCTCTCAATGCTTCTGTACATTCGCCGGTTACCTTAACACACACACACACACACACACACACACACACACAAAGATTTGCTTCTCATAAGTCATTAGGCCTTTGGGATACTCTGATGGGGGGAAAATCCCTGTTCTTGGGACCCTAAGCCACAGTTCTTACTCTTCAAGGCATAAGCTCTTCTCATTGGACAATCAGAACTATTGAACAAAACCAAACAAAAACCCACAAACACCCTAATTCGATAAGGGCCAGGAATACTTTATATAAAAATTTAAAAGGCAGGAGAGTCCCAGTATGCCAGCTGAGCAACATCAGGGAAGGACAGGACCTAGGAAGAACTCAGCATGGATCAAGCAGCCACCAGGAAGTGTGACCACACAGAGGGCTTTGGGTGGCCTCTGACCTGTATTGTAAGCATAGGATCTGAAGCCTTGGCTTCAGCTTTTCCTAATGCTTGGCCCTCTCTGAGGCTGTGAAGAAGGTATCAAGGAATGCCTAGTGCCCTTAAGCCACCTGCTCAGAAAAGAATCCTTTAAGGGCTTGCCACACCAACAATCACCAAATGAGGGTGCTGCCTGAATATATTGTGGACACATTATGTTTGCCTTTTAAGTCAGTCACTGTCCCCAGGCTTTTTTTTTTTAAGTGAACATATTTATATCCACCAGTGTTTTGAAAAAATTAGGTTTCAAAAAAAAATCAACAACTGTGAGCCTAATTGCCTTTTAAAAACTCAATCAAGGGCTTAAAGCAGGGAGGCCTAGGAGTCCATCAAGGTAGAGACACGAGACCAAGGAAAATCATGTGAAGTATCCAGGAACAGATTTTAATCCCAGAATTGCTTTTCCTTGCCACTCAGCTCTCCTTTTGGGTAACTATCACTATGGTTAGTTTGAATACATTTAGTAAATTCATATTCATATTTGCCAAAAAAAAATCAGGAATATAAGAGCTGTGGATTCTCCTCCTGGAAAGTTAGTTCTCATGGAATGACTGCTGATGATCTGGTAGGGCTTCTGAGGCCCCAGGGAGGAAGGGACCTTGGGGCTGTGCAGCCCAGCTCTGAGCTGACAACTGCTCTGGAGCTTGCATGTGATAGGTGGGTCTCAGGGTCATGTGAGAGGGACCGGTTCAGACTAGAGCCCGGAGGAGCCCTTATCCTTGTGAATTCCGTAATGAATCCCAGGTCCCTGGTGCCACCCTCGAGGGCATCTAGATCTTAGGGGTGCTGGATTCGGGTTCCCAGGGTGGGGTTGAGGGGCAATGCAAAGTGTCCCCTTTGGTCCTGGGCTGGAAGAAAGTGGGAATAAGGGAGGTCCAGGACCCACATGGAGAGGAGAGAGAGCGTGTTAGTGGAAAGATGGGTCTGTGCTTCAGATTGCATTGGCAATAAAGCTGAATCTGAGCCCTCATCTGTGGGCTTGGGGAGAAACTGGGTCTTGTGGGTGGTCGAGGGGTCCAGATGTGGGGGGATCAGGTGTGTCCTATAGCTCCTGGGCCTGATAGGGGCAGGATGGGCCAGAAAAGCTGGGCACAGGTGCAAGGTATGTGAGGGTGCACCTCTAGCAGGACCGGCATTGTTAGGAGGCCTTCTCAGCTTCAGTCTGGTTGTGTGTGGGGCTGAGTGGCCCGTGTCCAGGTGTGGCCACACGTGGTGGCTGCACACAAAACATGCTGCTTTTAGCACTCATCCTCCATGTAGCAAGTCCCAGTGCTCAGGTCTGGATGCTGCTGGAGGAGACCCGAGCTGACAGCCTGTGTGCAGATGCCAGACTTCCATCCCCTCCATGTGGCTTCCGTGCCAGACGCATGTCTTCACCTGGACCAGCAGGCATCTGAAGGAGTGGCTGGCGGTCAGCACAGATGTCTGAGAACCCGACTCCACACTGCCCATGATTCTCTTGGGGTATGATTTGTCTCACAGATTGTCCTGGCATTCAAGTAAGGTGTTTTGGGTCACAAATTTGTTTGAAAATCAACAAGCGAAAATATTTTAAATGGTCAATGATAGGTATTTGAATAATTTGTGATAATTGATTGGAGCCTTTGAAACTGTTACCTTAAATGTATATTTGTGGATACACAAAGATACCTTTGATTCACATAAAGAAAAGCCCTTATAACACACATACACACAAATGAGTAATATAAATCTGCCACCCCAAATACACCCATGACATATTCTAAAATCACACACATACACACACACATACACAATTACCCATCTCCACTCATATATGCTGGTATGAACTGGAGTTTTATGCCTTGAAAAGAAAGGTACACTGTGCCACTTATTTGGGAATTATGACACCAAGTGCTTGACTATCTACTTCATGGTTTATACTATACTTTCACATATAGTAGCCCATCCAATCTTTGCAGCCACCTCATCATGAAGGTGTTATGGGGACATTCGATGTCTCTCACACACAGGGCTCCCCATAACACCTTGACAGTAAGGAACAGGAGAAGGAGTAGACTCCTGTGTGTGAGCTGCTTGGAGTCACCGATCAACTGCAGTGTCAAGCCTGGAAAGCGTGTCTTCTTAGTGCAGGGCATTAGAGTCTCACTGTACAAGCCACCCTTCTCGACTCCTACTACATCCTTGTAGGGAAGAAAGTATAGCACCTCCTAGTCCTAGTGCTAGGTGCTAGCAAAATCCTAGGTCTTTTTTTTTTTTAATTTTTATTTATTTATGATAGTCACAGAGAGAGAGAGAGAGAGAGAGGCAGAGACACAGGCAGAGGGAGAAGCAGGCTCCATGCACCGGGAGCCCGATGTGGGATTCGATCCCGGGTCTCCAGGATCGCGCCCTGGGCCAAAGGCAGGCGCCAAACCGCTGCGCCACCCAGGGATCCCCTAGGTCTTTTTTTTTTAAGATTTATTTATTTATTCACGAGAGACACAGACTGAGAGAGGCAGAGACATAGAGGGAGAAGCAAACTCCTCACAGGGAGTTCGATGCAGCACTTGATCCTGGATCCCGGGATCACAACACAAGCCGAAGGCAGCCACGCAACCGCTGAGCCACCCAGGCATCCCAGAATCCTAGGTCTTTTATCTTCCTCTTATTTGGCCAGTCATGTGTAGTTCCCATAGCTATGACTGGTTCAGTACCCCCTACTTTTCCCTCTCCATTCTAGAATGGCAAAGAGAGACAAAGGAGATGGCTAAGCTCTGGTAAAGTCTTCAAGAGTACAGGCTGAAGACTGATCAGGATGAGAAGGTGTGCTTTTGGTGAAAGTCCACCTGGCATTCCAATTTCTAGCTGTACCATTCTAAGACTTGCATTTCTACTCCTTCTCCCGTTCCTCACTGACAAATGTTAACATGAGACAGAGAGACAGAGAGAGATAAAGACTGAGAGAGATATCAAGAAAAAAAATAAATAAAAATAAAAAGAGCGAGTTTGGTGGGAGAAGTTCACAAAACATGAAGGCTTTCATTAGGTGAATTATTTTGCTGGTGACACACCCCATAAGCAAACTGAGCAGTAGCACAAAATCATAGCTAATTCCAATGACATTTTTTCAAGTTAGAAAAAAAGGCCCATGTCCGCATGACAACTCCATGTGCATAGGTCAAAGGGTCTGAATATATTTGTTTCCGTGCCCGTAGTTAAGTGGTGAAATGGTTATTACACATTTAATCGACAGCAGCTTTAATCACAGATGGCAAAACCATACAAGAACCAACTATTTCAGTGCCATTATAAGGACTATTTAAAAAGGAAAGAGACTGAACTAATAGCAGATAGCTCAAGAGACTGGCATTTCAAAAACAACTTAAATTGGTAACTGGCAAAGCCTGTTATTTTTCTTCTGAGAAAATGAGGCCAACATAGGGAAGGCTCTGCAGAACCTAAAGTGTTTTTCAGCCATTAGAATGGCTACAGCCAATGATTTGCTTTCATTTTAAAGCAACCTTGATGATACATTAAGATTAGTGATTTACAACACCAAATTATTCATCACCCATTTGATCTGATAAAGAGTTCCCAAATTCTTCACTTAAAGAATAACATTTTTTATACTCATAAAACATCTCCTATTTGTTACATGTCAATAGCGGTCATATAGATTTAGATACTTTTGCAACCCCATAAAGTAGACAAGAAAAGGATACATATTTTGGTATAGAAAACCTAAGTCCAGAGGGAAAGTAGGAAAGATAAGGATAGCTTTTTTTTTAACTTTTTATTTTGGAGCAATTACAAATTCAGAGAAATTGCAAAGATAGTATAGAGGGGTCCTGTGTATCTTTGCCAAGTTTTCTCCACTAGTTATACCTTATGTAACTGTACTACAAGATCAAAACCAGGAAACTGACATAGGGACAAAGTGTGTGAATAGCTCTGTTTCATTTTATCCTATGTGTAGATTCACGTATCCACAGCTGCAATCAAGACATGAAACTGTGCCATCACCACCACGACATCCTTTACAGTCACACCCCTCTCACTCCCACCATCCCTAACCCACAGCACAGCCACTAATTTGTTCTCCATCCCTATACTTTTGTCATGCCTAGAATGCTACATAAATGAAATCATACAGTACGTGACCTTTTGAGGTTGGGTTTTTTTCCCATTCAGCATAATGCCTTTGAGGTCCATCCAAATTGTTGTATTAATAGTTTGTTCCTTTTTTGTTGCTGAGTAATATGCCATGGTATGGATGGGTGTTTAACCATTCACCTAACTTCAAGACGTTGTTGTTGTTTCCAGCTGGGGACTATTACAAATAAAATTGCTATGAGCCATTATGTACAGGCTTTTGTGTGAACATAAGTTTTCATTTCTCTGGGAGAAATCATCGGGAATAAAATTGTGGGGTCATATGGTAACTTCAACTTCAGTCTTATAAGAAACTATAAAACTGCTTTCCAGAGTGGCCGCCCCATTTTACATTCCTACTGGCAATGTAGGAGCACTCCAGATTCTAGAACAGAGATGAATCACTTGATGAGACAACTATAGTCTCTGAGTGGGCGCAGAACACAGTAATAAGCAATCTGGGAGAAGGGAAAAGTTAGAAAGTTATGTAGGTACATTAACACAGCAATTCCCGTGCTTTAAGAAATACTGGCAAAAATCTCTTACCTTCTTTAAACTGTAGCCAGCATGGAAAATAATTGGAGGCAGAAGGATGTTGAAGAAGACCTCTGGATCAAATGTTACCTGAAAGTTTAAAAAGAAAAAAGTCAGGGGGAGGGCACCAGACTGACTTAGTTGGTACAGCATGTAACTCTTGATCTCAGGATCATGAGTTCAAGCCCCACGCTGGGCATGGAGCCTACTTAGAGGGAGAGAGAGAGAGAGAAGTCAAATTCTAGTTTAATGCCAGTTGGTGTCACAATAGTTGCTTAATATTTTAAGCCATTGACTCAAGTCGGGAAGCAAATAAGGTAAGTGTGAAAAATCATGGACTCATCACAAGAGATCAGCCACAGTTTCCCCTGTGGACCAACATGTTGTTCTCTATACAGCACTCTGACTCCTGCTCTTGGTGTGTTATTTAATACATAATAAGAAATGACAATGTAATTCCAAGGACTCAGAAAGCTCCTGGCCAATGTTTTTTAAACAAGAAATAAAAACATCTTGATTTTTATCAAGCCTTTATAAAGGCTCAACTGCAATAAAAGATGCCATCATGATTCTTTATTAAATTTCTGGATCCTCCCACAGAACTGCCTATAGACACCATTCTACTGAACTTTTTATTTATTTATTTTTTTAAAAGATTTTATTTTATTTATTCATGAGAGACACACACAGAGAGAGGCAGAGACACAGGCAGAGGGAGAAGCAGGATCCACGCAGGAAGCCCGACGCGGAACTCGATCCTGGGTCTCCAGGATCACACCCTGGGATGAAGGCGGCACTAAACCGCTGAGCCACCAGGGCTGCCCTCAATTGAACTTTTTAAAAAAAAATGTATTTATTTGACAGAGAGATAGAGAAAGCCAGAGAGCACAAGTGGTGGGGGAAATGGCAGAGGGAGAGATGGGGAGTAGACTTCCTGCTGAGCAGGGAGCCCAATGCAGGGCTTAATCCCAGGACCCTGTGATCATGACCAGAGCCAAAGCCTGATGTTTAACCAACTAAGCCACCCAGGCACTCCCATTCTACTGAATTTAAGTCTCTCCTGAGTGATCAGCCTTTTATGAGACCTGATGCAGCCTAGATCAGAGTCGCCAATGATGCTAGCAGCTTTCTCAGCATCAACATGAAAATTTGGCAGCTCTAGAGGGACTGAAATGCACTTGCAGGCTTCATATAGGGAAATCACTCCGAAACTCTTCATGTTCAGTAAAGAATTAAGCAGTCAATATACTTCCCAAACTTTTTAAAGAATTTGTTCATGCTCTTACTAAAATTAATTTTAAAGCCTCACTCTAATTATTAAAAGTCAGGTTAGGGGGCGCCTGGGGGGGCACAGTCAGTTCAGTGTTCGACTCTTGATTTCAGCTCAGGTCATGATCTCAGGGTCATGAGATCGAGCCCTCTGTGGGGCTCCATGCTGGGTGTGAAGCCTGCTTAAAATGCTATCTCTCCCTTTCCCCCTGCCCCTTCTTCTGCTGCTGTCTCTTAAAAAAAAAAAAATCAAGTTACCATTTCTCTTTAGAAACTGGAAATGTTAACCAGCCTAATTAAAAGTGAAAAGATTCTCACAAATTATGCTTTATTTGATCTTCTTGCTGAAGATATGAGTAGTGAGAAAAACAGGGAATGTCAGAATGAGAAGGGGCTTTGAATGATACTCAGTATGAGAGCGCTGAGGCCACAGTCATGCAGGAAGTAGCACGAGCCTTTCCTGCCACCTACTCCAATACGGTGCATCAAGCTGCCTCGGCACATCTCTTTTCTCCTCAGCTAACAACAGTGCTCTCAGCCTTGTCTGCTCTCCCACCTTTGCTTTGTGCAGCAAAAGTTTAAACATAAGGGATGTGAATCAACCTTTTTCTAAAGGTAAAAGGAGCAAAAGTCAGCATCACCTTTTATAATGATCTAAAAGATGGAGATGGGTTGGGTTCCTTTTCCTTTTGTCCCCACCCTATCCACAAGAGACTCAAGCTGCCATTTCCAAACAGCTATGAGCATGGTGATTACACTGAGTATCTTTCTCGGTTGCATTTAATTTTACCAATGTTTATGGAAATCCCAGACATTCTTATGAGGGGTTGAGAACATAAAGTTCACTAGGACTGCCTTTGAGGACACAGAAAAGATGGGCATGTTTAAAACTCCAGATTAAGAATAATTTTCCTTAAGGATTAAGGTCGATCCTAAAATCAATAATAATTTAATTTTCAGAGCACAGCCTACACCATGCCTTTGGCTGCAAGCCTTTGCACACATTAGCTTTGTTCTATACAAAAAGAGGCTCCCCACAGCCTGGATCACCAAGAGCTTAGATAGAAGCCTTCCTGCTGATAAGCCTGGGTCTACAGAGTAAAGAGAGAATGTGTGGATAAGTACAGATCTCTTGCTTTTCTTGGAAATCACCTGAGTGAGGAGATAAATTATCCTTCTGTCATGTACTTTAGCTATTGCCAACATCAAATGAAAAACAGCACTTGGGCTCAAATTCTAAGACAAGATATTCTTCCTCCAGAGATTCATTAAGCCTTTGGCATCGCTCACTAATGAGAACGGACACTCAATAAGTATTTGTACAATCTGGCAAAAGAACCAGGAAGAGCTAAGACTTACCATTTGGAATACTGAACAAACAAGCTTAAAGTGAAACCAATATTATTTTAAGAAAGAAACAACCTCATCCCTAAACTGTAACAAGAGATGTGCTAAAGGAGAGATGGGGATGGAGAGACAAGCTGAGTGGTGTTGAACAAACCTATCGCACCACTGGCGGCCTGTGTCAGCTACTAACCCTAACAAAGCAAATGGGCTCAGGTTCACGTCCTAGCAAAACTGAGAACCAGGAATGTTATCCATGCTCCAGGATTCTAAAAGGATTTCCCTCTACAAGGGCTGAGATGGAATCAGAAAGTCGAAAATCATGTCAGGGCCACAATGGCAGAGTACTCCCCAGCTCACCTTCCTCAGCATGTCATTCTGCTCCACACTGTTGATCTTGCCAGGGCTGATTTCTCCTTTCAGGGTGTATTCGAAGAACTTCCCACTGACATTCACCAATAAGGTGCTGAAGGCCCTGTCTTCCTGGGTACAGCTGAGCGACTTGTCATGACCACTGGTGGCAGGGGTGCCGTACCTCAGGATCACCCCAACGATGAGCCCTGAAACAGAGTGGGAAGGAAAAAAGACCCCCATCAGGTCTGTGGAAGGACAGAGGGAGCATGGAAATAATGACAGTCGGTCTACAATAGCTAGGAGACACAGAAGTCATCTTAGAACCCAGGTATAGTGTATTTTAGGAGCAGCTGCATGGTCCTTCCAAAGGGTTAACATCCTCTGGCCTGAGTCCCTCATCCACCAGGAGGACGAGGTGGGACAGTACCTTTCCTGGTTATTATGGCACTGAGCATTTTCCCCAAGTGACCATGTCTCCTTTCTCAGGCTTCTGGTGGAGGAGGATAGAATGGTAAGAGAGGCAAAGCCTTTTCTGCCAAGGACAGCACAGAGCACAACTGCTGAGCTTTGATCCGTACAAGCGGCAGCCCTCAGGCCAGTCCTGCTGCCATCTGCCAGCCAGGACCAGGCCACAGGAATTTCCAGCTCCTAAAAATGCAACTTGCTCTGCCACCCACCAGAGAAAGGGGCGGGGGGGGGGGGGGCAGAGAAGACAAAAGAGAAAGCAAAGCAGTGCTTTTGTTTAGGTCATTTTAAATACTGGGTATCACGGAGGAAGTAATTCTACCCCTTGGGGAGCTAAACCCCACGGTGCAAATTTTTGCTATCGCGACGCAAGGACTGTGCAGCTGTCTTCTTGGAGCTGTGGCTATGATAGAGCTAAAATAATTAGCTGCAAGTCTTTAGGTCTCATTCCGTTCTTAGGTGGGGTTTCCCATTAGGGGGGAAAAAAACAACCTCAGCAAAGTTGTGGATAAGCATGTGGTTCCACAGTGAAGGAGTGTTGCTCCCCTGGTCCTGGACAGGAGTCCCACATGCCACAGGAAAAGTGAGCGACATATGAAGAGAACATAAATCTCCACAAGAAACTTCCTACAGTTCTCCGTTAGGGGGAAGATTTCTGACTTCTCTCTACATTCAGTTCTTTGCTAACAGTGTTAAAAGACAGAAGGGTAAAAAAAAAAAAATGCTCCCTTGTCTCATTTTGCCATTAACAGAGAGTTCCATGAGAAAAAGAAAGAAGGTTGTATGTTTACTATATTCTGTGCATAATATTCTATAATGTCTCTTATCACCAAGACATATGAGAACTCACAAGACGTTGTTGAGGAATTATATGTATAAAATCTAGAAAAGTACAGTTCTTTAAGCCAGACTCAGTGTCTCTGCCACATCATCATCATTATTATTGTTATTATTAAAGATCTGCATTAACAGATACTTGTAGCTGGTTGACCTTTGTGAGAAAAATCAAATTATAAAAGATTACTAATGAAGAACAAGGTTGTTTTTTTAAAAGATTTTATTTATTTATTCATGAGAGACACAGAGAAAGAGGCAGAGACATAGGCAGAGGGAGAAGCAGGCACCCTGCAGGAAGCCTGATGCAGGACTCAGTCCCAGGCCCCCAGGACCACGACCTGAGCCAAGGGCAGAGGCTCAACCACTGAGCCACTGAGGCGTCTCTAGAATGAGGTTCTTAATAATCTCAACTTAACCAGATATAAAACAGTTTTAAAACCTTTAAAGGTGTAGGAGGAAAAGCCAGACTTTAAGGAAAAACACGTTGGTTGTTACAAAGAAAGAAAAAGATGTCTTTAGAGAAAAAAAAATAAAAACCCCATAACTGAGGTCTTCAGCACCAATCTTTCTTTCATGTCTTATTGCTGGTATTTCACATTCTTTTCTTCTTGTTGGGTGACTAACCGGGATGATGTCAGAGATGGTAAGCTAGCACTTAGTGTCTCCCTGCCCAGCCTCAGAACAGACTTTCCAGCTGTGGTTTCTTGGCCATCTTGTGGTTTACAGTTTCCTGGGTGTCTGTGCTGGTAACTGAAGTTGGGGAGGTACCTATGTTGAGGTGGTTGCTGATGGTCAGTCCCTTCTCCTTGATTTTCCCACTCCTCTCCATGGCCATCCTAGAGAATCACAGTCTCTAACCCCAATGGATAATCTGTATCCCTGGTCTACTTTGTTCTCCTGTACCTTGGTTGTTGGCAGTCTTCTCCCTTCCTACACAGGAGGGCTGGAAGACTGGTCAGCCCTCATAGGGTCTCTGTATGGAGTAAGGTGTGTGCTGCTGGGCCTGGTGTCCAGGGGAGCTCTACAATCCCTCTTTCTGTTTCCCATTCTCAGCATTGTGGTAATTTTGCTGGGGAGCACATGGAGGCCCCCGCATAAAGTCTGTAATGGTTATACGTTGCTCCATATTTATTGCCTGGCATTGGAAATCTACCAGGGCCAACATTTGTTGCTTCTACACCCTTTTCTCTGTCAAGAACTTTGAACCACGTAGTTTCTCTACCCCCTGCACTGGAAAGGTGCTTCCTGGAGGTTCTTCTTTATGGCAGTCTAGTGTACAAATAAATATATATCACTTGGTGTCATTCCTGTGGATGAAACCATAGCTGTTTCTTACATGCAACCATTTTTTTAAAAAGATTTTATTTATTTATTCATGAGAGAGGCAGAGACATAGGCAGAGGAAGAAGCAGGTTCCATGTGGGGAGCCTGATGTGGGACTTGATCCCAGGACCCTGGGATCATGACCTGAGCCAAAGGCAGACACTCAACCACTGAGCCACCCAGGTGTCCCTACACTGAACCATTTTACTGTTCCTTAAACTTTTGTCACAAGGACTTTCTCGTCTCTGTGGGTGAGCCACTGCTCCCTCCACCATGCTCCTGAGGCACAGTGAGCAGTGGCTGCGCTGAGGAGGGGTGGCAGGAGGCTGCTGGGCCTTAGCCCTGCTGCTCAGGGTTGCGACAATGGGGATGGTGGCCGGGGCTGGTGGTGGCAGCCTCAGCTCCTCAATGGGTCACCAGAGTAGGGTTCTGCTCAAGGTTCTCTGGGGTTGCTCTCCACTCCAGATGGAACTTGTATTGTTTTTTTTTATTACTATTATTTCTTCACTCCCTGGTCAGGCAGTTATTTCCTAATGAAGTTGTACATGACAAGAGAGGACTCCGTGGCACTTCAACACTCATCATGTCTACAGGATGACCTGCAGAGTCTGAAGAAGGCGACCTATCACACAATTTAACATTGATGTCTTCATCAGGAAACCAAAGTAAGTCATTTACAGAAGACTCTCCTTCTCTCAAATCAATAGCTACTTCCCATAACTCACTGTTTATTTATGGTATCAGCGTCATTATTAGTGGCGGTAACTAAAAGGTAAACCATACTAGCACAGGGTCTTCATGATGACTACTACTCTAATGAAAGAGGTGAGGAACTATATATTTGGTCTTTGTCCCAATTTCCTGGTACATAGCTCCTAAAACCCTTGGAATTGAGTGATTAGTGTATTTTTGTATGCTAGTAAGATGACTGGTAGCTGGAGGCTCCTGGATAATCTTCAAGATGGGAGCTGGTTGCCAGGGGGAACCAACCTTATGATTACAGAGTTGAAAACTTTTTATTTATTTATTTATTGTATATTTTTTAATTGGAGTTTGATTTGCCAACATATAGTATAACACCCAGTGCTCATCCCGTCAAGTGTCCCCCTCAGTGCCCGTCATCCAGTCACCCCATCCCCCCGCCCACCTCCCCTTCCACTACCCCTTGTTCGTTTCCCAGATTTAGGAGTCTCTCATGTTTACAGAGTTGAAAACTTAAACCCTGCCCCAAACTTCCAGGGAGGGAAAGAAACGAGAGAGTGAGTTAATCACTAATGGCCAATGATTTAATTAACCATGCCTAAATAATGGAGTCTCCACAAAAATCCCCAAAGTATGGGGGCTCAGAGAGCTTCTGGGTTGGCGAACATGGGTTGAAGGTATGGGGAGGGTGGTGTACCCAGAGAGGGCACGAAAGCTCCACTCCTTCCTTCGTACCTTGCTCTATGTATCTCTTCCATCTGGCTGTTCCTTAGTTATATCCACTTATAATAAACCCGCAATAAAACAAGTAAACTATTTTCCTGAGTTCTTTGAACCATTCTACAAATGCTGTACTTGAGGAGGTTGCCATGGGAACCTCAGATGTGTAGCTGGTCAGCCAGAAGTGCAGGTGACCACTTAGGACTTGTGATTGACATCTGACATTGGGGAAGGGGTTGTGGTGTTGTGGGACTGAGCCCTCAACCTGTGGGAGTTAATGTCATCTCCAGGTAGTGTCAGAATTGAGTTGAATCATAGGACACTCAGCCACTACCCATCAGAATTGGAGAATTGCTTGGTGTGCGAAAGTCATTACAGAAGTGTTCAGTGTTGAATATTGTGTAAAGGGGAAACAGGAGGTTTTTTTCTTATAGAAGTTTATATTTGTAGACAAATTCCTCAATTATAGGAAATGCCCTCACACTCTCTCCCAGTAACCATCACCATCATACTAGAAGTGCTATTAACTGATGAATATTGTTTTTATGTACTGATAAAACACTTCCCTCCCTACCTGGGCCCAGTGTGCCCATTTTAAAGATGAGAGACGGTGAAGGCGATGCTGCTGCCCTCTTGTGGTAAAACATGGCAACATAAAACACCACAGCAAAGATACAAGGTCAACGCCTGCCTGATAGTTTGGGCCAAAACTATTATCAAGCAACAGGATACATTGCTAACTCAAGGTAGACTTTGAGTTACTCCTCAAACATCTTAGATTTATATTTATTACCACTGTAGTTCATGACACAAAGGAACAGAGTCATCATCATGATAGTAAGTTTGTGTTTACTGTCTTCCACTTCAAGAAAGAATACTATATTAGGACAGTGGAGGCATATTTTGGTAAGAAGAGGATAAAGGTTTAGAAAAAACATGAATTGCATATTTTCATCTGCTACATGTGGAAGACAGACATCCTCCGACAGGGAACTGTAAAAGGTGCTAACTACAGAGAATGAAAACACAACATTAAGTTTTTTTAAAAAGCTCAAAAAAATCAGTGTCCACACACACACAAAAAAATGATGGAGACCAACCGAAGAACTGAAGATTTTACTGGATCAACATCATAGTGTTCTGGATTACAAAGAGAAATAATCGATTATGTATGTGGGCCAGAAAAGTAGCACATAAGATGGCAGCTGATGGAGAAAATGAACCACTGACCTCATAGGTATAGGATTAATATCAGGGAAGAATGGAGTTTTAAACTCTTACAGAAGGAAAATATGGATGACATTTCTTTGACATCTGATATCCCTTAAAACAGGATGGTCAACTCCAAAGATGCAAAAGTTTGAAGACTTTTTCAGGGAAAAACAATTTTAAGACTGCTTCACCTAGGTAGGAAAACAACTCACTTCACAGCTGTATGAGCATATTGTGCTGATGGTGTGCAACTGCCAACTTTTCTAATTTTTAAAAGTAAGACACAAAATCCCTACGTATGGTTTATATATGTGTCTTTCCAAAAACTGGTGGTCTGAGGAAGGAATTTAACTATGGAGAAAGTATGGTTCAAAAACCCCGTGAGAAAAAAACAAAACAAAACAAAACAACAAAAAACAAAAACCCCATGAGGCCATTAAAGAAACTAGCCCCCATTACTTTGGTGCCAGCTCCTGCTTTCATGACTGAAGCTGTCAGAAGGACAGTTGAATGAGTCGACACTCAGCTAGCTGTAATTCTAGACAGCCATCCACTTGCTGTAATATTTAGATGTCTCTATTAATAAGCCTTTGTTAAGAAGCTGGAGAACAGGTGCATGGATACGTTGTTCTCTAATGAGGTTTCACTTTCACTATATGAGCAATTGGGAGGAGATGATCACCAGTTGGGTCTGGCTACCGCTGTGGGCTTGTTTACAGCATACAGGGGCTGTTCTGAGTTCAAAAGCTTCATCTGAAATCCTGAGAAAAGAAAGCACCATGTTCCATACATCGTTCCACAGTGTGTGAAGAAAGTGAATATAATTTTGAAACATTTCATTTTGATTACATTCTGTAATCACTTCCTATTGCCTACTGTTAGCCCCAGGCAACTACTGATCTACTCCCTGTCTCTATAGATTTGCCTTTTCTGGACATTCCATATAAATGGAATCATAAAATATGTAGTCATTTGTGTTGGCTTCCTTCACTGAGTGTAATGTTTTCAAGGTTCAGCTGTGTGGAAGGAAGGTATCAGTACTTCATTACTTTTGATTGCTGAACAGTATTCCAATGTATGAATATACCATATTTTGCTTATCCATTCACCAGTTGATAAGCATTTGGGTTGTTTCCACATTTTTGCTATTATGAATAATGCTGCTATGGATATTTGCATACAAATCCCTGTAGACATGTTTTCATTTCTCTAGGGTAGATACCCAGGAGTGGGTCACATGGTAAATCTATGTTTACTATTTAAGAAACTGCTGAAATTTTTTTCCACTTGGGAAACTGTGTACCTTGCAATTCACCCAAGCAGTGAATTAACACCCACTCCTCCTTTTGATTGTTGACTAGTACTCCAGTGTATGAATATACAAGAATTTTTTTATCTATTCACCTGTTGAGGGATAGTTGACTTGCTTCCAGCTTTTGGCTATCACAAATTAAGTTGCCTTGAACATGTACAAACAGGGTTTTATGTGAATGTGTTTCCATTTCAATACCCAGAATATGACTGCTCAGTCACAGCGCAAGTGTATGTTTAACTTTATTAGAATCTGCCAAGCCATTTCTCAGAGTTACTATGCCATTTTGTGACAACCCCTTTCCCACAAGCAGTGTATGGGAGTTCTAGTTGCTCCACATCTGATAACTCTTGATAATACACCAGAAAATCTGTGAATCACCAAACGGCCAGCCTGGGAGCAATGCTACCCTGCTAGAGGATGACTCTGATGAAAGAAATAAACTGAGTCCATAGCTCTTTAAGACACAAGTTATGTCTTGTCCCGACCAGTATACAAGACACTAAAATAGTGAAAATCAAGCCAGTCAGGAGTTGGACCTCCAATCAAATGCCCCTCTTCTCCAGCAGCTGACATTCCAGAGATCTGATTAAAACCAAGATGGAGTGCATTTTTGTGATTCAAAACCACCATCAATTTTATAAGTAGCTTCCCCAAATATGGGATGTCACAGTTAGGAATAAAAAGAAGAAAATGATTTTATCTTAGAGATCTACTTAACGAAACTAGACATGGGAAAATCATTCTACTGTCCCATGAAGCTTTTGGGTGAGTCACCACAAAAAACTTCCCATCATTGTTGTGCCATACAGCACTTCTCCACATATGACCGTATGCCATATAACCTTCTGACAATCTTTACAAAAGGAAGATCCTCATTCTAGTGTAGAATGAGTCTTTCATTGGGAACTAGGACCAGGGAGGCCGACTTGGGCTCCATGACTAAACTTTCAACTAGAGGAGTCCAAAACTTTCAATTACCAAGTCCAATACTTGGTATCCAAGTATAGGTTGATTACATTTGTCTCATTCTATGTGGGGCCTATGCTGACTCAACACTTCCAGGGCTGGAGGGATTAATCCAGGGTTACAGTCTTAGAAATCCCATTATTACCACACACCTAAACCACACTCTCCAAGCTCTGCCATTAACCAATGAGACATTTTGACCTGGCTCCTTTATCTTCCAATTGGTTCAAAATTTTGGTAGGGAACTGAGTATCACTAATTCAATCCCTCAAACACCAACAATATAGATAACCACCCATGTTGTTAAACATATTTTCTTCTGAGGTGCCTAGGTGGCTCAGTGGTTGAGCATCTGCTCATGGCATGGCATCAGGGCATGATCCCAGGGTCCTGGGATTAAGTCCCACATCGGGCTCCCCACAGGGAGCCTGCTTCTCCCTGTGCCTGTGTCTCTGCCTCTGTATGTCTCTCATGAATGAATGAATAAATAAATACACATTTTCTTCAAAATGCTTTTTTTTTTTTCAAAATGCTTTTAAAATAAAATTCACAGATACATTTGAGTGGAAGAAAATGGGAAGCCAGCAGATTCCTGGATTAGGTCTAAGGACCTTTCAAATTATAGTATTGGTTTTCTGTTTTAGGTCAGGAATACGATTCATTTGTTTCTGCTTCATACTCTGCCATTATCC
Organism: Canis aureus; assembly: GCF_053574225.1. NCBI lineage: Eukaryota > Metazoa > Chordata > Mammalia > Carnivora > Canidae > Canis > Canis aureus. The sequence continues at coordinate 84,100,390 of NC_135649.1, read as the reverse complement.
AAAATCAAGGATACCTGTGGCTAAGTCATACTCAACACATTTTAATTGCTGTTTTGTGTATCTCCCCTTCAATTAAACACATTAATCAAATTCAAGTCAACTGCCAAAAGACTACAAAGGTTACTACAGCAGATTATCACACATTTTCCTGACCTTTTTTGCCACTCTTTAGAGGTTCAGCCAAGACTCAGATAAACACCAGCTACCTTTCAAAATAAATTTATCAATCTTTCCTCTGAGCTTTTGCCTGGAATTCTCTCCCCACCCTGTCTTCCCTAATCATCCTCACAGGGTTAAGTCCTACTTTATCCTTCAAGTCACAATATAATTATCACTTCTTCCAGGCAGGGAAGCCCTTCCTGATACCTCAGGACTGGACTGGATTCTCCACAATCAGGGTTGCCCTCACAGAATTCAACATGAAAGATGCCCCCTGAAATTGTTCAGGGCACAACCTACACAACCATATGTGGCTTCCCTGCTACCCATGCATCTCCAGACACAGTCTCTCATAGTGACCATGTCATCAGAGCTACGATAGCACTGCACTGTGAATGCCTTTTAACTTCTGTTCCTCATCCCCAGGGCTAATTTTCCTAAGGGCAATGCTCAGTGAGTACTCACCAGCCATTCCTGCATCTGACCCATCACAGCCACACAATACAAGAAAACAGACTATGGGGACATTAGCCAGTAGCCATCTGTTAACAAAGAATCACCTTATGTGAGTTGTAGGAAAAGATACTTAGTTCTGAATCCTGAGAAAGCAACTACATATTTTCAACCTCTTACCTGCCATGAAACTCAAGGGTACCCACATTTATTAGCCTTTCCCATTTGGCCTGAATTAATGAATACAATTCAAGTACTCTCACAGGTCAAAAATCTTCTAGTGGTTTTATGAGGCATATTATAGAATCTACCTTCCTAGAGGCTCTGAAGTAATATTGCAAATAAACGAATGTGCTAATCACAGTTATCTTAGAGAGCTATGAAACTGGAACACACACCAACAACTACGTTTGCTGCTCTCATGACTGGACTTACTAAGGGATGGCTGAGCCTTAAACTGAAATAAATGCAAATATATAGACACACACAAGTAACAGAATAGGGTTTTGATAACACGTGGGAAAATAAGTGAACAAAACACAACCATACTTACCTAAGTTTTAATTGATGACGGTGTATTTTTGAAAATTAAAGAAAACAAAACCTATTTAAGAACTCACCTGTCAAACCAAATCAAAGACTATCAACCAAAACAAATTATCTTCTACGGACTTAACCGTGTTCTCTCAAACGTCCTATGTCGAAGCCCTAACCACCACCACCACCACCACCACCACCACCACCGCCCCCCCACATGTGACTGTAATTTGGAGATAAGCTCTTCAAGGAGGAAATAAAGGTTAAATGAGGTCATAAGGTGGGGGCCTTAATCTGATAGGGCTGGTGGCCTTGTAAGAGGAGGAAGAGACACCTGCTCCCTCTTCCTGTGCACACGTGCCCAGAGGAAAGGCCATGTGAGGACACCGCAAGAAGGTGGCTGTCAGAAGATGCAGGGGGGCTTCTCTCGACTATCAATAATAGCCTTCCAGCTAACTCACATCTGACCTCACAACTAGGAAAACTTTCTCTTACAGATGAGAAGTCAAGGTCCCACTGCTCTACCACAGGGTCCTTAAGCCCTACTCCACAGATGGTTTTTGTCTTTCTTTTTCCCATATTACCATCATGATGACTCTTTTTAATCTTCCAAAGGAGACTTTCACCATATTGCCCTCCCAGCATGAACTCAGAAAGTATTATCCTAGAGCACTAGCCAGCAAACTACCATACTTTTGTTCTCTCTGATCAGAATTGTTGGAGCCAGACAAAAGATTAACTTTCATTAATGCTTTCAAAACATTTCCTACTTGGGAAGATACTGAAATGTGCTGTGTTTAGAAATTTAGAGGCACACAATACATAATTTTTAACTCAGATGATCAATACAATAATTCTAAAAAAGGACAAAGATTTAAATTTAAATTGATGATGACCTATACTAGTAAGCGAACTATAATGACTATAAAAACTTTATTATGAAGTGTATCAGATACCCAAAAATATAAATATAGTACATATAAGGGATAAAGAGTAATGTAATTGGGAAAGTATATACATGGGGGTTTCAAAGGTAGTGGTAATGGTAGTGGTTTCTGTTTCTTAAAGCTGGACAGTAAATACAGAGGTGTTTATTCCACTTTTTAAGTTATATACTCTTTTGTATATTTAATATATTTCACAAGAATTTATCAGGATATGAATGGTCTACCAGACATCTATGTGGCCATCACTCAATTTAATCAACAGTGCACTACCAAGAGAGCTAAGCACCCTTTATATTATTTTCAATCAAGACCTGAACTTGCCCTCACCCCAAACCCTGGAAACTACTACCCTGAACTGGGTGCTTATTATGCCCTTAGAGTTTAATTGTGGATATATATTGTTTCATTTTGTATGTCTTTGAATTATGTGTGATATGAATTATTTGGTAACTTGCTTTTTTCACTGCATAATGTGCTTATGAGAGTCATCCATATTAACATATGGCCCTGGTGCATGATGTCTCACTGCTGTGTCGTGTTTTAGCACGTGGATATATTTTCCTTCTGCTTTTCTGTACCACCTTCTGGAGAATTGCTTCAGATCCGTTGTCTGGTTTGCCAAAACTCTTCAGTTCTTTACCCTATCCATTGAGAGTTTGTAATGTCAATGACTGTTTTTCACTTCTAGAAATTCTATTTGGTTTTTACTAAATGAATGAAATCTGTTTTTAAAAAGCCGGCCAGGGGTCGTGCCTGGATGGCTCACTTGGTTAAAAAGTGTCTGCCTTTGGCTCAGGTCAAGATCTCAGGATCCTGGGATCAAGCCCCACATCAGGCTCCCTGCTCAGTGGGTGTCTGCTTCTCCCTCTGCCCCTCCTTCTGCTCATGCTTGTGCTCCTTCTCTCTCTCCCCATTCTCTGAAATAAATAAATAAAATCTTTAGACAAAAATTCTATTTGGTTCTTTTCCAACATAATAGTTGTTTGCTAACATAATCTAAACTAAGAGGTTAATATGCTTATGACCCTTCCCTTTGGACTGTGACTACTGCTCACTTACTCCAATCTGCTTCACGGGATGGATAACAACACTCTTTTATAAAGGCCTAAATGCCCCCTCCAAAGGGTACTGGCTAAATAAATTATGGTCCTTTCACATAATGGAGCCTGTAGCCATTATATTAAAAAGAATGCAGCAGTGCTACATCCGATGCATTAAGTGAAAAAAAAAATAAGCACAGTGCAGACGAGTTGTATAGCACACTATGTTTTGCATGGGAAATAAACAAGAAAATCTATTTCAGGTTTGTAAATGCAGTAAGATTCCCTGAAAGGACATACACAAGAAGGTGTAACACTGGCTATCTCTAAGGAGGGGAGCTGAGTTAACTAGGGATCAGAGGATAGATAGAATTTAATTTTCACTCTGGAGCTATTTGAATTTTATACCATGTGTAACACATATTTCCTGTTAAGAATCAAAATGATAGCTAAATACTGATGTAAGCCAGCCACTTACCTCCTTGTTCTTGGCACATGCTGTCACACTTCTCATCATGCCCTCCCCTGTCTACCTGGCCAGTTCCTATTCACCTGCAGGACTCAACTGGAACTGCACCAGCTTTGGCAGAAAGTTAACCGCTCCTGCCTCTAGGCTGTTGGTGCCTACCTAACTGCTGTTGTGTGTCTGTCCTCCCCATGAGACCACAAGTTCCACTGAACCCAGCACAATGTCTGGAATGTGGTCACCATTCAATAAATGTTTGCTGGAAGAATGAAATAATGAAAATCAAAAACTCTAATTTGACTACAAATAATAATAGATTATACACACATGGAAGCAGCAGTTCCCCAAATTGTGAACCTAATGCCTTCCTCCTCCTGCAACTTACATGTAGATTGTGACAAGTTAACAAAATAGCATCTGAAAAGATTGCTTTCATATTTTTGTTGCAATTTCTTGAGTCATGAGATTTATGTCTAGGAAGTATCCCAAGTCAGTAACCAGAGTTGACATTAATGACACATCAAGAAACACTTCACACCATATCCCCAGCAAAATCTTTTATGTGCTTATGAGAGCAGAATAAAATGCAATTATTCAATGGTTTAAGTTCGACCCAACTCAAAACCATATCATATTTAACACTAATAAAATAATGTTAAAACAAAACACATAGTGGAGAAGCTATAATAGAAAATCTGGGTTTGACTGGCTGGCTCGGTTGGAGGAGGAAGCAACTCTTGATCTTGGGGTGATGAGTTCAAGGCCCCGTGTTGGGTATAGAGTTTACTTAAATAAATCAACTTTTTAAAAAAGGAAAATCTTTTGTTCATCATTCTAAGAGCTGGTACTGAACAGATGTATGCTGCATTCCAGGAGGAGAGGGCTTTGGGCTGGGTGCTAAGGAGGCATGGAGAACCTGACCTCCTGAGCCCCTTACCAATGCCACGCCCACCCCCGCCAGCCTGGGAACACATAACTAATGATAAAGCCAGTCAAATTGTGACAAGCACCATAAAACAGAGGCACAAACAGATGACATAGTAGGGAACAAAATGAATAATTCTTTCAGGTGAAAAAGTAGTTGAGGAAAACTTCACAGAAAAGGTGACTTCTCAGTTGGGCCTTTCAAGATGACTCAGACTTCCGTGGGTGAAAGAAGAAAGATGTGTGAGCTGTATTTCAGAAAAAGCCCTCAGTGTGATGTGGGGCAGCGAAAAATTAACCAGAGCAGCATGGCTGGAGCAGAGACCGCACTGGGAGAAAGAGGAAGGGTAGAGACCAAGTGTCGAGGAGTGTGAGGTTGGCTCAATGGAGATGGAGAACTTTCTCTGTAGGCCAAGCTCAGGAGTGCAGACTTTATTCCACAGGAAACAGGCCAGAGATTTCAGGTTAAGAAGGGGCATAATCAGGCCTGATTTTTAAGATTTGTTGTAGCAGAAGCGTGGAGAATGAACTGCAGGAAAGAGACACAGGATCCTAAGAGTATCATGCCTCTCGGCGGTGGGGGGTGGGGCGAAGGTGGAGTAAGATAAAAATCACTCCTCCAACTAAGAGAAACCCTACCTTATCTCATATTCTTCCATCTCTTTGTTTTGTTCAAGTGCTAGTTATTATTTGGGTTCACACAAGTATAATCCAGAATGCTCTGAAAAGTTACCCATCCAAACCTACATATTAAGACAGATCTATAAGACAGAGACCTAGTAACCAAATACAGTTAGTTGTAAGGACTTTATCTGCATCTTAAATCAAACTAAAAAATCAACTGGGGAAATGTGAATTCACTGGATATTGGACAAAAATGAAACTACTGTCATTTCTAAGGGGTAATGAAGTATTGTGGCTATATATACATTTTTTAAGATTCTTTATCTTGGGGAGCCTGGGTGGTTCAGTCAGTTGAACATCTGACTCTTGGTTTCAGCTCAGGTCATAATCTCATGGGTTGTGAGACTGAGCCCCGCATTGGGCTCCTTGCTCAGCAAGGCATCTGCTTGAAGATTTTCTCCCTCTGTGCCCCAAATAAATAAATAAATAAATAAATAAATAAATAAATAAATAAATAAATCTTAGAAAAGATTATTTATCTTTTGGAGATAAATACTGAAATATTTACAAATAAAATTTGGGATTTTGGGGCACCTGGGTGGCTCAGTGGTTGTGTGTCTGCCTTTGGCCTGGGTCATGATCCCAGGGTCCTGGGATCTAGTCCCACATTGGGATCCCCGTGGGGAGCCTGCTTCTCCCTCTGCCTATGTCTCTGTCCCTCTCTCTGTCTCTCATTAATACATAAATAATCTTTTTTTTTAATTGGGGATTTTGTGTCTGTGATATGAAAAGGAGTAGCTATGGGGAGTACGGATTAACCAAGATTGGCCATAAACTAGTAACTAATGAAACTGGATAATGGGTACACGGGTTGTAGTTTACTATACTTCTGCATGTGGGTTTTTTCACACCACAAAGCAATTCTCTGACACTAGCTGCGCATCTTACATTTCAATTCAATTCTGACACGATCTACCTGGAGGTGGCATCAGATCCCACAGGTTAAGGGCTCAATCCCCCAAGACTGATCCCTCCCTGAACCCCAGCCTCCTTCAGATGCCAATCCCAAGTCCAGGTTGTCACTTAGGCTTCTAACCAACCGCTATAGATCAGAACTACAGATCAGAGGTCCCTATAACCCTCCCCTTGGGTCCAATTAATTTGCTAGAGCAGCTCACAGGACTGAGAGAAACACCTTACTAGATCACCAGTTTATTAGAAAAGGACAGAATTCGGGAACAGCCAGATGGAAGAAATCCACTGGGCAGCCTGGGGGAAAGGTCACAGAGCTTCCAGGTCCTCTCCGAGTGGGCCACCCTCCCCCTATCTTCATGTGTTCGCAGCCCAGAAGCTCTCAGAACCCTAGCCTTTTAGGTTTTTACACAGGCTTCATTACACAGGCATAGTTGATGAAATTGTTGGCCACTGTCTGTAACTGATTCAATCTCCATTCCCTCTTCCCCTCCCCTGAAGTCAGGGGAGGGGAACCTCAAGTTCCAACCCTCTAGTCACAAGGTCAGTTCCCTGGCAACCAGCCCCCACCCACACCCAGGTGCTTTCCTAAAGTCCCCACATTAACATAAACTCGGGTGTGGTTGGAAGGGGTTTGTTAGGAAATGTCAAAACACCTTCATTGCTCAGATCACTTAGGAAATTCCGAGGCTTTTAGGAGCTCTGTGCCAGAAATAAAAACCAAATATGTATTTATTATAAATCATAATACCATCATACTATTGTCTCGACTTTTAAGGGTTTGAAAATTTCCATAACGATTTGTAAATGAACAACTTACTCCACCCTAAACGAAGACTGAAAGCAGTGATTCCAGCAGGTGTAGGTCCAGAACAGTCTTTCTATCCTTCTCCAGAAACCTGCATCCCAATCTCTTGCATACCTCTAACTGCACAGGTGCAAGCGGTAACTGTCACTCCTCCCTATGAGCATCCTCTCTCCCCCTATCCTTGTCCCTGTGCAAACCCGATCCCTGTGAGTCAGCCCCATGTCAATCACCCACAAGCAGGCACCTACTTCTACACAGTGGCAACCATTCTTCTCACGTGGATTTTTTTAACAGCCTCCTAAGCCTCCTCACACTCACCTCATGGTCCTGGATGATCTACCTCAAAACCACTGCAGGGCCAGTAATCCTAAAATAAACATCTCTGCCCTGCTTCAAGTGTTCCAGTGGCTCCTTGCCATCTAGGGTACAAAAGCCTCCATTCCTTGGCAACGCACAGTCTGTCGATCTCTTTGTGTCGATTTAACAAGGTCCTAAGGTTTTCCTGATACCATCTCAGCAACTTCGGTTCTCACAAAGGACACCAACCCCATTTTCGAGCTGATTAAATGATTAGTGAGCAGCACAGCAGCCTCACATCTGACACCCGCAGTCACAGCAGGGGATCTCTCGAAGCAGGGTGGCCAGGCAGCCCTTACTGGAAAGCTGGGGTCACCATTCAGCCGGCAGCCTCTCGGTTCTGCATTCATGCTAAGGCCTACCTGACTGTTCCCACAGGAGGTAGGACCCGAGGCTCATATAGTCAGTCACAGCAGCTGGCTGGCCAGATGGGCAAAATGTAGCCACAGAACAGAATTTTTCTCTGTGAGACTAAATTATTTAAGGCTCAAACTCAAACCCAATCAAATGGCCTTATTTTTTAAAAGGAAAAAAATATTTCATTTGAGAGAGAGAGCACAGAACACAGGAGCAGGGAGAAGGAGAGGGGCAGAGGAAGAAGCAGACTCCCTGCTGAGCAGGGAGCCAGATGTGGGACTTGATCCCAGGACCCTGAGATCATAACCTGAGCCAAAGGCAGACACTTAACCACTTAACCAACTGAGCCACCCAGGTGCCCCTCAAATGGCTTCCTTTATGTCAGAGTGACAAGTCCTAAGCAAAGGAATCCAAATGGACACTAACTACAAGAGGAGAATTTAAGTCACTAAAAAGACCTAATCTGTGGTAAAAATAACAAATAGGGACATGAATCACCCTTACTGAAGGTACTCATAAGAGGTTAGCAAAATACAAGTGGGAGTGTGGAAAATAAGCTAACCAATAGAAAGCTGAGCCCAAGATGTCTTTATCCAGCACTGTCGACCATATGGTCTATTTCTTCCTCCCAAGAGCCTCTCAGTCACTCAGGCCTGAACTATGGCTTTTGCTTGCAGAGAGATAAAGAATGTCTTTTGGCCCTCAAAGCCTTGATGCTAAGTGACACTGAACAGAACAAAGAAATCTAGGATTGGTGAGAGTCATCAATTTAATGACAACACATCCGATTGGCACCTCATCAGGTTACACATTCAACAAATATTTATTGAGCAGCTTACTACATGCCAGGCACTGGGAGTCTAGCAGTCAACAAGAATGATAAAAGTCCTGCCCTCATATGGCTCACAGTCTAATAGGGGAAAGAAGGCTTTAAGCTTATCCTGTAAAGATTCTGCTGTGTCTTTTTTTTTAAAGTAATCTCTATACCCAATGTGGGGCTCAAACTTACAACCCTGATATCAAGAGTCCTATGTTCCATCAACTGAGTCAGCCAGGCACCCCTAAGCTTACATTCTAGTAGGGGAGAGAATGCTTTGAAAACAAGGTAAATGAATTCACTAGTGTGTTAAGTACTAGAGAGGAAAATAAAAGAGAGAAGGAGCACAGCTAGTGTGGTGGGAGGTCCTGAGATAGAACCGTGGGGGCAATTATTACAGAGCAAGCAAAGAAAAAAATGTTGAGGAAAAGAAAAGGTAACAAATGCTCATAAATATAGCAAGCTATCTTCTCAATGTCTTGCCACTATATTCCTTGCCACTTATTTTTTTCTGTGTTTTTAAAAACAAAATGCCCATGTCTTACTTAAACCAACAAAAGATAGTGTTCAGCTCATTATTTGCCAAATATATATGGAGAACTGGCTCTATGTATAAGACCACGTAAAGTGCTATAAGGAATATACCAGAAATAGCGCACAATGATTCCTGTCCTCTGAGAGCCCATAATCCAATTGAAGGCAAGCTATGCAAACAAAAAAAGCATCATGTAGACAACCCATCAACCATCCTTCCAGTTATATTACAGTAGGTGGATGTTCATGGTTCTCAGGGGAATCATCAGACAGTCAAACACTGTGTGGGCTGAGAGGTTGGTTGCCATTGACAGGCCAGTGTAACAGAAAGGAAAAGCCTGCTGTAAAATACATGTCAAAGAATAAATCAGCGGAATATGAATAAAGATATAAATGAGGCAAAAGAGGAAAAAGAAGTAAAAGAAAACACCAAAGCTTTGAGCTGAGGTGGCTGGTAAGATATGGACAGCATTTACAGAAGTGAGAATGTCCAGTGAGAAAGCTGGTATTAAAAACGGAAGATGCTGGGGCGCCTGGGTGGTGTACTTGGTTGAGTATCTGACTCTTGGTTTCGGCTTGGGTTGTGATCTCAGGTCTTGGGATCGAGCCCCAAATCAGGCTCTGTACTTGCCAACGAGTCTGTTTGAGATTCTCTTCCTCTAGACCTCCCCCTGCTCTCTCTCTCTCAAATAAAGAAATAAATGAAATCTTTAAAAAAAAAAAACAGAAGGTGCTAACTCTGTCATCACATATACTGATTTCAAAGCATGGCACATTCAGGGGAAAATGGCCCAAATGATGAGAATGCTTGCCTCCAAGAAAGAGAATGGGATAAATTTCTATCCAGGGACAAAGGGAAGCCTCTTTTTCACTTGTCTTTTCTTGAAACTTTTGCATTTTGAACTATGATATGTATTATCCTATCAAAAATTCATTTAAATAAGTAACAAGTCTCAAGGCTGTATTATAGAAGTTACATACAAGACGAAATATAAAGACCTGTAGGGCAGCTATGTAAAAATGGTATCTGAAGCCATGAACCAGAGAGTGAAAGAAACTTATCAGATCAAGGACTGGACTTTGGGCACCTCCACGCTCAAACAGAATGAAAGCAGGGACAGCTGGATACATAGAAGACCCTCCTTTGTGCCAGGAAGAACCTCATCCAAAAATACTACCAAAAGCATCATGGAATGCACCTGGAATGGGGGTGGGGGACAAAAGTGAGAGTTCCCAAGATTTAAAGGCAAGAGAATGAAGTTTTCCTCAGATAGCCAGCAAAACTGCCAGATGTGACTGGCAAATGATAAGAGTAAACCAGGAGATTAGCTGCTCGCGTGCCCCGAAGAGCCTGGGAATCCCCAAACCACAAAGTGACCCAGTGGGAATGCACCTTAGATTCACCTGGGGAGAATCCAGTGCACTGTGGGGTATCCAGTTTGGAAAAATACTGTGAAAAGAAGAAAAGCAAACCTCCAAAGTCAGATGATAAGATGACTCATGTAATCACTGGCTGAAAGAAAGGATCCAGTGCCTGACCTAAACCAGTTGGAGGGAAGGGACAAAGCTGTCCCTGCCGAGGAGACGGACCCATTGGCCTTTTCTAGTCTAGACAAAAGCACATCACAACCAATAGCTTCTGTTTTAATTCTGTCCTCTAAGTAATCTTCTGACAACAACTCTATGTCTGTACAGAGACATCTACACAGAGAAAACAGTCTACTCTGTCTGAATTCTGCACTCTGGTTAGGTTCAGACTCTGAGCCTGATGAACGTGAGCTTGGCCCTGAGAGTCACTCAGGCTGCTGACAGTTTCAGCTTCTGAGCAGGTGACATCATTGTCTAGAGTCTGGGCCGAGGTGAATACGACCTGTGTGGCCTCTTTCTTGCAGCCTGCCAGGCTTCTCCTGGCAACATTTGTGCCACAGGCCTTACCATCAAACAGCAAGCATCTGTTTTCCTAATTCCATTTCATAGCTCACTCCTATGATGACAGAAGTCACTGTTAGAAGCCATCAGGAGAGGCTCCTGGGTGGCTCAGTCAGTTAAGCATCTGCCTTCAGCTCAGGTCATGATTTTGGGGTCCTGGGATCGAGCCCCACCTCTGGTCGGTGGAGGGCCTGCTTCTCCCTCTCCCCCTCCCCCTACTCATGCTCTCTCAAATAAATAAATATATTTTTAAAAAAGCTACCAAGAAACAGCTTGGCACAAGCACTCACAAAAATCTCACATGTACAGACGTCTTCATCATTCATCATCACCTGTCCTGCTCGGACACAAAGGACTGGGCAGGATACACAGCATTAGAGGGAAAGAGGGCTGTACTTCTTCTTTCCCTCGTTCTATCCCCTCCCTCCGCCTCTGCAGCGCCCACCCCTCATTATAGTCTATGTCCAGTCCGAGGTTTGCTAAATATACATATCCACAAATATATAATGGTCTTTTGCTTCTTTTAACTTACGGAAATAGTATGATGTGGAACTAGGAAACCAGTTCGGCTGCTGGAACAGAGACCAAAGGGACCAGAGCTTACATGAGATGGGGGTCTCTCATCCCAGAGTCAGAGCATACAGTTTCCTGTGTTGAAACAGTGGCACCCCTGTCTTCCTGCTCTACCATCCATGGGTGTTGCCCTCACCATTAGGCCTGCATCTCAGGGAAAGAGAACTGAGAATGGGACAAGGAAAGGCTCTCCCCTGCCTTTTATGGGGAGTGCCTCTAAGTTGTGCCCATTACTTCCACTCACACCCCACCGGCCAGGACCTAGTCACAGAGTTGCATCCGGCTGCAAGAGAGGCTAGAAAAGAAAGTCTTCTTTCAGTTCCACGTTGTGCCTCTTGTAAGGGCTTATAGGATAGGCTTTCTTTACGTGTTAGGCTCTACATTCTAAATATGACATATTTATGCACCACATTTATTAAACCATTCCCCTATTGCAAGACACATGGGTCTTTTTTTTAATTTTTATTTATTTATGATAGTCACATCAGAGAGAGAGAGAGAGGCAGAGACACAGGCAGAGGGAGAAGCAGGCAGGCTCCATGCACCGGGAGCCCGATGTGGGATTCGATCCCGGGTCTCCAGGATCGCGCCCTGGGCCAAAGGCAGGCGCCAAACCGCTGCGCCACCCAGGGATCCCGACACGTGGGTCTTTTAAACACACTTTATTCACAAAGTGTCTGGATCACATCAGGAGCAATGTTCAATTAGTTCAATGGTACACTGAGGGACGGATCAGTCTCAGGTACAGGCTGGTTGTTTTATAAAGCCTTTTAAAGTCTCCTACAGCAAGTCAGAACAGAAATTGGTAATATTAAACTCTGTAGAAAGAACAGTGAAATGTATGGTCCTCCTTGACTTTCCATGATTGTAATAAAGCATTACATGCTGTGCTGGGTTTCTTGACAACTAAGAGAAAACCTTGTGTGCTGTTTGATTCACATCACCTGATGGGACCAGTTAAGAGAAATAAATGCTTGCTTGATCCTCATTCTAAAACAAATCTGTCACAAGGCTCAATTAGCAAAAAACAAAACAAAACAAAACAAAACAAACAAAAAACAGGTTGACCCTCTTTAACAACTGCTATATAGAACATGTACAAGGCTTCTCCAGGAGGATGTTCTCCTTAGTTAACCTTTAACAAGTAGAGAACATAACATTAAAATATTTTCTTCAGAGTGTCAGGTTAGTGTCCGGCCTTATGTCAACATCCAGGTGGGATTCCTGCCTGGACAGAGACACCCAGGAGGATGTCAGGAAAGGCTGATTTTCCCCAGAACCTGGTGGCTTCCCAGTGGCTTGGTACTTTTGGAGGCATTACAATTAGTGACTCCGGCCTTATTAGGGGATTTTCCTCTCTTGTGTAGTTAACTGGAGGTTTTAAACCATTTTGGAGAAGTGAAACGATACTGGTTATTTCTGTGGGTTTTTCTCATGGCTGTCAAATACCCAAATATAGTATCTTCTTTTCATTTTTACTCATATTTGGTAGCTATTTTTTTCTAAACCACAGTTACAATACACCACCCCAGTGTTGTTTGCTTCTTCATATTACTCTATTTGTCCCAGACAGAAAAAATATGTTTTAGTACGTTAAAAGATAATAATTCTGAATCAATACATGCAGAATAAAAAAATACTTATTGAATATCTACTTTATTCTTTTAATTTTCACTGTAACTTTATGAAGTAGGGATTATTTTACAGTACTTTACAGTTGAGAAAACTAGATCTTTAAATCACTTGCCTAAGGTCACATAGCTGATCTGGTCACAGAAACTATAGGATTCGAATTCACCTTAATTCCAAAGCGAGAGCTCTTTCTGCTATTTCCTGATGCCTCCCAGATGACAAGTGAATTATAAGTAAGATTTTGTTCAGCTTTATAAATAATGTATGTGCCTATTGTAGTGAAACCCTGAATCTCCCCTCGAAACATGTAATCTGGCCATAATGAATGCATTCCCCCCAATCTTATTTCCTAGTATGCACCACAGGGAGCTCCCCGCTTGATCTGACCTGATAGGTTTCATCATTGCCTCCACACTTATAGACCACACATTCATTCAGCAAATGAGTTTTCAGCTTTTACTATCTCCTAAGCACTGTTCTAATCTTTGGGGATATGTATCAGTGAACAAAACAAATTCCTGCTCTCATGGAATTTCTTCACATTCTACTAGGAGAGAGAAACATGAGAAATAAATAAACTACATAAGAAAAGAACACAGTAAATGCTATTGCAAAAAATATATAGCAGAAAAAGGGTTAAGAAGAATAGTGTAGAGTGGAAGGCTGAGATTTTAGAAAGAACTGTTAGAAACTCTAGAACCGAAAAACATGATCTTAGAATCTTATTTCATTTTCACAGTCAATAGTAGACTAGATACAGTGGAAGAGAGAACTGTAAAACTGGAAGATAAGTTTGTTGAAGGAAAGATGCATTCACCAAGCAAATTAGTATTTCCATCTAGTATATATCAGACATTGCGCTAGATGCATTTACTCAACTTTTGTACTTGGATGAAATTTCTTTTCAAAAAAAAAATTTCTTTTCACTTGGATTAACCTCAATTCTCTAAAGCCTACCCAAGTTCCTCGTTCACACTGATATCTCATTTCTCTGAACAAATACTCTGCATATTAAAATAATCAGTATTTATTTTCACCACAGATAAGCCCAGTTCTTAAATTATTCCATATCCCTAACTAGACTGTAAACTCCTTGAGAATTATTCAGGTATTGAACACATGTAAAATGTCCTATCAGAACAGATAACTATAAATGCCTTCCAGTATCTTTCTTCTCATCCTCTAATCAATCCTGTCATCAAAAAGTCAAGAAAAATAATTCCTTAACATTATCTTTAAATTACTGTCATCACTACAACAGTCTAATTTTCTAAAGTTTAACTGAATATTATACTAAGTACATCATGGACTAAAGCTATTTGGGGGGTGACTGGGGCTTAACGACAGTACACATTATCTTCCGGTTCTCGTTTTTGTCAGAGGATAAATTTCAAAGAGTAACAAACAAGATTCTCATAAAAATAGTTAGCAGACATCAAAGATATTTACTGCTTAAAAAGGAAACAAACAGAATGGTAAAGCTTGTTCCAAGGGGGAAAAGAGAGACCAGTGTATATGGCCAATGGAAGAAAGCATGCTGAAAAAAGATTGCTAAGTTAGATTTTAAAATGTTGATTTCTATGGTCTGTTTGTGTCACCCTACCCCAAATTCATACATTGAAATCCTAATCCCCAAAGATGATGGCATAGGAAGTGGGGCCTTTGGAAGGTGCTTTAGTCATGAGGGTGAGACCCTCATGAATTGGATTGGTACTTTATAAAAGAGGTTCCAGAGATATCCCAAGCCCCTTCTTCCACATGGGGATATTATAAAAACAATGACAACAACAAATCAGCTTGACTGGTTTGGTATAGTTATAACTGGACAGCTTTTTCTTTATAATGGTTGGAGTGTTCTTAGCTCCTGGAAATGGTCACAATATTTTTAAATATTATGATCATTGGTGTCAAAATATGAGTCCAGTGATAGAAGGCGTGGTTCTGGATTGAATCAAAATTTGTGAAGGCGCCATCAGCCTTGCTTAGTTAAGAATGACAAATGTCACACAGAGTCTTTTTCTAGTCTTAAGAAGTCTTTAGATATATATACATTACCTGATTTTTTTTCCTGGCAAATAGTCCCCTAAGGTAGGCAGTGCACATCTAAGTCATATTTTGCAAAGCAAGATGCTGAAACCTAGAGCTAGTCAGTGGTCTGTTCAAGTACAGGTGGGTCCTGTGGGGTTAAGTAGTGACTCAGACCCAGCCTCCTGACTCCTTAGCCAGTGCACCTATACACATCTATGCACAGACCTGAATGCACAACATCAAGTGGCTAACCGGGTAAAGTGAACGTGTGCATGACCTTAGAACGTGTGCATGACCTTAGGCAGTGTTCCCTGCCTTCCTATAACATCTGGTAAAGATGTGTGTTTTTAGAGCACCTAAGCTTATCACCAATGCAAATAATGTAAGAAAGAGCTCCCTGTTGCCTGTATTACTCAGCCACTAGACATGAGAGCCCTGCGATGACTAAGGCAGGATCTTGCTCAGTAAAACAAAAGGCTCTAGCCCAGAGAGTAGGACTGCTACAATACAGGTGAGTGCTTTGAGTGTATAGAGGGGAGGAAGTAATTACCTTGCCTAAATCGGCTCTCAAACTCCCCCACTGACTCACTCTGAAAAATGCTGGAAATAGAGAGTTCTGAGGAATTGAAGTCTATTGTGAATGCACTAACTTCTCTTTCAAAATATCCAGCAGCAGTATCAGCAGATTGGAGGTCTAAATGATTTACACCCAAACAGGAAAGAATGACTCTGATATCAACAAGCAAATAATTCCCAAGTGACTTTCAAATCCTATTTGAGGCTATTTGGATGATAATTTAGTTTTTCAAAATTTATTCTTCCCTTCCTTTCTTTTGCTTGGTTTTGCTTTTGATTCTAGTTCCTTGATGTATGGGGAAGGGGAAAATATTTTGTCCTAAAGCCACTTGGCTTCCAGATAAAGCCAGAGGCCTGATAGAAAGAATAAGGGCTGTCTAGAACAAATATAAAACAAAAACCCTAGGCTTGGTTCTCATCCTACATCTGGTCACATGAGCTATGCAAAAAAACACATTTACCAGAATAATCTAATTGCATTTTCCCAAAGAAATAATGAAGTAGTTGGGAAGGGGCTGTCACATTCTTCACTTCTGCAAACAGGAGCTATGTATATGACAAAAAGCAAAGTTGTAACTGCAGCCTATCCTGGAAAATACTCAAATGGTTCCCGAAGTCCTATAAAAGGGACACATATATTATCGATATGAATCATACAGGGGGTCAAATAACTACAAATAACTACAAATTCCATATAGTACCATATAGTGACTTTAATATTTCTTTTGTTGATTTCTATTATGTTTGGATGATAAAGGGTTTCAGTGCCATTAAGAAAAAAAAAAAACCCTATTTAAGGAAATCTAAGCAGGACTCTTAAATCTCCTAAAAATACTAATTTAGGATCATCCCAAATTTTCATTCTCCTTAGAAACACACTTGAAATATTATTTCATTAAAGTAGGAACACAAGTCCAGTTAAAACAGCAATGAATATGGTTAGATAGAGAACAAAAGAAAAGCCATAATCAAAAAAATTATCTGAGGGAAACCAGAAAATAAGATTAAAACTTTGTGCATTTTTCTGACAAAAGCAAAATGGAAAACACGAGAATAAATGTGAATTTCCTATTCTAGCCTAAGTGTTGATAAATCACAAAATTATTTTGTTGGTCCTCTGCTCTAAGAAGATTCTGTCTCACAGTTTTTATAGAAAGTGGGGAGAGGGGAGCCAAGGTCAACAATAGCTTTAAGAACATTTTTCTACAAAATGTAAAGGCATTCCACCAGTAAGTAGTCCTCAGAGAAAACTAAAGGCATAATATTAGTTTGGTACTCTACAGGCAATTCTGTGGATGGAATATTGGAGGACAATATTATATGGTCCAATCTGTCATTTCCTGATGTTTCGGCTAAAATTATTTTTTGGAAGAATTAATAAGTAATATATTTTCTAAGAATGTTCCTTTTGCAAATACTAGGCTTTTCAGCTGGGCTTCTGACATGAGCAAGATGAATGACCAACATGATTAAGGTCATTACTGAGAACTTCAACAGCTGGTCATTTAAAAGCTCTATGGAGCTACAGTTTCTAGGTGTGTCAATTGTAAGGCTATTTGTTACAATAATAAAATAAAATAATAAAAAATAAATTAAAAATCTTGATGTGTATATTCTTACCTGCTGAAGAAAGGTTCGAAAAATTACAAACAAGATTTTCTTCAGAAAATAGCTCTAGGGGTGCCTGGGTGGCTCAGTCGGTTAAGTGTCTGCCTTCTGCTCAGGTCATGATCCGGGGGTCCTGAGATCGAGCCCTACAATGGGCTCCCTGCTCAGCAGATAGCCTGTTTCTCCCTCTCCCTCTGCCTGCCACTCCCCCTGCTTATGCTCTCTTTCTCTTTCTCTGTCTGTCAAATAAATAGATAAAATCTTTGAAAACAAAAGAAAAGAAAACAGCTCTGGTTCAAACATTCACACAATTACTTCAATCTAGCACAAAAGCTTGGCATCACTGGTGGCATGTCCTTTCCCTTCCTGGTCTGCTAACCCTACCTCCCAAGCACTCTCCCTGCTCACTCCCAATCCAACTTACCCATCTTTATTCCAGTTCAAGTCTCCTGCCTGGACCTTCCACAATAATTTCTTAACTATCCTCCCTGCATCTCACCCAGTTTCCTAATTATCCACTGTCCAAAAACCACCTGACTAATTTCTCGGGATCACAAATAAGGCTAGTCATGACACAGCCCTGCTTAAAATTCTTCAGGGACTTCACTGCTCATAGAAACATGGCATTCAAGGACCACAGAGACCTAGCATCTGCCTCTCCAATTTCACTTCCTACCACCATCTGCCCCTCACACATCAACACCCGTCATCCTTAACACTTCTGAGTTCCCTGCACACACCTTACTGTCACCCTGGCAATACAGTCATCCAAGACCTCCCTCATGACATTGGCAGAGAATAAAAGGGGGAAAAATGAAGACAAGAGAAGAAAAAAGGAGAGAACCCCACCTACTGAAGCCCATCATCCAAAGAAACCCTGAAGGTCTCTGAGATGATCTCTCAAAGCAAAACGACCTATATATTTAGACTGACAAGTCTATATCCTGAATTCCCACAGCCAAATCTCTCAAAAAAAGTGACCAAAAGCATCACATGAGTAGATGTTAAAGGTGAGATCTCAGGTACATGGAAATCCAAATTTAAAAACAAATGGCCTAAACAAAGGAATTGAAATCACCATTCCCATGAGATGATCACCTCTGGTCCAAATTCACACAATGATATGAAGGTTCAAAAATATATTGTCTGTGTTTATTTATTTTTTGTAATAAATTTATTTTTTATTGGTGTTCAATTTGCCAACATACAGAATAACACCCAGTGCTCATCCCGTCAAGTGCCCCCCTCAGTGCCCGTCACCCAGTCACCCCATCCCCCCGCCCTCCTCCCCTTCCACCACCCCTAGTTCGTTTCCCAGAGTTAGGAGTCTTTATGTTCTGTCTCCCTTTCTGATATTTCCCACACATTTCTTCTCCCTTCCCTTATATTCCCTTTCACTATTATTTATATTCCCCAAATGAATGAGACCATATAATGTTTGTCCTTCTCCGATTGACTTATTTCACTCAGAACCCTCCAGTTCCATCCACGTCGAAGCAAATGGTGGGTATTTGTCGTTTCTAATGGCTGAGGAATATTCCATTGTATACATAAACCGCATTTGTCTGTGTTTATGATCTTTGTGATGGTACCTGAAGATATAGTTTGATTTAACTTTGAGTTGGTGTTACAAAATTCCAGGAAATAGTTTTCATTCTTACTAGAGTTTAATATAATAATTTGCTTAGATTCAAGTGCTCCAGTATATAAGGCTCTTCCCATTTCTAAAATTAAGTCATTTAATGAGAATTGCCAGAAAGAGACTTTACTAGTAATTCTCCAGAACGACGGCGAACACACAAGGTGTGTTTCCACTTTACCACTCTAATCAGCCAGCCAGAATGGTGGAATTTTCAAAGATGCAAATGTAATGTTATCCTGGATAGAAATTAGAGCTGCAAGAGAAGAGGAGACTGAGGGAAGAGGGCACACGCTTCAGCGTCTGGTTTCTCTGGCTTCTAAGCTAGAGGTAAATGATTCTCTGTTTTTTAAAAGTCATCCATTAAGCTTCCAAGACATAAGTTTGCTTCAAAATTCAATTTCCTGCAGAGTCATCTTCAGATGCCGCACAGTTTTAAATTATTATAATTATCACAACACAGTTTGGCTTCCAAAGTGAAGGCCCAGTACTGAGGAAAGACCCTCCGCTCCACACCTCACCACCAGCCCTCTGAGGACTATAGAGACTCTCATGTAACTGATACTTGAGCAATCATGAACAAGGCAATCAAGGGTGCCTCTCTGGACCTTATGATCTAGTGAAGGTAGGGAGAAGAGATGATGATGTATTGTGGTAAGTGCAGTTAGTCAAGGCCGCTGGTGACATTCACCAGTGAGAAGCCTTTTTTTCCCACTTTGCTTCTCACACTCTCAGTCAACATATGACTTCATGGTTTGAACTATTAACTGTCCAAATGGAGATTAAACATGGGTTTACATTCTAGTCTAAGGGTTGATAAACCAAAAATCTATTTTTTAAAAGATTTTTAGAGAGAGAGCGTGAACACGAGCAAGGAGGAGGGGCAGAGTATTTCAAGCCGGCTACTTGCTGAATGAGGAGCCCCATGCGGGGCTTAATCCAACAATCCATGAGATCATGAAACCAAGAATCAGACGTTTAACTGACTGAGCCACCCAGGTGCCCCCCAAAAATCTATTTTTGCTCCAAAATGCAAGGGTGTTCCATATAGAAGTATCCTATGAATACAGGCTTCAAAACAAACATCCTTAACTAGGATTTTCATTATGTTTTAGAATCATCACTGCCTTAATGTTTAAACATCTGTTTAAACCCTCCTATTAAGGAAGAGATGCTTGTTTATGGCTTTTGTCAATATAAAAGCAGTAATCTGTGGCTTTTATTTTTTTAAGATTTTATTTATTTATTCATAGAGACAGAGAGAGAGAGAGAGGCAGAGACACAGGCAAAGGGAGAAGCAGGCATCATACAGAGAGCCTGACGTGGGACTCGATCCAGGGTCTCTAGGATCACGCCCTGGGCTGCAGGCGGTGCTAAACCGCTGCACCACTGGGGCTTCCCTAATCTGTGGCTTTTAAAGGAACACTTTGTTTCTGTGATGATGCTTGTTAATCTCACTAACAGTTATTTCCAGAAAAATGGAGCACAATATAGAGTAATAGTTTTTCATGCACCAAGTAAGAACTGTTTCCTCCTCAAACCATAGTTACTTGAATTATTCTAAGCTTAACTGTAAAAACTAAAATTCAGTGGAGAAAAAAAAGTTTTATCAACCCCATTTATGATGCTTGATTTAGGCAGTACACATAAAGAAATGATGGATGCTGATCACAGTCTTCACGGCAGGTATACCAGTAACACCATGAAGCATGACCTGAGACAGATGATCGGAGAGCTCCAAAACTTCCTGTGTGACAAAGTTAGTCCTTCTTTGTGGTTGCAGGTCACCCTAGCAGTGGGGCTGTAATTTACTAGATGCCACACACAAGTTCTATGGTGGGCTCAAAGCAGAGGTGTTCATCCCTCCAGATGAACCTCCAGAAGGTTCATCCCTAGTAAGCTGGTAACCTTCTGTCATCTTAGGCCACCACATGGAAACAACTGATACTCACAGCTTCAGTCACAGAGTGGGACCTGTCATGCTTCATTCAATATGAAATAGGATGGTGAAGATATCAACAGCTCAATCAGTGCATTTCAGCCGTCCCTGCTCAGCCAGCAGCGTGAGCAAGTTGGCGTACTGTGATAAAACATCATGCTGCTGAAATGTCGACCTAGAAACCAAATCACTGCTTTGTAGCAAAGAATAAAAATCATGATGAGAAAGCCATTTTGATCTACCCATCCAGCAAAAGAAAGAAGAATAATATACATAAATCATGGCCACACATAACTGGGAGAATTCACATAAGAGGTAGTGTAATAATTCATATAAGGCTCATCTTTGAAAAGGGAATAATTTGCTTTCTTTGCTATGACTAAAGGGCCTGGGTGGGACAACCCATGTATTAACACTGAGAATTGCTTTCAAGGAAAGGCAAAAAAACTATGATAAAGTAATGTCTGAACCTCTGAGTGAGCCCCAAGTGCACACCCATTGCTCAGACCTTTGCTGAGATTTCCTCCCAAAGCAAACTCACTCCCCTCCAAAAAGGCAAAGCAGGAGACTGCAGGGGCATCACAGCTGTGGGCCCTGCAAAAGATCTAAAGATCCAAGAGAAGGGGGAAATGTAACTTCCGATCCCAGGAATTGTGAGGATGGGGTTGTCTCAATAGCAAAGGGGGGTGGTCAACAGATGTGAAGTGGGACCCCACAACTGTAATGTAGGGCTTCCCTGGTTGTGGGACAGGGAGGGGTAGAAGCCAAAGGGTAGGTGCTATCCTCACCTATGCTTCATGCTAAGGAATCCGTGCTCCAATGAGATGACCCTGGGCAGCTGTCACCTGTATGGGCATTCTCTGTGAACAGCAGAAACTCTTCCACTCATTTCCTATGAGGAAGAATGTGTACAGCAGCTAACAGAATTGGAAGGGCTCAGAGCATGGATACTGGAGCCAGACTGCCTGAGTTCAAATCCCTGCTTCGCCAGTGGCAAAGCTACTCCCATTTCTTTGTGCCTTGCTCTTCTCCTCAGTAGATGGAATTAAATGAGTCCATATTTATAAAAATACCTAGAATAGTACTTGGCACATATCAAGTGCTGTTAATTTTTTTTTGAAAATTAAATTAAATTGAAATGTTTACACAGCTAGGAAGAGCTGCTGGCCCCATTCAGACCTCTCAGCAGAGCTATATCTGGAGTTCTGGTCTCCCTTCTGCCCTAGACCATCTGCTAGAACTGCTATCAGGAGTTTCAGTGCTTTCCATGGATGCAGATGTTGACCTCTCACCTTCTTGTTGCTACAGCACTGATTCCGGTCCCCATCATCCCCAATGCAACCTCTCTAAAGGCATCTCCCCAACCTGTATGGCTAACCTTTCATTCCAAGCTGTGATGGGTTCAAGCCAGCAACAAGGCTCCCGGGCCCCAAAGAACTTTTCAGTTACTATAACATTTACTCCTTTAGAGAAGGGTATAGGACTGCAAATATACTGAGACAGAAGCTCCATCTCCATGGGAGGCGCACTGGCCACCCAAGTAGCCAGCTTCTTCTCTCCCCTCACCCACACAGCTTGTTGATACAGAGAAGCCACAGCCCCTTTTCCCACCGATTTTGTATACTACCCTCATACAAGCCAAAAGTCCACACACTCATTCACAGCTCCCCAAGCCAGGTACAGTTTCATACAACAACCGAGGCGGACACAACATCCTCCAGTTACCTTAACTCTTCTGTCTTCGTGGCCCAGAATAGGGGAGACCAAGGCCATCCTCAGGCAGGCCTAAATCAACCCAAGCCTCCATCACAAATGCCAACCCAGTTCTTAGTGAAATAGAGCCTCAGGGCTCCGATAGGGCAGCTAAGGCCCACAGTCTGTTCCCTGAATATGTTTCCTGTATTCTGCTGATCCCCATATGCTCTAACTTCAGCCACACAGCCTGACCTGGATTTTGGTGCACTGTATATACTTGTGATCTACTTAGTGTGTATCAACTCATTAGAGGCAGAAACCTTTTATTTCTTCTTCCCATACCTGGCATCCTAGCATAATCTCTTAAATACTCAAAACTCAGCAAAACATTAACTGTATTTAAGCAACTAATAAAGCTGAGTCACAATTATTCTGCTATAGTGAAGGAAAGTGATACAATATTCAAAGTTTCAATTATCTGAATGACAGTGAGGACACACAAGAAATATTCAAGACCACAAGCCTCATCCAAACCCCTCTCTCACTTCCCAGAGGAGGAAGCAGTAGCTCCGGAGGGATCATAAAGCTAATTTCTTAATAACCTCCTCCACATAGCATTCCCACAGCAGACCTTGTGAGCAGGGTCTGTATCCCTGTACAATAAATAGTCACAAAGACTTGAGTATTCAATATGACTCAATTTAGTGAAAATCGTGATTGGGCTCACTTGGGTCTTTTACGGGAAGGTTGAGATCTGTAATTAATAGACAATACCAAAATAAATACACACACACAAAACAATCAGTATGGGGGTGGGCCAAACAAGTGAAGGGGGAGGGAGATACAGGCTTCCAGTCATGGAATGAATAAGTCATGGGGATGAAAGGTACAACAGCATAAGGAATACAGTCAACGGTATCATAATAGCACTATGCAGTGCCAGATGATAGCTACCCTTGTGGGGAGCTCAGCATAACATATAGATTTGTCCATGCTTCTCCCTCTGCCTCTCCCTCTGTCTTTGCCTCTCCCTCTGCGTCTCTCATGAATAAATAAAATCTTTAAAAAAACATATAGACTTGTCCAATCAGTATGTTGTACACCTGAAACTAATGTAACATTATGTGTCACCTATACTTCAACTAAAAAAACAATCAATATAAATTTAGGGATAGCCCAAAGTTTGACTTAGACAAAAATCAGCTTTGGTCTTCAGAAGTAACTGAATGTCTCTTGCAATGTCATTTTTTGTATTCCTTAACTATTCATGACCAATGGACACGGGATGGCATAGGCTGTCATCACATGTGACCAGCATAACAACATGAGTAATATAAACAAGGCATGTCCTTTGTGTTTACTATTCAGTCTATTTGTAACTTGGAGTGTAACTTATGGGTTTTATGTGTAGAAATTCTATCAGTCTCTTAAACAATAGACCCTTTATTATTCTAAGAATAAAGTACTGATTAATGACGGTGAGAGCTGTTGATTTTTATTTTATATACAAAACAGTTAACTTATTAAGAATGTATTATGATCAACAAAGAAAGTACAAACCATAAAGGAAAGAACTGATAAACTGGACTTTATCAAAATCTAAAACTTCTACTCTTCCAAAGACGGTGTTAAGGAAATGAAAAGACAGGCCACAGGAAGAAAATACCATGAACCACTTATCTGACAAGGGATTTGTATCCCCAAAAATATTAAAAATGCAGCTCAATAAGACCAAAAAGAAAAAAAAGATTTAAAATGGACCAAAAGTATGAACAGAGCACCATAGAAGGTACACAGATGGCAAATAGGCATAAGTAAAGATATTCCATAAGGGAGGTGGCGGGGAGGGATGGGTGAAATAGGTTATGAGCATTAAGGAGTACACTTGTCATGATGAACACTGCGTAACGGATACAATTGTTGAATCAGTATACCGCACACCTGAAATTAATATAACACTATACGTTAACTATACTGGAATTTAAAATACAATTTTATTTCTTTTTATTTATTTTGTTTTAGAGAGGAAGAGGAGGGGTGGGGCAGATAAAGAGGGAGAGAGGAAATCTTAAGCAGGTTCCATGCCCAGCACAGAGCCTGACATGGGGCTCGATCTCATGACCCTGAGATCATGACCTGAGCCAAAATCAAAAGTCAGACGCTTAAACTGCCTGAGCCATCCAAGAGCCCCTACAATACAGTTTTTAAAAAGGAAAGAAAAGATGCTCCACATCATTAGTCATTAGGGAAATGCAAATTAAAAACAACAATAAAAATATTACTTCACACTAGAACTGCTAAAATTAAAAATTTCTAAATAACGAAACTTGTTAAGGATGTAGAGCCATTGGAAATGTATGCACTGCTGCTGGGAATGCAAAAATGTTCAGTCCCTTTGCAAAAGGTTGCCAGGTTTTTATAAAATTAAACATACACTTACCATGCAACCCAGAAATCTCTCTTGGGTATTTATCCAACAGAAATGAAAACACATGCCCACACAAAGATGTGTAGGCAAATGTTCACAGCAGCTTTATTTATAATACCCAAAACTGAAAACAACCCAAATGTTCAACGAATGGGGAATGTGTAAGTAAACTGTGATACATCCACACGGGGGAACACTGCTCAGCAATACAAAAGGAGTAAACTATTGATACACATGACAACATGGATGAGTCACAAAAGCATTACACTAACTGGAAGAAGCTAGACACAAAAGGGTCCCTACTATATGATTTCATGTATATGAAGTCCTAGAAAAGGCAAAAGTGTAGTGACAGAAAGCAGGTCAATAGCTACCAAGGGCTAGAGTAAGTGGAGGGCACACTCTGCAAAGGTGTATGAGGACTTTCCAGGGCGATAGACATGTTCCACAGTTTGACTTTGGTGGTGGTCACCCAAGTGTATACATACATCAAAACTCATCAAACTGTATACTTACAAAGAATGAATTTTATTGTATGTATATTATACCTCAATAAACCTGGCTTTTAAAAAGAAGTATGCCAAGAAATAGTGAATATTTGAATGAATTAGTGACTGAAGAGTGCAATCACTAAGTAACTTAAGAAAATATATCCACTTAAGTCGGCAAATGTCTAAAACTTTCAGTAACAATACAAGATAGAATAATAGATATTTGATTATAACAATTCTTATCTATAGAATTATTTGGTGTGGTATCATTCATAACATAAAACAAACTTTCATTTATTTATTTATTCATATTTTTAAAGATTTATTTGAGAGAGAGCACAAGAAAGAATAAGAGAGAGAGCACACAAGCAGTGGGGGAAGGGCAGGGGGAGAGAAGTAGGTTCTTTGCTGAGCAGGGAACCCAATGCAGGGCTCGATCCCAGGACCCCAGGATCATGACCTGAGCTGAAGGCAGACACTTAAGCAACTGAGTCACTCAGGTGCCCCACAAAACAAACTTTTAGGGTTGCATTTAATTTGTAGTTATCTCTTTGGTATCACACTCACATGACCTAAGGAACTCCCAAGCAAGCTAGCAGATGATAGTGCTGAGAAATTATGCTCTGTAGTGTCAAACTTTAAAAATATGACTACTGGGGCACCTGGCTAGCTCAGTCGGTGGAGCATATGACTCTCAATCTCAGGGTTGTGAGTTTGAGCCCCACACTGAGTGAAGAGATTATTTTTTTAAAAAAAAATTTAAAAAATAAAAAAATAAAAATGTGACTGACATTTATTTCAAATATTTTATTTTATTTAAGATTTTTAATTTATTTATTCAGAGAGAGAGAAAGAGAGAGAGAGATTGAGAGGCAGGCAGAGACACAGGCAGAGGGAGAAGCAGGCTCCATGCAGGGAGCCCGACATGGGACCCGATCCCAGGTCTCCAGGTTCACACCCCGGGCTGCAGGCGGCGCTAACCCCGCTGCACCACCGGGGCTGCCCAGATTTTATTTTTTTAAGTAATCTCTACATCCAACATGGGCTTGAACCCATAACTCTGAACATGCTCCACCCACTGAACCAGCCAGGTGCCCCTACTGACATTTTTAATAAAACTGCAGTAAATAATTTATTTCTGAATAAAATGGCAATTTTATTTAACTCAAGAGGTTCACTATAAGCTGGTGATATTTTGGTTTGGTCTTGGCCAAATATTGATTTTTAATACTTGCCACTCAGCAATTAGGCAAAATACTTATTCAGTATATCCTTAATACAAGTAATCAATCTGTTAACTTTCAAGGTTTCAAGTTCTGGTTCGTGATCAGCCAGGTTCCACCAAACCAATGTCAAAATACACTCGGGGTACAACTTTCTCTGTGTTCAAGCACCTATGATAAATCCCACCATTACCAACATTTATAGTAGAAACCCTAATTCATTGTCAGTACTTTGATTTTCTAACATTAATTTTCAAGCTACTTCATTACAAGGTAGAAATACAATAAAAAGCTTTTGGAGGGCAGCCTGGGTAGCTCAGCGGTTTAGCGCCACCTTCGGCCCACGGCCTGATTCTGGAGACCCGGGATCGAGTTCCCACATCCGGCTCCCTGCATGGGCCTGCTTCTCCCTCTGCCTGTGTCTCTGTCTCTCTCTCTGTGTCTCTCATGAATAAATAAATGAAATCTTTAAAAAAAAAAAAAAAGCTTTTCAAAATTTTCAGAAAATATCCTGGGCTATTAAAATGAGATTACTCAGCTATTAGAAATGACAAATACCCACCATTTGCTTCAACGTGGATGGAACTGGGGGGTATTATGCTGAGTGAAGTAAGTCAGTCGGAGAAGGACAAACATTATATGTTCTCATTCATTTGGGGAATATAAATAATAGTGAAAGGGAATATAAGGGAAGGGAGAAGAAATGTGTGGGAAATATCAGAAAGGGAGACAGAACATAAAGACTGCTAACTCTGGGAAACGAACTAGGGGTGGTGGAAGGGGAGGAGGGCGGGGGGTGGGAGTGAATGGGTGACGGCACTGGGGGTTATTCTGTATGTTGGTAAATTGAACACCAATAAAAAATAAATTAAAAAAAATAAAAAATAAAATGAGATTAAAGAAAGTAAAAAATAATGTGGCTAAGCAAATTTAAGAGAAAGGAAACCCAGAACAACAATACAGTTTAAAGATACAATGGACAAGAAAACTTCATTATAGAAACAAAAACGTAGGGGGATCCCTGGGTAGCTCAGCGGTTTAGCTCCTGCCATTGGCTCAGGGTGTGATCCTGGAGACCCAGGATCGAGTCCCAAATCA
The DNA here is from genome assembly GCF_053574225.1 of Canis aureus. NCBI lineage: Eukaryota > Metazoa > Chordata > Mammalia > Carnivora > Canidae > Canis > Canis aureus. The sequence goes on along the minus strand of NC_135649.1, from coordinate 84,072,536 downwards.
GGCTGCCTGCATGGAGCCTGCTTCTCCCTCTGCCTATGTCTCTGCCCCTCTCTCTCTTTCTCTCTCTCTCTGTGTGTCTCTCATGAATGAATGAATGAATAAAATCTTTTAAAAAATAAAATAAATAAAATATATAGGAATAAGGTTTACCAGAAATGTGTAAAACTAAAGAGGAAAACCCAAAAACATTCCTGAGGAACACAGAAGTCTTGAAAAATGGAAAGGCCTAAGAAACCCTTGAATAGGAAGAATCGGCACCGTAAAAATTTTTCTTCCCACACTGATTCCTAAATCCAATGTTACTCCAATGAAAATACCACTAGGCCTTTGGAAGGAACTAGACAAGCCAATTATAGAGTCATCTATAAAACTAAGCAGACAAGAAGAACGAAGAAAACTCAGGGGGAAAAAATGAGCCACGGGGGGCATTAGCCCTATGAGATTTTTAAATACTCAAAAGGCCTCTACCATTGGTACTAATTAATATCGGTATAATACCAGTATCAGTAGCATTAATTCATGAATGGAGGCATACCAATGGAGAAGCAAAAAAAGTCCAGAAATGCATACAGGTATTTAGTATACGATAGAGAAAGTATCTCCAACCAGCAGGCTCAATATGGATTTTTTTCGTCATTGGTGTTGGGACAATGGGGTAGGCATTTGGGGAGTACCTTTCTTTTTTTAAAGATTTTATTTATTTATTTGACACAGAGAGAGAGAGAGAGAGAGAGAGAGAGAGAGCGCACAAGTAGGGAAAGTGGCAGGCAGAGCAGCAGGCAGAGGGAGAAGGAGCAGCAGACTCCCCGCTGAGCAGAGAGCCCACGGTGGGGCTTGATCCCAGGACCCTGAGATCAGGCCCTGAGCCAAAAGCAGACACTTAACTGACTGAGTCACCCAGGCTCCCCTGGGGAGTGCCTTTCTAATGATGAAGTCCAGACATCTTAAAAGAAAAACTTGAAAACTTCAACTATTTAATAGCAAGAACAATCTTGTAAGAGGGAGAAAAACATAATCAAAGTTGTTTTTTTTTTTAAAGACAAACTGAAAAAAATTGCAACTCATCACAGATAAAGGGCTAATCTCCCTATGCATAAAAAGTATAAGAAGCTCCTACACTCAAGAAAAAGAGAAGTCTGCAGAAAAAAAATAGGCCAAAAATATAAATGCACAATTCACAAAAAAATGGCTCTTAAGCTTTTGAAAAGGTATTATTTATAAGAGCAATGCAAATTAAACAACACCGAGACCACATTCTTATCTCTCAAATTGACAAAAATCCAAAAGTTTGACAACATACCCTGTTGGCAAGACACTGCTGCTAAGAGTGGAAAAATGTAAAACTTCTAATAAGAATCTGGCAATATCATCCAAAATTGCAAGTATATTTACCTTTTCATCCAGCAATCCTGCTTTTAGGAATCTGTCCCACAGAGACAACCACACATGGACAAAATGTTCAATATTATCCAGTGCAGTACTCTTTGCTACAATAAGACTGGAAACAAGCCTAGAGCCCACCAACAAAGGACTAATTATGATACCTCCACACAACAGAATACCTTGCAACTATAAAAGAATGAAGAAGGTTCTTTAATCTAATATGATAACATTTCCAGGACAATGTAAATGAAAAGCACAGGTGCAGTCTAGGGACACATGGTATACTACTTTATGCAGAGAAAGGTAGAAATTAGCACATATATTTTTATTTGCTTTTATTTATGAAAAGAAACACAACAAAAGTGGTTACTACAACATCAAGGAGAAATGGATAGGAGGATAGGGTATATCTTTTTCAATGTGTCTCCTTTAAATTTGTTTTTATACTTGCACTATGTGTTCAAAAAACATTTATTTGCAAGAGACTCAGGAAGTGCAAAAACAGGTAAGACTAAACATATTAAGGGCTATGCATACATGTTATAGAACTATAAAAACTATTTGGATATTTGCGAAATTTCTTTTGTTGTTGTTGAGTCAAATTTTAATTCCGGGATCCCTGAGTGGCGCAGCGGTTTAGCGCCTGCCTTTGGCCCAGGGCACGATCCTGGAGACCCGGGATCGAATCCCACGTCGGGCTCCCGGTGCATGGAGCCTGCTTCTCCCTCTGCCTGTGTCTCTGCCTCTCTCTCTGTGTGTGACTATCATAAATAAATAAAAATTTAAAAAAAATTTAATTCCTCTGAGATCAGAGAATATTCTTTGTATGATTTCAATCTATTAAAATTTAATAAGACATGTTTTATGGCTAAGTGTAGAATCTATTCTGTAGAATGTTACACGTACGCTTAGAGAGGATGTGTATTTTGTTTTGTTCTATAAATGTCAGTGAGGTCAAGCAGTTGATGATGATGTTCAAACCTTCTATAACCTGTTTTTTATCTAGTTGTTCTTTCAATTTTTGGGAAAAGGGGATAGAAGTCCCTATTCATTATTATTGAATTGCATATCTGTCTCTTCAAGTCTCTTGGTTTTTGCTTCATGTTTGGGGACTCTGTTTTCAGGTGTATTACCTACAGGTTTTCATAATTTTTATATCTTTCTGAAGGCATTATATAAAGTGTCCCCCTTTGTCTATAACTACACTTCTTGTCTTCCAAGTCTGTCCTGATATTAATATAGTTACTCCAGTGATTTATGATTATTAGCTGGCATGTATTTTTCCATCCTTTTACTTTCAGTGTGTGTGTGTGTGTGTGTGTGTGTGTGTGTGTGTGTGTGTGTGAATCTAAAGCAATGCTTCTCAGCTGGGAGCAATTTTGCCCCCTATGTGACATTTGCAATAGCTGGAGAAATTTCTGGTTATCACAATTCCATGGCTACTACTGACATGTAATAGATAAAGGCCAAGAATGCTACTAATACCCTACAACACACAGGATACCTCCCACAACAAAAAATTACCCAGTCCAAATTTCAATGGCATCAAGGTTGAGAAATGCTTATCTAAAGCATGTCTCTTTTAGACAGCATCTAGGTGAATCTTAGGTTTTGTTTTTGTTTTTTTTTTTAGTCTGACCATTTCTGCCTTTTGACTGCAGTGTTTGGTCCAGTCACATTTAATGGTTGGATTTATGACTGCCATATTTGCTACTGATTTCCTATGTTTCATGTCATTTTGGATCTTTGCTACTTTTTCTCTGCCTCCTTGTGTGCACACACACACGTCTGCACTTTCTGTGTTTGTATATATATGTATTTGGGTGTGTGTGTAATTTTCATTCCTTTAGGGTTTTTTCACTATGTTTTTGAGTTTGTTTTTTTGTTCTCATAGTGGTTGCTCTAGGGATTATAATAGTCATCTTCATTCCAGTCTACTTCAGTGTGATGCTAATTTAATTCCAGGAGGGAATTATTGAAATTGAAACTTTCTGTGATCCTAGCTCCATTTCCACATACCTCCTTCATGTTAGTATCTTAAAATATGTCATCTGTATATGCTACAAACCTCACAACACAGCATTATAATTATTGTTAAATTCAATTTTATGTCTTTTTAAAAATTTAAAGAACAAAAGAGGAAATGTAAATATTTATGCCGTTTTTTTATGCCGTTTTTTATAGTTACTCATATATTCACATTTTCCAGGAGTCTTTATTTATTTGTATACATTTAAATTGTTGTCTAATGTCACTTCCTTTAAGCCTAAAAGACTTTAGTATTTCTTCTAAGACAGATCTGCCAGAAACAAATTATTTCAGTCTTTGTTTATCTGGGAATATATATTCACTTTCAATTTTTTAAGATTTTATATTTAGGTAAGCTCCACATCCAATGTGGGGCTCACACAACCCTGAGATCAAGAGTCATGTAGTCCACCGACTGAGCCAGCCAGGCACCACGTTGCCTTCATTTTTAAGAAAAAACAAGTTTGATTCCATAAAATTCACCCAATTTATGTGTATAATTCAATATTTGTTACTAAATTTACCAAGTTATGCAACTATCACCACCCTTATCCCAGTAAGATTCCTTGGTACCCACTCATAGTTAATACTGCTTTCTATTCTCAGCCCCAGGCAACCACTAATACATTGTTTCTATACATTTACTTTTTCTAAATATTTCACATAAATGGAATCACACAGTAGGTATCCTTTTGTGTATGACTTCTTTCATTTAGCATGATAATTTTGAGGTTCATCCATGTTTTAAGCATGAATCAGCACTTCATTCTTTTTAATTGCTAAATAGTGTAGACAGTCCTGCATGGTAGTGGGAACCACAAAAATTGACTATACAAGTTGAAAGCATGAAAGGCAATCTTGAGGCATCTGGGTGGCTTAGTCAGTTAAGTGGCTGACTCTTGATTTTGGCTCAGGTCATGATCTCAGGGTTGTGAGATCAAGCCCCAAGTTGAGCCCTGAGTCGGGTTCTGCACTTGGTGTGGAGCCTGCTTAAGATTCTCTCTCTCAGGGATCCCTGGGTGGTGCAGCGGTTTAGCGCCTGCCTTTGGCCCACGGCGCGGTCCTGGAGACCCGGGATCGAATCCCACGTCGGGCTCCCTACATGGAGCCTGCTTCTCCCTCTGCCTATGTCTCTGCCTCTCTCTCTCTCTCTGTGACTATCATAAAAAAAAAAAGATTCTCTCTCTCCTTCTCCCTCTGCCCCTCCTCCCCTGGCCTGTGTACATACATGCACCCTATTTTATAAAAAGGAAGAAAAGCAATCTTAATAATCAATGGGAAAAAATATAATTGTACCATGGTCTTTAAAAAAGTTTGTGGAAACATTAAAGACTCTTACTCTTGACTTTAAGTGTAAAGAGAAAGTAAAACGATAGTAAAACTAATATTAGTGTACCATAATTTAAAACATCAGAAATATTGAGAACTAAAGCTATTTCTTTGTTTAAAAAAAAAAAACTTAAGAGTAGTTTGAACAGTGTGCTTTCTTCTCCTTGTCCTATAACTTACAATACAGAGTAAGCATCTTTTCTATGCCATGGCAAATTGTCACACTCCTTTCTGGGTTAGGATCAGCTTCCACATTATATCCTTAGCACTTTCAATGTCTTGAAATACTTCCAAGAGTTCCTTCAATCTGAGGAACTCTTTTTTGCTGGCATCACTTCCTCTGAAATCTTCATGCTTTTCATCACAACCACTCTGCTCATTTATATCAGTAAGTTCCCCTTCTCTAAGTTCTTCTGGCTGTGATCTAGAGTTTCTCAAATGATGGCAGTGTCAACATTTCTGCTATCAGGTATTTTGTCGAAATGAACTACACAGGCATTGGGGCACTGACCTGCCATGCAGTCAAAAATCCAGATGCAACCTATGACTGCCCCCAAATGTAACCACTAATACCCTTCTATGGACTGGGAAGCCTTACTGATAACAGTCAACTAACACAGATTTTGTATGTTGTATGCATTACATACTGTATTCTTACAACGACATACCAAAGAAAAGAAAATGTTAAGTAAATCATAAAGGAAATATATTTATGGTACTGTACATATCAAAAAAGAAATCCACGTATAAGTGGACCTGTGAAATTCAAACCTATGTTGTTCAAGGGTCAACTGTAATTCCATTTATGTTTGATATAAATTTATCTTCCAGTGTTATTACTTTTTTTGGCTTCACTTTCATCTTTGTTGGCCCATTTCCTCTTTCAGTTATGCATTTTGATAAAATGTCACATGGATTTATCACTGGGAGACAAGGAGGCAACACAACTCTATGCTTTGCTGTCCACATGCGGATTGAATAACAAAAGGACAGTAACCAATAACAGACAGACTTTGAAAGAGATGACTATGATTGGGCGCTGATCCTGATGTGCATTTGTTATTTACATAGTGATTTCTGGAGTAAAGAACTAGCAGTAAAGTTTTTACTTTGGGCAATTAATATACCATGGTACCAAAAATTTGAATCATGTTGTTAGGAGACTGATGTTATTTAACTAAACCATGGTAACTTCAATTCATACATACAGACTGATGCAAAGCAGGACTACCTGTATCTGGGTAGATGGGTCTTCTAACTTGCTTTTTTTAAAAAATTTATTTATTCATGAGAGGCACAGAGAGAGATAAAGAGAAGCAGAGACACAAGCAGAGGGAGAAGCAGGCTCCACGCAGGGAGCCCAACGTGGGATTCGATCCCAGGGCTCTAGGATCATGCCCTAGGCTGAAGGCAGGTGCCAAACCGCTGAGCCACTCGCACTTGGGATATCATTGTTATGAAGTCTACTTCATTTTAAATTAATAATAGCTACTCCTCTCTCTTTTGCTTACTGTTACATAATTTATCTTTATCCTTCTTTTGACTTTTAATCTATCCATGCCTTTATGCTTAAAGTGGGTTTCTTATAAATAGCATACAGTTGCATTCTTTTTTAAATCTAATCTGATTATCTCTTTTAGGCCACTCACATTTTCACATTTAAAATGAATGCTGATATGGTGGGATTAAAATCTACTATCTTGCCAGCTATTTTTTATTTGTTCCACTTGGCCTGTTAAAGTCTGTAAGAGGGGGAGAACTTCCTCTACCTCTGGCCCCCAGCCTTTAGCAATTCATTTAAAAATACTAGTTTAATCTTACTGGCTTATATGACATTCAGCAGTGTCTGTCCTGGGTATGCAAATGCTCAAGTCCTATTTCTCCCTGTAGTGACTCCTGTATCACTCTCGATTTGGGGTTAGTTGTATGCTCTGAAGTCTCAGTTTTCTGATGCATTCAAGAGAAGTCATTGATTTGCAATTTGTCCAGCTTTTTTCTCGTTGTAAGGATGGGAGCTCTATGGTCTGCATCTCTGAGGTGAAACCAGAAGGCTGTTTATTCGTTTTTCGAGTGTACTTTTACTTTATATGCAGCCTTTTCCCAGAAAGGTTAGATATGTGAAATACTGAAAGACTGTGTCAAGCAAATTATAATGCACTAAATAACAATTCACTGAACTTTAGTTAATCAGATAAACATAGAAAGATAGGAAACTGGAGCACCTGGGTGGCTCAGTTGGTTAAGCATTTGCCTTTAGCTCTGGTCATGATCCCAGGGTCCTGGGTCGAGTCCCATATTGGGCTCCCTGCTCAGCAGGGGAGCCTGCTTTTCCTTTTCCTCTGCCCCTGCTCGTGTGCCTCCTCTCACTCATTCTGTCTCTCAAATAAATAAAATTTTTTAAAAGATTGGTAACTCCTATAGTATCTAATCAAGGATTCTGATCAGTTTGATATAAGATTTTCTTACCTGACTTGCTATTATTCCAATGAAAGAAAGAACTGGTTTCAATAAACTTATATGTTCTTGTAACACATAAATGCTTGATGCCCATTTGGCCTTCTGAGGTAGAGCAAAATGCTCAAACCTGCATCACATCTTTGACCTTATGTCATTGGCCCAACCAGGCCCTCCATACTAGCGGAGGAGACTAAGAATACAGCAGGTGCTTATGTGACCTACTCCTCTAAAGTTGTCCTCTTTTACAGAAACCCAACTCTAATTAGGAATTTTCCAAACACTACCTCAATTGTAGAAACTGAACAGATGTTGCTACAAAACTAAATAATGTCATTCAGTACCCTCGGCAGGCACAGTTTTCCTGGCTGAACTCATCATAAAAGGGCTTAGATATCCTAGGGTATCACTGCTAAGGTGGCTCTATGACAAAAAGACACTGTTACAGAAATATCTAAATGTTTTGCTTACAAATATTAATGTGTACATCAAATCATAATGTAAATTATACTATACAAAGGGCACTGATTGGTAAGCTTACAAAATAGTTGATGTAGGTGGGGTGCTTTTTCATGCATAGACTTAACATTTCAAATGTGAACAACTGTTTATCATAATTACCTCACCCCAGCCTTTGGGCATACATTACCACAGCAAATCCAGTTGTGCCTCAACACCTAGCTTCCTTCTCCCCCACCCGTGAAGTCTGCTGGGAGGGATATTGGTTCTTTTGAGGCTGACCATGCAGCTTTTCTCCTCCCTCCTGGGCCATATCCAGGTATTGGATCTACTGCTCACCAGAATAGGCCTTTAATTTGAGTCAGGGTCATCATGCCAGTCCTGGGCTTCTGTGCCCTCAGATCTATTTTCTGCCCTTTCTTGCTCTGCTACATTTGCAGGGGGCAGGGAGAGAAGGGAAGGGGTTGGGTTGACCCCAGTAAACTTCATCTCCAGGCTCCCCTTCCCAGTGTTCCAGTGAGATTCATCCAATGGGCAGCACGGTGAGAGACTAGAGTGGGAGAGAAAAGAAGCCAGGGTATCTTCATCTCTTTGCTGTAGGAGCACATGCTTGTGTGCTCTCTCCTCCTCTCCTTCTGTACCCTCTGTCTATCCTCCCTCTCTAGCAATGGCTATGTGATCTCTATGGCCGAAGCTTCCACCAGACAGCCCTCTCTCCAGGTCCCATGTCTCACTAGGCAGCCCCCACAGTGATTCCAGTTCCTGCCAGGCAACCTCATTCCTGGGCTCTGGCAATGCTACCTCCTCCCTGTGTCAGCCCTAGGGGTGACAGTGGCTGCCTGCTGTTGCTTATTTCTAGGCTGCTTCAATGCACCCTGTCTGTCTTCTAAGGTCTTCCAATGTCTTGGTTCATAGTTGCCCTGGACTGAACTACTTGTCTCTTTTTTCCTGAGTGGACTGGGAGGACTTCATCTGCCACATCAGAGCTATACCCTTTACCAGATTTCTCCACAGTGGATAAAAAATCACTACAGATTGCCATCTTGACTGTGTCTCTCTTCAGTGCCATCACAAACACTCCACAGAACACTGCCACTGAAAGCAGACAATTCTCTCATTCATACCACTGAAGAGAATCACTCTGGCTCATTAATAGCCTACTCGCTAATGAATGCAATTGTTTCTTTCCCCAGTTCTCTCAACAGCAAAAAAATACAGTAGCCAACATATTCCTAGACTAGAATATGATAGTTTACGGTAGGCTTGTTTTAAATGTCTGTCGCTGTGTATACAAATACACATAACTGCATGAAGACATAGACACACATATAAAGTCCATGGTTCAAACAAAGAAATACCAAAAGACAGAGTGTATGTGTATGGGGGTTACAATGAGCCCCCCCCCCAAAAAAAAGATTAAAACTCCTTTATGAAATGAAGGCTTCCACTTCCAGATAAGACAGAGAAACAGGGACTGGATTTATCTTCATGCCTGAAACAAAAACAAAGAAATACATGAGATAATGGTTTTCAAGACACCACGCATCAGGCAATAAAGAACTGATCCCTGAGATGGGGAAAAATGGGGTGAGTACTATGATTGTTCCAGCTTACTACCTTCAGAGAGTTTCTAAGCCATAAAGCAGGGAGAGGAAACTGATACAAAGTCTAGCCAGCTCCCTAAATTGACAAAGCCAAGAGTCTACATCCAAAGGCAGCTAAAGTTCATGGGACAGGGCAGCCAGGGTGGCTCAGTGGTTTAGCGCTGCCTTCAGCCCAGAGTGTGATCCTGGAGACCGGGGATTGAGTCTCACATCAGGCTCCCTGCATGGAGCCTGCTTTTCCCTCTGCCTGTGTCTCTGCCTCTCTCTCTCTCTCTCTCATGAATAAATAAATAAAATATTTTAAAATAAATAAATAAACAATGTTCATGGGACAGAAGACCAGCAAGGAGACCTAAATAGAGGGGATCCCTGGGTGGCGCAGCGGTTTGGCGCCTGCCTTTGGCCCAGGGCGCGATCCTGGAGACCCGGGATCGAATCCCACGTCGGGCTCCCGGTGCATGGAGCCTGCTTCTCCCTCTGCCTGTGTCTCTGCCTCTCTCTCTCTCTCTCTCTGTGACTATCATAAATAAATTTTAAAAATTTTTAAAAAAAAGGAGACCTAAATAGAGAGAATCCTGAAGGTCCACAGAGGGTCTCTCCCTTGGGTATTCAGAAGAGATTAGCATATGCATATGAGGGGAAAGAACAATCTGAAAGGACAAGAGAGAACAGTACCTGGCTACAGGGACAGTACAAGGCCTCACTAGCCAGACTGGAAAAACTGACATTTCATAGGATATTTGGGTAGAATAATCAGGATGGTCTTGCCTTGGTAGTAGGAATAACTAGCACTGCTCTAGACCTATCTAACAAATGATGAAAGCAAGACCCCAAAGGATCGAACTATTCTTAAGTTAACTGCATCTAGGAACAAAGTGCAGGATGATTTTTAGGAATACAAACACGTCCAGCACCTAACAAGGTAAAATTTACAACGTCTGGCATCCAACTAAAAATTAGCAGGCATACAAGGAGGCAGGAAAATGCAATCCATAATTAGGAGGATAATCAATCAATCAAATGAAACTGACTGAAATTTTAGAAGTAGCAAGGAAGGTTATTAAAATAATTATTATAATATATTCCATGTGTTCAAAAAGTTAAGCAGACACATGGAAGAACTTCTGAGCATAAAAACAACAACATCTAAGATGAAAAAAACATCTTAGTCCCCCCAATATGGATTGGGGTTGACTGGGTGGCACTGTTGGTTAAGCTTCCGATTCTTGGTTTTGGCTCAGGTCATGATCCCAGGGTTGTGAGGTCGGACCCCACCTCGGGCTCCATGCTCAGGGCCAAACCTACTTAAGACTCTCTCTCTCCTTCTGTCCCTCCCCCACCAAATAAATAAACAAATCTTTAAAAAATAAAAAATACACTAGATGCAGTAATCTGTAATGGCATATTAGGTATTGCAGGAGAAAAAAGATGAGTTATCTTAAGGGCATAGCAAAAGAACCATCCAAAGTGAAACACATGGAAAAAAATCATCCAAAAATATGAAAAGGCACAGTGATCTGTGTAACAACTTGCAAGTGGTCTAATATACAGGTAACTGGAGCTCCTGAAGGGGAAAAGGAAAGGAAAAAAGAAATATTTGAAGAAGTAATGGCCAAAATTTTTACGAACTTAATGAAAACTATACACCTGAAAAACCAAATGAATCCCAAGTGCATGAAACACAAAGAAAATGACACCAAGGTAAGTTATAATCAAATTGTTAAAAATCAGTGATAAACAGAAAATCTTAAAAGCAACCAGAGAGGAAAGACGTGTACATATACAGGACAAAGACAAAGGTGATGTCATATCTCTCATCAGAAACAATATAAGCAAAAAGGTGATGGAGCAGGAAATAGAGACTGGAGAAAAACAAAAATCAACATAATAGTAAGTCAATCTGAGAAGGACAAACATTATATGATCTCATTCATCCGGGGAATATAAAAAATAGTGAAAGGGAATAAAGGGGAAAGGAGAGAAAATGAGCGGGAAATATCAGAGAGGGTGACAGAACATGAGGGACTCCTAACTCTGGGAAATGAACAAGGGGTAATGGAAGGGGAGGTGGGTGGGGGGACGGGGTGACTGGCACTGAGGGGGGCACTGGATGGGATGACACTGGGTGTTAAGCTCTATGTTGGCAAATCGAACTCCAATAAAAAATATACAAAAAAATCAATATAGAATTCTATACCCAGCAAAAACATCTTTCAAATTGAAGGTGGAATAAAGACATTTACACATATGCCCACACACAAAAAACAAAATTAAATTTAATTAAATTAATTTAATTAAATTTTAAAAACTAATGATTTTAAAAATAAAAGAGTGGATGACTAGAGAAACCTCAGGAACACAAAAAACTAACAGTCAGCTGACACCACATGTTATTCTGCAGGAAAACGTTAACATAACAGGCCTGATGTTGTGATCTCTAGGAGGGCCTGCTTGCATGGTTGATCCTTGTAATAGCTCATTTGAATATGGTGTATAGAATATTCCCTGTGTTACTAATTGATAAGGTTGTTCTGTGGGTCTAGGACATTGAATTCTGCCATACTAGCCTGGCTAAGTTGTTTTTGTGAATGTGATTTATGACAAACGCCTGCTTTCCTTCTGGGAGTCAGAAATTTCAGTAAGAGTCCTGATCAGCCCTTAATAAAAAAAAGTTGGAGTCTTAAGCAAGATTCCCTAGGCAGAAACCCTGTGCATGTGTTGCTGTATCTACCTGCTGGAAGAAGAAGCTTGTTCTGTGAAAGCCTACTTCAAATCGTCTAAGGGAGAACTTTAGAAGGCCCCATCTAGACTCTTCCAGACTCCACCCATTACATCTTTTCCCCTTGCTGATCCTGCTGTTTATCCTTTCACTATAATAAATCATAGCTCTGACTATATATGTCTCTTAATCCCATGAGTCTTTCTAGCAAATCACCACATCTGTGGGTGGCCACCAGACGCCCAAGCAGTTACCAAATGTAAGTGGTACTTTGAATCTTAACTCTTTTTTCAAACACTTTCTCTGGACCTGTACTGCCTATTCTTTGGCCTCCCCCTAGAATCCCAAGCAGTGTCTTATCCATTATAGTCATAAACAACTGCATCAGGTCCTCAAAACAGTCCCATCTATCACACTCGAGTTTCAAGTGGAACTCAGAGCCCGGTATAAAAGTTAAAATTAGATTCAGCAGCAAATAACAAACACTCATTTCTCTCTCACTTGTAAGATGTCTGGAAGTATTCAGTCCAGGTCTAGCACAGCAGCTCTATGCTATCAGAGATCCCAGCTCCACCTATCTTGATGTATTGCTAGAAGTGTCTTCCATTCCCAAAGTTACCTCTGGATCCAATATGGCTGCTGAAGGCCTAGCCATAACATTGACATTCAAGAAAATAGAAGGAATGACAGAAGAAGTGCATATTCCCTTCCTTTTATAGATATTTGCTCAAAATCCACACAGCACTTTCAATCTTTAGTCAGAACTTGATCATAGGACATCTAACCACAAGAGAGGCCAAGAAATACAGTGTTTTCATTGCATAGAAATATGCTGAGCTAAAACTAATGGTCCTATTAGAAGGATGAAAGGGAGAATGAATATTGGGAGATACCTGGAGTCTCTGCCACACTTAGGTCTATGCCCAACACAAAGTTATCTGTGAATCAACTTTTTTAATAACCCAAGACAGTTTGAGGTAAATGTGTCTTTACCCACAATGTGTTTCAGAGGTAGATGGGGAGTAGGTAAAGAAGAGATTTGTTTAATATAAACTTAAACTCTATGTATGATAAATTACACCCCAATTAGAATTTTCTCTTTCTAGCTTCTCAGCAAAAGCATGTGATAGAAGCCCACAATAAAATTTAAAAGACTACTTCAGGACTTTTACTCTTAGTGACATGGTACACAAGTTTAACAAAACAGGACTTAATACTATTTTTCCCCAGAGATCATGGTGTCTCTGAAAATATACAAAATGTAATTTTTATTTATTTACTGTTTTTATTTATTTATTTATTTGTAATTTTTTAAAAGCACAATGTGGTGAGGAATGTCAGCAAAATGATGGAGTAGGCAGGTCCAAACTCCTGTTCCTTCATAGAAATATAAAAAAAATAAGCAGAAACTGTCAGAACCAACTTTTTCAAAATTCTGGAAAAAACTAAAAGGTTTATAGCAACCAAGCAAAAACTCCTTCCTAAGAAGGCTGAGATATTAGACATACTAGACAGAAACTTTAAGTCAACTATCTGAAATATGCTTAAAAAGCTATGGGAAACCATGAGCAATGAAATAAAGGAAACCAGGAAAATGATGTATAAACAAAATGAGAATATCAAAAAGGAGGTAGAAATTTTAAAAAGGAAGTGTTAGAATTCTAGAGCTGAAAAGTACAATAACTGAAATAATAAATTGACTAGAAGGACTCAATGGCATATTCGAGCAAGCAGAAGACAGAATTAGCAAATGTAAAGATAGAACAATTGAAATTATGAAGTCTGAGGAGCAGAAAGTAAAAACAATTGAAGAAAAGTGAACACGGCCTAAGGGACCTGTGAGACACCATCAAGAGGACCAATAATGCATTATGGAAGTCCCAGATGGAGAGACAGAGAAAGAATTAGAAAGAATATTTGAAGAAATTATGGCTTAAAACTTCTCAAATTTGATGACATCCGTTACTCTACACATTCAAGAAGCTCAACGATCTCTAACCAGGATAAACTCAAAAGATGCACACTGAGACACACTATAATGAAACTGTTGAAAGGTAAAGACAAAGAGAACCTTGAAAGGAGAAAAGAGAAGTGACTTGTCACATACAAGGGGTCTTCAATAAAATGAAATCTGATTTCTTAGCAGAAACCTCAGAGGTTAGAAGGAAAGTGAAATAACATATTTAAAGTGCTGAAAGAAAAAAATGTCAACCAAGAATTCTGTACCTGGCAAAAACAAATTTTCAAGAATGAAGGAGAAATTAAGACATCTCCAGAAACATTTCTGGAGAAACATCTCCAGAAAAAGCTAGTGGAGTTCCTTATGAGTAGACTTGACCTATAAGAAATGCTTAAGGAGTACTTCAGGCTCACATGAATAGACACCAGCCAGTACTTGAAACCATAGGAAAAAATAAAAAACACTGGTGAAGAACACAGGTAAATGTAAAAAAACAATACTTTTGGTTTATAACTCTTCTTTTTTTTTATAACTCTTCTTTTTTATATGATTAAAAAGGCAATTTCAGATAATAATTATAAATCTATGTCAATAGATACACAATGTATAAATATGTAATCTTGACAATAACAATATAAAGGGAAAGGAACAGAGGTATAGGAACAGAGTGTGTATAATACTGAAACTAAGTTGGTACTATTCAAAATGTGTTACTAAAAGCTTAAGATATTAAGTGAAATCTACAAGATAACCAGCAAGAAAATAACAATATACAGAAAAGGAAAGAAGATCAAAACTATACACTACAAAAAATCAACTAAACACAAAAAAGGTGGTAATGGAGATGAGGAACAAAAACCATATAAGACATATAGAAAACAAAAACCAACATGGCAGAAGGAGTCCTACCTTACCAGCAATTACTTTAAATGTCAAAAAATTAAGCTCTACAATTAAAAGTCAGAGACTGGCAGAATGGGTAGAAACAAATAATCCATCTATATGTTGTGTACAAGAGAATCACTTTGAATACAAAGACACAAAGAGGTTGAAAGTAAAAGGATAGTAAAAAAAAAATAGACTATGCAAATAGTAACCACAAGGGAAGTGGGGTGGCTATATTATCTGACAAAATAGATTTTAAGTTAAAAAAATATATTACAATAGACAAAGATATATATTGATAAAATGTTCAACCTATCAATAAGATACAACAAATACAAACAAATACAAACCTAAAAATGGATCCCAGAAACATATGAAGCAGAATCTGACAGAACTAAAGGAAGACCTAGTTCTTTTTTTAAAAAAGTTTTTATTTATTTATTCATGAAAGACACAAAGAGAGAGGCAGAAACATAGAGGGAGACACAGGCTCCATGCAGGAAGCCCGATGTGGGACTTGATCCTGGCACTCCAGGATCACACCCTGAGCCAAACAGGCATCCTGGAAGACCTAGTTCTATAATAATAGTTGAAGACTTCAATAACCAACTAACAATAACATAAAGACCAGACAGAAGATCAATAAAGAATTAGAGGACTTGAAGAATACTATAAACCAACTAGACCTAACAGACACATACAGAACACTCCACCCAACAAGATCAGAGTACACATTCTTCTCAAGTACATATTTTTAACATTCTCCAGGATAGACCATAAGTTAGGTCACAAAACAAGTCTTAAAAAAATGAAAAAGGCTAAAAGTTTACAAAGTATCTTTTCCCATCACAATGGGATGAACTAGAAATCAATAACAGAAAGAAAAGTGGAAAACTCACAGATGTGTGGACTTTTTAAAGATTTTTAAAATTTATTCACTTGAAAGAGAGAGACAGAGAGAGCACAAACAGGAGGAGAGGGAGAAGCAGACTCCCCATTGAGCAGGGAGCCTGATGTGGGGCTCAATCCCAGGACTTGATGGTCGTGACCTGAGCTGAAGGCAGAGGCTTAACCATCTGAGCCACCCAGGTGCCCCAAATGTGTGGAAATTAAACAGCACAGTCTTAACCAATAAGTCAAAGAAGAAATCACAAAGGAAATTAGAAAATACCTTGGGAAAAATGAAAACAACATAACATACCAAAAGTCATCAGATGCAGCAAAAGTAGGGCTCAGAGAGAAATTCTTAGCTGTAAGTGTCTACGTTAAAAAAGAGGAATGATCTCAAATCAGTAACTTAATTACACCTGAAGGAACCAAAAAAAAAAAAAAAATAAGAGAAACCAAACTCGAAGCTAGGACAGGGACAGATGAAAAGATTAGAGAGGAGATAAATAAAGAATAGAAGAAAAAAATTTTTTTAAAAGTTGGTTCTTTGAAAAGATCAACAAAATTGACAAACTGTAACTAGAGTAGTTAAGAAAAATGAGAGAAGACTCAAATTACTAAAATCAGAAATGAAAAAGGAGACATTAGATCAACTTTACAGATGTTAAAAAGATTATGAACAAGTATACACACCAACAAATTGGGTAACCTAGATGAAATTCACACATTCTTACAAACACACAAAATATCAAAACTAATTCAAGAAGAAACAGAAAAATCTGAATAGACCTATAACAATAAGGAGAGTGAATCAGTAATCAAAAACTTCCCAACAAAGAAAAGCCCAGAACCACATAGCCTTATTGATTAATTTTACTAAACATTTAAAGAAGAAATAACAACAATCCTTCTCAAACTCTTCCAAAAAATTGAAACAGTGAACACTTCCTGATATGAAGCCAGCATTACCCTCATATCAAAGCCAGGTACATGACAATAGAAAACTGCAGACCAACAGTCCTTATAAATATAGCTGCAAAAATCCTCTACAAAATACTGGCTAACCAGATTCAGCAACACATTTAAAGAACTATACACCATGACCAAATGCAATTTATCCCAAGAATGCAAGGGTGACTCAAAATATGAAGCTCAATCAGTGTAATATACCATGTTAATAGAATGAAGGAGAAAACCCACATAATCACCTCGACTGAAGTAGAAAAAACATTTGACAAAAAGAATACCTTTCCATTATAAAAAAAAAAAACACCCAATAAACTAGAAATAAAAAGGAACTTCCTCAAAGTGACAAAGGCCATATGTGAGAAACCCAAATCTAATACCATACGCAGTGGTGAAAAACTGAAACCTTTTCCCCTAAGATCAGGAACAAGACAAGGATCCCCACTTTTACCACTTCAATTCAACACAGGACTGGAAGTTCTAACCAGAACAATTAGGCAAGAAAGGGAAATAAAAGGCATCCAAATTAGAAAGAAAGAAGTAAAACTATCTCCATTTGCAGATGACATGATCTTATACATATAAAACTCTAAAGAATCCAAAAAACTGCTACAAAAATAAGTTCAACAAAGTTGCAAGACACAAAATCAACACCAAAAAAATCAGTCATATTTCTATACACTAGCAATAAACAATCCAAAAAAGAACTTAAGAAAACAATATAAATAATAGTGAAAGGGAATATAAGGGAAGGGAGAAGAAATGTGTGGGAAATATCAGAAAGGGAGACAGAACATAAAGACTGCTAACTCTGGGAAACGAACTAGGGGTGGTGGAAGGGGAGAAGGGCGGGGGGTGGGAGTGAATGGGTGACGGGCACGGGGGGTTATTCTGTATGTTAGTAAATTGAACACCAATAAAAAATAAATTAAAAAAAAACAATTTCACCTAAAATAGCATAAAAAGGAATAAAATACTTGAAAATAAATTTAACCAAGGAAGTGCAAGAGTTGTACACTCAACTACAAAACATTCCTGAAAGAAATTAAAGACCTAAATAAATGAAAAGATACCATGTTCACGGACTAGAAGACTTAAAATCATTAAGATGACAATACTATCCAAAGCAATATAGAGACTCTATGTAATTTCTATAACATCTCAATGGCAGAAATGAAAAAACCTGGGGTGCCTGAGTGGCTCAGTCAGTTAAGCATCTGTCTGCCTTCAGCTTAGATCATGATCCCAGAGTCCTGGGATTGAGTCCCCGCTCAGCAGGGAGCCTGCTTCTCTCTCTCCCTCTGCCTGCCACTCTCCCTGCTTGTCCTCTCTCTCACACACACACTCTCTTTCTGTCATATAAATAAATAAAATCTTAAAAATAGAAATGAAAAAATCCATCCTAAAACCTATATTGAAAATCGAGGAACTTCATAGAGCCAAAATCATCCTGAAAAAGAACAAAGTTGCGGACTCCACACTTCCCAATTTCAAAACACACTATAAAGCTACAATAATCAAAACGGTGTGAGACTGGCATAAGGACAGACATATAGACCAATATGAATTGGACCAATTGGACCAATTGAATAGAATTGAGAGCCTAGAAATATGCCTTCACATCTATGGTCTACTGTTTTTTGACAAGGGTGCCAAAACCATTCAATGAGGAAGGGACAGTTTCTTCAACAAATGGTAATGGCATAACTGAACATCCATATACAAAAAAAAATTAATTTGGACCATTACCTGATACCATATATAAAAATTAACTCAATATAGACCAAAAACCTCAATTTAAGAGCTAAAACTATGAAACTCTTCAAATAAAACATATAGAGAAAGCTTCATGGCATTGGATTTGGCAAAGACTTCTTGAGTATGACACTGAAGGCATAGACAACAAAAGAAAAAAAGTGAACGTCATCAACATTAAAGCCTTTTATGCATCAAAGGATACTATCATAGAGTAAAAAGGCGACATGAACTAGGATAAAGTATTTACAACTCATGCATCTCATAAGAGATTAATATCCAGAATATATAAAGAACTCCTACAACTCAATAATGACAAAAATAAACACCCTAATTTAAAAATGGGCAGAGGAGTTGAATGAACATTTCTCCAAAGAAGATGTACAAACAGCCAATAAACACATGAAAAGATGCTCCACATCATTATTCATTAGGAAAATGAAAATTAAAACCATGAGCTACCACTTCACAAGTACTAGGATGCCTACAAAAAAAAATCCAACAACAACAGAAAATAACAAGTATTGGAGAAGATGTGGAGAGATTAGACCTCTTGTGTACTTCGGTGGGAATGCACAATACTGAAGCTGCTGTGGAAAACAGGCAGTTCTGAGAAAAGTCATACACAGAAGTACCATATGACCCAGCAATTCTACTCCCAGGTATATACTCAGAAGAACTGAAAACAGGGACCCAAAGAGATACTTGCATGTCATGGCAGCAATATTCATAATAGCCAAAAGGTGTAAAACCACTCAAGTGTCCAGGAACTGATAAATGAGGAAACAAATGCAGAGTAGAACATTATTCAGCCTTAGAAAGGAATGAAATTCATATATATGCAACAACACGGATGAACCTTGAAAATACTGTGCCGAGCGAAATAAGTCAGATACAAATAAGTTAGGACTAGAAGTGTATGAATACACTTACATGAAATATCTAAGATAGGCAAATTCGTAGAGACAAAAACTAGATTAGAGGATATTGGGCAGTGGGGAGAGGAAGGAATGTGACATTATTGTGTAATAGGTACAGAGTTTCTGTTTGAGGTAACAAAAATTTTTTGGAAATACTGGTATGATTGGCCACACAGTTTTACTAGTGCCATTAATGCTAGTGAATTGTACAGTTAAAAATGATTTTTAAAATGGCAAATTTTGCTATATTTATTTTACCACAATAAAAAAGAATTTAGGGATCCCTGGGTGGCGCAGCGGTTTGGCGCCTGCCTTTGGCCCAGGGCGCGATCCTGGAGACCCGGGATCGAATCCCATATCAGGCTCCCGGTGCATGGAGCCTGCTTCTCCCTCTGCCTGTGTCTCTGCCTCTCTCTCTCTCTCTGTGACTATCATAAGTAAATAAATAAAAATTAAAAAAAATAAAATAAAAAAGAATTTAGAAACCACCATGTAGCTTATCAGCTAAGTACACAATTTTTGCGAAAATATACTCACCTATCCCCTTGTTCTCCTTCCTGCAACAGCTTGCTGTGATTCAGGCAGATGTTTTCACACACAGTTCTCCTTCTCAGAAACTTCACTGCCAGTGTGAATCTGAGGCATGAGAACCTGAAGGAAGGACCTTTAATGCTAAGCAGCGTTAATAGCACCTTATTTTTGTTAGACAAAATAGAATTCATTAAGCAAATATTTCCATGGCACCTACTATGTGTCTGGCACTATTCTAGGGACAGAAGAGACAGCAGTAAACAAAAGACATGTATGCCTGCCTACACTGTCATTCAGGCTTATGTTCTAATGTACTTGGGAAGAGCTCTCCAGGAGACTATGATACGCCTGGGAGAACTAGCATAGTAAGAGGAAGGAGACCTGGAAGCTCGACAGACCAGGCTCTGCCTCTCCACCTCTGTGATAGTGACATCTTGAGATCAGAAACCTTTTAAGCACCTGCTCCCACCAAGAAGGCCTGGCACAGCCACTCTAAACATCCTTTGATGATTTTTCTGGGTTTTCCTCTATAACAACTGGTAGCTTTCTGCCATATTGTTTTGGTCAGGGCAGCTCTGACAAAGTACCATAGACTGGGTGACTTAGACACCACAGAAATTTATTTTTCTCACAGTTTTGGAAGCTATAAGTCCAAGATCAGGGTCATAAAATGGTCAGGTTCTGGTGAGCGTCTCCTTCTGGGCTGCAGACTGCCGACTTCTCATTGTATACTCGTGTGGTGGGGAGAGAGCTCTCTGGGGTCTCTTCTATAAGGGTATGAATCTCATTCATGAGGGCTCCATTTTCATGACCTAATTACCTCCCAAAAGCCATAGCTCCCAATACTATCACACTAGGTGTCAGGATTTCAATATATGAATTAGGGGAGGCCCAAACAATCGTTCATAGCACCTTTGGATGAAAACAAACAGGCATTTTGGCTCCACTCGGATCCAAGGGCCCAAGGCCAATTTAGCATAGGAAAATCCAGTCTTCCAAATTGGCCAGCCTCATTCCTTGCAGTAGTACATTGGAGTTTGGAACCAAAGCCCTAACTAAGAATAAAAAGGGACACTTTTATTTTATACTCTGGGCAGAGATTTCCCTCAGAGACCCTTAGGAACCGGGTCATCAGGGCAGGATTCAACTTTGGCTCTATCCTGGCCAAACACATCCTGAACCATACTGATCTCGTCCTTTAATAGACTCCCACTTACCACTCTCAAATACATGGCCCTAAACAAATGTAGTAGTAGATCTAATGTTCAATTTCTTCATTTGGCAAAATGAGAGCAACAATAGAGTCTTCATACATTTGATGTGAAGGTTAAATGGCTTTAAGTGTGCAAAATACTTAACATAGTGCCTGGCTATCATAGCAGGTACTCCAAAAACAGTTGCTATTTTTCTACTATTGTTTAATTACAAGCAACATAGTGAATGTATTTAAAGGGTGAAAACAAATCTTCTACAGCAGTGAGTTTCAAATTACAACTTAAAAAACAACAACAAAAAAAAACCCTACTAGGGGCACCAGTTGGTTAAGCATCTGACTCTTGATTTGGCCCAGGTCCTGATCTCAGAGTTGGGAGATCAGGCCCCATGTTGGGCTCCATGCTCAGTGCAGAGTCTGCTTGAGATTCTTTCTCATGTTCTCTGTCTCTCCCTCCCCCAACTCATGCTCACTCGATCTAAAAAAAATAGATAAAATAAAATAAAATATTGCAAAAAAAACTCTGCTAATGTATTGAAACATCAATTTCTGTGTCCCACTCCAAAGCATTCTAAGTCTGAGACCATACCTGCTAGTTCTAATAATCTCCCCAGTAATGTACTGAAATAATTTCATAAACTCCAGATGAATACTCCCTTCAAAATGGGTTACTTAAAAAATTTAGTTTATTATCACCAACAACAAAACCACATGCAAATCCTACTACTTCTCTTTCCTAGATTATGTGTGACAAAGTACACATCAAACACTGCATCAGAGATTGGCTAGCTGCTTTCCAAACCTGTTCCTCTTCCTCTAGCTAAACTATATTCCCTGCTTCCCTTCCAGTAAGATGTGGCCTTATGACGAGGTTCTGTCCAACAGAAGTGGACAAAGTGATGTGCAATACTTTCAGGCTTAGCACAAAGTCTTCCCCATGTGATCTCTTTTCCTTTCCTTATTCACTGGTTGGAGAGAGAGGATTCCAAGGCCCTAAGGGATGTGGAAGCCACGGGATGGAAGGCACCTGGTCCCTGAATGACTACATGGAGAACCACCTGCCAGACTCTTGCACTGGCTCATTACATGAAATAAAAATGAACCTTTCTTATGTTAGGCCACTGAAATTTGGGGTTGGTCTGTTCCAATGGCTAGCATTACCCTAACACAAATATCCACACTGATTAAAAGCCAAGTAACATGCTTTAACCAAAAGAGAAAAGTCTCCTAACACCTATTCTCTTGCAAATGGAACGGAGGTAATTTTTCAAAAGAGATGTGAGCTTTTAAAATAAAAAAATATCAGGGGTGCCTGGATGGCCTAGTTGGCTAAGCATCTGCCTTCGGCTCAGGTCAGGGTCCTGTGATTGAGGCTCACATGTGGCTCCTTGCTCAGCAGGGGGCCTGCTTCTCCCGCTCCCTCTGCTGCTCCCCCCGTTTGTGCACACAGACTCTCTCTCTCTGTGTCAAACAAATAAATAAAATCTTTTATAAAATAAAAAAATTAAAAGTAAGAAAGCCTAACATAATCCCATATAAACTAATGTCAAGGGCCACCTGGGTGGCTCAGTAGTTGAGCCTCTGCCTTCGGCTCAGGTCGTGATCCCAGGGTCCTCAGATTGAGTCCTGCATCAGGCTCCCCGCAGGGATCCTGCTTCTCCCTCTACCTATGTCTCTGCCTCTCTCTGTGTCTCTCATGAATAAATAAATTAAAATAAAATCTTTAAAAAAAATAAAAATAAACTGTCAATGAGTAATGTCAAACAGCATTACTCAATGTCAGAATTTAATGAGAGTAACAGGTTGTATATAGCCTTCATCCTTTCAGGAAGGAAGGTTAACAACTAACAGGTTAGCAGGGAGGTTAACATCTTCCCCAATTTTCTATTTTAATGAAAATTTCAAAACATAGAAAAAAGTTGAAAGATGAATATATATAACGCATACCCTTTCACCCACCACTCAGATATATGTGGTATGTGTATTTTTTTGACTGAACTTTTTGAAAGTAAGTTGCACGCATTAGGTCTCATATACTTGACCCCTAAATACTTGTAGACGCCAATTAATATGTGGATTCTCCTATACAACCCCAATTATCTCACCTAAGAAAAATAACAGTCACTCCCTAATGTCATCTGGCACCAAGTCCATATCCAAAACATTTTATAGTTTATTTTCATGAACCAGGAGTCAATCAAGTTTCCTGTGCTATGACTGCTTATGCCTCTTTGGTCTCCATGAACTTGTAAGAACATGGTCTTAGTTGGCTCAGGCTGCTAGAACAAAATACCATAGACTAGGTAGTTTAAACAACCAACATTTATTTCTCACAGTTCTGGAGGCCAGGAAGTTCAAGATTAAGGTGCTGGCAGATTCAGTGTCTGATTAGAGCCCTCTTCCTAGCTTGTAGATGGCGGCCTTCTCCCTGTATCCTCACATGGTAGAGAGACTGGGAGCTTTGGTCTCTTCATCTTCTTATAAGGGCACTAAACCCATCATAGAGGTACCACTCTTATAACCTCACCTAGAACCTAATTACCTCCCCAAACCCCACTTCCAAATAGCATCACATTAGGGATTATCAGGACCTCAACACATGAGTCTCAGAAGGTGAGATACAATACAGTCCATAACAGACATTTATCCTATCTTTTTGTTTCCCTTGACATAGACTTCTTGAAACCAGGACAATGCTCTTGTAGATTATCCCATATTTTGGATATGTCTAATTGTCTTCACACGGTATTTGATAACTTGCTTCTCTATCTCCTATATTTCCTGTAAAAACTGCATCACATAAGGAGGCACATACTACTAGATAGTTCAACAAGGAGCAAGGATAAATTTGATGACTTAGATACAGGATGGCGACTGCCTGACCTCTCCACCATAAAGATACCTTCTCTCCTTTGTGATAGGCAAATAATCTGTGGAGTGCCCCTTGGCACCATGTAAGGACCATGTTCCCCAACAACCTCTCACCTATAGCTTTGGAATTCATTGAAAATACTGGTCTAAGTCATCGAGGGTTGTAAAATGGTGATTTTCTAATCACATCATTCCAAAAAGATTACCTTTTGAGAGTTCTAAGAAACAATTTCAGGAAATCTCACTTTCTAATTTTGAGATACATTTTATGTCCATTACTCACTTTTAAAAAACTAAGTTTTCTTTATGCCTAGAGATTCCTTTAAAAAGAATACCTTAATATCGAAGGAAAATGCTACCTAACCATGTAACTATGTTCCCCTAGTTCTAATGTAATTTTTGCTACATAAAAATTGTCAGCTTTCTTTTCAAACAATTTTTCAATTGCAAAAGAAATGTGTCAGTGTCATGGAAATTTCAAGCCATTCAGAAGAGTACAAAGGGAAAAGTAACATCTCCCCTCCCTCTATCCCAACAACTGGCTCCACTACCAAAGGATAACCACTGCTAAGTTTGCATGTGCAGGTCATATATAAATATGTGTACATGTTTGAGTGCATACATTGCATAATTCTTAAAGCATAAGTGAGATGATACTATACAGATTGTTGTGAACCTTGTTTTTTCTTTATAAAGTATTTTTTAAAGCTTTTATTTATTTATTCATGAGAGACACACAGAGAGAGGCAGACACATAGGCAGAGGGAGAAGCAGGATCCCTGCGGGGAGCCTGATGCAGGACTCAATCTGAGGACCCTGGGATCACGACCTGAGCCGAAGGCAGAGGCTCTACTAGTGAGCCACCCAGGTGCCCCATGCCTTGTTTTTCTTCACAACAGTATGTGTGGATGGCTGCACAACACGTCTTTTTTGCCAGCTGCATAATATTCCTTAGCAGGAATGTGCTGTCACTTAACCAGTCCCTTCTTGAGTATTGCAACTTGCTTCTGCTACAACAAATATTGCCATCTATGTAACATGCTAGCACAAGTATTTCTGAAGGACAAGGTCCAAGAATTGAGACTGCTGGCCAAAAGAGCAGGGTAGGTACACTGTAAATAGTTTCTAGGTATTAACAAATAGCCCATCAAAAAAAATTAAATGCACCTCTCCCCCACTAACTTATGCTGATGCATTTTTAAATTACAGCAGGTCTCTACTGAATGAATCTCAAGTGGCAAAGCTGGCCAGGGACGCCTGGGTGGCTCAGTGGTTGAGTGTCGGCTTGCTGCTCAGGGCGTAATCCCGTGGTCCTGGGGTCGAATCCACATCAGGTTTCCCACAAGGAACCTGCTTCTCCCTCTGCCTGTGTCTCTGCCTCTCTCTGTGAGTCTCTCATGAATAAATAAATAAAATCCTAAAAAAAAAAAAAGCTGGCCAAAGAATCACAAAGTCTAAAGTGAGAATAAGAACTAATACTTACCAAGTGTTTAAGTGTCAGGCACTGCACTTGACCTTTACAACATCTCAATAATACAGTAATCCTATGAGGTGAGTGACACTGTCTCCATTTTTGAAAAGAGGAAACCAAGGCTCAGAGAGCTAACCCAATGTTGTATACAGCTTTAAAAATAACAGAGCCAGCATCTGAACCCAAGGGATCTGGGGCCAAAGTGAGACCCTATGGAGCTGCCCCAGACTGGGGCTGAAGGGTGGGGGGACTCTTAAAAGAAAAACCCAGGGCTCCCAATTAACCAAGAACAGGGTGGTTCCAAAATGTTTACTCACACACAGGCTCAAATGCTAATTGTATGCTACTTCAAAGAGTCATATTTCCCCTTGCAGGCTTTGCCTAGGAACCCACTCTCAGGCTGAGCTAGACAATTCAGCTCCAATAAAGCAACCACCAGCCCACGGCCCACAGAACCTGGAGGGGCTGACCAACATAGACTTGGGAAGTTGATAGGCGTGGAGGAAGCGAGAGGCAGGTGGTAGGCTGACACGGCCAAGTTAGATATTTTGGACCTCTATCAGTTGTCACAAAAACATTATGGGGGGAAGTGGAACTAGCATACACACGAGAGAGAACCACAGCTAACTGACACAGTATGTTTATACCACCTTTCTCTGCCTCAGACACTTGCTATTTCTGCTGCACAGATTTGCTGGGCCCAGTAACTTTCGGATGGCACGTAGTCATGTAGTCACGTACAGAGGCAGACAGCTGGGAGCTCCCTGCTCTGACAAAACAGGTTAGACTGGTGCCAGTAAGCTCCTGGGCCACTGCTGTGTGCATCACAGGGCCTGGAGGTGCTGCTTTCAACTTCCCTCGAGAGTCTGGTCTCTGGTCACCTTCCCTGATAGCTACCTGGGTCTGCTGTCAGGGAGGTGTGCTTATACCTGTCTCTTGCAATTTATTTTTTGGTTTTAAGATCTTATTTATTTATTTATTTATTTATTTATTTATTTATTCATTCATTCATTCATTCATGAGAGACACACAGACATAGGCAGAGACATAGGCAGAGGGAGAAACAGGCTCCCTGGAGGGAGCCTGATGTGGAACTTGATCCCAGGACCTGGGTATCACAACCTGAGCTGAAGACAGATGCTCAACCGCTGAGCCACTCTGGTGCCCTTGTCCCTTGCAATTTGAAGGTTGAGCATGCACAGTGTGTCTTTTACTGTCCTCAGATCCTTTGTCTCTGAGCAAGAGCTTAAGATGGGATCTATCAGTGCACACCACTCCCAATAACACATCAACTCTTGGGGGATGCCTGGGTGGCTCAGCGGTTTAGTGCCTGCCTTCGGCCCAGGGTGTGGTCCTGGAGTCCTAGAATCGAGTCCTGAGTCCCACGTCGGGCTCCCTTCAGGGAGCCTGCTTCTCCCTCTGCCTGTGTCTCTGCCTCTCTCATTCTGTGTGTGTGTGTGTGTCTCTCTTTTGTCTCTCATGAATAAATAAATAAAATATTTTTTAAAAAGTGTTAACTCTTGGGGCGCCTGGGTGGCTCAGGCCACGGTCCCAGGGTCCTTGAATGGAGCCCCCGCATCAGGCTCCCTGCTCAGTGGGGAGTCTAGTTCTCCCTCTCCCTCTGACTCTTCCCCCCATTCCTGCTTGTACTATCTCTCTCTCTCAAATAAAGAAATAAAATCTTTTTTAAAAAATCAACTCTTCTTTGAGGATAATGAGTTGGAGAGAGTGCAAGAAAAGAAAATCTCTTTCCCCTTTCCCATTTTGTCTCCATTCCAGGCACAGGGCTCCAGAAGTCCCATGGGTATAAGCAACAATTGAAAGGTCACAGAAAACTGATAGTGTAATATAATTTAAAACAGGGAGAAGTGGGTATCAAACTAGATGATTTGAGGAGCATCTTAAAATGCCATCATAAATGCCTCCAAATGGGGGCAATGATGCACTGAGAGGTAATTCAGCTTCCACAGGTAAAAAATGGAAAAGCACAAAAGAGTATACAGTGATGTTTCCCTCCCACCTCAGGTCACAGCAACCTAGTTCCTCCCCCGAAAAAAAAAAAAACCAATGTTACTAATCTATTGACTATCCTTCCAGAGATATTTTATATCAGCAAACATAGTTACTTATCATAACTTGTTATAAATATTAAAGCTTTCCCTTTCAAATTAAAATGCCACTTATATATTTTTAAAGGGGCAGAAATTAACATTTTTTAAATTTCAAAGAGTTTTGAAACTTGCAGTTGAACTCTTTCACTCGTAAAAGCTTACCAACATTTAAAAATTAAATTGTTTACCTTCAGAAATTAAATTGGGCACCCAGCACACAGCAGATACTCAACAAATGTTTCCTTAGGTCTTTTTGTCCTTTATTACTCAGAGGCAACAGGACAATTACTCACTTCCTCTACTGATATCAAGAAATGAAATCTGTTTCTTACTATTATTAACAAAGAGAAGTCCTGAAAATCTGTACTATGTTTGCTTAAGCGTTTGAATATTTTCATCCTGAATTTTTAAAAATCAGAATCCCTATCCCACTAGCCTTCAGGAAATAATGAATAATTAGCTGATCAAATGATGTTAGAATTCAGATGGAAGGTGTGTGTGTACTAAAACAGAAGACTAAATATCCATGAGACAGAAAACTTTTCTCACAGGCAAAATATTCACATTAAAATATTAATATTTGGCAGAACATAGGACATCACATACTGACAAACTAAATTTCTTAGTATATTTCAAAGTAACACTAAAACCCAAAGACAGAGCAAAATGACACAGAGTGCTATAAGATGATGTTGCCTGTTCTGAACAATCAGCAATTAAACCAGATTTCGGTACCACAAAACAAAATGGTACACTGCAACACGACCCCAATGACTAAAAGATGGAGAGGAGTTTAAAAAGTATATATCAGCAAAGGAAAATCCCACTATTGTTTGTAACCCTTAAGATAAAGATGACTGAGCTCCTGAGAACATGGAGTACAGTTTTTTCTCCATCAGAAAAAAAATATTTTTAAATCCTCATTTTCCATGTGCTTGAACATGTATTTATGAGCCTGTCAAATCTACCTTTTAGAAGTATTTCACACTGTGCTTTAGTGAATTGGATCCTGAGGCTAGAAAATAAAGATATTTTTATGGTTATCTATAGACACAGAAGGATAATTTTCATTTGCATTATCCCTCAGAGTCAACCACCTGAAATGACAACATGCTTCAATTCCCCCACTCCACTATCTGCTCAGTACACCTCCTGGCTTACCTGCAGCCCTGGCATTAGTGATTTGTTACCCACTGACACAAACCGCAGAGCTCAAGAGTGGCCAGGTATTGAGACCAAAGTTTGAGTTCACGTCTCCAACTTGCAATAACCGAACTCGGTTTTAGACCTGGTTCTGTTTCAATGACATATCTGTTTAGGCCCTGGTGGCCATGAGCCTGGGCTGTCAACAACTGATCCAGAGCCCTGAGAAGCAACGCCCACGACCAAGGGTAATTTTCACATTAAAAATTAAGGTGTCTGCTTTCCATTCTTTGTCCAGGAACCCTGAATGGAAATTGAATGGAGGGATCCCTCCAGTAAAAGTAATGAAGTATATATAATGTTCCCAAATGGGAACAGTCATGAAGTGGGCTTATCTATTTCACGTGAGGATGCCCACTTGGGCCTTAACTCCACTGAATTCAATTCAAAAAGAGAATACTTGGTTCTAGTTTGGAGTCACAAGGGGGTGGGATAGAGGGATGATTCAGATTACAGCTAACAGATATCCATCCAATGATGGAAGATTTGTGCTGACCACTCTGAACGTAACACACCCTGTGCCATTAAATCCAGAAGAGGATGGTGACATCAGCCCACCCTTCACAACAAAAGACGGCTGACTCCAGAGTTAAAACCACTACTTTCCCTCTCTCATACACTTCTAAACGTATCTTCAAAGTCATGTCTATGTTAAAACCTGAAGAACACAAAAGGTCCTCTTCAAGTCATTAGGTATAATGTCCCACCTGGACAGAAGAGTGGGAGGAGTGCCCACATGCCCGACTAGGCCCGACCACGGCAGTGCACCACTCTGGATCCTGGACCCCGCTCGCCTTTCACAGCACATCCGGCTCCGACTTTGTTAACAAGAGACCCGGGAACAGAGATCTCAGAAGTGGGTGCTCACCCAGGTTGACCATGGATGTGTGGCATCCATCAGGCCCCAGGCCGCCCATTACCCAAGCCCAGAAACCCTCAGCCCTCGCCCCCACCTCACTGTGGCCTGCCTCTTGGGGTGACGCGGTCCCCAGGGTAGTCACCCACCTCTCGCAGAGGCACACACACCCTGTTGAGCTGAACTGGGGTGGGGGGTGGGGTGGCGGGTGAGGAAGGGCGATGCGGGGATCGTGGGGGGGGGGCACAAAACAGAACCTGGCAGACAGAGCCGGGCCACCTCGGTGCCTTTCATTATCCTGGTTCCCCGATTAAGAAACGTCGAAATGGGGTGGGATTCTTTTTAACGGTAATAGAAAGCCAGAAAAAGCAAGACAGTTGACCTTGGGAACCAACCCCGTCGCAGCGGGAAACGGAAAAGAAACACGTCGGCAAGTGAAGGGGGAGCGCAGCGCAGAGCGGGGCGGGGTGGGGGCAGCGCCGCGGCCGGGCCGCCGGAGGGGTGGCGGGGCGGTGGGCACGGTAGGGGGTGCTCACCGTAGATCATGGCCAGCCCGGTCTCGTGCAGAAAGCGCACCCGGCGGTGCTTGAAGAGCCAGATGGTGAGGATGGTGAGCGTGAGCAGCAGGATGAAGGTGAGCAGGCTCACGCTGTCTTGCCGGTGGCTCTCCTCCGCCTCCTTCTCAGTGGCGAGCTCCTCCATGGCGCTGCTGTCGTCGGCCGCCGCCCCAGTGGAGGCCGAGGCCGCGGCGCGCAGCCCCCGACCCAGCAGCAGTGGCAGCAGCGGCAGCAGCAGCAGCCGCGGTGGCAGCGCCCGGGCCGCCCGTCCCGGGCCGAGGCGCGCCGCGTCACCAGGCTCCATGGCCCCAGGGCCGCCCGCGCCTCCTGCGCGCGGGGACCAGCAGCCCGCGCCGTCCGCGGCTTCCCGCGGCGCAGCCGACCTGCCGGAGTGGCCGCGACCGCCGCAGCTCCTCCCCCCGCGCGCCGGGCCGGGGCTGCGCAGGGAGCCACGTGGGGGAGGGGCGCGCGCAGTGCGCAGGATCCCCAAGCACCGCCCCCCGCCCGCGCACCTGTTCGGCCCCCAGCCGCGCCGCGCGCTGCCGGCGCCCTCCGGGCCGCCGAAGCCGCCCCGGCTGGGCCCCTGCGGCTCCCGGGAGCGGCCGTCGACCGCCGGCCTCCCTGCGCTCCCTACCGGGTCCTGGCGTACCTGGCCAGGCCGTCTGGGATCGCGGGGCCGGTCCTGGGCAGTCGGCGCCGTCGCCGCGCTTCCTAAACGCAACGCCAGAGGTCGCCGGTGCCCGGCAGGAGCATCAGCTTGGATTCGCGCGCTCTGGGGCCACCGCGAAGTGTTCCACCTCTGGCCAGGGTGTGGCTGCCCGGAGCCCAGTAAAGGGCGAGGGGACCCAGGGTGGGGGGGGGTGGATCTGGGGGAAGCGAAGATTCGCCCTACGCCTCCCTTTCCACAGCTTTCACAGTGCCTTCCCAGACTCCGCCAGGCTTCATTCAAACCTCTGCTCTAAGTCTGTTCCAAAGTGAGGACTGATAAGGGATTGGAATAAGGTGCAAGCGTTAAAATACCGCCTTCACCATTTGGGGAAGAGACCGACTTCTTATTTTGGACTGTGTAACTAACCCTCTTGGGGAACAGGGTTGAGCCAGAAGGAACTGAACTCTTGCTGTTCCTGCTAGATGCGCAGCAGGGGCTGAGGGTGATTACCCTGGTGGCCCTTTTATGATGACCTTATGGTAGCCCAGGGAGTCTTTGGATGATTCTTGGGGCACCTCTGGAAAAAAAAATCAGAAAGTGGACTCTGGAGAATAAAGCCTCTTGGAACAATTCCTCAGGAACTAGAATTTCCAATCCATCACGGAAGAAAAGAGCTTGAATTCTCTCTTTTTTAAAAAAGATTTTTAAATTTTTAAGTAATCTCTACACCTGACGTGGGGCTGGAACCTACAATCCCAAGATCAAGAGTTGCATGCTCTACCTACTGAGCCAGCCAGGCGCCCCTAGAGCGATGGAATTCTTAATCACTGAATTCCCAGTGCCTAGCGCTGTGCTCTTAAGTGTTTATTGAACTGCTCTGAAATCCTTACCAACTGTTCATGTTTTCTCTCCCAGGGGAGTTTGCATTTTTAAGAGAATTAATTGAAGAAATCAATGCTTAACTAAAAAGAGTAATAATAGGGTAGGGGATAGTATTAGGTAAGAAAGAGATTTGGAGCACTACAGCCTTCCTGGTTCTCCTCTAGGTGAACACTCTGCGGAGCTGCTTAGTACCTTCTCTAAAGCAGGGGAATGAATCTCTTCATCAAGATTTTAGCTAGCATTGTTCTATATTTGTCCAGGCTGTCACCCAGCCCCTGCAAAAATCCATATATCTTGAAGTTCCATGCAGGTTCCTAATGAAATCGCAAATACTAAAAACCTGTATAATCACAGAGAAAGTTGTACAGCAACAGGAAGACAATCTAATTTCTGGAGACTCACTAAAATCCACATTTGCTGAAAACTGGCCATATTGATCATAATATTTAATATTACACCCTCTTGGGTTCTATAAGTCGAGGACAGAACTTCTCTCTGCAGACTTCTTAGTACTTAGGGCAGATTGCATTTTCAAAAAATGCCCACAACCCCATGCTCTTCCAGAACGTGCCACGCCCCATCAAGAGGTGGCATCTGCATTCCCGCCCCTTGAACCTCAGTCGACCCTCGTGACTGCCTCAAAGAATAGAATGTGGCAATAAAGACTGCACAACTTGCGAAACCAGGTTGTAAAAGACAATCTAGTTCTGCCTGACTCATTCTCACACTCTTGCTCTCTACCCGCTTGGAACCCTGAGCTTCCATGTAAAAAATCTAGACCACAGTGAGATATCACATCACACCTGTTAGAAAGGCTATCATCAAAAAGACAAGAGATAACAAATGTGAACGAGCAGGTGGAGAAAAGGGAACCCTCATGCACTGTTGGTTAGAATGTAAATTGATACAGGCACTCTGGTAAACAGTATGGAGGTCTGTCAGAAAATTAAAAATAGAACTACCAGATGATCTAGAAATTCTGCTTCTGGGTATTTATCCAAAGAAAGTGAAAACAGGATCTCAAAGATATATCTTCATCCCCACGTTTATTGCAGCATTATTCACAATAGCCAAGATAGGGAAATAACTCAAGTATCTGTCAACAGATAAATGGATAAAGAAAATGAGATATATATATATAGATATATTGAGATATGTAGATATAGCTATATACACACACAATGGAATATTCAGCCATGAGAAAAAAGGAAATCTTGCCATTTGCAACAGCATCAAGGATCAGTCTTGAGATCCCATAAGTCAGTGAAATAAGTCAGGCAGAGAAAGACATACTGTTTGACCTCACTTATATGTGGGATCTAAAAAAACTGAATCTATAGAAACAGAGTAGAATGTTGGTTATCAGGAGCTGAGAGGTGAGGTAAATAGGGAAATGTTGGTCAAAGAATACAAACATACAGTTGTAAGATGAATACATTCTAGGGATTTAATGCACAGTGTTGTAATTATGGATGACAATTCTATACCATATATTTGAAAGTTGCTAAGAGAGGGATCCCTGGGTGGCGCAGCGGTTTGGCGCCTGCCTTTGGCCCAGGGCGCGATCCTGGAGACCCGGGATCGAATCCCACGTCGGGCTCCCGGTGCATGGAGCCTGCTTCTTCCTCTGCCTGTGTCTCTGCCTCTCTCTCTCTCTCTGTGACTATCATAAATAAATAAAAATAAAAAAAAATTAAAAAAAAAGAAAGTTGCTAAGAGAGTAGATCTTAAATGTTGTCACCACAAAGAAAGAAATGCTAATTATGTGACATGATGGAGGTATTAGCTAACGCCAAGGTGGTAATCATAGTGCAACATACAAGTACATCAAGTCAACACAGTGTACACCTTAAACTTACACAATGTTATGTGTCAATTATATCTCAATAAAGCTGGAAAACTTTTAAAAAGAAATCTATCAAAAAAAAAAAAAGAAATCTATCTACCTTGAAGCTGCCATGCTGGCAAAACCACAGAGAGACAACATAGCAACAGAGATGGACAGTGCCACAGGAACCACAGCTTTTTTGGTGTTTCCAGCCCAAATACCACACACTTGAATGAGTGAATCTTCAAATTATTTTATTTTAAGATTTTATTTATTTATTCATGAGACACACACAGAGAAGCAAAGACACAGGCAGAGGGAGAAGCAGGCTCCGTGCAGGGAGCCCGATGTGGGACTCAATCCAGGCATTCTGGGATAACGCCCTGAGCCAAAGGCAGACACCCAACCGCTGAGCCACCTAGGCATCCCTTCAAATTATTTTATATCCAGCCACCATCTTACTGTAAGTATATGAGAGACTCTCAAGGAAGAACCACCTAGCTGAACCTAATCAATGCCCGAGTCTATGAGATAACAATACAATGATTTATGTCATTTCAAGCTCTAAATTTAAGTGTGATTTCCTCCATAGCAACAGATAACCAGAAGAATATTTATAGTATAAAGTGATTGCCTCAGATAGAGTATGAAAATATTTGTCCCAAGTATTCACAAATCTACACCAAAGAAAATGCTCAATTATCTATACATGCTTATATATGAAAACTAACGTATACAGCACGAGGGTTCCGATTCCAGTTAATACAAAATAATCCCACTCAACCCATTCTCTCCCACTGAATGCAGCTGTAAAACCTGAACAGGGGACACCTGGGTGGCTCAGTGGTCGAGCGTCTGCTTTCAGCTCAGGTAGTGATCCCGGGGTCCTGGGATTGAGTTCCACATTGAGCTCCCCATGGGGAGCCTACTTCTCCCTCTGCCTATGTCTCTGCCTCTCTGTGTGTCTCTCATGAATAAATAAATAAAATCTTTTTAAAAATGAACATAACACGTGGATCAGCTATTTGAGGACTCTAGAAAATAAATTGGACCAGGTAAATTGAGGAAGAGCTCCAGAATTTGAACTGAAACAAAAGGCAGTGAGTTTACCATTTCTTTCCCCTCCAGTAGCCACTGGACTGAACTCAAGGCAGCCCAAACTCAGAAGAGGACATGGACAGAGAGAGCACAGGAATAGCGGAAAACAGACCTACTGATGTTCAGGGAAAGTAGGGAAGTACAGCAATTTTTCTTTTTTTCGTTCTTTCACACCCTTGCCAATAGGAATTCCCCCATTGCAGCTGAGTCAATGGTGACAATGGAGGGAGCAGTGCTGTCAAGTACCTAAGATGCTGACAGAAGGGGGAACCTTCCTCTCTGGTTTGAAATAGCCTTGGTCCCAAGACAGTGGGACCACTGATAGACCTTTTTCTCTCTGTGTCCTCCTGCTGCTTGGCTTTAGACATAGGTGAAGTTGCAGGAAGCACATGCCAGAGAGAAGTAAATAAAGACTCAGATTTCTTGCCAAAGGACTGAAAAGAGGAACGCCAAGGAACTGCAAAGTCCCAGGGAGATTTTGGAAGGGGAACAACTTGGGAGAGCCCTATAGATTTGTTTATGAGCTCCTAGGTTCGCCCTAACCTGCAAGTGGATCTTATCCTAAACAGCATACTGAAGACTGTGAAAACTGAACTAAGAAACAGATCACCACCCAGATCTGAAACTAACCATTGGATAAAACACTTGTGGGACAAATCAAAATAGTACTGCAAAATATTTGAAGACTGAATTGACTTTGGAGCCATGATCCACAAAGGGCAGAACTTGTGAAAGAACTTGTGATCTAGACCCAACCATGTTGACTAAAGCTCAAACAAAAACAGGAGGAATATTCCATAGGAGGAATATGAACATAAGACACAAGGCCCCATAACATAATATTAAAAATGTCCAGGATACAGCACAAAATTATTCAGCACATGAAGAACATGAAGATCTCAACTACTAAAGGCAATCAATCAAAAGACACCATTGCTGAGATGACACATGACACAGATGTTAGAATTAACTAAACAAGACTTTAAGTCAGCTATTATAAAAATGCTCCAATAAGTAAGAGCAAACAATCTTGAAATGAATGGAAAGGTAGAAAGTCTCAGCAAAGAATTAAAAGATAGGGGGTGCCTGGGTGGCTCAGTGGTTAAGTGTCTGCCTTTGGCTCAGGTCGTGAACCTGGGGCTTGGGATCAAGAAATGGGTAGGAAATATCAGAAAGGGAGACAGAACATGAAGACTTCTAATTCTGGGAAACGAACTAGGGGTGGTGGAAGGGGAGGAGGGCGGGCGGTGGGGGTGAATGGGTGACGGGCACTGAGGGGGGCACTTGACGGGATGAGCACTGGGTGTTATTCTGTATGTTGGCAAATTGAACACCAATAAAAAATAAATTTATTATTTAAAAAAAAAGTCCTGCATCAGGCTCCCTACAGGGATGTCTCTGCCTTTGCGTATGTCTCTGCCTCTCTGTGCATCTCTCATGAATATATAAATAAAATCTTTTTTTAAAAAAGATTAAAAGATAAAATAAGAACTGAATTGAAATGTTATAACAGAAAAAATAAAATAACTGAAATTTTAAAGGGATTAGATGGGCTCAATAACAGAATGAAGAGGAGAGAGTATATTTGAAAATAGATCAATAGAAAGTATCCAATCTTAGCAACAGAGGAGAAAAATTGAGAAGTAAATAAAATAGCCACATAGTCCTGTAGGATAATAATGAAACAACTAGTATTCATGTCTTTGAAATCCCAAGGGCAGGAGAAAGTGTGATGCAGAGGAAAAAAGATATAGTAACTGAAAACATTCCAGATTTACCAAAGATTCAGGAACCTCAGCACACTCCAAACAGAATAAACTCAAAAGAATCAATGCCCAGACATATTATATTCAAACTGTTGACAAGAAAGACAAAGAAAATATGTTTAAAGCAGAAAGAGAAAAAATGGCACATTACACTTAGGGTAACAGCAATTCAAATGACTATGGATTTCTCATCAGAAACCAAGGTCATAAAGAAGCACACAGCATTTTTAAAGTGCAAAAGAACTGTCAACCCAAAGTAATACATCCAGCAGAAAGAGCTTTCAGGAATGACAGTGAAATAAAGACATTTTTCAAGGGAGGAAAACAGAGAATCCATTGCCAGAAGACCTACTATAAAAGGATGGTGAAGGTAAGTTCTTCTTCTCACCAGTTTTTAAAATACGATTTTTGATTGAAAACAAAAATTATTTTAAAAAAGAAAATGAAAATTATAACATGGTCTAGTGGAATTTTCAACATATGTAGAGGTAATACACAACCACAACATAAAGGGAAAAGGATAAAGGGACCTACATATTAGTATAGTTTTCATATTCCACTTGTACTACAGGTAAAAATATCAATTTTAGGTAGGTCATGAAAACTTAAGCATGTATATTGTATTCCCTAAAATATACAAAGAGATAAAGTAAAAACACAGTAGATAAATTAAATGGAATACTAACAAGGGACACCTGGGTGGCTCAGCGTTTGCGCTTCTGCCTTCAGCTCAGGGCATGATCCTGGAGTCCTAGGATCGAGTCCCACATTGGGCTCCCTGTGTGGAGTCTGCTTCTCCGTCTGCCTATGTTTCTGCCTCTCTCTTCTCTCATGAATGGATGAATGAATGAATGAATGAATGAATGAATAAATAAATATTTTTAAAGTGTTAAGAAACCCCAAAAAAGGCAGGAAAGGGGAAAAAGAGGAACAAGGAACAGAGGGAACAAACAGAAAACACATAATAAAATGCTCGACCTAAATCCCAACATATCAGTAACTACATTAAATGTAAACGGCCTTAACAAATCAATTAAAAGAAGTGTCATAATGGTTTTAAAAAAAAAAAAACCCAGGACCCCAAAATGAATGCTTACAAGAAACTCACTTCAAATATCCTGACATAGGTGGTTTAAAGTAAAAGGATGAAAACATATATACCATGTAAAACACAATAATAGAGAGCTAGAGTGGCTTTATTAGTATCAGACATGTTAGACTTCCCAGCAAAAAAAAATTACCAGGAATAAAGATGGACATTACGTAATAACAGATCCGTTCACCAGGAAGATATTACAACCTGTATTCATTTTCTGCTCTTGCATAACAAGTTACCACAAAGTCAGGTAAATTGTGACCTAAAACAATGCACATTTATTATCTCACAGGGTCTGTACACTAGAAGTCATGGCCCAGGTTGACTGGGTTCTGTGCTCAGGGGGTCTGTTATTCAGGTGTCTGCTTAAGGCCGCAGTGTCATCATAAACTTGACTGGGAAAAGATCCACTTCCAGACTCATTCAGGTTTTGGCAGAATTCATTCCCTTGTAGCAGTATGGCCAAGGGCTCTGGATAGTTGATGGCTGTCAATTGGAGGCCACCTTCGGGTATGAGGGGCCGCTTGCAGTTCCTAGAAGCTGGCTGAAGTTCTTTACCATGCGGGCTTCCTCAAAATGGCCACTTACTTTATCAGTCCAACAAAGATGATCTCTCACTCTGGTCTGCTAAGAGAGTCTTACATAATGTGACATAATTATGGAAGCAGCATTTCATCATCTTTGCCATATAGCATAACTTCATCAAGATCATGACATCCCATCACCTTTGCCATAGTCGACTGGTTAGAAGCAAGTCCTAGGTCCTGCCCCCATTCGGTAGGAAAGGATTATGCAAAAGCATGAACATCAAGAGCTGACTTCATTGGGACTCACCTTCTTAGGGACTGCCCACCACACAATCCTAGATGCATCTAATACCAGAGCTTGGGATCCCTGGGTGGCGCAGCGGTTTGGCGC
Source organism: Canis aureus (assembly GCF_053574225.1). Classification (NCBI taxonomy): domain Eukaryota; kingdom Metazoa; phylum Chordata; class Mammalia; order Carnivora; family Canidae; genus Canis; species Canis aureus. The sequence continues at coordinate 84,034,136 of NC_135649.1, read as the reverse complement.
CTGCCTTTGGCCCAGGGCGCGATCCTGGAGACCCGGGATCGAATCCCACGTCAGGCTCCCGGTGCATGGAGCCTGCTTCTCCCTCTGCCTGTGTCTCTGCCTCATTCTCTCTCTCTCTCTCTGTGACTATCACAAATAAATAAAAATTTTAAAAAAATATTTAAAAAAAAATAATAATACCAGAGCTTTAAAATACAGGAAGCAAAAGCTGACAGGAAGGAAAGGAGAAATAAACATATCCACCAATAGAGTCGGAGACTTCAATACTCACCTCACAGTAAGAACTAGAACTAATAGAAAATCAGTAAGCATATAGAAAATCTGAACACCATCAACCAGCTGGATCTAATTCACATTTACATAACACTCCATCCAACAGTAGGAGGATACACATTGCCTTTATTTTTTTAAGATTTTATTTATTTATCCATGAGAGACACACAGAGAGAGAAGCAGGGACACAGGCAGAGGGAGAAGCAGGCTCCATGCAGGGAGCCCGATGTGGGACTCGATCCCAGGTCTCTAGGATCCAGCCCTGGGCCGAAGGCGGCACTAAACCGCTGAGCCACCTGGGCTGCCCTACAAATTGCCTTTAAATGCACATGAAACAAAAGTCTGAAATCAGTTTCACTGTGTTAAAGTCAAAATGTCAGCAGAGCTGGCTTGTTTTGGAGGCTCTAGAAAAGAATCCATTTCCTTGCCTTTTCCACTTTCAGAGCTGTATTACTTGCCTTATGGCTCCTTCCTCCATCTTTTAAAAAAGATTGTATTTATTTATTTGAGATAGAGAAAGAGAGAGTGGGGAAAGAGGGAGAGGGAAAGAATCTCAAGCAGACTGCACTAAGCATGGAGCCTCACAACTCTGAGATCATGACCTGAGCTGAAACCAAGAGTGGGTCGCTTAACTGACTGAGCCCACCAGGCACTCCTCCTTCCTCTGTCTTCAAAACCAGCAATGTAGCATCTTGCTTCCATTGTCACACCTCCTACTCCCTCCTTTGACCTTCTTGCCTACCTCTTTTAAGGACTTGTGATTACATTTAGGGCCCACTCAGACAATCCAGGTAATCTCCCCATCTCAAGAGCCTGAACATAGTCACATTTGCAAGGTCCTTTTTGTCATTAAAGTAATATATTCACAGATTCTGGAAATTAGGACATAGATGTCTTTTAGGAGACCGTAATTCAGCATACTACATATACTTATTGAAGAAATTGAGGGCACCTGGGTGGCTCAGTCAGTTAAGCATCTGACTTTTAATTAAAGCTCAGGTCATGATCTCAGGATCTTGAGAGCGAGCCTCACGTTGGGCTCAGCATGCAGTCTGCTTGTCCCCTCTCCCTCTGCTCTTCCCCCTGCTCTTTCTCTCTTTTTCTCTCTCTCTCTTTCTCTCCCTCTCTCTTAAATAAATAAATAAATAAATAAATAAATAAATAAATAAATAAATAAAATCTTAAAAAGAAAAGAAATTGAACTTGTCATAGAAACATTCCAAACAAGAATTCTACAGGCCCAGGTGGTTTCACTGGTGAATTTCACCAAACACATTAAGAAGAAATAACACCAATACCACACAATCCCTTCTAGAAAATATACAAGAGTGAACAATTATTGTATGAGGTCAACATTACTCTGACACCAAAATCAGAGACTTCAAGAAAAGAAAGCTATAGGCCAACGTCTCTCATGAACTTACACATAAAAATCCTCAACAAAATATTAGATACTTAGATATAAATTTAACAAAACATGTACCATATGCTGAAAACTACAAAATGCTCATGAAAGAAATCAAAGAAGACCTAGATAAATGGAGAGACCTACCATGTTCATTAATTGGAAGACAAATCCTAGAAAAGGTGTTAATTTTCTCTAAAGTGATGTACAGATTTAATGCAATTCCCATCAAAATCGCAGCAGAATTTTTTTTTATAAATCTAGACAAGGGTAATCTAACATTAATAGGAAAGTCAAAGAAACTCGGATAACCAAAACAATTTTGAAAAGAAGAATAAAATTGAAGAATAAAATCGCATAGTGTGCATACTCACACTATGCAACTTGAGACTTACTATAAAGCTATAAAGTATGAAGCAATCAAGACAAGGTAGTATTGGTGAAAGGATAGATATATAGATCCATGTAACAGAATAGAGTCCAGATATAGGTCTACACACAAATTTGGTCAATTGATTTTTGACAAAAGTGCAAAATCAATTCAATGGGGGAAAGTACATTCTTTTAAAAAAAATGGTTCAGAATAATTAGAAGTTCATATGCAAAAAATTAACTCAATTGAAAAATAGGCAGAAAACTTCAACAGACAAAAGAGGATACGTGGATGACAAATAATGATGTGAAACGAGTTAACACCATTAACCACTTAGGAAAAGAAAATCAATGCCATGATTACAACCTACTAGATTGTCTTAAATAAAAATACCATACCAAGCGAATGTCAGAATGCAGACTGGTGTTAGCCACTGTGGAGAACAGTTAGGCAGTTCCTTATAAAATTAACATGCATTTATCCATAGAAGTAATCACCCCCACTCGCAGATATATATTCAAGAGAAATAAAAACATGTTCATTAAAAAACCTGCATATGAATGCTAATAGCAGCTTTATTTATACAGGTTTCCCCTGTTATCTGAAAATAGAGCATTTCTATGAAACTTTTATAAGCTGAAATGACATAAAGTGAAGAAGCAGTTATCATTAATTTATAGGGAAAAAAATTTTGAGCATTCTCGGACCCAAAGAAATAACCTCTCTTAGGCTTTTCTGATACCTTAGGACATGTCTTGCTAATGGATGTACAAAATAAATTGAGATAAAGCACAGATGCTCATTGATCCAATTCAAAGCTCCGGTGGCTGGATGCTGAGAGCTGAGTGGAGTTCCCAGGGAGGGACCTTGGCCAGGCCACTCTTGCTACCTGGGGATGCAAACTTCCTCTATAATGGCTCCCTGCAAAACAAACACCAAATGCTATTTTTTGCTTTTCATCTTTTTTTTTTTTTTTTTTTGTAAAAGTGAAAAGCCTCTTTGGATTTCTTTCTGTTAGTGAAAATAGGCACTAATGTAGGTCTTCTGTAAACGTGAAGTTGCTTAATGAGTACTTTTGAAAAGCAGGAGATACCTGTATTAGCCCAAAACTGGAAATAACTCAGACATTCTTCAATGGGTGAAAGAATAAACAAACTCTAGTGCATCTTTACGATGGAATACTACTATTCCACTACTCCACATTAAAAAAGAATGAACAGTTGACATACCTAATAACTTGAATGAATCTCAAAGGCATTATGCTGAGTGGAAGTCAGTCTCAAAGGCTGTATGCTAAATGATTCCATTTGTATGACATTCTTGAAAAGACAAAGTATAATTATGGAAAACAGATCAGTAACTGCCAGAGGTTAATGAGAGAAGGAGGGTGTAATTATAAAGGGACAGCACAAGGGAGGTTTTTGGGGTGACAAAACTGTTTTGCAGCCTGATCATAGTGGTGGTTATACGAACCTGTACATGTGATAAATTCAGACAACTGTACAAGACCAGTGGCCTAACCCCTGAGCTATGGAGCCTCAGCCAGACAACTGGACATTTAAAAAAATACATTTTAGGGCAGCCCTGGTGGCTCAGTGGTTTAGCGCCGCCTTCAGCCCAGGGCCTGATCCTGGAGACCTGGGATCAAGTCCCACGTCAGGCTCCCTGCACGGAGCCTGCTTCTCCCTCTGCCTTTCTCTCTCTCTCTCTCTCTCTCTCTCTCTCTCTCTCTCTCCCCCTCTGTCTCTCTCCTCTCTGTGTATCTCATGAATAAATAAATAAAATCTTTTAAAAAATACATTTTACTGTATGTTGATTTGAGTGATTTCTCCCTGAAGTATCCTTTTTTTTTTTTAAAGATTTATTTATTTTAGAGACAGAGAGTACTTGTGTGCATGAGCACACAAAAGCGAGGGGAGGAGCAGGGGGAAAGGGACAAGTAGACTCCATGCTACTGGAGTAGCTACTGGAGTGTGGAACCCAACGTGGGGCTCAATCTCATGACCTTGAGATCATGACCTGAGCTGAAATCAAGAATTGGACGCTTGGGCAGCCCCGGTGGCGCAGTGGTTTAGCACCGCCTGCAGCCCAGAGCATGATCTGGAGACCCTGGATCGAGTCCCACGTCAGGCTCTCTGCATGGAGCCTGCTTCTCCCTCTGCCTGTGTCTCTGCCTCTCTCTCTCTCTCTCTCTGCATCTCTATGAATAAATAAATAAAATCTTTAAAAAAAAAGAATTGGACACAACCAACTGAGCCACCCAGGTGCCTCTCCCTGAAATATCTTAACAACCTCTTTGGCTGCCCTTGGACAGTCTCCAATTTTATGTTAATTTGAGGTTAAGGCGTCAAGAACTCCCCTAGAGCTGTGACCTGAGGTCAGTTACCCTGAAATGTGGTAGGATATAGCAGGAAAGAAAGTCAGAAACGTTTAGACACACCCACAGGTACCATGAAGTCTATGGGCATAAATCTTAGCACCGTGGTTACGGGTCCGTTTTTCTAGAATTGGAAATCAAGTGTCCAAATTTAGCTCTATGATTGGTTTTTACAAATAAACTAGAGACTTACTAATTTACTCGGGATTTATTTTTTTTTTTAATTTTTTTTAATTTTTATTTATTTATGATAGTCACAGAGAGAGAGAGAGAGAGAGAGAGAGGCAGAGACACAGGTAGAGGGAGAAGCAGGCTCCATGCACCGGGAGCCCGACGTGGGATTCGATCCTGGGTCTCCAGGATCGCGCCCTGGGCCAAAGGCAGGCGCCAAACCGCTGCGCCACCCAGGGATCCCTTACTCGGGATTTAATAAGAAAAACAAAAACGATTTCCAGTACTTCCAACAAAGGAAATGTAATGCAGATAATTGGTGATACAGGAGATAGAAGAATGGGATGCCAACTAGAGAACATGACGTACCCCTAGAGAGCAGTGAGTGGAAGACCCCAGACTGGACAGACAGAAAAGGGAGAGGGATTGCTAAATGACCAGGGGGTCAGGGATGTGTGTCGAAGCTGGAACCACGGCGGGATATCCTTCTAGTTCTGCCGATGGGAGGTTGTCATTGGAGAGCAGGAGGCAGAAAGAGGGGCTGAGAGCTTCCTTGCCAACTCCTGCTATTCTGGACTGCTTTGCCCCAGCCTCCAATTTCATTTACATTTTCCAGAACCAGCTTCAGCAACAGCAACCAAGCCTCTTAGGAAGCCCCCAAAGCAATTCCACTGGGCCTCTCCTTTGACTGCCAAGTTCTGGTAACCCTACTCCTTCCCTATTGTGTTCTAGCCCTAGCGACAGTGGCTGCTTCTTGCTATTATTCTCTCAGGGTTATCTTACTGTGCTTTTTTTGCTCTCTCATTTCTCCAATACCTATGTAGCTCATTCCTTATATTACACTTCCTCTGTTGAAACAGCTATGGGTTCTGTTGTCCCAACCAGACCCTGACTCCAGTCTCTGGAGACTTGCAGTATAAAGTCAGAGGGCTGGGGCACCTGGCTGGTACAGTCAGTTAAGTGACCAACTCTTGGTTTCAGCTCAGGTCATGATCTTAGGGTCATCATCTCAGGGTCATGAGATCGAGGCCTCAGTAGGGCTCTGCCCTCAGCTCAGTGTCTAAGTTTCTCTCTTCCTCTCCCTCTGCCCCACCCCCCGCCTTTCTCTGTCTCTGTCTCTCTGTCTCTCTCTCTCTCAAATAAAAAGATCTTTAAAAAATAATAAAAATTAAAAAATTAAGTCAGAGGGCAACCAGGAGTACGGCTGACCCTGAGTTTCTTGTGTTTGTTTTGCCTCTGTTTGGAATTGTGCCTGCATTTTGAAGATAAAATAAAAATTCCTAAGTGTGGTACATAAGGCCTCTGGTAGACTCTGCTGGTAGTCCCCCTTATGTCCGATTCCCTTCTCGTTCTGAACACATGGAGGATTGTAGTTTTCACTTACCTGAAGTTCGCGGTAGTTCTACAAGTCACTTTGGCCAGTGAAATGAGGGAAGTAATGAGCATCACTTCTGGGCAGAAGTATTTAAGAGCAGGTGCATGATTATCTGTGCTGTCCTACCCTGCAGCATTGAATCCTGAAGCCTCAGATTAAGATGGGAATATTTAAAAAAAAATTTTTTTATTGGAGGATGGGAATATTATAAGACAGAAAAGCCCATGTATGACATGTAGTCCAGAGGCAGACTTTTTTTTTACTTTGGGATTGTTGCCACCGTAAAACCTCACCTATTGTTAAAATCAAAATGGCAAGAAATAACAAGTGCTGGTGAGGATGTGGAGAAAAAGGAACCCCAGTGCACTGTTGGTGGGAATGCACACTGGTGTAACCACTGTGGAAAAGAGTATGGAGGTTCCTCAAAAAATCAAAAGTAGAAAAGTATATGATCTAACAATCCCACTACTGGGTATTTACCCAAAGGAAATGAAAACACTAATTTGAAAAGATCTACATACCCCTATGTTTATTGCAGCATTATTTACAATAGCCAAGATATGGAAACAACCCAAGTGTCCATCAATAAGACAAATGGATAAGGAAAATATGATACACAGACACAGACACACAATGGAATATTATGCAGCTATAAAAATGATGAGATCATGCCATTTGAGACAACATGGATGAGAGACATTATAGTAGAGACTATAATGTTAAGTGAAATAAGCCAAAGACAACTACCATTTGATTCCACTTATGAGTGGAATAAGCAAACAAAAAGCGGAATCAAACCTACAAATACAGACAACAAATTAATGATTGCCAAAGAGGAGGGAGGTGGGGGATGGGCAAAATGACTGAAGGGGTAAGGGAGCTATAGGCTCCCAGTTATGGAATGAATAACTCATGGGAATAAAAGGCACAGTGTAAGGAATACAGTCAATGATACAGTAATAGTGATGTAATGGGACAGATGGCAGCTACACTTCCCACACTTATAAAAACTTGCGAAATCACTAAGTTGTACACCTGAAACTAATGTAACATTATGTGTCAACTATACTTTAAAAAAAAAAAAAAAACGGGGATCCCTGGGTGGCTCAGCAGTTTAGCACCTGCCTTCGGCCCAGGGCGTGATCCTGGAGTCCCGGGATGGAGTCCCACATCAGGTTCCCTGCATGGAGCCTGCTTCTCCCTCTGCCTGTGTCTCTGCCTCTCTCTCTCTCTCTCTCTGTCTGTGTGTGTGTGTGTCTCATGAATAAATAAATAAAATCTTAAAAAAATAAAAGAACCTAAGCCTATCCTGACTAGTCCATTTGTGATTTGCCCCCTGCCTACCTCTCTAGATTCATCTCTGGCCATGGCTCCTACTCTCTCACTTTCCCTAAAGGTGTCAAGAAATTTTAACACCTCTGGGCTATTGCATATGCTCCTCTTTTTGTAGTACTGATCATTTTGACCTGGCACCTGCTGTTAGTTGTTGAAAGTCCAGTTCAGATGCTACTCATCCCAGAAAGCCTCCTTAATTTGGGTTCAATCTGATTTCCTATATTTTCCCTAAATATCCTGCGTTTACTTGTAATGTGACCCTTCCCACATTGTATCCTGTTACCTGATTATTTGTTGATATATTCACTTTACATGAAGCCCTTTGGAAGCATGGGTTGAGTCTTTCTGTTGTTTTTGTTGTTGTTGTATTTTTTTATTGTTGCTTTTTGTATTTGTTTAGCTCTTGCTAAACCATGCATTGAGCACAATGCCTGGTACATAGTAGATGTTCAAAAATAGCTGTTGAGGGCGGCCCGGGGGGCTCAGCAGTTTAGCGCCACCTTCCGCCCAGGGCCTGATCCTGGAGACCCAGGATGGAGTCCCGCGTCCGGCTCCCTGCATGGAGCCTGCTTCTCCCTCTGCCTGTGTCTCTGCCTCTCTCTGTGTGTGTGTCTCTCATTAATAAATAAATAAAGAAAATCTTAAAGAAAATCTGTTGAATAAATGATTAAATGTACATAAATAAAACAGGGGTTGTGTTTTTTTAATGTCTAGCTAGGTACATACAATGCCATTTAATTGAAAGTCATTTAGTGAATTCTGTATTTTTCTAAATACAATTTTTCTGTACCTCTTGCAGATTCTAGATCATCTACTTTGCTTAGAATTCATATCTTCTTATTTATCATTTGCTTTTGTCTAGTGTCTTTTCTGCCCCATCTTACTTTTGCTGCTCTGTTTCTATGGACTATCAGCTGCCAAGAACCACTTATAATCTCTGTTGGTAAATGTATGTAGTTAAATTTCAGTGCAGTCCTGGAAAACTGAACAGGTTTAAATATCTCTTATATATTTAATGCTACAATACCCCTGTAATATGTTCCAAATTAAATAAAAGATACCTTTAAATATAAAATAACAAGTTTGAGCTTTTCCCCCCAGCTATTTTATCATCCTCAAATCTGAGTACTTCATTCTCCATTCTATTTCCCATGACCAAAAATCCCTCCCGATTCAATTTCAAAATATAGTTTCAATGAAGATTCTCTGGAACAAAGCAAAGTCATTTCTAGTTTTGTTTTATGCTTCTCATTATACACACTGAGATTCCTCTAAATGTGAGTCATTTAAGCGAAGCTGTGGGAAACCTCCAGATTCCTTTTTAATTATCCTCAAGTCATCTGAAAATATTTAAGCCAATACTGGAGAGAATGCCCTTAGTAGAGAGATGTTCTAAAAATCACAAAGACTTTGGTAGGAGCTCAAGATACTCCTTAAAGCTTATATGAACAGCTCGGGTTTGTCCCTTCTAGCTGCCTGCTTCCATCTCACAACATTAAGCAAAATGTAGGCATTGCAATTTTTTTAAGCTCTTTTTTAGCATCCTCCAAATTTGGGCTTCCATCCAGGGCTCCCACTGCAGTGCACCACTCTGCACGTTGATGACAGCTAAGGTCGAACAGCCCCTAGGGAACTTTTGTGGATGCGTTGATGACCATAGGCATAAATAAATGATCCTTCTCTTTGAGCAAGAGGGGTGGAAAGACACGAGAAGACCCAGGTGCTCTGGCTTCCATGCCTGTATGAATCCGAGCAGACAATATGTTTGTGATTCAGTAGCCATGTTACAAAAGTGCTGCCTTAGATTCTACTTAGAGGTTTGCCACAGCAGAGCTCAGGAGCCCCCCACGCCACCCCGCCTCTACCCAGGCATCATCCTTCTCTCGGTGGCAGTTATAATTTTTGCCTCTGATGAGTAGAGGGAAACTGATCACTGGAAAGGAACTCACAGGTTCATTAGAAATACTTTTTCTGGAAGGAGCAGAAAACCTGTCTCCCCATGGCTGAGGCAAACAAGCATTTCTCTTTCCCATGTAACAGGAGTTGTCTCCGTAGGAATCTGCTAGGGCAGATTCAATGCCTCAAGGATGTGAGGACAGGATCTCTGCACAACTGAGTATTTGTGATGGAAAAGACAAGTCCTGCAGCGCCAACCATCAGGCCTGCAATCAGAGCAAGGAAAGGTGTGGAAGGACCCCCACCCCCACCCCCATCCTCTTTTATCAGGAAGGCAAATACTTTTCCAAAGAAATATCTCCCTGAGGCCCAGTATGTTTCTGGGCCACAAGAGAGGTTGGGAAAATAAGGAACAAGTTTGTCCCAGTTGTGAGCCTGGGCAGGGCACATTGCTGCTTCAGAGAAAAAGAAGGATCCATCAGCCATGAAGAAGGGCACTTAGACCTAGGTTTTGGGACTTACATCAGTGTCTGTCTCTGAAAGAATCCTTGGGAACACTCTATACCCAATTATAAGACAACCGATTTTTGCTGGGGCCTTTGTTCAGAATGTGGCATGGAGGGGTGGTACTGCACCTGCTACGAAGATGCTCCTCTTGTATGCAGCCATAAAAAGAAACCAATGCAAACACGTGCTACAATGTGGATGAACTTTGAAAACATTATGCTAAGTGAAAGAAGCCAGATGCATGTGGTAGGATTCCATTCATATGAATTATGCAGAAGAGATGAATCTATAGAGGGAGAACACAGATCAGTGGTTACCAGGGGCTGGGGAAAATGAGGAATAGAAAGTAACCACTTAACAACTTCAGGGCTTTCTTTTGGGGTGACGAAAATGTTTTGGAACCAGAGAGATGATGGGGCACAACATTGTGAATGCACTGAATGCCACTGGATTGTTCACTTGAAAATGGTCCATTCGAAATATATATATATATATATATATATATATATATATATATATATATATAACTTAGATATTAGTGAATTTCTCTCATCTTCTGAGAAAATTAAGATGAGCTCTGTGCAAATAAACTTTACACAGCATTTATTCTTCAGCTCCTATAAACCCAGTAGTTTCAATAAATGCCACTTATTTGCAATGAAAACAGGCATAACTAGTGGGCCTTCAATATCCCCTTCTATTCTTTTCTTCCTTAGCAACTGAAACAGAGTCAATGTGCCCAGCTAAAAAATAAAACTAAAAAAGTACATTTCCCAGCCTCCCTTGCAGTGAGGTATGGCCACGGAACAAAGTTTCATTCAGTGAAATGAGAGTGGAATCACTGGGTAGGTCTTCCAGGGAAGATCCTTAGCAATGTATGACATTTTGTCCTTTTTTTTCTTTCTTCCAGCCTGGAAAATAGATTTGAGGGCTGGAGGACCACTTGCCACGTTGGACCATGAGGTAATCTTGAAGATGGAAGCTATATGCTGAGTACAGTAGGACAAAAAGAGAAGAGACTGTGTTCCCAATGGCAACCTAAAGATCCATTACCATTCATGGACAGTCTACTTTCAGATTTCCTTCACCTAAGAGAAATGGAAGAGAAAATGTTAACTTGTTATGTTAGGTGGACGAGGTTCTTGTTTGCAGCCAAACTTAACTGTAACTGATACAGCGGCATAAACTCCTTCAGACAATTCTTCATGCTTTAACTTATTTAGGATACCACAGCCCAGAGTGTGAGTAACATACTCCACTCCAAAGTAAGAATGGATCCACCTACAGGGCTATAGCCTGTTTCATAACAAATGCTGCTGTCACTTACCTGGTCTGTCCAATGGGTACACCAAGTGTACATTTCTATTAACAGACCTCAGAGGTCACAGGTTAGCCAAACCTATTCCATAAGCATGTTTTGTTGATCCAGCACATTTGTTTATTTTATTACTAATACTGTTGTCGTTATTTTTTGTTATTTACTTAGTATACTTGAATACGGTGAAGGGGCATGCACTCTCCAGTTTCCTATGATCCACCCACTCTGTATTTTCTCAGACTGAGTGCTTCACAAAGGTACAGAACCTCCTGGGCTCCTGAAGGCATTAATGAGAACTACCCTTTGAAAATGATGCTTTCAACTTGAGACTTTACAAATAAAGGAAGTGGAGAGAATTCGTTGAGAATGTCTCAGCTTGCACTATGAAATGATTTACTAACAATGAACCGAAGTATGAAATAATATACCTCATGGCTCCAATGTTAATTTCTAATTTAGCTCCATGAAGAGAAAGCCTTCAGATGTGATTAGGAAGTGTCTCTCAGTCCCCTTGGACTCCAATTCCAGTTGGGTTAGAATCAGCGTTTTCCTGTATGTGGACCTCAAGGATTTGCAGTCTGTCTTTATCAAGTCTAGACTGTTCACTTATGGGGGCGCCTTGATGGCTCAATCAGTTAAGAGACAGGACTCTTGATTTCAGTTCAGATCATGATCTTGGGGGTCATGAGGTTGGGTCCTGAGTAGGGCTCTGTGCTCAGCATGGACCTGCTTGAAATTCTGTCTCCCCCGCCCTCTGCATGCCCCCCCACACTGCTTGTGCATGCCTTTGCTCTCGATAGATAGATAGATAGATAGATAGATAGATAGATAGATAGATACTGTTCACTTATTAACTATGAGGCCAGACTGCTAAGTCTTATTACTCCCCAGTTGCCATTGAACAGATTGTACAACCTGGAATATAAGTGGGTCCCACTCAAATGGAAGCTCTTTGAGGCCAGAAATCATGTCTGCCTTTCTCACCACTGTCTCACCAGCACCAAGCATACAGGGCCTGGAGCAGAGCAGTCAGCCAGGGCCTTGGGTGCGCTCCTGCAGGTAGTTTTCAACAGTGCACGCCAAGGGGAAGGCAAGTTAGCCAGAAGTAAACCACAGCACTTCTGCTCACCACACCTGTATCCCAGTCGAGGCCACTTCCGTTCAGAAAAGGGAGCCTTTCCTAAATGCACAAAAGTCCTCTGGGCTTCCCAAGCCAAGCGAGAAGAACTACACCCAGAGGGTGAGCATTTTTGTATTTCACACAAAGTTTCCTTGTAGTGTGGCAACAGCTACAGAGGCTCTCAAAATAGTTGTGAAACAAACACATCCCTTCCGTGAACAATCTGTAATTCAAGCCACAACCTCAGGCGGCTGCCCTAGGAAAGACAGCATTATGTCCCCCACAGCATCGTGTTTCCACTCATTCCTCTGTGTTCTGCTTAGCCAGGGGGCAATTTTTAGACTACCTTATTTGGATCCTCAGTTGATCAAGTTGTGAGATGAAAAGGACACCCACTGACAATCTACATCCCAAGGGAACTTTCTGAGGTGATAATCACGTTCTCTATCTTGAGCGGAGTTTGGGATACATGGTATATGCATTTGTCAAAACTCATGGAATGGTCCACTTAAGATGTGTGCACTATATTGTATGTAAAAGTTACCTCAAGGGATCAAATTTCACTACAGACAGTATTACAGTTAACTTTCTGCATCCGTAAGTACTTGGGAAGAAATGTACTGATGTGTGCAAGCTGTGGTGAAATGCATCAAAAATAAGATTGATGAATGGGTAAAGAGGGAGATGGCTAATGCCATCAATAGAGTGCAGTAAAATATTAGTTCTAGAATCTAGGTGGTGAGGGAACACCTACGTGGCTCAGCAGTTTGAGCATCTGCCTTCGGCCTAGGGCATGAGGCTGGAGTCTCAGGATTCAGTCCCACATCAGGCTCCCTGTATGGAGTCTGTTTCTCCCTCTGCCTGTGTCTCTGCCTCTGTGTGTGTGTGTGTGTGTGTGTGTGTGTGTGTGTGCGTGTGTTTCTCATGGATAAATAAATAAAATCTTTTTATTAAAATTTTCTGCATTTAAAATTTTTCATAAGAAAAATTGGGGTTAAAAAAAGCACTGTGCCCCATTGTAGTGGATTAGATTATTGTTCCCACTCTCTTCTCCCTCCCTTTATTGAAATTATATCTTCACTCGCTTGGTTATGTGATTTTGCAGGAACCCCCAGAGTAGACTTCCTTGTGCTGCAGGCTTCGGACTTGGTCACGTGACTTGCTTTGGTCAATGGCACGCTAGTGGACCTGATATGAGGGGAGGCACCAAACGTGCTTGTTCCATTTAGGGCAACTTGTGCCTCAGCAATGGCCATGAAAAGAAAACATGACCTGTGGAGCTGCGATTATCAGAATTAAACAGCACATCTGAACTTGACCTGCAGCCTAAGGCAGAGCTGCCTAAACCAACCCTAAGGCCTGCCAGTGAGAAATAAACGGTTGTGTGAGCCACTAAATTGGGGGATTGTTTGTTATACAGCATCACCGAAACAGGAACCTAATTATGCTAATTCTGTCACACAGGTCAAGTATTTTGGGTTCTTTTAAAGATATTATGTATTTATTCATTCATGAGAGACAGAGAGAGAGAGAAGCAGAGACACAGGCAGAGGGAGAAGCAGGCTCCATGCGGGGAGCCCCATGTGGGACTCAATCCCAGGACTCTGGGGATCGAGCGGAAATCAGACGCTCAACCACTGAGCCGCCCACGCGTCCCAGGGTCAAATATTTTGATTGGAGAAATGGTTGTCCTTATCAAAATTCAGTGTCCTAATTCAGTGTCCAAGTCACCAATGGCTCATGTCTGAGGGACAAGTGGTATTATGGTGAGAGGCTGGGGCATGGTGGGATAAAGGTTGACACTGAAGAGTTCTGGAAAGGATGGAGGCTGGGGCAGGTGCTTCTAACAGGCAATGGGCACAGCCGAAACAGGAGGGCAAACCAGGCCAGATTCCCTCAGAATATGCTATACCATCTCTTCAGTTACATTTTGGAGACAAACATGCACTTTCAGTGAAAGAAGTGTAATCACTCTCTGAAACTGTGGATTGTAGAGTGAGTTTGAGCTGAAGCAGACCTTAGGGGAGATCTGCATTTCTGTAATTTTGCAGATAAGAAAAATGAGGGATACAGGTCATTTCCCTATGCTTCCACAGGTAATTGGTGGCAAAGCCAGAATTAGAGCCTGGGCCTCACTGTGTGACCCAGGTCCCAGTCTGTCCAGGGAAAGCATTTAGCTAAACGACAGAGATTGCTTAAGAAAACCATAGATTCTTGTTGAAAACTCGTTATTTCTGTGCTCACCACTTGAGCCTGATTTGATATTTTGATCTTTTTATTGGAGGGGGGTGAGAGCTTTCTTTCTAACAACTTTTTACTACTTACTAAACATACACTCGCAAAAAGGAGCAAGGACTGAACCCTGAGTGACTGTGCTTAGTGGGGGACAGTTAGAAAGACACAGCTGGGGGCTTCTGGATGGCTCAGTTGGTTAAACATCTGTCTTCAGCTCAGGTCATGATCCCGGAGTCCTGGGATTGAGCTTCCCATCAGGCCCCCTGCTTGGCAGGGAGTCTGCCTCTCTCTCTCCCTCTTCTCCTCCCCTACTCATGCTCTCTCTCTCTCACTCCCTCTCTCAAATAAATAAAAAGACACAGCTGACCAGCTTGAGATTTGAATCCTCTTACGCCCTTGCTACTCAAAGTGTAGTCCGAGGACCAGTAGCCCTGGCAACCTCCTATAGAATCTTGGGCTGTATTCCAGATTTGGGGCATTGTCGTTGTTATTTACAGTGTTCTATTAGTTTCAGGTGTACAACATAGGGATTCAACAATTCTATACATCACCCACTGCTCATCACGACAAGTGCACTCCTTAATCCCCATCACCCATTCCTCCCCCACACCCTCCCTTCTGGTAATCACCAATTTGTTCTCTATAATTAGGAGTCTGTTTCTTGATTTTTTAAAAAGATTTTATTTAAAAAAAGATTTTATTTATTTATTCATGAGAGACACATAGAGAGAGGCAGAGACAGAAGCAGGCTCCATGTAGGGAGCCCGATGTGGGACTTGATCCCAGGTCTCCAGAATCAGGCCCTGAGCTGAAGACAGCACTAAACCGCTGAGCCACCCAGGCTGCCCCCGTTTCTTGCTTTTTTGTCTCTCCCTCTCCCTCTCCCCCTTCCTCTCCCCCTCCCCCTCTCCCTTTCTCCCCCTCTCCCCCTCTCCCCCTCTCTCTCTCCCTTTGCTCCTTTGTTTTGTTTCTAAAATTACACATGAGTGAAATAATACAATATTTTTCTTTGCCTTATTTTGCTTAGCATTATACTCTCTAGCTCCATCCATGTTGTTTCAATTGACAAGATTTCATTCTTTTTAGTGCCTGAATAATATTCCATTCTCTCTATATATATCACCCCTTCTTTATTCATTCATCAATCAATGGACACTTGGATTGCTTCAATATCTTGGCCATTGTAGATAATTCTGCTATAAACATAGTGGTGCATGTGTCCCTAGGAATTAGTGTTTTAAGTTCTCTGGGTAAATACCCAGGAGTGCAGTTGCTGGATCATAGGGTAGTTTTATTTTTAACTCTTTGAGGAATCTCCATACTGTTTCCACAGTGTCTGCATCAGTTTGCATTGCCACCAACAGTGCATGAGTGTTCCTTTCTCTCCACATCCTTGCCAACAACCTGTTGTTTCTTGTGTTGTTGATTTTAGCCGTTCTGACAGGTGTGAGGTGATATTTCACTGTAGTTTTGATTTGTATTTCCCTGATGGGAAGTGATGAAAAACATCTTTTCACATGTCTGTTGAAACCCTGGATGTCTTCTTTGGAGAAATGTCCCTTCATGTCTTCTGCCCATTTTTTTAATTGGATGATTTATTTTTGAGTGTTGAGTTTTAGAAGTTCTTTGTCTATTTGGATACTAACTCTTTATTGGATGTCATTTGAAAATATCTTCTCCCATTCTTTTAGTTTTGTTGATTGTTTCCTTCACTGCAGCTTTTTAATTTTGAGTCCCACTAGCTTATCTTTGCTTTTGTTTCCCTTGCCTCAGGAGACATATCTAGAAAGAAGTTGCTACCTGTTACTGCCCGTGTTCTTTTCTAGGATTTTTTTTGTTTCAGGTCTCACATTTAGGTCTTTCATCCGTTCTGAATTTATTTTTGTGCATGGTGTAAGAAAGTGGTCCAGTCTCTTTCTTTTGTATGTTGCTGTCCAGTTTTCCCAACATTTGTTGACAAGAGTGTCCTTTTCCCACTGGATATTCTTTCCTGCTTTGTTAAAGATTAATTGACCATATAGTTGCCAGTTTATTTCTGGGTTTTCTATTCTGTCCCATTGATCTGTGTGTCTATTTTTTAAAATATTTTATTAATTCATCACACACACACACACACACACACACACACACACACAGGCAAAGACACAGGCAGAGGGAGAAGCAGGCTCCATGCAGGGAGCCTGATATGGGACTCAATCCCGGGTCTCTAGGTTCACACCCTGGGCTGAAGGTGGTGCTAAACCACTGAGCCACCCGGGCTGCCCTGTGTGTCTATTTTTGTGCCAGTACTGTTGGCACCAAATACTGTTTGGTTATTACAGCTTTGTAATATAAGTTATAGTCCAGAATTTCGATGCCTCCAGGTTTGCTTTACTTTTTCGAGATTGCTTTGGCTATTCAGGGTCTTTTGTGGTTCCATACAAATTTTAGGATTGTTCATTCTAGCTCTGTGAAAGATGCTGTTGGTATTTTGATAGGGGTTGCATTAAATGTGTAGATGGCTTTGTGTAGTGTGGACATTTTGACATTATTTGTTCTTCCAGTCCATGAGCACGGAATGTCTTTCCATTTCTTTGTTTCATCTTCAATTTCTTTGATCAGTGTTTTATAGTTTTGTAGAGCAGGTCTTCTACCTCTTTGGCTAGGTTGATTCCTAGGTATCTTATTACATTTGGTGTAATTATAAACGGGACCGTTTTCTTAATTTCTCTTTCTGCTCCTTCATTTTTGATAATAGAAATGCAACAGATATCTGTGCATTGACTTCGTATCCTGCAGCTTTACTGAATTCATTTATCAGTTCTAGCAGCTTTTTGGTGGAGTCTTTTCAGGTTTTCTACATAGAGTATCATGTCATCTGCAAATAGTGAAAGTTTTACTTCTTTCTTACAACTTGGGTGCCTTTTATTTACTTCTGTTGTCTGATTGTGGTTAGGACTTCTAATGCTATGTTGAATAGAAGTGGTGAGAGTGGGCATCCTTGTCTTGCTCCAGAACTTAGGGGAAAAGCTCTGTTTTTCCCTCTTTGAGGTTGATGTTAGCTATGGGTTTTTTATAGGTGGCCTTTATTATGTTGAGATATGTTAGCTCTCTACCTACTTTGTTGAGGGTTTTTTTTTTTTTTTTGTGAATCGGTGTTGTACTTTGTCAAATGCTTTTCCTGCATCTATTGAAATGATCTTATGGTTCTCATCCTTTCTCTTATTGAAGTAATGTGCCATGTTGGTTGATTGGCAAATATGGAAACACCTGTACAACCCAGGAATAAATCCCATTTGATAACAGTGAATGATTTTTTTCAATGTATTCTTGAGTTCAGTTTGGTAGTGTTGTATTGAAGATTTTTGCATCTGTATTCATCAGGAATATTGACCTGTGGTTCTCTTTTTTAGTGGTATCTTTATCCAATTTTTGTACCTGGATAATGCTGGCCTCATAGAATGAATTTGGAAGTTTTCCTTACTTTTCTACTTTTTGGACTTGTTTGAGAACAGTAGGTATTAACTCTTCTTTAAATGTTTGATAGAATTCGCCTGTGAAGCCGTCTGGTCCTAAATTTTTGTTTGTTGGAGTTTTTTTATTGCTGATTCAATCCGTTTTTTAAGATTTTATCTATTTATTGGAGAGATACAGAGTGAGAGAGAGAGAGAGAGAGAGAGAGCATGAGCAGAGAGGAGGGCTAGAGGGAGAGAGAATCAGACTCCTTGCTGAGCAGGGAGCCCGATGCAGGGCTCCATCCCAGGATCTCGAGATCATGACCTGAGCCAAAGGCAGACAGTTAACCTACTGAGCCCCCCAGGCGCCCTTGATTACTGATTCAATTTCTTTGCTGGTTATTGGTCTGTTCAAATTTTCTATTTCTTTCTAGCTTTGTTTTGGTCGTTTATATGATTCTGGAAATTTACCCATTTTTTCTAGGTTGTCCAATTTGTTGGCATATGGTTTTCCATAACATTCTCTTATAACCTTTGTATTTCTGTGGTGTTGGTTGTCATTTTTCCTCTCTCATTTGTGAGAGATTTTATTTATTTGAGTACTTTCTCTTTTTTTTTCTTGATATGTTTAGCTAGAGGCTAATCAATGTTATTATGTTTTTCAAAGAACAAGCTCCTCTTTTCATTGATTTGGTTTTTTTTTTGGTTTCTATATTGTTTATTTCTGCTCTAATTTTTATTATTTCCTTCCTTCTGTTGGTTTTAGATTCTGATTGCTGTTATTTGTCTAGCTTCATTAATGTAAGGTTATGCTGTTTATTTGAGATTTCTCTTGCTTCTTGAGATGGGCTTGTGTTGCTATATACTTCCCTCTTAGGATCACTTTTGCTGCATCCCAAAGGTTTTGGACATTGTGTTTTCATTCTCATTTGTTTCCATGTATTTTTTATTTCTTGGTTGACCCATTCATTGTTTAGTAGCATGCTATTTTAACCTCCATGCATTTGTGCTCTTTCCAGATTTTTCTTGTGGTTCACTTCTAGTTTCATAGTGTTGTGGTCAGAAAAGATGCATGGTATGACTTCAATCTTCTTGAACGTGAGGCTGGTTTTGTGGACTAAAATGCAATCTACTCTGGGGAATGTTCCATGTGCACTTAAAAAGAGTGTGTATTCCACTGTCTTGATGAATGTTCTGAATATATCTGTTAAATCCATCTCTTCCGGGACGCCTGGGTGGCTCAGCGGTTGAGCATTTGCCTTCGGCCCAGGGTGTGGTCCTGGAGTCCCGGGATGAGTCCCAAGTCGGGCTTCCTGCATGGAGCCTGCTTCTTCCTCTGCCTGTGTCTCTGCCTCTCTCTCTGTGTTTCTCATGAATAAATAAATAAAATCTTTTAAAATAAAATCTTTTTAAAAAAGATTTTATTTATTCATAGAGAGAGAGAGAGAGGCAGAGACACAGGCAGAGGGAGAAGCAGGCTCCATGCAGGGAGCCCGACGTGGGACTCGATCCAGGGGTCTCCAAGATCACACCTCAGGCTGCAGGTGGCGCTAAACCGCTGCACCACCGGGGCTGCCCAAATAAAATCTTTCTTAAAAAATAAAAATAAATCATCTGTTCCCAGTGTGTCATTCAAAGCCATTGTTACCTTGTTGATTTTCTGTTTAGATGATCTAGCCATTGATGTAAATGGGGTGTTAAAGACCCCTACTATTGTTGTACTATTATTAATTAGTTCCTTTATGTTTGTTATTAATTGTTTTATGTATTTGGGTTGCTCCCATGTTTGGTGCATAAATATTTAAAATTGTGATATATCCTTGTTGGATCATCCCCTTTATTATTATATTGTGTCCTTCTTTGTCTCTTGTTAGAGTCTGTTTTAAAGTCTATTTTGTCTGAAATAAGTATGGCTACTCCAGCTTTCTTTTGACATCCATTTGCATGATAGATGGCTATCCATCCCCTCACTTTCAATCTGCAGGTGTCTTTAGGTCTAAAATGAGTCGTTTATAGGCAGTATACAGTTGAGTCTTGATTTTCATCCATTCCGTCACCTTGTGTCTTTTGATTGGAGTGTTTAGTCCATTTACATTCAAAGTAATTATTGAAAGATATATATGTATTGATATTTTATTACTTGTTTTGTGGTTGTTTCTGAAGATTTTCTCTGATCCTTTCTTTTCCTGTTTTGTCTTTCTCTCTTTTATGGTTTGCTGACTTTCTTTAGTGATACATTCGGATTTCTTTGTCTTTATTCTTTGCATGCTTATTAGTAGTTTTTGATGAATAGTTACCATTAGGTTTATAAATAACCTCTTCTGCTTATAGCAGCCTATATTAAGTCAATGGCCGTTTAAGTTTGAACCCATTCTTTTCTCCTCTCCTCCCCATGTTTTAGGCATATGTTATTATATTTTGACTTGACTGATTTTTTGCAGAAATATACATTTTGTTGTTTTTGTGTTTCCTACCCTTATACTGTCACTTTGTGTCTCTCCTTTCCACCCAAAGACTACCCTTTAATATTTCTTGCAGGACTGGTTTAGTGGTCATGAACTCCTTTAGTTTTTGTTTGGGAAACTCTACATCTCTCCTCTTATTATGAATGTCAGCCTTACTGGACAGAGTATTCTTGGCTGCAGTTTTGCCCATTCAGTATATTAAATATATTATGTCACTTTCTCCTGGTTTGCCAAGTTTCTGCTGAAAAATCTGCTAGCCTTATCAGTTTTCCCTTGTAAGTTAATGACTTCTTTTGTCTTGTTTCTTTTAAGGTTTTTTTCTTTATCACCATATTTTGCAAGTTTAATTACAATATGTCTTGGTGTGGGTCTGCTTTTGTTGGTTTTGATGGGAGTTCTGTGTGCCTCCTGATCTGGATATCTGTTTCCTTCCCCAGATTACAGAAATTCTTGGCTATTATTTCTTCAAATAAATTTTCTGTCCCCCCTTTCACTCTGTTCTTCTTCTGGGACTCCTGTAAGATGAGTGTTATTATGTTTGATGGAGTCACTTAGTTCCCTAAGTCTATTCTCATTTTGCATAATTCTTCTTGGGGTATTTTTCTCATGCAGCAATAGGTAACCGCAACACAGTTCCCAACCTTAGCTATGCTCCAAATACCTCCCCTTGAGGATGAATTAATTAGTCAGGGGTATAGCCTAGGCATTGGGATTTTCTAAAGCTCTCCAGGTAATTCCACTCCTCAACCAAAGTTGAGAATCTCTACTCCTTAAGGTATTATCTGTATGATCTTAGATATATTACTTTGCCTTTCTGTACTTAAGTCTCAGATTTCACAAACTGAAAATGGACACAGTTACTTTTAAACCAGAATCACTGGGGTAGCTGCCAGCTTATCTGCCTGTCCCTTGACCAGGCAGCTATCTAATCAGCTCTTTTTCTTTAAGCACATATTTAATCTCTCCATAATCCATGACAGTCTAATAAGTTCTGGTGTTGAGACAGACATTATAGATTGGCTGACCCAAATTCTATTTTCTCTTTGCCTACCTCTACTACAGAGGTCACAAAAACCAAACACTCCATTTCCTACTCTCTACTACAGCTAAGAGCAGCCGTGACATATATAGATGATTTCTAGTTTTTCTTCTTCCTCTTCCTCCTTTTCCATACTGGAATGCAGATATGATGGCAATGGCTGAAGGTGCAGTGGTCCTTTGAAGCCACAAGGCAAGGAGCATAAGGACCAAGGCCTTCATACTAAGGATACTGGGGCAGAAACATGGGAAGGATTGTATCTCAATTGTATTACCAGATGGCTTTATTGCTCCTCAGCTGGCTATTAGTTATATGATGTAGTAGCCACATGTGACTATTTAAATTTTAATTTGAATTAATTAAAAATAAATTAAATTAAAATTTCAGTCCCTCCATTTGCACTTAGCCAAATTTCAAGTTCATAATACTACATGTAGCCATTAGTTATCTGGCTAATGTGTTAAACAGCCAGAATTTTAGAATATCTCATCAAGAAATCTCTACTTGACAGCACTGGCATAAGGCTGATACAGTGTATTTTGGAAGGAGCTCAGAAAAAAAAAAAAAAGGTTGTTTTAAAATCATCTTCCAAAGGCAAAATTGTGCATTTCCTTTATAAGAGCTAGGTTTGTTTCTGACTAAAACAGAAGCTAAAGGGTTTTATTCTGTTCCTCTTTTCACTAAAAACAAGTGATGAGACTAAAGCCATGCTGAATTCTTCCAAATCAGTCATGTTCCATGATCTCCCAGAGCCAGAAAAGAAAAATGTCTCTGCAATTATTTGAAGCAATAGCCAGACCTGGAAAAGGAGCAAAATGCTGCAAAGATACACGTGAAAAACAGAAAATAATGAACCAGAAAAAAATAGGGTTGATTTCTATTCTACATTCTAATTACCATCCTTGAATGATGTATAATGGGCTTTTGGAGCTACCTGATTTTTGGTACAGTCAGGTAACTGGAGGATTTTTATAGCTTAGAACCTTCAGAGATGTTTCTGCGTAATAAGCATAGTCTCGCAAAATTAACTGATATAGCTTCACATTTTGTGAGCACCTGTTATCCAGATGTTTTTTCTTACTACAGTATTGTAACATAATACTATAATAAGATATTGTAAAAATAAATAAAATTGGAACAAAACAAGAAATCTCATGTCCAACTATTATTTGTTTGAATCTTTACTTCTTTCAGTTTTGTTTGAACTGACAGATAAACTTTCTCTTCTACCATCTGTGCATTATATTCAGTGTATCCATGGGTGGGATAAAGCCATGTTTATAATCAAATGCATGCACACAGCTTCGCATAGAACATCACTCCTATAACACTTCCAAACATCACCTTATGCTCATCACAAATGCACTCCTTGATCCCCATCTCCCAAAATTCAACTACTTGGAATTAAAATAAAAACTTAAAGTGTAAATTAAAAAAAAGAATATCCCTTCTTCAGGTGTAGCCTTCTACTTACTTATGTGAGGATGAATGTAAGATCAACCCTGGAAAAGTGTCTTTTGCCCAAGTTTCTTTCTGCCCCATATTCAGCCACATAGGTCATGAAAGAACTGTTATCAAAGTACTCCTCTTAACTCTCCATTTCACCAAATACTGAAAGATCTGAGGTCAATCATATATATGCAATATAATTTATAGTGGGCATTAAAGTTTGATAGACTCAATTTCAGTAATGAACACCTTTTCTCTATAGATGGAGTGTGTTGAAGGTAAGTATCCATATATCAAGGGAAATTGATATTGATGAAAGCTGCAAAAAGCTAACACCAATGAAAGCTATAAATAATTGGTTCCTTTGTACAATCACTATTTTTTCATTGACTTGGGAAATGTTTGATGAATTTATCCTAGGTACAAGTTCTGCAATTCAGTTAGTGACTTCAATGAGTCAGAGTTCTGCCCTCAAAGACCTTACCTTTCTTTTTTTTTTTTTGTCTTTTTTTTAAATTTCAAGTTTTAAAATTCTAGTTAACATTTATGATAAAATTGGTTTCAGGTGTAGAATTTAGTGATTTGGGCAGCCGGGGTGGCTCAGCGGTTTAGCGCCGCCTTCAGCCCAGGGCCTGATCCTGGAGACCCAGGATCGAGTCCCGCCTCTGGCTCCCTGCGTAGAACCTGCTTCTCACTCTGCCTGTGTCTCTGCCTCTCTCTCTCTCTCTCTGTGTGTCTCATGAATAAATAAATAAAATCTTTTAAAAATAATTTAGTGATTCATCACTTACATATAACACCCAGTGGTCATCACAAGTGCCTTCTTTAATGCCCATCACCCATTTAGCCCATTCCCCCCCACCTCGCTCCATCAACCCTCAGTGTGTTCTCTATAGTTAAAAAGTTTCTTATGGTTTACCTCCCTCTCTCTCCCCCGCCCTGTTTTCCTTATGTTCATCTGCTTTGTTTCTTAAATTCCATATATGAATGAAATCATATGGCATTTGTCTTACTCTGATTTATTTCATTTAGCATAATTTTTGATATCTAAGTAATGTTCTATTGTATATATGTATAACATTCAAAAAGAATAAAATCTTGCCATTTGCAATGACGTGGATGGAGCTAGACTCTATTATGCTAAATGAAATATATCAGTATATATACACATATGTATGTATACATACATAATTACACCCGAACTTCTTTATCCATTCATCGGTCAATGGACATCTGGGCTCTTTCCATAATTTGGTTATTGTTGATAATGCCGCTATAAACATTGCAGTGCATGTGCTCCTTTGAATGAGTATTTTTCTATCCTTTGGGTAAATATCTAGTAGTGCAATTGTCAGATCATAGGGTAGGTCTGTTTTTAACTTGTTGAGGAACCTCCATACTTTTTCCAGAGTGGCTGTGCCAGTTTGCATTCCTACCAACAGTATAAGAGGGTTCCCTTTCTCCATATCCTCGCCAACATCTGTTGTTTCCTGGGTTGTTAATTTTAGCTATTCTGACAGGTGGGAGTAAGACCTTACTATTCTTTACAGGTCAGGACTCTTCTGCTCCAGCCACACATACTGGCTTTTCATAGAGCCATTGGCAAGGCTGGAATATCACACTCAGAAAATGATCAGAGACCAAGGGAAGCAAGGCAGCCAGAACAGGAACAAACTGGATCCCCAAGTCGGCAAGCAGGAGCACCCCTGCTGCTTTCTGTCTCTTGGAGGCCAAAAATTAGGCCATGACCATGAGGTCTTGGCGTCTCACTGCCACTGCTGCCCTGGAGATTGGATGTTGCTGCCACCATCACCACCACCACCAGACAGGTTCCTCACCATTGTTAAGTCTTTACCTTTCCAGTTGTTAATACAAAGTGCCAGGACGATGTGTTTTATTGGCTCAGCCCAGGTCACATACCAGCCCCCTAGCTTCAAAGAAGGCAGGCGAAACAAACACCAACCTTTCTGACTTTTCAATGGAAAATGAGATCTGTCAAAAATTTGTAGGAGGGTTCAGATATTGGGCAATGTGACAAGCAAAAATCCATTAAGTGAGCTACATAAAAATAATGAGCATTCAGAGACACCTGGGTGGCTCAGTGGTTGAGCATCTGCTTTCGGCTTAGGGTGTGATCCTGGGGTTCTGGGATTGAGTACCACATCAGGCTCCCTACGGGGAGCCTGCTTCTCTTTCTGCCTGTGTCTCTGCCTGTCTCTCTGTGTCTCTCATGAATAAATAAATAAAATCTTTAAAAAGTAATGGGCATTCAAAGGAAGGAAAGATTACTTCTAGCAGGGCGATGGAGAAATTTTGGTCCAAAAGATTTTTTTCCAGTTTTACTTATTTATTTTTATTTAAATTCAATTAATTAACATTTAGTGCATTATTAGTTTCAGAGGTAGAAGTCAGTGATTCATTCTCATATAACACCCAGTGCTGATCACATCATGTGCCCTCCTTAATGTCCATCACCAAGTTACCCCGTCCCACCCCCCAGCAACCCTCAGTTTTTGTTTCCTATGATTAAGAGCTTCTTATGGTTTGTCTACCTCTCTGATTTCATCAAAAGATGATTTCTTTAAAAAAGATTTTATTTTTATTCACGAGAAACACACACACACACAGAGAAGCAGGCTCCCTGCAGGGAGCCTGATACAAGACTCTATCCCAGGACCCTGGGATCACACCCTGAGCTGATGGCAGACGCTCAACCACTGAGACACCCAGGCATCCCAAAAGATGATTTTTAAGGTGAATCTTATGCATGGTTTGAATTTGGGAAGATGTGCAGAAGAACATTACAAGTGAGGGGGCAGTGTCAGCAAACAAATATGCAGAGTTGGGAAGATGTGGAGGCAGGAAATTGCAGGATTTTAGTCCAAAAAGTATTTATTAAACATATGCTATGTGCCAGGCACTCTGTTTGGCACTGGGGCTAAGATGGAAAAGGCACACTCTTTGCCCTTAGGTGTTCACAGGCTAGCGGGAAGAGACCATGTGAAACCACATGTACAGAAAAGGCAGCAATCGACAGTGAAAAAGCAAACTATAGAATGAGAGAAAATATTTTCAAACTATCTGATAAGAGGTTAATATCCAAAACATATGAGAGGGGTGCCTCGGTAGCTCAGTTGGTTAAGCGGCTGATAGTTGCTTTTGGCTTAGATAATGATCTCAGAGTCCTGGGATAAAGCCCCACATCCAGCTCCGCACTCATTGGGGAGTCTACTTAGGACTGATTCTTTCTCCCCCTCTTCCTCTGACCCTCCTTCTGCTCATGTGCTCTCTCTGTCTCTGAAATCAATAAATAAATATTGTTAAAAAGAAATATACAAAATGCATAATGAACTACTTCAACTCAATAGCAAAAAGAAAAGAAACAAATAACCAATTAAAAGATGAGTAAAGGACTTGAATAAGCCTTTCCCCAAAGGAGACACACAAATGACCAAGAAGTATATGAAAAGATGCTCAATATCACTCATCATCAGGGAAGTGCAAACCCAAACCACAATGAGATATCACCTCACACCTGTTAGGGTGCCCATTAACAACAACAACAAAAGATAATGTGTTGACAAAGATCTGGAAAAATTGGAACACTTGTATTCTATTGGTGGAAATGTAAAATGGTGAAGCCACTATGGAAAACAGTAAGAAGTTTCCTCAAAAAAATAAAAAATAGGGCAGCCCAGGTGGCGGTTTAGCGCCGCCTTCAACCCAGGGCCTGATCCTGGAGACCCCGGATAGAGTCCCACGTCGGGCTCCCTGCATGGAGCCTGCTTCTCCCTCTGCCTGTGTCTCTGCCTCTCTCTCTCTCTCTCTCTCTCTCTCTCTCTCTGTGTGTGTGTGTGTGTGTGTGTGTCTTTCGTGAATAAATAAAAAAAATCTTTAAAAATAAAAAAATAAGAAATAAAAAAATTACCTTATGATCCAGCAATCCCACTTCTGGGTATATATCCAAAATAATTGAAACCAGAATCTCAAAGACATATCTTCACTCTCATCTTCATTGCAGAATTATGTACAGTAGCCAAGATGTGGAAACAATTCAACTGTGTATCAATGGATGAATGGATAAAAAAAATTGTGATATAAACATACAATGGAATATTATTCTACCCTAAGAAAGAATTAAACCCTGCCATATATGACAACATGAGTGAATCTGAGAACATTATGTTAAGTGAAAAAAAGCCAGTGACAGAAGGACAATACTGGGGGCACCTGGGTGGCTCAGTGGTTGAGCGTCTGCCTTCAGCTCAGGGTGTGATCCCAGGGTCCAGGGATCGAGTCCCACATCGGGCTCCCTGCATGGGGCCTACTTCTCCCTCTGCCTATGTCTTTGCCTCTCTTTCTGTGTCTCTCATGAATAAATAAATAAAATCTTTTTTTAAAAAAAGGACAATACTGCATGATTCTATTTATATGAGATACCTAAAATAGTCGAACACATAGAAGCAGAGAATACAATGGTGGTTTTTAGGGGTTAGAGGAAGGAGGAAATGGGAACTTGTTTTTCAATGAGCAAAGAGTTTCAGTCATACAATATGATTAAGCTAAAGGGATCTGCTGTACAACATAGGTTCAATGGTTAAAATTACTGTATTGTACACTTAAAATTTTGTTGACTATGTAATCTCACATTAAGTATTCTTTCCCCCAAAATTTTTTTAGGATTTCTTCATTTATCTTTAGAGAGAGTGGAAGAGAGAGAGCACACGAATCATGAGGAGAAAGGGACAGAATCTCAAGCAGACTCTCTGCTGAGTATGGAGTCCAAGGCAAGGCTTGACCTCACGACCCTGAGATCATGACCTGAATCGAAATCAAGAGTCAGACACTCAGTCGACTGAGCTACCCAGGGGCCCCTACCGCAAAAAATTCAGATACGCCTGGGTAAGTGCTCTATACAGGGGAGGAATCACAGACCAAGGTCATTGAACCAGCTTGAAGGGAATTATGGGAGGCTTCCCCAAGGTAGTAGGTTCAGTCAGAATTAGCCAGGTGAAGAAGTAGACGGTACAGGTGTACTTAAATTTGGAAGAACTTCCTGGAAGAGGAATGGCATTGCATTGGTTTGCTAGGACTGCCATAACAGAATGCCACAGACTTGGTGGCTTAAACAATACACATTTATCATACCACCGTTCTGGAGGCTGGAAGTCCCAAGATCAAAGTGTTGGCAGAGTAGTTTCTCCTGAGGCCTTACTCCTTAGCTTGCAGTTGGCTGCCTTCTTGCTGTGTCCTCACATAGTCATCCCTCTGTACTGGTCTGTGTCCTAACCTCCTCTTCTTACAAGGACAATAGTCTTATTAGATTAAGGCCCACCCATAAGACTTTATGGCAATTCTGCTGATCTAAGCCAACCTTGTGTAAACATGGCTGGGCTCATGCATTTAATTACCTATTTAAAGATTCTATCTCCAAACACAGTCACGTCCTGGAGTCCTGGGAGTTGGACTTCAATGTGTGAATTTGGAAGGGGGGTTCCCAATTCACCCCCAAATCAAGCATTTCCAAAGGCATGGAGGTGAAAAATGAACTTTATGCTTGGGCAACTGCAAGAAATTATAGTGAAAATTATATGACTGAGAAGTGTGGGTTTTACACAAAAGTGATGGGAAAATGTTGGGGAGCATCATAATCAGGTCATGTTTTAGAAAGACCACTGGTTGTCGTGGAGTCAAAAACAGAAGCCAGGAAATCAATTGTATCGATTAACTTCTTGCTGTGGAAAGAGCTACCCCAGGGATGCCTGGGTAGCTCAGCAGTTGAGCATCTACCTTCCATTCAGGGCATGGTCCTGGAGTCCTGGGATCGAATCTCACATGGGGCTCCCAGCAGGGAGTCTGCTTCTCCCTCTGCCTATGTCTCTGTGTCTCTCATGAATAAATAAAATCTTTAAAAAAAAAAAAGAGCTACCCTAAATCTTTTTTTTTTTTGAGCTACCCTAAATCTTAATGGCTTAAAAAAACATATTTATTTATCTCACGGTTTTGTGGTTTGTCAATGTAGCCCAGGCTCAGATGGGCAATTCTGCTGATCTAAGCCAACCTTGTGTAAACATGGCTGGGCTCATGCATTTACTGTCGGTAACTGGGTCAGCTGGGGACTGGCTAGTCTAGGATAGCTCAGATGAGATAGCTCATCTCCATTCCCCATGGGTTCTCATCCTCTAGCAGGCTAGCATGGCTTTGCCCACATGGCAGTGGTGGTAAGTATTCCCAGAACAAGACAGGACGCACACAAGTTCCCTTGAGACTCACACTCAAAATTCACACAACATTGCTTCAACTGCGCATCAGGTCTCAAGGCCAGCCCAAAGTCAAGGATTGGAGAAAGAGAGTCCATCTCTTGATGGAATGGGCTGCAATTATTTGTGGCCATATCTGTAATTCACCACACCAGCTGGGAGATAACCTTTTGTAACTCAGGAGGAAATAAATGATAAGAACCGAACCAAATTAATGACAGTGAGGATGAACGAGAGACCGACTTGAGAAAAGTGACCTGACTTTGTGATTGTGTGGATCCTTTGGCTCTGGCTTTGATGATGAAGTGATTGGTGGCATCATTTGGAATATGAGTATGAGGAACAGTGCTGATGGTCAATTTGACCAGGTCATATCATCAAATGTGTTCCGATTAACCTATGTGCCAGTTTGAAATTCTTGCCCTTGCATGCACAGTCTTTACGGTTTGCTGTAATCATGAAACTTTGATATCTGCTCAGGAATGAAATAAAATAACAAAAATAAAGGAAAGCATACCTCTAGGTAGCAGTTTTTTTGTTCCACCAGCAAATGATGACTTTAACTGTGTTTTTAATTAGCAGAGAAATACAGAAGAGGCATGTTTTCCCTGTTTAGGGGCTTGCATCTAGGTGTTTCCTTTCCTAAAAATGCCCACCACCCACCTGTTCCTTTGTCTGTGCCTTGTGTCTGGCTCCTTCTTATCCTCCCAGTTTCAGCTGACATGTCATTCTCGGAAAGAGACCTTTCCTGATGACCCTATCTACGTGCTACTCCTGCCCTACATCTGCCAGTTACTTTCTGTAACAGAGTCTAGTTTAACTCTGTCTCAGCAATTTTACAATTGATTGCTATCTTGGTTTGGCTTATTTAGGTGTTTTACTTCTTCATTACAAGGAAATGCAAGATTTGAGACAGGGAGTATTGTCTCTTATTCTTCTCACACAGAGCATCACATGTTCCAGGAGTTCAGTATATGTATTAAATGGAAACATACTATTATCTCCATAGCTGGAGGTAAAA
This sequence comes from Canis aureus, assembly GCF_053574225.1. Taxonomy (NCBI): domain Eukaryota; kingdom Metazoa; phylum Chordata; class Mammalia; order Carnivora; family Canidae; genus Canis; species Canis aureus. The sequence goes on along the minus strand of NC_135649.1, from coordinate 84,004,083 downwards.
TACAAATGAGACTCTCCCTTAGATGTTTTTTTTTTTTTAGGTTCTGTAACATGAGTTTAGAAACACATATTGAAAAGCATAGGGAAGCCTTTGATATTAAAAATGTGATTAAACACAGGAGTGATTTACTAATATGGTAAATATTTATTGAGCATTTACTACACTTTGTATTGTTAAGTCATCTAGGGGATAGTGAAGTAGGTGCTATCATTATCCCCATTTCACAGATGAGGACAGTGAGGCACAAAGAAAGTAAGTAATTTGTCTAGGGTCACACGGATAGTTCATGGTATAAAACCAGACTTAAAGTCAGGTGGTTTAGGGGCTTCTGGTGGCTCAGTAGTCGAATGTCTGCCTTTGGCTCAGAACATGATCAGAATCGAGTCTCATATCAGGCTCCCCACAGAAAGCCTGCTTCTCCCTCTGCCTATGTCTCTGCCCCCCTCTCTGTGTCTCTCATGAGTAAATAAATAAAATCTTTTTTTTTTAAATCAGGCGGGTTAGCTTTAAAGACTGTGCTCTTGGCCATATACCATGGCTTCTGTAAGATAAGTGTACTAGTCCCTTTAAAAGGCCTGCTATCTATTTGTCTAGTACAAGTCTGCTTGGAGACAGGAGCTAAATAAATATTCTATGAAGTTCCCTCCCAGTCCTATGAATTAGTAAATGTGCCGGCATCTGAAATGAATTTTAAATATCAGTTCCCATTTCTTTATATGGATAGCCAACTTGAACCAAGCAGTGAAAATTAAAACTTCAAAAATTTGGCTATGCTATCAAACCACATGTTTGAACCAGTCAAGGCAGTGTTCTTGAAATATGCTACATTGGATATGACACCAAAGCACAGGCAACAAAAGCAAAAATAAATGAGATTACCTCAAACTAAAAAGCTCCTGCAGAGCAAAAGAAACAATCAGCAAAATGAAATGACAACCTGTGGGATGGGAGAAAATATTTGTAAATCATTGATCTGATCAGGGTTGAATATCCAAAATGCACAAGGAACTCCTACAACTGAATAGTAAAAAATACAATTAAATAAAATAAGACAATCTGATTTTAAAATGGGCAGGGAACCTGAATAGACAGTTCTGCAAAGAAGATACACACATGGCCAACAGGTACATGAAAAGATGCTCTCCATCATGAATGAATAAATAAAATCTTAAAAAAAATCAGAATCTCAAAGAGATATCTGTTCTCTCAAGTTCATTATGGCATTATTCACAATAGCCAGGCTATGGAAACAATCAAAGTATCTGCCATTGGATGAATGGATAAAGAAAATGTTACATATACATATAATTATATTATTTTATTTTATTATTATGTATTATTTAATATATAATATTAATCAGCCATGAAAAAGAAGGAAATCCTACCATTTGCAACAACATGGTTGGATCTTGGGGACATTCTGCTAAGTGAGGTAAGTCAGGCAAAGAAAAACAAATCCTGTAGGATCTCACTTATATGTGGAATCTAAAAAAGTCAAACTCATAGAAACAGAGTTGAATGGTCGATGCCAAGAGCTTAAGGGTAGAGTGAGATGTTGGGCAAAGGGTACAAACTTACAGTTATAAGATTAACAAATTCTGAAAATCTAGTGTACAGCATGGTGGTTATAGTTAATACTGTACTATATACTTGAAAGTTGCTATGAGAATAGATCTTAAATGTCCAAGCCACACAGGCAAAATTATAATTATATGAGGTGACAAAGGTGTTAACTAAGCTTATTGTGGTAATCGTTTTGCAATATATATATATGTATCAACTTATCACGTAATACGCCTTAAACTTACATAGTGTTGTCAATTATAACTCAATAAAGCTTGGGGGGTGGAAGAATGATTGTTAATCAAGGCACTATCATACAATCCAATTATTTTTTAAAAAGAAATATGCTGTGGGCACCGGGGTGGCACATTGTTTGAGCGTCTGCCTTTGGCTCAGGTCATGATCCCAGGGTTCTGGGATCCAGTCCCCCATCAGGCTCCCCAAAGGGAGCCTGCTTCTTCCTCCACCTATGTCACTGCCTCTCTCTGTGTCTCTCATGAATAAATAAATAAAATCTTTTTAATAAATAAATAAAATAAGTAAAAAGAAATATGCTGCAAACTATCAGCAAAAGAAGCTGATTTTCTTAATTCTTGTGTAGGTACAACATCTTCAATGGATAAATAAAAATGTTTTTCCTTTCAGGAAACAAACCTTATCAGATGGGCCCTTATCGGTCATGTATTATCATATAATAAACCATCCAATAAGCCATCCTGGTGGCTTAAAATAATCATTTATTTAGGGATGCCTGGATGGCTCAGTCGGTTAAGCATCTACCTTGGGCTCAGGTCATGATCTCAGGTTCGTGGGATCGAGCTCGGCATCTGGCACCCTGCTCAGCAAGGAAGGAGTCTGCTTCTCCCTCTCCCTTTGCCCCTCCCCCAACCTCACTCATTCTCCCTCTCTCTCTCAAAGAAATAAATAAAATCTTTTTAAAAAAACATTTAATATAAATAAACCTGACGGAGACTATGTGATGTGAAATAAGCCAGTCGCAAAAAGACAAATACTGTATGTGTATGATTCCACTTACATGATGTATCTAACACAGTCAAATTCATTGAAATGGAAAAGAAGGGTGATTGTCAGGGGCTGGGAGGAGGGGAAACGGGGCTTTATCTAATTGGTACAAAGTTTCTGTTCTTCGAACTGAAAAAAATTTGATCTCTTGTACAACAATACTTAACACAACTGAACTGTACACTTTAATATGGCAAGTCATAGGGCAGCCCCGGTGGCGCAGCGGTTTGGCGCCGCCTCCAGCCCGGGGTGTAATCCTGGAGGCCCAGGGTCGAGTCCCGTGTTGGGCTCCCTGCGTGGAAACTGCTTCTTCCTCTGCCTGTGTCTCTGCCTCTCTCTCTCTCTCTCTCTCTCTCTCTCTCTCTCTCTCTCTGTTGCTCATGAATAAATAAATTTAAAAATATATGGCAAATCGTATGTTTTTGCTTTTTGCCACAATGAAAAATTAAAAGGTTACAAGTAGTAGTAGTAGTAGTAGTAGTAGTAGTAGTAGTAGTAGTATTTATTTCTCACAATTCTGTGTGGTGGCTGGAATTCAGTTGGGTGGTGCTTCTGCTAGTCTTGCTTGGGATCTATAGGCAGCTATGTTCATCTGGGTTCTTTGCCCTCTAAGGGTGGCTGGGGCTGGGACCTCTAAGGGAGCCTCTAACGGTTCAGTTGTCTAGCCTGTATTTCTCTAGGCATGGCACACTCTACCTGTCTTTGCCACCTATATATCCGGGGCAGACTGAATGGGATAGTTATTTTAAGACCCAAAAAAGGAAAAAAAAAGATTCTAAAAAATAAACGAGAGTAGGCACTTTAGGGAAAAGCCAGAACTCAAAGTATCCTTGAACCAGTGATATGTTTACTGTTTTTTTTTTTTCCTCTTTCTAGTATCCCTGGTCCTGAATTTTCGGTGAATCCCAAAACCCGTAAGTGGGTTTTGGCACTGACAAAGAGAGCTCCAAAAGAAGTTCTCTAGTTTAGGGGCACCCTGAGTGGCTCAGTGGTTGAGCATCGGCCTTAGGCTCAGGTCGTGATCCCAGTCCCGCATCAGGCTCCCTACAGGGAGCCTACTTCTCCCTCTACCTGTGTCTCTGCCTCTCCTTCTGTGTGTCTCATGAATAAATAAATAAAATCTTAAAGAAAAAAGAAGTTCTCTAGTTCAGGCTTGAGGGGTGGGAAAGGAATCTTCTGAAATTCAAAGTACAGAAATTTTCAGTTCTGTTTTTATTTTATTTTCTTGGTTCTTCTGCACCCATCCTGAAAGCAATGCCATGGTAGCAGTGATAAGATTTCTACAATTAGCTTGAAAGAAAACAATATAGATTGCAAGTAGTGTGGTGAAAGTGGGTGTTCCTTCTTGTTTCTGATCTTAGGGGAAAGCATTTAAACTTTCACCATTAGATGTGATGTTAGCTACAGGGTTTTGTGTGTGTGAGTGTGTGTGTGTTTGTGTGTGTGTGTGTATATATATATATATATATATATATATATATCCTTTACCAGACTGTGGAAGTTTCTCAAATTCCCGATTTGCTGAGTGGTTTTTTTTTTTTTTTTATGAACAGATGTTGGAATTTGTCAAATGTTCTTCTGCATAAATTTATATAATCATGTGTTTTTTTCTTCTTTTAATATGATGGAATTCATTGATTGATTTTGAATACTGAATCAGCTTTGCGTTCCCAGGATAAATCCCATGTGCTCATGGTGTATAATTCATCATGTTATCTACAAATAGGGACAGTACTGGAAGTCCTGCCAATGCAATAGGCAAGATAAATATTTAAAAGGATACAGATTGCAAAGAAAGAAATAAAAGTTTCTATTTATAGACAACATGATAGTTGTCTGCATAGAAAATCCCAAAGAATCCATAAAGTGACTTATAATCAGTGCGTTTAGCAAAGGGACTGAATACAAGGACAACATACAAACATTTTAAAAAAATAAATTCTATTTTTATAAGCTAGTAATAAACATACGCAAATAAAAGTTGAAAAAACAGTACCATTCATCATTCATCATGCTCAAGAGGGATTTATCCCTGGATGCCAAGATGGTTCAACATACATGTATGAATAAATGTGATACACTACGTTAATAGAATGAAAAATAAAAATCATATGATCATTTCAATAGGTGCAGAAAAAGCATTTGACAAAATATAACATCCTTTCTTGATAAAAATTCTCAACAAATTGGGTACAGAAGGAACATATGTCAACACAAGAAAGGCTATGTCTGACAAACCCACAGCCAACATCAAGCTCAATGATGAAAGTATGAAAGCTTTCCCTCTAAGATCAGGAACAAGACAAGGGTGCCATTCAGCATAGTACTGGAAGTCCTAGCTAGAGCAACCAGGCAAGAAAAAGAAATAAAGAAATAAAAGGCATCCAAGTTGAAAAAGAAGTAAAATTGTCTTTGCAGATGATATGATCTTATATGTAGAAAATCCCGAAGACCACTCCCATTCAGCATAGTACTGGAAGTCCTAGCTAGAGCAACCAGGCAAGAAAAGAAATAAAGAAATAAAAGGCATCCAAGTTGAAAAAGAAGTAAAATTGTCTTTGCAGATGATATGATCTTATATGTAGAAAATCCCAAAGACTCCACCAAAAACCTGCTAAAACAAATTAACAATTTCAGTAAAGTTGCAGAATACCAAGTCAACATGCAGAAAATTGTTGCGTTTCTATGCTCTAACAATGAAACACTTGAGAAAGAAATATGGAAAATAGTCCCATTCACAATAGCATAGAAAACAATAAAATACTTAGGAATAAATTTTTTTTAGATTTTATTTATTTATTCATGAGAGACACAGGGAGAGAGGCAGAGACATAGGCAGAGGGAGAAGCAGGCTCCCTGCGGGGAGCCCAGTGTGGGACTAGGTCCCTGGACCCTGGGATCATGACCTGAGCCAAAGGCAGAGGCTCAACCACTGAGGCACTCAGGTGCCCCAAAATAGTTAGGAATAAATCTAACCAAGGAGGTGAAAAGCCCGTACATTGAAAACTATAATACTTTAATAAAAGAAATGGAAGAAGATACAAACAAATGGAAATATATTCTGTGTTCATGGATCAGAAGAATTAATATCATTAAAATGTCCATATTACCCAAAGCTACCTATAGATTCAATGCAGTCCCTATCAAAATTCCAATGGCATTTTTCACAGAAATAGAAAAAAACAATCCTAAAATTAATATGGAGCCACCAAAAAAAAAAAACCCTGAAGAACCAAAGCAGTCCTGAGAAAGAACAAAGTGGGAGGCATCACACATCCTGAATTCAAACTATACTACGAGGCTATAGTAAACAAAACATTATGGTACTGGCATGAAAATAGATAAAAATGAAACAGAATCAAGAGCCCAGATATAAACCTCCACTTATATAATCAACTAATATTTGACAAGGGAACCAAGAATACTCAATAAATAAATGATAATCTCTTCAAAAAAATGATGCTGGGAAAACTGGATTATCACATGCAAAGGAATGAGATTGGACCTGTATCTCACACCATTCACAAAAATGAGCTCAAACTGGATTAAAGATTTAAATTTAAAACTCAATACCATAAAACTCCTAGAAGACAATATAGGGGAAAACTTCCTTGATGTTTGTTTTGGCAGTGATTTCCTGCCTATGACAGCAAAAACACAAGCAACAAACGCAAAAACCAACAAGCAGGACTACATCACACTCAAAAAGCTTCTGCTCAGCAGAAGAAATAACAAAATGAAAGGGCAACTTACAGCATAGGAGAAAATATTTGCAAAGCATATATCTGATAAGGGGTAAATATCCAAAATATATAAAAAACTCAGACAACTCAATAGCAAAAAAAAAAAAAATTAACTCCATTTTAAAAATGGGCAGAGGAACTGAATAAACATTTTTCCAAAGAAGACATATACATGACAAACAGGTACATGAGAAGATGCTCTACATCACTCGTCATCAGGGAAATGCAAATTAAAGCCAAGATGAGATACAGGCCTCACACTAGTTAGCGTAGTTAGCATCAAAAAGACACGAAATAAGAAGTGTTGGCAAGGGTATGGAGAAAAGGGAACCCTAATCCACTGTTGGTGGGAATATAAATTGGGACAGACATTCTGCAAAACAGTATAGAGGTTCCTCAAGTAATTAACAATAGAACTACCATATGATCCAGCAATCTCATTTCTGGGTATATATCCAAAGGAATTGAAATCTGGATTTCTTAGAGACACCTGAACTCCCATGTTCATTGCATGACTCGCCATAGCCAAGATATGGAAACAACTTAAGTTTCTGTCAATGAATGAATGGATAAAGAAGATGTGGTATGTATGTGTGTATACACGCACGCACACACACACATGCACGCACACTGGAACATTACTCACCCAGTCATTATTTCTTCTGAGAAAGAAGGAAATCTTTCAATTTGCAATAGCTTGGATGAAGCTTGAGGGAATTGGTGCTAAAGTCTTGAGAAGCAGGGACACTGAGGGTGAAAAAGGATGATGTCCCAGCTCAAGCAATCAGGCAGGAGTGGCCAAATTCTTTCTTCCTCCATTTTTAAAAAAGATTTTACTTATTTATTCATGACAGACACACACAGAGAGGCAGAGACACAGGCAGAGGGAGAAACAGGCTCCTTTCAGGGAGCCCAATGCTGGACTCGATCCCAGGACCCCAGGATCATAACCTAAGCCAAAGGCAGAGGCTCAACCGCTGAGCCACCCAGGTGCCCCTCCTCCATTTTTTTTTTTTGTTCAGTTTAGGCTTTCAGTGGGTTGGATGATGCCCATCCACAGAGGGAGGGGCGAACCATTTACTGACTTCCCTGATTTAATTGCTGATTTCATCCAGAAATATCCTCACAGACACACACAGAAATAATGCTTAGCCAAATATCTGAACACTCCATGTTCCAGTCAAGTTGACCTATAGAATTAACCATCACACACATCCACAATTTTTAGATTCTCCTTCCATCAAGAAGCATAGCCTCTGTCACCTTTCTTTGAACTGACTGGCACGGGTTTGTGATTGACTTGTGACCAACAGAATGAGGCAAAAGTGATACTGTGTGTGGCTGACATTAGGTCAGAAAGTGCAGCACCATTTCTGCCTTGCTATCTGTGACACTAACCTTCAGGCCCTGACTCACCGTGTAAAAACGTCAGACTGTCCTGAGGCCACTATGCTGCGAGGCAGCCCAGGCCACATGGAGAGGTCACATAGCAGAGTTCTTGTCTACACGCTCACCCGAGGTGCCAGCCAACAGCCAGCATCAACAGACAAGACACGTGAATGGAGATGCCTCCCTAAGATTCCAGTCCCAACCTTTCGTTCTTCCCAGGCAAGGCGCAGGAAGGGGTAGAGCAGAGAAAAATGACTCTCACTGTCTGAAATCCTGACCTGTAAAATTAGTGGGCATAATCAAACGATTGTTATAAACCACTCAGTTGTTGGGGTAATTTGTTACCAAGCAATAGTAACCAGGACACGTGGATGACAAGGCTTACTGTGGTAAGTTCCCAAAACCATCCAAGCACATTTGCAGAATATGTTCCCCTGCATCTTTTTGCTCTGCAGGAACCTGGAGATGGCCTAGGGAAATTCTCCCTTCTGGAGAATCATAAGGGAGAACTCCTGGAAGCACAGTTATAGGATCCCTGGGTGGGTCAGCGGTTGAGCTTTTGCCTTCGGCCCAAGGCGTGATCCTGGAGTCCCGGGATCGAGTTCCACATCGGGTTCCCTGCATGGAGCCTGCTTCTCCCTCTGCCTATGTCTCTGCCTCTCTGTGTGTCTCTCATGAATAAATAAATAAAATTTTTTAAAAGAAAGCACAGTTATGAAGAGTCCACGATGTGCTTTGCTTCAAGAGGGCAAGTACATGACAAATGAATCAAGGTCATCCTTAAAAATCCAAGAGTGAAGATGTCTCAGAGAAAGGGGGGAGGACATTGGTCATCAACTATCCAGGTTTAGTTTCTGATCCTAAATACTATGTGAATGTGTTACAATTTTATCCAGTTGACATTATGTTTTTGTTTATCTTTACATAGACTGAGCAGAAAATACAGGTTGGTCCAGTTGTGGTAGTCATAAAATATATCAAGTGATCTTAGTTAAATAGTTTTAAAGCTCAGCATTTTCTCCCTGGATAAGATAAACTCCTTTTTTTTTTTTATAAACTCCTTTAGTTAATATTTTCAGATATCCTCGAGTGAGCAGTGCTTATCAGCGCCTGAGAAATCCGAAGGAAGAAAGGTCTTCTCTTTTCAGAGTGGCTAAAGTAAGTGATACTGTTAACAAACAGAAGAAATGAGGAATTTCACGTTAGGTTTTCATTCCAATGGGCTTGTTGAAAAGGAGGAACAGAACACCCCATCTCCCGCAGGTCAGATGTATCCAATGTAACAAGTGTTGTCTCTTGAAGTGTCAGAACTAGATTTTCCTGGTGTTCAATATGGCTCCCATTCTCTGCGTTGGACTAATGAAAATTTCTACCTGATTCCTCAGAATGTAGTGTAATCAGATACTTTAGGGAAATTGTTGGAGGTCACCTGCAAGAAGCACCCATGAGGGTTTCCTCCTAACCTCTGAAGTTTTGGGGGCCAGCCAACTCCACACACACATCAACTGTTTTCTTCTAAACTCCTGAAGTCATTAAGTTTTACTAAGCATGAAACCTGTATGCCACAAATAAGTTCCTTTCCTACTTGATGACATCAAGAGCAAATATCCCTTCAGTTCTTTAGAAGAACACTGTAGCAAGACAAGGTGAAAGGAGGAAAAGCTTAAAGAGGTATTCCCTATTACTTCGATCACTGGGGGGATATTTGCTGTTGAAGTCAAAGGGCTGGAAAAATGAAAAAGAAAATATGCATTGAGGCTTGAAGTGGCAGAAACTATTATCATGAAGAAAACTAAAGCCAAGAGAGATAAGGAACCTGCTCAACTTTGAACACAAGCACCTTTAACATGAAGAGGTCCTGCTTCTTGGAACAGAGCTTATGAAAAATGGGGCACAGAAATAATAGAAAACATTTGAATACACAAGGCTACAGTTACCAACTATCACATCTGAAGAAAAACAGAAGAATTAAGCAGATCACGAGCTGATTGCTTTGCCTCTTTCAACTTCCATTTCTGCCACCTGCCCACCAAGTCTATCATGTCTCTTTACTCCGTGTTAACCCTTTCACTCCCTGCTTTTCCTCCATGTAGCCCACCCACTTACTTTTAACCCTAAAGACACACCCCCCAATACCATACTCATTACTAGGAGGACTTGGCAAGGTAAGGTATTTCTGTAGAACTGTGTAGATTGAAAAGTGCCACAAAGATAGACACATAGATCTATGGAACAGAACAGAGATCCCAGAAATGGACCCTCAACTCTAGGGTCAACTAACCTTCGACAAAGCAGGAAAGAAATATCCAATGGGAAAAAGACAATCTCTTCAACAAATGGTGTTGGGAAAACTGGACAGCAACATGACCACGAATGAAACTGGACGACTTGCTTACACCACACACACAAAAAATAAATTAAGAATGGATGAAAGCCCTAGATGAGAGACAGGAAACCATAAAAATCCTAGAGGAGAACACAAGCAGCAACTTCTTTGACCTTAGCCACAGCAACTTTTTACCAGACATGATGCCAGAGGCAAGGGAAACAAAAGCAAAAATGAACTATGGGGACTTCAATATAAAAAGCTTCTGCACAGAGAAGGAAACAATCAACAAAACTAAAAGGCAGCCTACGGAATGGGAGAAGATATTTGCAAACGATATATCTGATAAAAGGTTAGTATCCAGTCTATAAAGAGCTTACCAAACTCAACACCCAAAAAAACCCCATATAATCCAGTTAAAAAAATTGACAGAAGACATGAATAAACATTTTTCCAAAGAAGACATCCAGATAGCTAACAGACACATAAAGATTCTTAACATCACTCATCATCAGGGAAATACAAATCAAAACCACGATGAGATACCATTTCACACCTGTCAGAGTGGCTAAAATTAACCACACAAGAAACAGGTGTTGGCGAAGATGCAGAGAAAGGGGACCCCTCTTGCACTGTTCGTGGGAATGCAAACTGGTGCAGCCACTCTGGAAAACAGTATGGATAAAAGGAAGAAGAAGAAGAGGAAGAAGGAGAAGGAGAAGGAGAAGGAGAAGGAGAAGGAGAAGGAGAAGAAGAGCAACAACAGCAACAACTGGAACCTTACTTACTATCTTTACCATTTTCAAGCATACAGCTCCATAGCGTTAAGTATATTCACATTGTTGTACAACCAACCTCCAGAACTTTTTCATCTTGCAAAACCAAAATTCTGTACCTCTTAAACAACTTCCCACTTCTCCCTTCCCTCAGTCCCTGACAATGACTATTCTACTTTATATCTCTATGAATTTGGCTATTCTAGATGCCTTATATATATGGCCATATGATATTTGTCTTTTTGTGACTGGACTGTTTCACCCAGCATAATGTCCTCAAGGCTCATCCATGTTGTAGCATGTATCAGAATTTCCTTCCTTTTTTTAAAAATAGGCTCCATGCCCAGTGTGGTACCCGACGTGGGGCTTGAGCTCACAACCCTGAGATCAAGACTTGAGCTGAAATCAAGAGTCGGACTGAGCCACCCAGGCACCCCAAAATTTCCTTCCTTTTTAGAGCCAAATAATATTCCACGGTATGTATATGCCACATTTTGTTTATCTATTCATCCACTGATGGACAATTTGGGTTGCTTCCACCTATTCTTAGAGCAGGCTCAAATCAATGCCATCACCAGGTCACACAAAAAGAAATGACGCCCCCCCCACCCTCTCCCACCTGCTTCCTACTCCACTGTTATCTGTGTGTCAGAGATTGACCCTCCCTCCACTCTTTCTCTAATGCCTTCACTTCTGTGCCTCCCCTCTCCTCTTTGACTTACAGACTAAGGCAACTGAGGGCTCTGGTCCTTTATTGTTTTTCTTAATTTTTTAAATAGAACGCTTCACAAATGTGCCCTGGGGCCATGCTAATCTCTGTATCGTTCCAATTTCAGTATATGCGCTGCCAAATGGAGCACCCTTCGTTGTATTTATTCTTTTTTAATACTTAACGAGATATAATTGACATATATAACATTGTGTAAGTTTAAGGTATACAGCATGTTGATTTGATACATTTATATACTGCAATAAGATGAGCACCATAGTGTTAGCTAATACCTCTATCCCATCACATAATTATTGTTTCCCTTTTGTGTTGAGAACAACTGGGATCTAGTCCTTTAGCAACTTTGAAGTTTATAATACATTATCGTTGACTATAATCACTGTACCCTCTGGGCCCTTCATTTTAGACGCCACACTCTAACCCTGGGGTTCTGGAAGACTCTGGCACTGGTGTTTTGTTTTGTTTTGTTTTTCCTGCTGGGAAATGCATAGAACTCTAGCAATTCCCGGTAGATGCTGGTTACCAGGCCCAAAGGTCCAACTGGGGCCTTTCCAGGTGGGTGAATTCTCCTGCCGTAGCTCCCTGCTGCCATCTGCTGGCTACAGTCGTCAACGCTTCCACGGGCCTGTGTCCCATTTAAAGGGTTAGCCCTTTTCATTGCATCATCCATCCCGGGATAAGACCTTCAACTACTTAACTTTTTTCTTTCCCATATTTTCATCCCGTCCTGTTTTTAAAAGAAAGAGCTTTTAGCGAATCCGTGTGCAGACTACACCATAGTCACGTCCGCCTTGCCCAAATGTAGAGAAAAAAAAAATCTCCTCTCCGTATTTGGGCACTTCTCTTTGCAAAGGAACAAGAGAAAACTCCCAAAATGTTTAAGGTTCTCCTTACCTCCCTGGAAGCAGTTATATTACATTTGAATACCTTGAATTGTAGACAACATATAAAATACCAAGTAAGAGTGTTCTTCAAGACTCTAAATGCTCCAAAAATTATTTTTGAAAACATTCCAGCATAAAACAAGATCCCTTATTGTTAACACAGACATAAAAACAAAATCTATACAAATACAACAAGAATTACTTTATAGGCTCTTGGGCCATTTTGAAGCTAGGTGAGCCAAGAATGGAGAGTAGATTTTGTGTTTATGGACGAAACTAATTTGTTGGGCAAAACTGAAAACACATAAATGTCCAAGCCTGGGCACTGGAGGGATTAAAATGCACTGTTGCTGACTGTATCTTTATACATTACTAGATGTTTCTTTCACCCTCCTCTGCACTGTCCCAGCTTCCTTTTTTTTTCTGTCCCAGCTTCCTGTTTTGCCTTCCCATTTCTCATTGGACTTATTGTCTCCAGCGCATGTACACAACAGGCATCCATCCTGTTACGAAGGCCTATCGTGACAGGTGTGGTCAGTGGCACTGGAAATAATATATTTCAGGATGGTACAAGACTTGAAAAGAGAGATGCCTGCGTGGCTGAGTGGTTGAGCTTCTGCCTTTGGCTCAGGTTGTGATCCCGGGGTCCTGGGATCAAGTCCCACATCGAGCTCCCCGCAGGGAGCCTGCTGCCCTCTGCCTATGTCTCTGCCTCTCTCTCTCTCTGTCTCTCTGTCTCTCATGAATAAATGAATAAAATCTAAAAAAAACGAATTGAGAAGAGAGATAGGTGTCAAAGTTGATGGAAGAGCGCAAGTACGTTCTGGGAATTCAGCCTTGGGAAAGGTAGCTGTCTTGCGATTAGGCAAAAGGAATCAGATTACACTGTACTCAGGAGTACAGAAGGAAGAAGCCAGATTTTAGGCGTTGATGATTTCAGAACTTGCCTTAATAACGAAGAGTCTGAACGAATGGTGGCAATCTGTGGTGAAGGAAGGTCTTCTAAGGGAATCTGTCTTGGAGCTGCATTTATCTGACAGTTGACAAAAAAAGAAAAAAAAAAACCAAGAAACTGTTGATCGTTGTTTGAAAAACTGCGAGGAGCTGGTGCAGTTGACGAGGGGGCGGGGCTTCAGTCCCTTTATTGGTCATTGCATTCTGCTCGGTCCGAAGTAGAGGTGAGAGGGACTCCTAGGTGGCTCAGCGGTTGAGCGTCTGCCTTCAGCTCCGGATGTGATCCCAGAGTCCCAGGATCGAGCCTCACATTGGGCTCCCTGAATGGAGCCTGCTTCTCCCTCTACCTATGTGTCTGCCTCTCTCTGTGTGTCTCTAATGAATAAATAATTTTTTTAAATAAAGAGTAGAGGGGGCAGCCCCGCCCCGGTGGCTCAGCGGTTTAGCGCCACCTTCGGCCCAGGGCGTGATCCTGGAGACCTGGGATCGGGTCCCACGTCAGGCTCCCTGCATGGAGCCTGCTTCTCCCTCTGCCTGTGTCTGTGCCTCTCTCTCTTCTGTGTCTCTCATGAATAAATAAATAAATAAAATCTTTTTTTTTTTAAGGTGTAGAGGTGAAAAATCGGACTCAGTTCCAGGCAAGGGGTCAGTGAAACATCTAGGTGTGTGTGGTGACCTCTCTCCTAGCTAGGTTAAGCTAAAGAAATGAATGAAAATTACTTAACGGGGCAGCCCGGGTGGCTCAGCGGTTTAGCACCGCCTTCAGCCCAGGGCCTGATCCTGGAGACCAGGGATCGAGTCCCATATCGGGCTCCCTGCGTGGAGCCTGCCTCTCCCTCTGCCTGTGTCTCTGCCTCTCTCTCTCTCTCTCTCTCTGACTATCATGAATAAATAAATAAAATCTTTTAAAAAAATGACTTGATGGTGATTTCGAGCCCTTGATATATGCTCTGCTTTAGCGTACCTTGTTTCATTTACTCCTCACAACAATCCTATGAAATCTATAGCATCCCACACTGTCGTCATTTTATGTGATAGGGCAGTGAAGTTCGAGGACATTGACTTGATTGTGGTCACAAGGTTCCCGGGATTCAAACTCTGGCCGTCGGACCTCAGAGCTCATGCCCTTAAACACAGTAGTCTTTTGTCTTCTCAGGTCCCTATATCTACTTATAGAACTATAAGAATGTTTTAAAAGTTTCTTACAATACAATGTCTACACATGCACCTCACCTTGGAATAAGCGTATATGGTGCCACCCTTGGTTATGTACCCAGCGTCTGTCCCTCACCCTTGAATTTTATTTAGGTATCTGCCTCGTGCTGTTCAGCCCATGTAATTTGGGTAAAAATGACCTAACTTGAAGGGTATTTCCTTAGTAGCCTAGGCCAGTTGTGCTAATCCCTTTGCCCTCCCCCTTTTGTCTGATTAAAGTCCCAGGCTTTAATCAGACAATCCAGCATTTCTCTCTGAAAACTCTTAGTGCTCAGAGGTGGGTTCATGACCCAAACTGGCCCAAAAGGTGTCATTTATTCCTTGGTTAGATTGAAGATATTCTCTCTCTCTCTCTCTCTCTCTCTCTCTCAGCCCACCTCTCTATCTCACTCTTTCTCTATTTTACACACACACACACACACACACACACACACAGAGCTGTCAAAACGAGATTGCCCATTGCATCAAACATCCCAAGAAAGAGCTGAAAAACTGGACCTGTCTCAACCATTCCAATGGAAAGTCTTGCAACTGTTCCAGATAAGGAAAATTGCAACCTGAAGCAAGACCGAAGTCACATATGCTTCTCTTTCCCTTGCCCTAGGACAATTCCAATCCTGCTTTAGTTCTGGCAGTTACCTAATTTTGAGGTGCTTCCCGATACACAAGAACTGTAGGAAACCTTTACTCTCTATTTGAGTCATTTTCTTTGGTTTTCTGTGACACTACCTAGTTGTCCCAACATAATGTATTCCATTCAGCAGTATTCCAAAGAAGGGGCAGGTGGGAGCAGTCTACCCAGCCATTGGAGAGGAAGGGAGAATTTTATTATTTTATCATTGATATTGCTTATAATCGATGATGCCTGATTATGATAAAAAGCAGGTTGATTTAGTCAATATTATTATAAATTTTAGGTTCAAACAATGAACCCATGAGGTGAGCAATTCCTACTGTCACATCTCCCTGCTTGGTATCCCACTATGTCCATCTTTTTTCTACTGGTTCAAGATATCACTTTCATTATGTATTCATTTCCATTTCTGAAGTTTTCTCTTCTATTCCATTGGTCTGTCTC
Source organism: Canis aureus (assembly GCF_053574225.1). Taxonomy (NCBI): domain Eukaryota; kingdom Metazoa; phylum Chordata; class Mammalia; order Carnivora; family Canidae; genus Canis; species Canis aureus. The sequence goes on along the minus strand of NC_135649.1, from coordinate 83,988,402 downwards.
TTCATATACTAGTTTAACTCTTTTTTTTAAAGAATTTATTTATTTATTTATTTATTTATTTATTTATTTGAGAAAGCAGAGAGAGAGCATAAGCAGGGGTGAGGGGCAGAGGGAGAGGGACAAGTAGACTCCTCATTGAGCACCTCTACTTCCTTTTTTAAAATTTATTCATTAGAGACTCACAGAGGATCTGAGGTCATGACCCAAAGCTAGTTTCACTCTTAAGACTTTTTTTAGTATCTTATGATTCCGGTCCCTTATTGTTGCTTTTCTTTAAGTTTTGGCTTTATTTTTGTTTCTTTCAGATTTTTTTGGCTGCTTTTTTTCCAAATGAATTTTGAGATCAACTTGTTTAATTCCAGTCCTCAACTTCTTTATTTATATTTTTTTCTCAGAGTTTTCTCTTTAGCTGATAATTGAGACATGTGACTTCTGGCTTTAACTATAATTTTAGCCAAGTTTAATTAGAATATTTTAAGCTGGGGGGCCTGAATGTTTCAGTCGGCTGAGTGTCCAACTCTTGGTTTTGGCTTGAGTCATGGTCTTAGGGTCGTGAGATCCAGACCTGACTTGTGCTACACACTCAGTGTGGAGTCTGCTTGGTATTCTCTCTCTCCCTCTCCCTCTGCTCCTCCTCCCTGATCTTTCTCTCTCTCATTCTCCCAACTCTTGGTTTTGGCTCAGGTTGTGATCTCAGAGTCATAAGATCAAGTCCTGCATTAGGCTCTGCACTGTGAGCATGGAGTCTGCTTAAGAGATCCTCTCTCTCCCTCTGCCCCTCTCCCCACTCATGCTTCCTCACTCTCTCTCTAAAATAGATAGATAGATAGATAGATAATCTTTTTTTAATAAAAAAATTGAAAAATTGAAGCTTATGGTCTTTTATTTGACATTATAGTCTTTCCTATGTCAAGTTTGGGGGCATTTTCTCAATCATTATACTTATTATGACTCAAAAAATTTTAAATTTAGTTGGCCTTTGAATAGGTACAAAATTCAAAAGGAACAAAGGGGTATCTAGTGAAAACTCTTTTTCCTACTCCTATCTTCCAGACACCCAATTCTCTTCGCATGAAGCAACCTGCATTGCCAGCTTTTGTCAGAGATAGTCTATGTACATACAAGAAAACATACGGAATTTTTTCTTGATTATTTTTATATAAATGGCAGCACACTTTATGCCTTGTTCTGCACCATGCCTTTTCCACCTACCAATAGCTCTAGGAAATCACTCCAAATTAGTACATAAAAAGCTGACTCCCCATTCCCATGGCTACATAATATTTCATTGAATAAAGCTACCACAAAGTACCACAATTGCTGTTCATTCAGGTTGTTTGAAGATCCATTGCTATTGTATACTATATGATTTCATTTGTGTAGAATTTTAAATATTACAAGATAATATTCTTTAAAGATTTTATTTATTGAGAGAGAAAGAGAGAGTGCATGAAAGTGCATGTGCGATTAGGGGAAGGGGCAGAGGGAGAGGGAGAGAGAGAATCTTAAGCAGGCTCCACACCCAGCCCGAGCCAGATGCAGGGCTCAATCTCATTACCCTGAGATTATGACCTTAGCTGAAATCAAGAGTCCAACACTTAACCTACCCAGTCCCACAGGTGCCCCTGCATGATAATCTTCAGTTACAGAAAAGGAATTGGCAGGGTTGCTTGGGGATGGGAGATGGAAATAAGGGAATATAAGGTCTGGTGAAATTCATTGAATTGTATATTTTGGATGAGTGTAGTTTATTGTACCTAAATTACACTCCAGTAAAGTTGCTTTTAACAAACCTATTGCTACTACAAGTAATGTAATAAAGAACCTTTACGTATGTGTTCATTCTCTCCATCTCCACGTGTTTTCTCAATTACTTGTTACAATTTCATAGTATTTAACTGTTTTCCTTCCGAAAAGAATGATTTTGGTACAAAATCCAAAAAGACGCTCATTTATTTAGTTGTCCATTTGGTTTTTGTCGTCTCCCTCACCCTACTTCCTGCCCCTAGGAGAGAACAGGACCCTTGTCTGTTTCATTCCCTATTTCATCTTGCACTTTTCCTCAGAGCACAAAATGGTGGTTGCACTGAGTAGGTGTTCAATAAAATATCTGTTGAAAAAAAGAGCACTAAAATGTGTATGTTCAAGCTTCACACCTAGGGATTCTGATTCAATATGTCTGTGATAGGTTCAGGGAATCTGTATTTTTAGTAAGCTCCTCCAGGCAATTCTGGTCATAAACCAGGTGAAGAACAATGCTTTAATTCTGGCCTCCCAACTTGTCACTCAGGTCACTACAGGGGCCTTCTTCATCCTTCCTGCAACCAGCTTCTCTTCTTAAAACACTGCAGTGTTGGGGTGCCTGTGTGACTCAGTTTGTTAAGAGACTGCCATCAGCTCAGATCATCATCTCAAGGTCCTGGGATGGAGCCCCATGTCAGGCTCCCTGCTCAGTGGGAAGTCTGCTTCTTCTTCTCCCTCTGCCACCTGCTCCTGCTCTTCTCTCTCTCTCTCCCTCTCTCTCTCTCTCTCTCTGTCTCTCTCTCTCTCAAATAAATAAATAAAATCTTTAAAACAACAACAACAAAAAAACCCCACTGCTGTGTCGTGGTAGATTGTTTCCCAAAATGGCCACAACCATTCCATCCTGAATGCCTCTTTTCAGTGCCATTTCTCAACTCCTCCTATCAAGAGGTGGAGTGCACTTCTCTCCCCTTGAATCTCATCTGGTTTTGTAACTTGCTTTGACCGATAGAATGTGAAACAAATGATACTGTGTGTCGGTTCAAGGCCTAGGCCTTAAGAGGCTTTGCAGTCTCCAGTTTTGCTCTTTTTTTTTTAAAGATTTATTTATTTATGATAGACAGAGAGAGAGAGAGAGAGAGAGAGAGGCAGAGACACAGGAAGAGGGAGAAGCAGGCTCCATGCCGAGAGCCCTACGTGGGACTCAATCCCGGGACTCCAGGATCGCGCCCTGGGCCAAAGGCAGATGTTAAACCGCTGAGCCACCCAGGGATCCCTCCAGTTTTGCTCTTTTGGAAGCCATGTGGTGGAGAACTGAGGCATCCAGCCAAAAAACTCCACCAAGATCCCAGGCATATGAGCAAGTGAGGCCCATTTGGGATCCTTTAGCCTTTGTGGGACCATGCCCGCCGACACCACACAGAGAGGAGTCCAGCTGCCTCTGCTAAGCCTTGCCCAAATTCCTAACCAACAGAATCATGAGCAATTAAATAATACTTGTGTTAACCCCCTAAATTTTGGAGTAGATTTTTGTGGTTATAAAAAACTAAAACAGATGTTACTACAATGATTTCAGGATAAAGTCCTATATCCTTAAAGACCTTGAAAGGTCATCTCTCTAAACTCACCTCCCAGGGCACCTGGGTGGCTCAGTTGGTTAAGCACCTGCCTTCTGCTCAGGTCATGATCTCAGGGTCCTGGATGAAGCCCCACTTTGGGCTCCCTGCTCAGTGGGGAGCCTCCATCTCCCTTTGTCCCTACCCCTGCTCATGCTCTCTCTTTCTCATATAAATAAAATATTTTTTAAAAATAAAAAATAAACTCATCTCCTGCCCTAACACTCCCCAATCCGGCCAAACTTACCTAAGCCCCTAGGCTACAAATGTTATCTCACTGTGCTCTTGACTTTGGAGTAAGAGAGCCCTAGGGTTGTCCAAATTGTGTGGCTTTGGTTAAGTTACCAAAACTCTTTTGGTTTTATTTTTCTCATCTTTGAAACAAGAATAATAATAAAACTTAACCTCACACGTCACAAGACCGTGGTGTGAATTCATCAAGAAAATGTATGACAAGCATTTAAAACAGCACCTAGCACATAGCACACAGTAACTGTTAGTAGAATAATAATAATAATAATAATAATGCCATCCTGTAGTTGTTTATACATCTTCCCTATAGAAGGTAAGCTCTGTGAGAACAGCAGAAACCATACTTTGTCCATTCTTGAGTCCCCAGTGTCAATAAATAATTGTCAGATACATGAATGAATGAATGAATGAATCAGCAAGAGAATAAGTAAACTTATTTGTGATGTGATATAAATGAACAGAACTGCTAAATATACGTAGATTGATGTCGACCTCTCATTCCTTAAATTCCTTAAGAACAGAGCTTCAGGTGTTAATAAACACTATGGTGGTAATCATTTAGCAAAATACAAGTGTATCAAATCCACACGTTACCCTTTAAACAGTATGTCAGTTATATCTCAATAAAACTGGGGGAAAAAAGAAAAGAAAGAACAGTGCTTCAGGCATTCGTTAGCTCCACTTATTATGAAATGTGGTAAAGTCATCTCAGGATCCTGATTAGATAGAATCATAGAGCATGTTGAACCTGATTCTTTGATTATGGGATTTGTCTTTGTTTTTGTTTTTGGCTTTTTTCTTCCAACATAAATACTATAGTTTGGGATCTCAGTTAATTGTTTTTCTGAAAGGGCCACAGAAATCTCATAGTTTTGTTATTTCTATGGGCTTTGTCTTTAATGTGTATCATTTATTTGTTTATAACAAATTGTACTGTTGTGATGGAGGGGGAGGCCTTTCAGTGGGGGTTTTTTTGTTTATTTATTTATTTATTTATTTATTTATTTATTTATTTATTTATTTTTGCAGAGGAAAGACAATTTTCTATTTACCATTTCCACACAAGCTTCTGCAAGGCTCTTCATTTTTGTTTTTGATGACAAACATGAACAACCGCCGGTAGTCAAGGAGATAGGATCATTACTGCAGTCTGAGAGCTGAAAACATTCAGATGTGTCACATTATTAATTAATCTGCTGCATTATTTTTCCATCTTCTCTTCATGCACAGTCCCTTGCTACCCTGGTTATTAACAAGTAGTATAATTTATCCCTCAGAGGCCCTCAGAGTGACATAATTGTATTTTTAAAAACAGAGCTACAAAACAAGGCAGGAAAACATCATATATTTTACCACACCAGAGCCTACTTACATAGTTAAATAATCAGGTGTTTTATGAAAATTTAATGTCGACTTACAATTGATTATGTAACATGAAAATAACCATGGGAGATGGAAATTATTGAGTTTGGGGTTTTGTTTTATTGGTTTTTTTGGGGGGGTTGTATTTTCACAAAAAGAATCTTAACTTTTTCCACACCATACTCATTGTTTCCACTTCCTTTCCCTCCAATCTCTCTTACACACACTCCAGTGAGGCTTTTGTCCTTACTTCTCTGCTGAAATTCCTCTTGTCTGAGTCCTTAGGGACCTCCATGTAACCAAATCCCTTTTTCACCTTGTTCTACCTGAAAGACTTTCTTCCTTTGGCCTCTGGACTCTTCTCCTACCTCGCTGGTTATTCCTTATCAGTTTCTTTTTAATTTTTTTATTTTGGAATAATTTAGAATTCACAAGTCACTGCCAAAATACTAGAGAGTCTCATGTACCCTTTACCCAGCTTTCCCGAACGATAGCATCTGACATATCATAGTTTATAATCAAAATCAGGAAACTGATATAAGGCAACTACAAACCAGTCTTGCATGTGTATATTATTTTTACAGATTTATTTATTTGAGAGTGACATCAGGGGCGGTGAGGGGCAGAGGGAGAAGTAAAGAAAGGCTCTCAAGCAGACTCCCTGCTGGACGTGGAGCCCAACGTGGGGATCGATATCATGACCCTAAGATCATGACCTGAGCCAAAATCAGGAATCAGTCACCTAACCAACTAAACCACCCAGGCACCCCATCTTACATGTGTTTATTTTGAGAGGAGGTGTAGAGTATAGATTCATGTAACCATATAATCAGAACACAGAACTGTTTCATTGCTGCAAAGAACCCTTCCCTTTTATAGTCAAACTCTATCCTTAGCCCTTGGAAGCCACTAATCTTTTCTCATCACTAAAATTTTGTCATTTCTAGAGTATGATATAAATGGAATCTTTTATATCCAGATTGGCTTTTTTTTAATTCAGCATAATACCCTTGTACCATGAGGTAAAAAAAGCAATTCAAGTCACTATGTATATCAAGAGCATATTCCATCTTCTAGCTGAGTAATATTCCATTGAATCGATGTACCACAGTTTATCTATTTGTCAATTAAGGGACATATGCTTGTTCAGAGTTCTTGGCAATTACAAATAAATCTATGAATGTTACCTATAGGTAATTTCTTTTTGATTGCTTTCAAAATTTTTCTCTTTGTCTTTGGTTTTCAGAAATTTGATTATGTTGTATCCAATTGTGGACTTCTTTGGGTTTATCCTGTTGCAATTTGCTCAATTTCTCAATTTTTTAGGGTTTAAAATTTGTTTTATCTATTAATTTGAGAATGAGAGAGAGAGAGAACAGGAGCAGCAGGGCGGTGGAGCAGAGGAAGAAGCAGACTCCCTGCTGAGCAGGGAGTGTGATGTGGGGTTTCATACCAGGACCCTGAGATCATGACCTGAGCTGAAGGCAGACACTTAACCTACTGAGCTTGGTTTTTTAAGTTTATAACATTTATTTATTTATTTGTTTATTTGTTTATTTATTTATTTATTTTTATGTTTATAACTTTTATTAAATGTTATTATTGTCCTGCAGGTCCCTGAGGCTCTGTTCATTATTTTTCAATCCATTTTCTTTCTCTTGTTCATGCACGGGCTGCTCAGAGGTCTGCCCAGGATTTCATAGTTTTAAAAATCCTTTAGCTCCCTTTCTCAGTAATCTTCTTTCCACTCTCTAGGTGGGAAAGAAAAGCGTGTGGCTTCATTTGTGATATTCACTGGAAATGAGCAGGAGGTATAATCAAAATGTTTCTGTCCTGCTGATCCCCTTTTCCTGGTCCTTTGGCAGGAGTGAATGGACTTGCTTTGAGGTATTTTGTGCGCGCGTTGACATATCAGGACTTTTGGACCTCTGCAGTGCCCAGGCCATGACATATCTATATAGGAGATTTAAAAAAAACGGGGGACTCACTCCTAGGCTGTTCATTAAGTTGTGAGGGTCCTAATCAGTCTACCTTTTCTCCATCTTCCAGAGCCTTCTAACTGTTGTTTTAGCAATGTTGTCCTGGGTTTTCTTCTAATGAGTAGGTTGGATAAGGTGGAAGGTGTTTACTCCACCCATTATTAGCTTTTGTTGCTGGTTCTTTCTCCTATTCCCCAAGCTTCCCTCTTCAGATCTCTTTTCTTCTCTAGCTACATTTATCCCTAGCTGATCTCATCAAATACTGTGACTTGAATTACTATCCGAAATCGCTCTCAACCATCATAGCTCTGTCATGAGTGCTCTCCTGAACCTCGGACTCACATATCCAACCACCTTAGATGTCTAATAGACATCTCAAACTAAACACTTCTGGAATGAAATTCATGATTCTTCTGTCCAAATGTGCTCTTTACCTTTTCTTCACCATCTCACTAAATAGCAAAACTTTCTTCCATCAGGTGCTTAGATCACTTCTGAATCCCCTCTCTTTCTCTATCTTAATTCAATTAATCAGTACATCTTATTGGCTCTACCTTCAAAATAAAACTGAAAGCTGGGGCACCTGGGTGGCTCAGACAGTTAGGCATCAGCCTTCGGCTTGGGTCATGATCTCTGGGTCCTGAGATTGAACCCTATGTTGGGCTCCCTGCTCAGTGGGGAGTCTGTCTCTCCCTATTCCTCTCCCCCTGCCCCTAACCCTGCTTGTGCTCTCTCTCTCTCTCAAAAAAAAATCCTTAAATAAATAAGTAAATACATACATACATACACGCTTGCATACTAAAAGCCCACTTATTTCCCCGGTGACCTTCCTGATCCAATATCTCTCACCTGGATTATCAGAATAGCTTTCTAATGGTCTCCCTGCTTCCATTCTTGCCTTCACTATAATCTGTTCTTCACTCCACAGTAACCCTTATTACGTGAAAATCATGTCTCACCTCTGCTCAAGACTTCCTTAGAGTCCGTATCATGTTCCTACCTGTTCTGCTGCTGCCTCCCTTCTTGCCTCGATTTTGTGCCAATCTCTGTCTTGCTCACTGTGCTCTACCTACACCTTTGTGTTGTTCTGAGGACATTCCAAACATTTTCTGCCTTTTAGTACCAGCATTTAACTGTTGCTTCTGCCTGGAATGCACTTGCTCGCAATAGCCAAGTGGTCTGGTCCCTCACTGCCCTCGGGATTCTACTCAAACATCTCCTTCTCAGAGGGGCCCTCCCTGACTCCTCTTTCTAAAACAGTACCCCTGCCTCTCTCCCTCTCTTTATCCTGATTTAGTCTTCTCCTGAGCATTTGTCCCAGCTATCCATTGTTACCCAACAAACCACCCCCAAAATTTAGTGGCTTGAAACAACAACCATTTTATTTGCTCAAAATGTTGTGGGATAGAGATCTAGGCATTCTGGAGCCTCACCAGAGATGGAATTTTTAAAAGATTTTATTTATTTATTCATGAGAGACACACAGATAGAGGCAGAGACACAGGCAGAGGGAGAGACAGGCTCCCTACAGGGAACCTGATGTAGAACTCAATCCCAGGACCCCAGGATCATGACCTGAGATGAAGGCAGATGCTCAACCACTGAGCCACCCAGGTAGGTGCCCCCGGGGATGGATTTAATGGCTGGGAGATGACCTCCTGTGTAAAGGGCCTCACTTCTTGCTGTTATCTGGGTTCCTCAGTTCTCTTTTCCACGATAGACTCACCACATGGCTGGCTTGGAATTCCTCATGGAGGGGTAGCCTCAGGGATAGTTGGATTTCTTACATGGGGGCTGACTTTTACCTTAGATGAAGTGAAAATTGCCAGGATTTTTAGGAGCTAGACCCAGAATTAATATGGCAGCACTTGCACAACATACTTGTGGTCAAGGAAAGAAACAAGGCAAGTCCAGACAGAAGCAGAAAGAAAATAGACTCCACCACTTAGTAGGAAGAGCAGCATGCAGGTGCAGAGAGGGAAGGAACCAATGGTGACAATGGCTAGCCTTGAAGGCTATTTACTGCAGCACTTATCCGCATCTGACATGATTCATGTTTGTTTATGGCACTAGGATGTAAATTCCATGAGACCCAGAGGCTATCTGTTTTGTTCCCTAATATATCCCCAGCGCCTGGTACCTGGTGTATAGTAGATACTCAATAATTATTCTGTTAATATATTCTGTCTAAGACCTGAAGTTAGATGACTTCTTCAAAAAAAAAAAAAACTAAATTACTATTCCTGTAATTGTCAAGCTCTTAAAAAAAAAGATTTTATTTATTCATGGGAGATACAAAGAGAGAGGCAGACACGTAGGCAGAGGGAGAGGCAGGCTCCCTACAGGGAGCCCAATGAAGGACTCGATCCCTAGACCCCAGGATCACACCCTGCACCAAAAGCAAAATGCTCAACCGCTGAGCCACCCAGGCATCCCAATTGTCAAGCTCTTTTGACACCTGGTCTGACATTTTACTACCTATCTTTAACTACAAACTCGCAATACCAGGGAACATTTACAGATTTTACCTGTGGTGAAAAAGTACACCCTAGACGAACAGAGATGGAGGTCCATAGACCTGGAAATAGGTACTCTGCTGTCCATACCAAAGCTTTGGGATATTACTTGGTTGTTATGTGAGCCTCCTCTTCAACAAAGTCACATCTGGAGCCAATGAGAACATTTCCTAGCCCTGCAGATAAGCCAGTTACAGTCCCTATTCATTCTTAACCTTTCAAGAGGTTTCAAAATGATTAAAACATTTGATTAAAGCCAAGGACAGCCATATCTATAAGATATTCATGTGACAGAAGGTAAATAGTAACTGAGCCAGTCAATTCATCAAATGGCAGAAGGCATGGGACTTTGTAACCATGAGCCCCACCCACAGCTTCTACTCAAGGGACAGCCCTTATCCATGCACCAGGAGGCCCTATGATGGCCCGCTAGCCACATATGTTTAAACTGAAGGTCAGGGACTCATCTGGCCCAAAAGCAACAAGTCCGTAGTCAGGCCAGCAATCTAGGGTTTTGCTTACCAAAAGATTAGCCAGGTCATATTCCACTCTGAGAAATTGAACTTGGAAATAGCAGAATAATCAGGCAGTTGGTGGCTCTGATGAGAGAACAGAAACTATGCAATTCCCTGCAGCAATGAGAAAGAAAGTAATGAAAAGATGCAGGCACCTGGGTGGCTCAGTGCTTGAGCGTCTGCCTTCAGCTCAGATCATGATCCTGGGGTTCTGGGATCGAGTCCCCCATCAGGTTCACTGTAGGGAGCCTGCCTCTCCCTCTGCCTATGTCTCTGCCTCTGTCTCTGTGTCTCTCATGAATAAATAAATAAAATCTTTAAAAAAAGAAAGGAAAAGATGCCCACATAACATGAAAAAGTTCTGCAGATCTAACGTACAGTGTGGTGACTATAGTTAACAATACAGTATTGTCATAGAAAACCCAAAAGACTCCACCCCAAGATTGCTAGAACTCCTACAGCAATTCAGCAGTGTGGCAGGATACAAAATCAATGCCCAGAAGTCAGTGGCATTTCTATACACTAACAATGAGACTAAAGAAAGAGAAATTATGGAGTCAATCCCATTGACAATTGCACCCAAAAACATAAGATACCTAGGAATAAACCTAACCAAAGAGGTAAAGGATCTATACCCTAAAAACTATAGAACACTTCTGAAAGAAATTGAGGAAGACACAAAGAGATGGAAAAATATTCCATGCTCGTGTATTGGAAGAACTAATATTGTGAAAATGTCAATGTTACCCAGGGCAATTTACATATTCAATGCAATCCCTATCAAAATACCATGGACTTTCTTCAGAGAGTTGGAACAAATTATTTTAAGATTTGTGTGGGAATAGCCAGGGGAATTTTAAAAAAGAAAACCATATCTGGGGGCATCACAATGCCAGATTTCAGGTTGTACTACAAAGCTGTGGTCATCAAGACAGTGTGGTACTGGCACAAAAACAGACACATAGATCAATGGAACAGAATAGAGAATCCAGAAGTGGACCCTCAACTTTATGGTCAACTAATATTCGACAAAGGAGGAAAGACTATTCACTGGAAGAAAGACAGTCTCTTCAATAAATGGTGCTGGGAAAATTGGACAGCCATGTGCAGAAGAATGAAACTGGACCTTTCTCTTACACCATACACAAAGATAAACTCAAAATGGATGAAAGATCTAAATGTGAGACAAGATTCCATCAAAATCCTAGAAGAGAACAAAGGCAACACCCTTTTAGAACTTGACCACAGTAACTTCTTGCAAGATACATCCACGAAGGCAAGAGAAACAAAAGCAAAAATGAACTATTGGGACTTCATCAAGATAAGAAGCTTTTGCACAGCAAAGGATACAGTCAACAAAACTAAAAGACAACCTACAGAATGGGAGAAGATATTTGCAAATGATGTATCTGATGAAGGGCTGGTTTCCAAGATCTATAAAGAACTTATTAAACTCAACAGCAAAGAAACAAACAATCCAATCATGAAATGGGCAAAAGACATGAAGAGAAATCTCACAGAGGAAGACATAAACATGGCCAACATGCACATGAGAAAATGCTCCGCATCCCTTGCCATCAGGGAAATACAAATCAGAACCACAATGAGATACCACCTCACACCAGTGAGAATGGGGAAAATTAACAAGGCAGGAAACCACAAATGTTGGAGAGGATGCGGAGAAAGGGGAACCCTCTTGCACTGTTGGTGGGAATGTGAACTGGTGCAGCCACTCTGGAAAACTGTGTGGAGGTTCCTCAAAGAGTTAAAAATAGATGTGCCCTATGACCCAGCAATTGCACTGCTGGGGATTTACCCCAAAGATGCAGATGCAATGAAACGCCGGGACACCTGCACCCCGATGTTTCTAGCAGCAATGTCCACAATAGCCAAACTGTGGAAGGAGCCTCGGTGTCCAGCGAAAGATGAATGGATAAAGAAGCTGCGGTCTATGTATACAATGGAATATTACTCAGCCATTAGAAACGACAAATACCCATCATTTGCTTCAACGTGGATGGAACTGGAGGGTATTATGCTGAGTGAAATGAGTCAATCAGAGAAGGACAAACATTATATGGTCTCATTCATTTGGGGAATATAAAAAATAGTGAAAGGGAATAAAGGGGAAAGGAGAAAAATAAGTGGGAAATATCAGAAAGGGAGACAGAACATGAAAGATTCCTAACTCTGGGAAACGAACTAGGGGTGGTGGAAGGGGAGGAGGGCAGGGGGTGGGGGTGACTGGGTGATGGGCACTGAGGTGGGCACTTGACAGGATGAGCACTGGGTGTTATTCTATATGTTGGCAAATTGAACACCAATAAAAAATAAATTTATAAAAAAAAAGATTCCACAAAAAAAAACCAGTATTGCATACTTGACACTTGCTATAGAGTAGAGCTTTTTTTAAAAAAATTTTTTTTAATTTATTTATTCATGAGAGACACAGAGAGAGAGGCAGAGACACACAGGCAGATGGAGAAGCAGACTTCATGCGGGAAGTCTGATGTGAGACTTGATCCCAGGACTCTAGGACCACACCCTGAGCCGAAGGCAGGTGCTAAACCACTGAGCCACCCAGGAGTCCCTAGAGTAGAGCTTTAGTGGTCTCGACATAACAACCAAATGGCAATTGTGTTAGATAAAGGATGTGTTAACTAGCCTTATCGTGGTAAACAAACCCTTTGCAGTATATACGCGTATCAAATATAAATGCTTATCAAGTCATCACATTGCACACCTCCAACTTACGCTATGTTAATATGTCAACTATACCTCAATAAAGATGACAAAACAGAATTATGGGTACTGAAAAGATGTAGATTGGGGAGACAAACAGGTAGTCAGAAAGAAGCGGATATATGGAAAATAGCTTCAGCATATTAAGATCAGAGCACAGGGATGAAGGGCCACAGGCTGTACCTCCTGCCCTCTTAGATCCCTTCCACTCTAAGCTCCAACAGGAGCCTAAGGCTCAGGCTTCCAGGCTGTGCTCATCAACAATGCATGAAGGAATTTTCTTGTGATTTTAATGGTAATATTTAAACTCGTGGTCTCTTCTGCTTATTTTCCAAGCCGGCTCAGCACCAGGAGAGCAGAGAAAAGGCATATCCTCTTGGTATGGTTCCCAGGAGTAAGAAAAGGAAGCGCAAGTCAGATCGTATCCCCTAAACCTCCAGCCAACCAAGAGAAATGTGGGAAGAAACTGAAGTTTTGATTATTTTTATTAGAGGCGATTGTATTTACTGGACTCAATTCTTCCCTTTTACTGCCCCCTTAGGTGACAATACCCCAACAGCGAGACCAAGGGAGAAAATACACTTCTTTCCTAGATTTTACAAGCATTTTCCTGGACACCCCAGGAGAGAACTCTGGCTACCATCATTACTACAATGCCAACCGCCTGGAGGCCAAGCAGGAGGCACTTTCATGCATGGGATACTGATTCCCAGAACAGCCGGCCCTGGCCTGAGATACGCTGACGAGGCTCCTCTTCCCTCGGAGAGGTTGGGACGGGTGTGGCTATTCATCGGTGATGAACTCAAGTCTTCTGGGTCTTGCCACAGTGACTCTTAACATACTCTGCCTTTTCGTACCGTTCAGAATCAATCAACCAAGATCGATGACCAAAAATTCAGTATCATTTTCAGACCTCAGCATAGAAAACTGAGCAGGGCGGAATTCTCTTTTATGTCTTGTAGCGAATGCTGCAATTGTGTGAAATACAAATAACCAATGGGTCTATATACCCCAGAAATTAAGGATTCTCTAAACTTGTGAAGGCGGAGGTGGAGGTGAGACAGTGCCGTGGGCAAGTGTGGACACACACACATGCGCGCGCACACGTATATGCACGCACCCTGTAAAACCACTGTGAGAGAAAAGCATCTGTGAGGTAACTCAAGTTGAGGCAGTTAGCTGTCATGGGCCTCTCGTTGCCTCCTTCCACTTCGGAGACTCAGGACAGGAAGGCAGGAAGCTGGGGGAAAGGAAGCTTCTGAGGCAACACGGTCATGCGCTGCCCGGTTCCAGTGTCTTCTCCCTACTTCTACCCATCCTGCCCCTCAGGATTGCATGGCATCTGCTCGGTATCATCATCCATTCTTCTCCCTTGGGCGTCAGTCTGCTCAGGCTGTCATAACAGAATACCACAGACTGGGTGGCTTAAACAACAGACATTTCTTTTCAGTTCTGGGGGCTGGTGATCCAAGATGGAGGTGTCGGGTTTTTTCTGAGACCTCTCTCCCAGGCTTGCACATGGCCAATTTCTCACCTTGCCTTCACATGGTCTTTCCTCTGTGCAGGAGGATGTCTGTGTCCTAATCTCGTCTTATGTGGACGCCAGTCATATTGGATTAGGGCCTAGTTATATGACCTCATTTTACTTAATTACCTCTCTAAAGGCCCTATCTCCAAATACGGTCACGTTCTGAGGTGTTAGGGGTTAGGACTTCAACATAAGAATTTTAGGAGGACGGGAGGCCCTGAGTGGGTTAGACAGTTGAGCATCTTCCTTCAGCTCAGGTCATGGTTCCAGGGTCCTAGGATCGAGCCCTGGATCAGGCTCCCTGATCAGTGGGGAGCCTGCTTCTCCCTCTCCTCCACACTCATGCTTTCTCTCTCTCTCTCTCTCTCTCTCTCTCTCTCTCTCTCAAATGATAAATAAAATCTTTTAAAGAATTTTAGGAGGACATAATTCAGGCCATAACACCTAGCAAGAGTGTTTATTTTATATAAAGGTATGTCAAAAACGTCCTCCTACACATCTTGACTCAAGACCAGCAATCTCCCTACATTATGCTAGGGTTGGGGAGAGTCCTAGAAGCTGCCCCTTACACTGAGGCAACGGTGCAAGGTATCTCTTTGTAGCTTGCCAAAGTTAGCACCCTCTTAATATTTCTTGGTGTGTGGATCAAATTCAGCTTTGGCTCCCTAAGACAGATGGTTATAGAAGCTTGTTACTCGGGCCCTGGGTGATTCCAATTAAGAATAACTTGTGGGAGGGACGCCTGGGTGGCTCAGCAGTTAAGCATCTGCCTTCAGCTCTGGGTGTGATCCCAAGGTCCTGGGACTGAGTCCCGTATCAGGCTCCCAGCGCGGAGCCTGCTTCTCCCTCTGTCTATGTCTCTGCCTCTGTCTCTTTGTATCTCATGAATTAATAAATAAAGTCTTACAAAAAAAGATTAACTTGTGGGAAAGGACACCAATGATCCTGGGAAGTAACTCACTGGGAAGAAAGGAGAAATTGAAATGAATCCCAAGCCCGGACCTATAGGATAAAGAAAGGTCGGCGAGGATGAAGCTCACTGGTGTGGTGTTCTGCTGGGGAGAGTTGCTCACATGTGAATGTGAACCATGGAGTGGTGACCTTTGGGCCTGTGGAAGGGACATCACTAAGACCTGTAAGGGGACCCATCCAAACATGAGTATCTTAGCTTAGGCAGAACCAGACTTCAGAAGCCATTGGGGGTGGGGGTGCACTTAGGAAGCAAGAGCAGCAGGGAATGGATCCCACTTCAGTTCTTGCTGGATGCATCCTATATATTGGTTTAGAGCAAGCTCAGAGCCCTCTGGCCAGGGTTCAAAGCTCAGCTGAGCCACTTACTATGTAACCTGGGGCAAGTTATTCTCTGTGCTTTGATGTCCTCATCTGCAAACAAGGATAGTTAGAATCCCTCCTCGTAGAGCCCTTAGGAAGATACTACAATTTATTTATTTTTAAAAAATATTTTATTTGTTTGACAGAGAGAGAGAGCACAAGCAGGAGGAGCGGCATACAGAGGGAGAGGGAGAAACAGACTCACTGCTGAGCAGGGAGCCCAAGGTGGGCTCGATCCCAGGACTCCTGAGCAGAAGGCAGATGCTTAACAGACTGAGCCACCCAAGCGCCTCAGAAGATTCAATGACTTAATAAGTTGGAATTGTGTTTGGCACATTAAGGGTTCAATAGGTGATAGTTCTTAATTATTTCTCTACCTAGTTTCAAAATTGTTATGATTTCTACCTGGGTTTTTTTTTTAACACAGGACTGATGCCCTTTGCTCTGAGTAAGCCTCAGGATTCTTGGAAGGGTGGGAGCTGGATTGGGGGCCCCTATGGGGTAATATACTGGAGTGCCTGCTTATAAGGACTGAGGAAAGAAAATAACTGAAATTTTTTTAGAATATGTGACTTTTTACCCAATTTGGTGAAGCAGGTTATGCCTAGAATATGTATCCTTTTTTCTTTGGAAAATACAGACAATAAAATAATAATCACTACATCCCCACCATCCACAGACAACCAGTTAATATTTTAACACAGTTCCTTGGACATTTTTCTATGCCTATATAAATTTTACATTGATTTTTTTCATATCAATATGCCACTTGTGTTCAATTTTACCACATTTTATGTATTTTTCTCACACACACTTTAAAAATTTTTGTTAACATGATTTTAAATGCTTTCCTGGGAGCACCTGGGTGGCTTAGTCAGTTAAGCCTCTGACTCTTGGTCTCAGCTTGGGTCTTGGTCTCAGGGTCATGAGTTCGAGCCCCACATTGGGCTCCGCACTGGGCGTGGACCCTATGTAAAAAAAATAAAACAAACAAATGAATAAATATATGCTTGCATTAAGTGCCTATGTCCTGATTTCCCAATAATCACAATTTACTGAATAGTTTGTGTATTTATTTTTAATTATTGCTTAAAATAATCACAGTAAAAACTTTTGTTCGTAAATATTTATCCCCATTTCTGGTTATTTCCTCACATTAGATTCTGATAAAGTTGCTGGATCAAAGAAAATAGATTTATTTACTTATTTATTTGAGACAGAGAGGGCATGAGTGGGGGGGAGGGGCAGAAGGCGAGGGAGAAGCAGACACCCCGCTGAGCAGGGAGCCAGATGCGGGGGGGGGGGGGGGGGGGGGGGGGGGGGTTGGATCCTGGGATGGGTAACCCTTTGAGCCACCAGGAAATAGACCTTTTTAAAGCTCTTTTTATATCATGACAATTTGCTTTCTAGAAAGGTGATACTTGTCCCCACACCATACTCTTCCCAGCACTTTGCTAATTAAATTTTGTTTAATCTTCATATTTTCATTATTTTAAAATATTTTAAATATTTAATGTTTCTCTGCATTTCCATGATTGTGAATTGCTTACTTATGTCCTTTGCCCATTTATTTTCTGTTCATTTTAATCCAATACCACGTCTATGAAAATGTTAAAGGAATGTGAGTGGAGGTAAGTTTGGGGAAAGAAAATGAGGGTGCTGTGATTTGGGAGTTGGAAGACATGCTTTGATTTGCCCCAGGTAGACCTTTTCCATGTTTCCTCTTTTCCCCAAGACCCCAGCCTTTGTCTCTGGTTGGATAGCAGGTGAATTACATGTCCAGCACAAAGCAAAGCCAGAAGGGACAGATTCTGTGGGTCAAGAAATAACAAGCCCTTTTTAGATTCAGTTCTTTACTCACAAAGACAATGAAGAGGGTAACAAAAGGTGCCAGTGGCTCCCCATGGCCAGTGAGCTGGGCAGCCCTGAAACAAAAGAGGCCAAATGACTGGAGCACAAGTGATAAGACACTCTGTTTCTCCAGAGAGTATTATAGACTGCAGCTAAGTGGTTTTATAGCCTGCAGCGCTGTTCTAAGGCAGAAAGCCTCTTAGCTATCAGCACTCAGGATATGATAAGGCAAGTGCTTTCTCACAGCTGAGTAATATTCCTCTGTGTGTGTGTGTGTGTGTGTGTGTGTACCATACCCCCTTTTTTTTAATAAGGTTTAGAGAAAACCTCATTATGTTTAAATATGCCACTGTCAGTATGCCTGGGTAGTTCAGTGGTTGAGTGTCTGCCTTCAGCTCAGGTCGTGATTCCAGGGTCCTGGGATAGAGTCCCATATCAGGTTCCCTGCGGGAAGCCTATTTCTCCCTCTGCCTGTGTCTCTCATGAGTAAATAAATAAAATCTTGTAAAAAAAATAAAATAAACACACCACTGTTTTCGCTATGTACAAGAAGATCAATGAAAACTCTGCACCTCTGGCCATTATTTTGTTGGCCAAAGTGATCCTCATTGTTATGTATCAGCACCTCTTGAGCCTCCTCAGATATTTCTGTGGCTTTGAGCCATAGTATGGCCCAAAGAGAAGGTGCTTGGAGCCACAATCGAGTACTGCCTCATGTCCAGTGGCCCCACAAAGGCCTCTAGCATTCTCAGTGACGTTCCTGGGGCTTTAGTCTGCACGGAGAACGTTAGGACTTATCTTTTTTTTTTAATTTATTTTTTATTTATTTACTTTTTCGTTCGGACTTATCTTGATGGAGGATGGCACATTTAACTAGCACAGCTAATGCGCTAGCTGGAACACTTTTCATTGTAAATGGAGTGAGACAGGACTTCAGAAGCTGACAGCACAATCCCATGACTCCTGTTGATAACTACGTCCTAAATCTCTCATACAGGGAGATGTTGCATTCTGATCACAAGCCCGAACAAAATCAGATCATCATTCCACATGACTGCAGAAAAGAAACTCTCACAATCAGCCTAAGGCTGCCATAACAAATTACCACAGACTGGGGGTGGCTTGGGGGAGGGGGTTGCTTAAACAACAGAGATTAATTGTCTCATGGTTCTGGAAGCTGGAAGTCTCAGATCAAGGTGTTGGCAGGGTTGGTTGCTTCTGAGGGCCATAAGGGAAGGATCTGCCCAGACCACTGTCTTTGGCTGCTTAGGTGACTGCCTGCTCCCTCTGTTTCTTTACAACGGCTTCCCTCTATGAGTGGCTGCATTCAAATTTCCCCTTCTTATGAGAACAATACTCCTGTTGGATTAGGGCCCACTCTGATGACCTTACTTCAACTTGATGACCTCCGCAAAGACTCTACCTCCAAATAAGATTACATCTTGAGGTACTGGAGGTTAGGACTTCAACATCTGACTTTGAAAGGGACACAATTCAACCTAATCTAGCCTAAGATTTTCCCACTTGCTCCATCACCAGTTGCTCAGTTTGGCTAATGTGGTGGTATACTCTTGGACCAAGAGGTTAGAAAAACGAATCATGAAGAAACATTCTTTTGCAACCCTAAAACCCAAAGAAGAGAACTGACAAGGCTTCAAATTCCAGATCAGAATTCTTTTTTTTTCAAGGATTTTATTTATTTATTCATGAAAGAGACACAGAGAGAGGCAGAGACATAGGTAAGAGAGAGAAGCAGGCTCCCTGTGGGGAGCCCGATGGGGGACTCAATCTGAGGACCCCGGGATCATGACCTGAGCCAAAGGCAGATGCTCAACCACTGAGCCACCCACCCATTCATCACCAGACCAGAATTCTTGAGGGACATTCTAATGCCAAACTTCAAATCTCATGATTTCAATGATGATTCCTGGAGACTAGCAGCAATCACCCTGCCCTGGAGTAATGTTAAGAAAAATGAGATAAAATCTGGAAATAAGCAAGATGGTGTCATGGTCTTTAAATACTGTGCTGGGTGATGCCTGGGTGGCTCAGTGGTTGAGCGTCTGCTTTCGGCCCAGGGTAGGATCCTGGAGATCTGGGATCGAGTCCCACATCAGGCTCCCTGCATGGAGCCTGCTTCTCTCTCTGCCTATGTCTCTGCCCCAACCCCCTCTCTCTCATAAATAAATAAATAAATAAATAAATAAATAAATAAATAAATAAATAAAATCTTTTTTAAAATGCTGTGCTGGAAGCACCATCCTATAAGCTTGACTAAGGCCCAGCTGACTCTCTAAGAGAACATAGCTTGTTTGGCATCCAGTGTACTGCTGAATAGTACTTAGATACTAGATCAGTCTATAAAGTTAGAAGGAGACTTCTAGAAATCTGGTAAATCATGAAGATTTTTTTCTGCTTGGTAGGAAAGATCCCAAAGCTCATGTGTCTTTTTCCATTTAGGGCTTTAACCAGATTTGAATCCATGGTAGCAATGTTATTTAAATAGTCCTTCTTCTTTACTAACTATATAAAGCCCTACTTCTCATATCCTCTCTGAACCAACTTGTTGACCTTTGGACTTCCTCACTAATAAATTAAGTAACTATTGGACATTGGGTCACTGCCAATTGGTATAGGAATTGGGTTTTTAATATTGCAAAAATTACACTCTGGTAATACCCTTTTCTTTTTTAACAAAACATTTCATTTATTTATTTGAGGGAGAGAGAGAGAGAGAGAGAGAGAGAGAGAAATGAGCAGGGAGGACAGGCAAGGGAGAGATAGAGAGAAGCAGGGAGCCTGACCAGCTCAGTCTCAGGACCCTGAGATCATGACCCGAGCCAAAGATAGATGCTTAACTGACTGAGCCACCCACACACCCCTGGTAGGATCCTTTTCAAGGAAGAGTTTCTTTATCAATGAGGAGGCAATAGGGTACATGACTATAAAATTGAATGTTACCATTGTTAAAATAAAAAACTGGGCAAGAGATATGGGAACTGAATTTATTTCAGCTCTCAAGAAAAGACAATGTGATAGGTTTGATAAGAGCTTACACTGTCTCAACAGGAAGTGTAAGCATCGGTCTGATGAACAGTTTGGAAAAAAAAGAAAAATTTGTAGTCCTACCAATTTAGAATCGAAACACCAGGCCCACATATAAATGTCAAGATCCTAACTTTTCTTCCTCATTGGAAAGTTTTTAAGAGTTTGACCAAATTGGTACTTCTGGTTGTCTGAATGTCTGGTTATGTAGTTATCTTGGGGGATTGTTAACAGATCAGTATAGTTTGCATTAGGAATTTTGTTCTTTGAATATCTGACTCTAGTGGCTGATTTTTGGTTGGCTTTCATCAGCCTGCACTGGTTGACTTCTCTTCTCCCACTGAGGGTTTTCATAACTTGTGGCAGATACATAACTGCTGGGAAAGTATGGTCTTCTTAGTCCTTTGTATAATGTGCTGACATATATATATTCTGAAGCCAGCTAGTATATGAAAGATATGTAGGATGTGCAAACTTAGATCCTGACTCACCAAGAAATAATATCCCTAATACCTCTGGACAGGCAGCTTATAGTATAATTAATGAAACAAACTGTAGAGCCCTTCATTTGTACAGGTCCTATACATACCCCAGAAAGGGCCCTAACAATTTGCTATTCATAATTTTGTATTATTTCTCTTTAAAAGGACCCAGCCCAATGTAAATTGGTGCAGCTGGTATGGAAAACAGTATGGAGGTTCCTCAAAAAATTAAAAATAGAACTACCATGTGATCCAGCAATGGCACATGTGGGTATTTATCTGAAGAAAATGAAAACACTAACTTGAAAAGATATATGCACCCTCTTGTTCACTGAAACATTATTTACAATAGCCAATATATGGATGCATCCAAAGTGTTCATCAGTGGACGAATGGATGAAGAAGAAGATGTACACACACACACACACACACGAATATTATTCAGCCATAAAAAAGAATGAAATATTGACATTTGTGACAACATGGATGGAACTTGATGGCATTATGCTAAGTGAAATAAGTCACATAGAGAAAGACAAATACCACATGATCTCACTTATATATGGAATCAATGCAAACAAACAAACAAAAACCAAAAATCAGGTTCATAGATACAAAGAAAAGAAGGATGGTTACCAGAGGTTGGTGAGAGTAAGTGGTGGGCAAAATGAGTGAAGGTAGTTGAAAGGTACAAACTTCCAGTTATAAAATAAATAAGTTCTGGAGATGTACAGCATGGTGACTAAAGTTAATAATATCGTATTGCATATATGGAAGTTGCTAAGAGAGTAGATCTTAAAAGTTTTCATCATCAGAATAAAAAACTCCATAAGTCAATATAGTAAGATGTTAAGTAGATTTATTGTCGTGATTATTTCTCAATATATACAAATATCGAATCACCGCATTGTACACTTGAAATTAATATAACGTTGTATGCCAATTATATTTCAATTTTAAAAAGGACCCCCCCAAAATAAAAAAATAAAAAAGGACCCAATCCAAATTGTATAAACTTCAAACCCTACTAATCCTGGGTTTCTCCCTGTCTTAGAGTGAACTGTTATTAGATATCATCCTTGGCACCACGAGAATTAGTGAGCATGTGACAGAAGTCCCAAAAAGATGTTTTCCTCTCTGGTTCACTTTCTTATCCTGATCTTAGAATGTACTATGCAGCTTGGTGTTTGTGGTAGAGAGGTGAGAAGGTGGGCATCATATGAAACCAGCAGAGCAACTCTTAGGGAAGATTTTTGTCTAGAATGAACATTGACTTTTCTCCACTTTTGTCAGGCACTGGGAAAGGAAGAGGGAGAGAAGCTGGAAAGAAATACTACTCTTCAAAGTCCCAGGAAATGTCAGGCTTGCCTAGCTATTGGCCATCTCTGTGATAATAGCCATTTTCTTGTGTAAGATTTAGGAAATGTTATCAAATATCCTTTTACTAAAACTTTTGCCTTGTGGCATCGGTTATCTTGCCCAAATCTTTCTTTTTCAGTGTTTTGAAATAATTTTTATAGTATACAGATGTCGATGAGTAGCAATTATGGTTGGAATCTTCTAGATGTCAGATTCAGACTTATTTTTTAAAAAAGACTTATTTTTTTGTCTCCATGTGTAGAGAAAACTAGAAAATATCTCTCATTTAGCTTGGGTGAAATAGCAAGCAGTTCTCTTTTGTTAATAAAATCTCAAGAAGAAAAACAAATTTCATGAACTAACATACTCTGATTAGCTCTGAGTTTTATCATAGTTTCTCCCTTCTGAAAAGTATTGAAATAGATATTTAGAAAATGGAAATTCCACCAGAAAAAAAATTTTTTAGTCCAGAAGCTATTTTTTAAAATAGTTTCCATTGGAATTGCTTTGCTGTAAAAAGTTACTGGAATTATTTTTATTTTATGCTGCTAAATCCATTCACTTCTGAGAAGTCTTTCTCTACTCTTCCACCCTCCCCACCCCAATCTGAGTTAGAAGTCTGTTTCCCCTGTTATCCTTCTTCTGTACTAACATTTGAATATTTTTTACTTGGCTTACATGGAGAATTTTGCCAACAACAGTGAATAAGATATCCAATGCTAAGAGCAGTCAGAAAAACACAGTCTTTATAACCTGATTACACACAATTTTTGATGCTTTTAGAAATAATTAGAACTGGTCAATAAGGTAGTAAAAAAATCAGTAAGAAGTGCCTAAAAGCTAAAGAATGAGAAGAATTTTGGCTCAGAAAACTATGAAAAGAAAATAACAGTTATATGCCTGTGCAATTTTTTTAACCTTCCAATCATCTTCTTTGGTACATATGTAAGACTAATGACTGAGTTGACTCCGTTGTGGTGGCCAGCCCCTGAGATGACACCCCAAAGATCTGTGCCTTCCAGTATACATTCCCTTGTTCAGTGCCTTCCCTTAATGAATTAGGGCCAGCCCCATGTGACCAATAGAGTCTAGTGGAAGACATATTGCATGATATCTGAGACTACATCTTAAGGGGCCTTGCAACTTCTGTCTTTGTCTCTTGGAGCCTTTAGATGGAGAGATCATGTGGAGAGGCCTTGAGATTTCACATAGTGTGGTTTCTGGCAGTCCCCTAGCCATTTGAGTCCTCTCAGCTGAGACTCTGCATGTTAGCATAGAAGTTCGGTTGTCCCCATAGAGCCCTGCCTTAATTTCAGATTTGTGAGCAAAGTAAAGAAACTGTTGTTTAAGCTATTATGTTTCAGGTGATTTGTTATGCAGCAATAAATAACTGAAATACTCCTCCTCTCCCTTCTCCTTCATTATCAAGTGTGTCCTTCATTGAGTGCAGAGTGAGCAAGCATTTGTCAGGTCAACTCAAGAATAGGGACTTTTCCAGCTGCTGTTGTTGGGGTAATTGACTTATTCATTTTATATATATATATACATATATATATACCTCTTCATGTCTGTCTTCTGAGAAGTAACTATGCCACTTCTGTGGTCAAGACACATGGGGAACCCAGAATTTCTTGGGAACCTGTGGCCAGGTACAAACTCCGCAACTCAACTTAGCCGAACATATCTATTAAGCTGAATATGAAGGGCAGCATTCTACAGAACAGAAGTCAAAAGAGTGTAAGTAGCAGGAAGGGTACAGGCAGAAGGAACAACCCATTTCTGTCTGGACGTTTTGGAGTTGGGACTGCCAGCACATGCTTCCTTTGTAGGACCTGCTCCCCACCCATGTTTGTAATATGAAATTCATCCTTGCAGCTGCAGCCATTAGACCAAGGGTGTACACTTGACTGATGGAGAAGCATTCTATTGTTGATTGGCCAGCAATTTATGTGGTTCTCTTCCTTGAGAATCTGAACTAAGATATAAAGAGATTGTGGCATACTTGGACAGAAAAGCCATAAGGAATCAGAGTGGGATAGCTGTTCTCAGCCACGTATATAGTGCATGCTGATGGATATGTAAAGAGAGCTGGTTTGCACACGCACACGCACACACACACACACACACACACACGAAAGTGGTGATGAGAATCCATGATGGGTAGGGAGAGAAAAAAGAGAGAGGAGCAGAAAAGAAAGAGTAAGCTAGAGAGAAAGAAAGAGCATGACAGCTCTAGTACCGGCTCTGTTCCTTGGCTTTCTAGTCCTCAGTTTTTAAATTTTAATTTAATTATTTTATTTTTGGTCGGGGGTGATGGTGGGATGGGATTTAACAGAATGGGGACTTTATCTGCCCTTTCCTTAGGGTCCCTGAAAAGATCACTGTTGGATCTAGATTTTTGTTTTAGGTTTGAGTTTCTCATTAATGAGTAATTCAAAACTATGAGCGTTTTAGGGATTATTTCTCTAAAATTAATTTTGTTGTTTGTTCATTAAGTGGAAGAGCATCACTGTGGGACAGAGCTCCCCTAGGCATCAGAAGGCCTAAAGACATATTTCTTTACTTTTTTATTTCAGACGAATCAGAAAGGAATGCATTCAGGGTAGGAGGGAGCATTGAACAATACAGGCTCTGGGTTTTTCTAGTCCCTGATCAACCACTCTCATTGTGACTATGGATTCATCCCTTAATCTCTGTAGACCTGTTTCCCACCACTACACGGTGGTCACAATGTTAACATTCTATGACTATAAAATATCTAAGGGTCTTACCCAAAACATCCTCCCATAGACCTTTCATCTCAGCTGGAAGAAGAAAAAGTATGTATGTATAGGGTAAAGACCCTATTGCCTAAGATCTGGAACTTAAATTTGCAGTAATTTCTAATACTTGAACACATGCACTTTTCTTCCTGATTGGGCAACAAAAGACAGGAAGTGAAAAAGAGAACATTCTTAATGCTCAAGTTAAGTCAGAGACTCATTTAGGACATATGCTAGATGTGAATAAGCGTGGGAAAGTAAAAAGATAACCAAATTTAAACTTGACCTGATTCACATTTGGTGTCCTACTAAGATGTCAAAATACTGTACTCAGAGAATTTAAGCAACAACTTGCCTTTGGGAGGGGGTGGGACAGAGGGAGAAGGAGAGAGAGAATCTTAAGCAGGCTCCACCCCAGCAGAGCCCCACCAGGGGTGGGGGTGGGCCTCCTTCTCACCAGCATGAGATCATGACCTGAGCCAAAATCAAGAGTCCCAGGATTTACCAACTGAGCCACCCAGGTGGTCTTTTTTTTTATTGTCACATAAGCAATACATGTGTATTGTAGTAAACTTGGCCCAAGTGTAACAAATTTTCATAGAGTATATATAAATATATAAATATATATATATATTTAATACCTTCACTATATGTTGGCAAATCGAACTCCAATAAAAAAAAAAAACCCTTCAAAGTCTATACCACTTGCTCAGAGTTGACTGTTCATCTGGCAATCCTCCACTAAGCTATAAATTGCACAAGAACCCCTTTGCTATGTAACTCCCCCCGCCCCCTCACCATATACACACTCTAGTCACTTTCTTTGATAAGGAATATAGAAAAGGTTATAAACACTTCCTTTACTAGCATGTATTCATTCATGAATGCATTTAACAAACGTTTTATCGAGCACCTAGCACGGAGCTGAGCCAGACCTAGGGAATTCAAAGGTACGTGCTCTTAAAGAGAGGCCTTCTGGCCTCAAGAAATTCACATTTCTAATAGGGAGAGAATACACAATTATTTTACTAAGTACTCGTGCAATTTTAGAGTGAGACGTACAAGAATTAAGAAAGCCCAGAAGAGAAGGCAAAAGGGAGTGTGGCTGGGGGAAGTTTCGGAGGGAGCGCCACTAGCCAGAAGATGTTGGGGTTGAGGGGGACGGGGCAGGAAGGGCCAATCACGAATTTCAGGGCCTCTTCCTGTGTCAGCCGCAACTACTGTTCCCTCACCACTTGCATCATAAAACTGAAGCTTAATGTTCAACTAGGGATCCTTCGCGCGCTTAGAACTTAGAAACTGAGAACCAAGGGCAAAAAGACAAGGCTGCAGAAGCCTGACTCTCAACGGCCGGGGAGCCCCAGAGAGTCCCTGGCGGCGCGGGGCGGGGCCGGGGGGCGGGGCCAGCGGTGCGTGCGCCGGAGCCCGAGGGCCCGCCCCTGGGGGCTGGCGCCGGAGCGGGCAGGGGATTGGTTGTGTGCCTACGTCGACCTTCCTTCATAGGTCGCGCAGGGCTGCTCGCGGGGCTTTGATTGGCTCACTGGGCGCTGAGTGGTCATTGGCTGAGATGGGTCGTCTGGGCGACTGAGAGGAAAAAGAGAAGGGGTGTTGGGCCTGGCGGGCTGACCCGGGCTGGGGAGTGCTGGGCGGTTTCGCGGGGCGGGGTCCGGAGAGCTGCGGGGCCCGGGCGCCTGGGGTTCACGCCACACTCCCCAAGAGGTGCCTGAAGGAGCGGGCCGGCGAGGGGTGGCGGTCCGCAAGCAGGGACCATGGGGTGCTTCTTTTCCAACAGGCGGAAGGCTGAGAAGGAGTCGCAGCCCGAGGGCGAGGGGGAGCGGCCGAAGCAGTACAGCTGGGACCAGCGCGAGAAGGTAACCCAAGTCCGGTGGCCGCCGGGCTCAGCCCTCTCGAGAGCCGCTCGACGAGGGTCCCTTGCGGCCCGGGCCGATCCGGCAGCTGCAGCGCTCGCGCGCGCCCTCCTTTCTCAGCGCGAGTAGTCGAAGTCGGGGGGGAATGACTTTTTGGGGTGCGATGAGATACAGCGCTGGAGAGGGCGCCACGGGGAACTGTGAAGCGCTGGAAGGGGCCTTAGAGCTCAGGGTCAGAGCCCTGGGGGCTTTCCCTGCAGTCCGAGGGTGGACTCCAGGGGAGGAAGGAGAGCCGTGAATGCCCCGAATCTCAAATCTGCTCATTTCACCGGCAGCGCCCAAGCGGGGTTTGGTCCAGTCGTCGAGTTACACGTGGGACCGATTCTCAGCTTTTTTCGCGGCTCATGTTCGTCTGTGGCTGTTTTCTCTTTTGTCTGCCCTAGCCGTTGAATCACTTTGGTGCCTGATGGTATATTTCCACTCCTGAATTCTCGCAGTTCCGAAGTGGACTGTCGAACGTACGCCTTTGCTTTTCCTCCTCTTCCAGTTGTACAGAAGGAATAATGAAAATTGAATCAGTGTTGGGACGTATGTCAAGACTGTATGGTGACAATAACCAGCATAAACCAGGCAATATGTGACTATTGTTTTCAATGAATGAAAACGCCCTTCATTTTACTTTGTATATAGCCAGAAATGAGAAAGCTTTGGGACGTCCACTGGTGTTGCACAAAACACACTTAGTCATAAATTTCATCGTGTTTCCTCTTTCTACATAGTTCTGCATTTGTGCTTAGTAAAATACTTTGATACACTTGTCAAGTATTTTTCTTTTCCAAACGAAAAGACTTTTTTAAAGATGTTATTTGTTTATTCATGATAGAGAGAGAGAGAGAGAGGCAGAGACACGGGCAGGGGGAGAAGCAGGCTCCATGCTGGGAGCCCGCCGTGGGACTCGATCCTGGGACTTCACGCCCTGGGCCAAAGTCAGATAGATGCTAAACCGCTGAGCCACCCAGGGATCCCCAAAAAGACTTTTAAATAAACGTTAAGAACAGTTACGTCCTTGCTTAATGCAACATATCTTCACCCATGAATACTTTGGAGTAAAGTTTGTATTCATGTTATGATTTCATAGACCTCCCTGCATGACTTTCAGTCACAGGAATGTTATTCATATAAACTAAGTTCTCCAAGTGTAAGCAATGCGAAGCTTTTTGCAGAATTCTGAGCTGCACCTTTCTTCCTTGTTTTTCAGATCCTTCTTGGATTGCATGGTATATTTATTGTCCTCTTATATATATATATTTGATAGCATCATTTTATTGTGTAGGAATGAAAAATACTGTGCTTTCTGGTGTACAAGAAGTTTGCACTTAAAGTTATTTAGTGGACAGTTTTTAAAAGAGTCATTTCCTCAGCCTTAGTATTTCTTAGTATTTCTCTTTAATCTTGAACTGGCTGCCATAGAGAAGCTTGTGTATTTGATTTTTATTTTAGCTTTTTATTTTGAAATCTTAGGCTAAAACTAAAGTGCTTTTATTAATTTTTTTAAATTTAGTGTAGTCTCAGTTGCCCTTTGACTCATTACTTTGTAAAAAATGATTTTGTGGTTAGCGTTTATTAACAATGTTCAGGTTAGTCAGAATTGCATATGTCAATCTTTCTCCTTTTTTAAGATTTTATTTATTTATTAGAGAGAGAGAGAGAGAGATCTCGCACATGCGTGCGCAGTGGGAGGGGAGAAGCAGAGGGAGAGGAACAAGCAGACTCCAGGCTGAGCACAGAGCCAGATGCAGGTCTTGATCCCAAGACCCTGAGATCATGACCTGAGTGGAAATCAAGAACCAGTTGCTCAGTGGACTGAGGCACCCAGGTGCCCCTTTTTCCTTTTAGATACATGAATGTATACTGTGATTTTTTTCTTTTGCTTTTTGGCTAAGTAAATATATCGAAAAATAGAACAGTGGACACCAACATCCAAACTTTCCCCCCCATATGAGCCGTATAGTAAACCTTCTTTCTTTTTTTTTTTTCGTATAGTAAACTTTCAATTGTAGACACTGTTTTGAGCTTACAAGGAACATTTTGGGAGAACACTAGTAGGGTACTGTAGATGTAGAGGTGTAAGACATTATTGGATATGCAAAATAAGCTCATACTTCTGCATATGTGCGTAATCAAAGTTAAAATATTGATCAACTCACCTAATCAGAATTTTTCTTAATAAATGGACATTATATTCTGAAAACAACCCAGTTTAAAAATCTGCTGGACTATTAGAGAAAGAGAATTACTAGCTTACATTTTGAGACAGTGGAGGTACCACATTTCCCAACATTGCTTTTTTTTTGTGATTTTTTCTTTTTTGTTTTGAAATCATTAGGAGTTCACTCTAGGTGTCTCATTTATAGTGGCTAAATTTTATATGATTTTAAATATTTTTTCTAGTTCTTTATCTCTTATGAAGCCAATTTAGGCTAGTGTGCAAATGTTCTATATTAGCCCAGTGGTAATTCTACTGAGTTTAGCATGGTCTTGCTTGCTCCTAGAAGATTTTAGTTGTACCTTAAAAGGAACAGAATGCAAATACAGTCCAGAGAATAGAAGTGAGATATGTTTTAAAGTTACATCAGACAACTACCATTCAACTTTAGATGTAAAAACATAATGCATTGCCTGAAAAGT
Source organism: Canis aureus (assembly GCF_053574225.1). NCBI lineage: Eukaryota > Metazoa > Chordata > Mammalia > Carnivora > Canidae > Canis > Canis aureus. The sequence goes on along the minus strand of NC_135649.1, from coordinate 83,958,762 downwards.
TTCCTTGCAACTTGGAAAAGTGGTGTTTAAATTTTTCCTTAGGTTGTGTAATCAGAGTATCTTTGTTCAGAGGCACCTTCTGGGTTTTGCGTTTTGAGTTGTGTAATTGGGTCAGTCTTAGGGGACTGAAGCTAGGAGAAATTGTCTCAATTAGAATGTTTGGAGACTAAGTGTTGTCATGGCAACTAATACACTGTAATCAACAGTGTATGAAGCTTATTTTCTATTGTTGCTAACTTTGAAAAAATGAAAAGCTTACTGTACAATTACTACATTGGCATGAGAAATATTTTGGGGTTGTAAGATTTTTTTTAATTTTTAAAAATTTTTAAAAATTTTATTTATTTATTCATGAGAGACAGAGAGAGAGGCAGAGACACAGGCATAGGGAGCCTGCAGGGAGCCTGATGTAGGACTCGATCCCAGGACCCTGGGATCATGCCCTGAGCCAAAGGCAGACTCAACCACTGAGCCACCCAGCCGTCCCGAATTTTTTTTTATTTAAATTCAAGTTAATTAACATATAGTGTATTATTAGTTTCAGGGTTAGAATTTAGTGATTAATCAGTTGCATATGACACCCAGTGCTCATTCCATCATGTGCCCTCCTTAATGCCTATCACCTAGTTAAACGATCCTCCACCCACCTCCCCTCCCCACCCTCTATTTGTTCCCTATTGTCAAGAGACTCTTAGGGTTTGCCTCTCTTTCTGTTATTACCTTATTTTATTTTTCCTTCCCTTCCCCTTTGTTCATCAGTAAAATTCCACATATGAGTGAAATCATATGGTATTTGTCTTTCTCTGACTTATTTCACTTAGCATAGTACCCTCTAGTTCCATCTGTTTTTAAATCATTTGGACAGAAATGCTTTTATCCTTTTTTGCCTGTATGCTGCCTCTCATAGCTAGGCAACCTATTCAATATATAAGTACTCAGACACCAAGGAAGACTCAAAATTATAAAAATTATCCCTGCCCTTAAAGAGCTGACTGCTTTTATTGAATTAAGACAGGAAATATTTAAGTACAAACAAGGAAAAGATGAGAGTATAGAAAAGTAATTTTCATTTTCTAGTTATTCATACCAATACTCCTCCTAGAAATGAGGATTAGTTCTCTGAACAGTGATGGCATAGGTATGAAAATTGTGAATTTGAGTATGGGCAACACATCTTGTGTCCATTACAATTGTCTCATATTTGATAGAAATAAAACTAAACAAAAGCCTTATGCCAGAAATTCAGGTAATTGCATTTTATTTGCTATCTGTTTCATGACTTTGGATAAAGCAGTCAATTTGTGCATTTCAGGTTCCTTGGCTGTAAAATGGAACAGTGCTAAAGATTTCTCTACTATTTAACAAGGCAAAGCCCTGTCTTGACAAAAGGAGGTTAGACAATAATGGTCACTTCTTTTTAAAAAAAAAAAAAGATTTATTTATTTATTCATGAGACAGAGAAAGAGAGAGGCAGAGACACAGGCAGAGGGAGAAGCAGGCTCCATGCAGGGAGCCTGACGTGGGACTGGATCCTGGATCTCCAGGATCACGCCCTGGGCTGAAGGCGGTCCTAAACCACTGAGCCACCCGGGCTGCCCGATAATGATCACTTCTGAAGATAGCACTCAGACCACAGATTGGGGAGCATAGAACCAGTCTTATTATAAAGCAGATCATAAATTCCTGGGGTTGTTCATCATTGGAAGAAGTGGCTTTGTGAGGAACCCATCTCATTAGTCAAAAGATTCAGACAGAGATTGGATGGCCACCTATTAGAGAAAGAAGTGTCCACATTGAGTAGGGGGCTAGATGCTGTTTTTAGCCTTTTAAGTATGTAAAGTACATATTCTAGGTATCGATTGCTGCATACCAAACCACTCTCAAACTCAGTGGCTTAGAATAATAGCAAGTACTTATATTGTTTACAACTCAGTGATTTGTGTAGGGCTTAGCAAGGTTGGCTGTCTGGCATCAGATGCAGCAGCTTGACTAGAGGCTAGAGGATCCGCTTTCAATATGGCTTTAATAACAGAGCTAGCTGGTAAGTTAATCCTGGCTTTTGGCTAGGGTGAGGGCTAGGGGCCTCTTTATGTAGCCCAGGCTTCTGCACAGTATGATGGCTGGGTTCCAAGGGCAAGTCCTAAGAGACTGAGGGAAACTTAGTGGCTTTTTCTAACTAGCCTCTGAAGTGATGTAGCATCACTTCTGCCACATTCTGCTGGTTGAGGTAGTCGCATATGTGCACCCATGTTCGAGGGGAGGGGACTTTTCATGGGAGGTGTGTCAAAGAATTTGCATGTTTTAAATCTCTTATGTAAAGTTGTTGTTACCATTTTTTGAAGAAGATAACTAGCTTTTTGTTTTATTCATTTTAAAAGCAGCTTTATCTCTAATCATCAGGGAAATGCAATATAAAACCACAATGAGGGGCGCCTGGATGTCTCGGTGTTTAAGCATCTGCATTCAGCTCAGGTCCTGATCCCTGGATCCTGGAATCGAGTCCCACATCAGGCTCCCTGTGAGGAGCTTGCTTCTCCCTCAGCCTGTGTCTCTGCCTCTCTCTGTGTGTCTCTCATGAATAAATAAATGAAATCTTTAAAAAAAAAATAAAACCACAGTGAAGGACCCCTGGGTGGCTCAGTTGATTAAGCCTCTGACTCTCCATTTCGGCTCAGGTCATGATCTCAGGGTAATGAGACAGAGCCCCATGTTGGGCTCCGTGCTCAGCAGGGAGCCTGCTTGAGACTCTTTCCCTCTTCCTCGGCTTCTCCCCCTGGTCACTTGCTGTCTCTCTTTCTCACTCTAAAATAAATAAATTTTTTAAAAAAACAATTAGATAGCACCTCACACCTGTCAGAATGGCTAAAATCAAAAACTCAAGAAGCAACAGTGTTGGCCAGGATGTGGAGAAAAGGGCGTCCTCTTGTATTGTTGCTGTTGGTGGGAATGCAGCCTGGTGTGGAATACAGAATGGAAGTCCTTCAAAAAATAAAAAATAGAACTACCCTACTATCCAGTAAGTATAAGTAAGTGTAAGTAAGTATGAGTAAGTACCCTACTGCCCAAAGAATACAAAAACACTAATTTGAAGGGATATACGCACCCCTGTGTTTGTTGCAGCATCATTTACAATAGCCAGAGCTGGAAGCAGCCTGAGTGTCCCATCAATAGATGAAGGATAAAGAAGATGTGGTGTATATATATATAATGGAATATTAGCCACAGAAAGAGTGAAATAAAAAAAATCAAAAAAAGAAAAAAAGAAAGAATGAAATCTTTCCATTTGCAACAACATGAGTGGAAGATAGGGAGTATAATGCTAAGTGAAATGAGCCAGTCAAAGAAAGACAAATACCATATTCTTTCACTCATATGTGGAATTTAAGAAACAAAACAAATGAACAAAGGAAAAAAAACAAACCAAAAAATAGACTTATAACTGTAAAGAACGAAAAGATGGTTACCAGAGGGGAGGTGGGCAGGGGGGATGGGTAAAATAGGTGAAGGGGATCAAGAGTACACTTACCTTGATGAGCTCTGGGTAATATATGAAACTGTTGAATCACTGTTTTTTTTTAAAGATTTTATTTATTTATTCATGAGAGACAGAAAGAGAGGCAGAGACACAGGCAGAGGGAGAAGCAGGCTCCTCTCAGGGAGCCAGACATGGAATTCCATCCCGGGCCTCCAGGGTCACACCCTGGGCTGAAGGTGGCGCTAAACTGCTGAGCCACTGGGACTGCCCTCTGCTGAACTTTTTTAAAAGTGTCTGCACTGCCAACTGTTAAGGATTCAAATTTCTTCACGTACATAAAGTTTTGATAAAGGGGAAAAGCACAGAGTGAGAAGTATATGGGACTGGGGTTTTAATTTATATTCTACACACCAGTATACCTCATTGGTAAAGGCAATGAGGTATACTTTTCCAAGCTTTTCCAGCTCTCAATTTCCTAAGATCCACTCCAGTTCTCTAATTCTCAGGGTGGGGTGGGGGAAGCGTTGCTAGCAGCATTCAGGCAGATCTGGGTCAACAAAGGGAATGTAAAATTAGATTAAGATTAGATGACATGGAAAATCCTTTTCAATCCTAAAATTTCATAATTCTATTTCATAGTTATATATTTAGCAACATGGTGAACTAATATAAATACAGGTCTTCACCTTCTTTTGTTCTCAGTGTACATAAGATCAAGGTACTGGTATTATTTCTATAATTACATGGCACTGCCATTTTATTTATGAAATAATCTTTCAGCTATAATAGCTGCGTAGTCCTGAAACTGATTTAACAAAGTTGAAATTTTAAGTAATTTTATTTTAATTGAAGTGCAATTTACATGGATAATTTACATTTTATCTGTCCACTAGACACAGAGAGAGACAGAGACATAGGCATAGGCATTTACATTTTATCCATCCATTAGACAGAGAGAGAGACAGAGACATAGGCAGACATAGGCTCCCTGCAGGGAGCCCAATGCAGGACTCAATCCTGGGACTCCAGGATCATGTTCTGAACTGCAGACACTCAACCACTGAGCCACCCAGGCATCCCAATCTACCCTTTTACTTTTTTTAAGATTTTTATTTATTCATGAGAGACACAGAGAGGCAGAGACATAGGCAGAGGGAGAAACAGGCTCTCCGTAGAGAGTCTGATGCAGGACTTGATCCCAGGACCCCGAGATCATGCCCTGAGCCAAAGGCAGATGTTTAACCACTGAGCCACCTAGGCATCCCAGAAATTTGCCCTTTTAAAGTATATACTTCTGAGTTTTGGCAAATGAACATAGTCGAGTAACTGATCACCACAATTGAGATATAGAACAGTTTTATCTCCCCACTCCCCAAATTTCATCATGCTCCTTTGTAGTCGACTCCACTCCAGCCTCTGATCAGTTTTTATCCCTATAGTTTTGGGGGTTTTTTGGACTTATTTATTTATTTATTTATTTATTTATTTATTTATTTTTAAAGATTTTATTTATTGAGAGAGTGAGAGGGAGAAGCAGACTCTCTGCTGAGTGGGGAGCCCAATGCAGGGATCAATCCTGGGATTCCAGGATCATGACCTGAGCTGAAGGCAGATGCTTAACTGACTGAGCCACCCATGCACCCCCCACACACAAAGTTTTTTTTAAGTAATCTCTGCACTGGCACATGGGGCTCAATCTCATGACCCTATTATCAAGGGTTCCATGCTCTACCAACCTAACCAGCCGGGTGCCCCATCCCTATAATTTTGTCTTTTTGAGAATGTCATATTACATGAAATCATGTAATATGTAACCTTTTGAGTCTGCCTTCTTTCATTTAGCATGATACCTTTAAAGTTCACCCATGTTGTTGCATGTATCAGGAGTTCGTTTTTATTGTTGAGTAGTATTCCACTATATGGGTGTACCATGTTTATCCATTCACCAGTTGAGGAACATTTGGCTTGTTTTCAGTTTTGAAAGCCAAATAAATTTTTAATTATGAAGAAAGCTACCATAAATATTTGCATACAGGTTTTTGAGTGAGCATAATTTTTCATTTTGTTTGGGTGAATACCTAGGAGTAGGATTACTGACTCATGTGGAAATTGTATATTAAACTTTTTAAGAAACTGCTAAACTATTTTTCAAAGTGGCTATGCCAGTTTGCATTCTTACCAGCAATGTATGAGATCCAGTTGCTATGCCACCAGTACTTGGTATGGTCAGGTGTTTTTTTATTTTTTAACTTTAGCCATTCTAATAGGCATGTAGTAGTATTTCATTGTGGTTTAACTTGTATTTCCCTGATGACTAATGATGTTGAGCATTTTTCCATATACTTAGTTGCCACCCATATATTTTCTTTGGTGAAGTGTTTATTAAAATCTCTTGCCCATTTTTTACCGGATTGTTTTCTTAATTGAGTTTTGAGACTTTTTTTATATCCTGGACACAAGTCTCTTGTCATATATGTGTTTTGCGATTTTTTTCCCAATTAATTATTTGAATTCTCTTAACAGTGTCTTTTGAAGAACAAAAATTTTCTATTTTGATAAAAGTCTAGTTTTCAATTTTTTCTTTTATGGATTGGGTTTTTGGTTTCACATCTAGAAAATCTTTGCCTGACTAAGAATACAAACATTTTCTCATCTATTTTATTCTAGAGTTTGTAGAGTTTTTGATTTTACAGTTAGGTTCTATAATCCATTTTGAATTAATTATTTGAATGAATTAATGGTGCAAAATGTGAGAGGTTCTTTTAATTTTTTTACATATAGATTTCCAATTGTTCCAACACTATTTGTTGAAAAGACTTCTTTGTTTATTGAATTGCCTTTGCACCTTTGTCAGTGTATATGTTAGTCTATTTTTGAATCCCTATTCTGTTTTATTGATTTATGTACCTAGTAAACATTGTTTTCTGCTTGAATATGGTTACACATGAAGAAGCAATCAAGAAAATACTTAGGAGTCAGACTGCCTGGGTTTGAAACTCAGCTCAAGCATTTACTGTGTGTGACTTTGGGCAAGTTATTTAGCCTCTGGGTACCTAAATTTTCTCATCTGTAAAAGAGACAATAGTACACAACTCTCATAGGGGTTTTTATGAATATTTTTAAAAAGATATTATTTTTTTGGGAGTGTAGACATGCAGGGATGGCGGGGCCAAAGGGGAGGGAGAGGGCTGGCGGAGCCCAAAACAGGGTTGGATCTCAGGACCCTGAGATCACAACCTGAGTTGAACTCTGAGAGTCAGATGCTCAACCAACTAAGCCACCCAGGTGCCCCTGGGTTTTTATCAGTATTGAGTAAATGATTATAAAGCACTGAGAATGGTGCCTCGTACCTATATGGTGCTGCTTATACTGCTCAGCTTTATTTTGGAACTCTGTGCAGACAGGCTTTCCATTAAAATTAACAAATTCCATTATTTCATCTCAGGTTATCATTTTGGAAGTTAAACTGTAGAGGTGAGTTTTAATGGAAAAATTTGCATTGCTGCTCAGTGAAAATATTAGATGTTCACTTTTGTTTTCTGTTAAGACAATAATGTTTAACTTAGTTTAGTAGCTATATCAGGTGAATTCCAGTTGTTGAGATGACTCTTTGATTTTGAAAGTGTTTCTTTGATTTCGTAGTAAGAAATACAGCCTAAACTAAGCTCACTTCGTAAGTGGCTCCTGTGGAAAAAGTAGCTTGAAATATAACCTTTTCATGTTTGTGATTTGGGGCACTTTGAGAACTAGTAACTTTTGCAAAATGATTATGGTACTGAGCTTCATGTTATTTATTATTACTTTTTGTTTTGAAGAACTTTCAGGATTTGTTGAGAAAGTACAGCAACATACATCTTAAATTTCTCCTTTGTAGACCATATTGACAGTCCAAATAATTTTATAGCATAGAACTCTTTAGCTAGAGGATCTTTAGCTATAGCATTAATTTCTCTCCATAACCAGAAGAACTGAGGTATCCAGATAAAATACTTAGAAGAATAGTAAATTACATTTAACTCCTCAGCATTGGCAGTTGTTATGGACTGAATATTTATATCCCTCCAAAATTCATGTGGAAGCCCTAACCGTGTAGGCTGTGTTTGGAGATGGGCCTCAAAGGAAGTAATTAAGGTTAAATGGGATCATAAGGGTAGGGCCCTGATCTGATAGGATTAGCATCCTTATAAGAAGAGACATCAGAGAGGGGCACCTGGGTGTCTCAGTGGTTGAGCATCTGCCTTTGGCTCAGGGCGTGATCCCAGGGTCCTGGGATCGAGTCTTGCATCAGGCTCTGCCTCACTTTTTGTGTCTTTCACAAATTAACAAAATCTTTAAAAAGAGACAGAGAGACAGACAGACATCAGAGAGCTTGTCCTGCACTCACCCAGGAAGGCCATGTGAGGATGTAAGTGAGAGGGCAGCTGTTGTCTGCCAGCCAGAGAGAGAGTTCTCTTTTTTTTTTTAACCTTTGTTTTTTTTTAATTTTTTATTTATTTATGATAGTCACAGAGAGAGAGAGAGAGAGAGAGGCAGAGGGAGAAGCAGGCTCCATGCACCAGGAGCCTGATGTGGGATTCGATCCCGGGTCTCCAGGATCGCGCCCTGGGCCAAAGGCAGGTGCCAAACCGCTGCGCCACCCAGGGATCCCCAGAGAGAGAGTTCTCACCGGAAACCAACTGCAATGGTGCCTCAATCTTGGACTTTCCAGCCTCCAGATTGTGAGACATAAATTTCTGTTGTTTAAGCCACCTGGTCTGTTATTTTATTATAGCAACCAGTCCTCCATAACAAAATAGCATGGACTATGTAGCTTAAACAGCTGACATTTATTTATTAGATGGTTCTAGAGACTGAGAAATCCAACATCAAAGTACTAGCAGATCCGAGTGTCTGATGCCAAAGATAAATACTGCTGGACATTAGGTTAAAGCATTGAAAACAGGTTTTATTCTGTAACTACTGACAGTAGGGGACAGAGCTGAGCTTTGTTCCGATTTGTGTGGAGGTGATTTCAGCAATTTTATCAGGAAAATGAGGGAGCAGGGAGAGCAGGGCCTCCATAGAATCAGAAAAGTGAAAATTACAAAGTTGGTCAGTGTAAATGTGATTAGGTCGGCTGTGTTTGTTCTCTCACACTTATCAAAGTTAGGATTCTGTCCTCCCACAGAGACTGGTAGACAGAGGCCCTATCCTTCCTGATAATTATATTTCAAAGGAATGGCTCTCAGGTCTTTGAGAAAGATGTTTATGAGATTTAAGACTTACATATTCACAACCACCAGCCCTTTTTAGTAAATGCCCTAAGAAAGGGAGGTCAGGGGCCTATTATCAGGTATTGGCTAGAACAAATGGTAAATTGTCCCAGGAGGAAAATTTTCCAGGCAGGAATTTTAATGGGGGCAGGAGGGTAGGGTCCTTCCAGAGACATGGTTTTGTGCTGCTAGAAGCCATGCTAGAGTTCGGTCACGTCTCTTAACTGCAGGGATTTGGACGGAATTGTAACGTTCCACACTTTTCACTGGTGAGGGCTGCTTCCTGGCTCATATTCACTTACCTTCTTGTGTACTCATGGCCTTTCCTCTAGTGTGTGGAGGGAGGAAGAGAGGGGGAACTCTTCTTTTTCTTTCTTAATTCTGTCTTTTCTTCTAAGAGTGCTAAGCTCATCATGAGGTGCTGCCCTTTTGACTTCTCCTAAACCTAAAAGGCCTAACTCCAAGTACCATCACTTCAGGGGTTAGGACTTCAACATAAGAATTTTGAGAGGATATGAGTATTCAGTACATAATACTTCCTGTGCAGACTAAGATAGCAGCTCAGTAATTTCAGAGTTAAGAGTAGATACTTCTGCATTTGCAACAACTACTGATACAGTACTGATTATATTATAATTCATATAGTTGAAAATTTTCAAATACTATACATCTTATGTATCATTTCCATGCAAAACAAATTCGCTAAATTCCTTTAAGTAACAGGTATTAACTGTCTTTTTTTAAAGATTTTATTTATGTATTTGAGAAAAAGAGAGAGAGAGCACATGAGCTGGGGTGGGTGGGTGGAAGGGGCAGAGGGAGAGGGAGAAGCAGACTGCTAGCTGAGCAGGGAGCCCGACACCGGCTGATCCCAGGACCCCAAGATCATGACCTGAGCCAGACAGATGCTTAATCAACTGAGCCACCCAGGCGCCCCAACGGTTTTATTTTTTAATTTTTATCCAAACACTGGTTTGCCCCCTCCTTAATTTTCAGATAAATGTGCTTGCAAATGTTTGAACTTGTTATCCATATCTCAGGCAAAGATAATTTGGCCAGAATCTCGAACCCCAAGTTAATTCCCCGGGAAAGTACACATAAAGTTTTACGTCAAAGTTTTAAGGAGTTTCTGGTACAGCGAGATAAACCATGAACTGAAGCTTGAAGATTCTGCTTGTCCATTGCATTTGAGGCCTCGGTAGAGACAGGCCAACTCCTGGGCTTCTTTTCCCTACACCTATTCCTGGTGTTCCTGATCTTCTCACCCCCACTGTGGGAAGTGGATTGGTGCCAAGGTGACAGGCTGAAGAAGACCAGAGAATGTTTTTACCCTCTTTATGGCCTAAAGCAGAACTGACTGAAACCGCTCTTCATGTTCTTTTTTCTCCACTTTAAGGCCTGGATTAGATCCAGATCCCATTAGCCTGCTCTATGACCACATCCCCATCCCCTTTCACTGGCTCTTTCAAGTGCAAGGCAGCCCCAGCTTTCTTCTAACCGCAGGTATGGTAGAGTAGAGGATGTAAAAAGGAGAAACCCAGGACTGATGTGCCTCTGCCTCCTTTGTGTATAATTATCTTCCCACTCAGAAACTGGCCAACTTGAACAGTGACCTGACTAAATGTCCCCAAGAATATCATTTTGTTCTTGATCATTATCAGGGTCTCTCTTTTTTGAGGATGGAATGGAGAAGTGTGTGATTACCAAACTTAGTTATCTTTCATGTTTATTTATTAAAGCCTTGCACTATTCTAGGTGCAGGGGAAAAGAAGGGTGAGCAAAACAGATAATCCTTTCCTTCATGGAGCTTATGTCCTAGTGGAGGACTGGTAGAAAAAAAACCAATAAATATAATTCATATGTAGTGCATTAAAAAGGAAGCCAAGTGCTTTGGAGAAAAATAAAGAAGGGTAAAGAAGTGGTATTGGAGGAGGTGTTTCAGTTTTTAATAGATTGGTTACAGGATTCTAGCCCAAAGATCACTGTACAGGAACGGACATGGACTGGTATTTAATACAATATAGATACTCCAGAAAGGGAGAGCAGGCTTCTGGTTGAGGAAAGTTTGACAGGTAGACAAGCAGAGAAGGTTGTCTGAGCAAAGGAGAATCAGAGGATATAGACAAGTCACAGCAAGTGCTTCAGAACTATTGAGGAATAAGGTTTTCATAAGAGATCAATAGGAGTTAGGAATGAAATATAAGTTGTTATCACATAATAGTGACTTACATGAAAGATTTTTTTATTGGAGTTCGATTTACCAACATATAGCATAACACCCAGTGCTCATCCCGTCAAGTGCCCCCCTCAGTGCCCATCACCCACACACCCCATCCCCCCACCCACCTCCCTTTCCACTACCCCTTGTTCGTTTCCCAGAGTTAGGAGTCTCTCATGTTCTCTCACCCATTTTCTCTCCTTTCCCCTATGAAAGATTTTTCTAATACTGAACCATTTTTACTTGACTTGGGATAAATCCAACTTGGTTGTGGTGCTTTCTTCTTTTATAGGATTGATTTAATTTGCAGGGTTTTTTTCCCCCATCTATAGACGTGAATGAAATGAACCTAAACTTTTCTTTTTTGTTGTGTCTTTGTTTTTCTTACTAGGGTCTTGCTGAGCAGGCTAATAGCATGAGTTAGGACTGTTCCTTCTTTTTCTGTTGTCTTTAAGGATCTGCATAAACCTGGGATAAATAAAATTGGAATCTGATTATAAAACCATCTGGGCCTGGTGTCTTTCTTTGGGGGAACACTTAGCCCACTGCTTCTATTTCTTTAGTAGCAGTAGCATTTTATTTAAGCTTTTAAATTGCTCTGGAGTCAGTTGTGATAAGTTATTTTTTAAGAGATTTGTTCACTTCATAGACCACAATCTCTTAAAACTTGTTGGCATATAGTCATTAATACTATTCTCTTAACGTTTGTTTATGATGATATTCATTCCCCCTTTCATCCATACTGTTTGTGTTTCATTCTTCTTGATCATTCTTGCCAGAAGTTTGCCTATTTTTTGTTGCCCCCCCCAAACCCCATATTTTTGGCTTTGCTGATGTTTTCTATTATATATTTAACACCTAAGTGGTTAATTTCTACTATTTATCTTTTTTCTCCTACTTTCTCTAAGCTTATTTATTGTCTAATTTCTTAAGATGGACATTTAATTAATTTTTGAGTGTTTTTATTATAGCTGCTTAAGGTTATACATTTCCTTCAGAGCTTTGCTCCATCCCAAATGTGGTACCTTAACATTTAATTCTAAGTATTTTAGATTTGATTATGATTTCTAATTTGACCCATAGGTTATTTAGCAGTATGTTTTTTAAAATTTTCAAGTAGGTAAGAATTCTTAAAATTATCTTTTGTTATTAACTTTTAATTACATGTTAGTCCCATATCACAGTCTGTAAGTTATCTCTTATTTAAAATTTGTTTAGGCTTTCTGATCTAGTACATGATTTTTTTAAAAAAGCTTGAATGCATCCTTAAGAAAATCATGAGTACACTCTTCTTGTTGGATGCAGACCTCAAGCTTATTCTCATTGTGTGGTTCAGATCTTAGATATTCTTGTTGACTTAATTTTTTTGGTCGCTTGACCGATCAGTAGTTGAGAGAAGCAGCATGAGAAGATACTGCTTAGATTTTAATCTGCCCGTTATGAGGGTTACTTTTCTATTTTATCCCCCCACACTCCACCACAGGGACTTCTCATAGTTTCCCCTTTTCTTGATGTTTTCCTTACTTGGTCCCTGTGGGGTTGATTTTGGGCAATAGGGAACCAGCAACTATGCAAGTTCAGTTTCTTGGTAGAGACCAAACTGGAATACTGTACTTTTTTTATTAGAGATGTATCTATTTATTTGAGGGGGTGGGCAGAGGGAGAGAATCTTCAAGCAGACTCAGCACTGAGCACGGAGCCTGCTGCAGGGCTCAGTCTCACAACCCATGAGATCTCGACCTGAGCCAAAACTGAGAGTCGAACACCCAGCTGACTGAGCCACTCAGGCATACCTGTACTTTATATACACGCATCACCTGTAAAATCCTAGAAATAGAATTGCTTGGACACTTCTTTCTACATTAAACCTGTGTTGCCTCCTGTATTTTTCACTTTTTCTGGTGTATGGCACTACTAACATCCAGCGACATAGACCAGAGCAGTATTTTTTCAAACCCATTGGTGGGATAATAGAAAATATTAGGGAGCTTAACACAAAATTCAAGTAAGCATTATTTGTGAAGCTTTCATTGCTTTGGTATGTGTACATGCACAAATAAAAGTAAGTGTGCTGGGCTGTGCTGAAGAATCTACTAATGTGGGTTATGGTCTAAAAAAAAGTCGAAAAACACAGACCAGAGAACTAGGAATCATTTTGGATCCATCCTTCTGCCTTCCTTCCTACAGCCATTGAATTACCAAATTGACTGATTCTACTTCTTCAGTATTTCTCAAATTTATCCCATCTTCTTCTTCCCTCCTAACCATTGCTCTACTTCCAGGCCTTTCTGGATAAGTGCAAGTCTCAGATCCATGCTGTACCTCCTTATTCTTATCAGAGTAATCTTCCTGAAATGTAAATTTTTCTTATTTAAAATCCTCCTGTGGTGGGACACCTGGGTGGCTCAGTGGTTGAGCATCTGCCTTTGGCTCAGGGCATGATCCTGATATTCTGGGATAAAGTCCCACATCAGGGGCAGCCCAGGTGGCTCAGAGGTTTAGCACTGCCTTCAGCCCAGGGCGTGATCCTGGAGACCCAGGATCGAGTCCCACGTCGGGCTCCCTGCATGGAGCCTGCTTCTCCCTCTGCCTGTGTCTCTGCCTCTCTCTCTCTCTGTCTCTGTCTCATGAATAAATAAATAAAATCTTTTTTTTAAAAAAAGTCCCACATCAGGCTCCTGCAGGGAGCCTGCTTCTCCCTCTGCCTCTCTCTGTGTGTCTCTCATAAATAAATAAGTAAAATCTTTAAAAAATAAAGTAAAATCCTCCTGTGGTACTCTATTGCCCATGGATAACTTCTAAGCTTTATAGTATGGCCCCTACCTATCTCTCTAGCTTCATCTGCTCCCATACCAGTATCACTGGTAACCACCAAACCACTTTCAGTTTTCTTCATATTCTCTGAAAAATTTTATTTTGTTAATTCTTTCACTTTGGCCTGATGTGGGAAGGGAAGATCCTTTACTCCTGCCTGTTTTATGTGATGAACTCTAACTTGTTCATTCTCACTTTGTTAATGAAGTCTTTTTGTGTGTGTGTGTGTGTGTTTTTGTTATTTTTTTTGTTTTTTGTTTTTTTGTTAATGAAGTCTTACACCCCTACCTCCCCTATCCCAGATGTCCCTCATCTGTGTTTCCAGAATATTCTAGGCATCTTGCATTGCACAACCAAGTTGTTTTTAAATCATCTGTTTAGGTTAGTGTTTACTTTTTTATAGGAAGAGCTGGTCATACTCATGTTAGTGCCTAAAAGGATACCTGGCTCATATTGAGTGTTCAAATTTTGGTTGAATGACTGATGAGCTGGAAAGTTAAAGTGCCTTTTCCAAGATCATGTTGCTCATAGATGACAAAATTAAGATTGGGAAACAAAGTGCCTCTTTTATTGCCTCGTGTTACAGATCAGTACTCCTTCTAGTACATTATGTAAAAGTAGATAAGAACAACACTTACTGTGCAATACTGAATAAGTCACTTTTAGCTTGGTAATGATTGAGATGATTAAATTATCCTTTGTGAATCATCAAAATTTTACCTACTGTATGGGAGTCTGTTTCTGGTTACATCGATAGTTTTGCATGAAATTTAATATTTGCAAAGAGGTAAAACAGTGCAAGTGGACTCAAAAGTAATTTAGAAAAATCAAAATGGCCTTTTGTGACTCTTAGAGGTCAGTAGAATTTTTAAATATATACTGTGACAAATTCCAGGCATACTGAATAAAAGGTTGTGTGTGCTTTAGTTTAGAATATCAAAAGATAGGAATGGTGGCGTTTCAAGAATTTCCATTGTAGGAAAGACTCAATAAATATTTGAATCTAACTTGCAGATGGAAGTTATGCCATATAGTGATTTTTGTACCTTCAGGTTCTTCCATTTTCTGTAGCATATTACAGAAATCAGTCAGAGTTTAGAAACTAAGACCTATGTGTCAGTTTATTGAAAAATAGAGAAATATATTTCAATGTGAATGTATTTCCAATTTCAGAAGTTTTTTAAGAAGCAGTTGTTTTAAATCTTCACTCATGGAATTTAAGAAACAACACAAATGAACAAACAAAAAAGACAGGCAAAAGACCAGACTCTTAAATATAGAGAATAAACTGGAGGTTACCAAAGGGGAAGTGGTTGAGGGGGTGAAATAGGTGATAGGGATTGAAGAGTGCACTTGTGATGAGCACCAGGTGATGCATGGAATTGTTGAATCACTGTATTGTACACCTGAAACTAATAACACTGTCTTTTAATTATACTTGAATAAAAAAAATCAAAAAGTGAAGCATCAGAAAAAGAAAAAGGGTCAGAGCTGAAATATTCCTCAGTATCATCCAAAATGCTGTGTGTGTGAGAATTTCCTCAGTCATTTCAAAAAAGTCTCTATAGTTGATATGTTGAAACAGGATCCAAACAATATCCATTGTTTGGTTGGTATGTCCTGAGTCTCTTTATAACAGTCTCCTCTCCCTTTGTTCCCCTCATGCCTTTTAATATTGGAAAAAATAATTTGTGCTGTTCATTTTCTTAATATGTTGCAAAGTCGGTGAAAGTAGGAACTTATTTTAGCACCAGAAGTTGTGCCTGGCACCTAGTAGACACTTGACTAATATTTGTTGAATAATGTTAGTAATACTCAAGACCCATATTTTGTCCTTGCAGGTTGATCCAAAAGACTATATGTTCAGTGGACTGAAGGATGAAACAGTGGGTCGCCTACCTGGCCAAGTGGCAGGACAACAGTTTCTCATTCAGGACTGTGAGAACTGTAACATCTACATTTTTGATCACTCTGCTACCATCACTATCGACGACTGTACTAACTGTGTAATTTTCCTGGGACCTGTGAAAGGCAGTGTGTTTTTCCGGAATTGCAGAGATTGCAAGTGCACATTAGCCTGCCAACAGTTTCGTGTGAGGGACTGTAGAAAGCTGGAAGTCTTTTTGTGCTGTGCCACTCAACCCATTATTGAGTCTTCCACAAACATCAAGTTTGGCTGTTTCCAATGGTACTACCCTGAATTAGCATTCCAGTTCAAAGATGCGGCATTAAGTATCTTCAATAATACTTGGAGCAACATTCATGACTTTACACCTGTGTCAGGAGAACTCAACTGGAGTCTTCTTCCAGAAGATACTGTAGTTCAAGACCATGTTCCCCTACCTACCACTGAAGAGCTCAAAGCTGTCCGCGTTTCCACAGAAGCCAATAGAAGTATCGTTCCAGTATCTCGGGGTCAGAGACAGAAGAGCAGTGATGAATCATGCTTAGTGGTATTATTTGCTGGTGATTATACTATCGCAAATGCCAGAAAACTAATTGATGAGGTAAGGAGAGAGAGAGGAAAAACAGACACATACCTAGGTAGAAACACACCACACTTCCTGGAGAACTTCCATTCTTTTCAAACTGGCTATTAGAAATGCAGGCAATCCTTAAGTTATAGTCCTCTGCCCCCTGCAGATTTATCTATAAGCTGATTGCTTGGGCCTCAAAAGACTTTTCAAAGAAACTTTAAAAAATATCATTCAATTCAGTAAGCATTTATTAAACATTTACTATGTGAAGAGTTATTTCTATTACCCTATTTCATTGATTATAGAATGTACATTTGTTCTC
This sequence comes from Canis aureus, assembly GCF_053574225.1. Classification (NCBI taxonomy): domain Eukaryota; kingdom Metazoa; phylum Chordata; class Mammalia; order Carnivora; family Canidae; genus Canis; species Canis aureus. Next base: position 83,942,204 of record NC_135649.1, on the reverse strand, counting down.
CACATTTTTGCTTATCCAAAATGCATCTTACAATTGATGGCAACTTAAAACTGATCAACTAGAGTATATGCTGGAGATGGAGACACATAAGCAAAATTCTCTACCCTCAGATAATTTCCATTCTTTATAATAAATGATTTCCATGGAAGTTTACAAAGGTAGTACTGCATACTAAAGCACAATCTTATTTAGTTGGGAATATTTATTTGGGTTTTAATTGGTTGGAGGGGGGAGTAAGAAAGACATTTAGGAGAACAACTTTTGGCCACTGGGGTGACTATGAGAACCACCTTGATATTTTTTCTTTGCCCTGTTGCTATGCAAAGGGGAGGTTGGTGTGTAAGAAGGAGGTGGGAGCTGGGTTAGCAAAGGTTGTGGGCTCAGGAGCAGGGACTCAGTGAGTTTGGGAAAAGAGTTCTTCTATTGGTAGTAGCTTTCACTTGAAAAATAACCTGGGGATGTAGAGATTAGGGGCTGCAGAAGCAGCAGTTCCTAGTGTTGGTGGGTGTGCTCCAGTGGGGAGGTAGCAGTGGCATGTATTGTTTACCCCGTTAGTCAGATGTTCCTCAGAAGGAGTCCTCAAATTTAAAAATCAAAGTTCCAAAAATGAAGACGTGAATGGGGAATTCATCAAGTCTCCTTTTTTTAATGGATTTTTTCAAAATTGTAACAGTTCTGTTGAAGATTATGGGGGGGAAAAAACTAAATGACCTTCTCTCTGTAGCTGTACATCCTTCAATATAGAAAACCCATGTCTGAAATCTACAAAATATATCTGAAGTCTAGTTTTCAAAACAACAGAAGCCAAAGTATAATTTTAAGACTGTGATTTTTTTGTTGTTGTTCATGCCAAATCTCCTAAAAACATGCTATGAATCTGGTAAGATAAAGAAACAGTACTTCTGGCCTTTGAGCTATCTAATCTCATGTTAAACCAAGATCTGAGAGGTCAGCATTTTCATTATACTGTATGGTGACTTTAAAAAAAAATCTACATACAGTTCTCAGACAATGTAATTATTGAGGTTAAGCTCCTTTTTGGTAGGTAATGAGCAGTAGACATAAAGAATAAAATAGCATATTTAAAGAAAAAAAACATCAAAACAGTCTCCCTTCATGAGTCATCAGATGTTCTTAACCTTTTAGCTTTTGGTAGCTGATGTGTGAAATGGCAGCATTGTGTGCACTTGAAAGCAATATGACCAGGAAGAATGATGTTCTTTAGATGTCCTTCTGGATTAAAAGATAATTTAAAACAAAAATGCAACAACAGCAATAATAATATCTAACATTTATATATAGTGTTTGCCATTTAAAGATATTTAAATGAAGTAACTCACTTAATTTAGAATAACCTGTGAAATAGGTGCCATTTATTTCCCCTTTTTACAGATACAGAAAATGAGCCACAGAGAAGGTAAGTAACTTGCGAAAGGTCATTCAGCTTGTAAACAGCAGAGCCATGACTTCAATCCAGGCAGTCGGGTTTATAGACCATAGCCTCAGTCCTTAAGCATGATGCTAATCTGCTACCTCAATGGTAAAGGAAAGCTGAGAATTCCTGGTGAAACAGGAATGTGACTGAAAGTGTAGGGAGTCAAGGCAGATACTTACCCTTCAGCCTACAAAGGAAAAACCCTGGAACCCTTGGTTGGAGTTACCCTACCTAACTTTGAAAGCACAGAATTAAGGAATGACAAGAGAACCAAAAGAAGAAAATGCCAACTACATGTGAAGAGGGTATCAAACATGCTAAAAGATCACTGGCTTACATATTAAGGGAGATATTACATATTTTTTCCAAAAAATGAAGCTCAAGTTTCCAGGAAAATATGTATAGAAGCTACTTCATTCTGAGATGAAAAAAAAAAAGAACCACACAAAACTTCAGTCTCATATCATAACCCAAATACCTTAAGACAGCTTTGACTAGAACTGTGATTGCTAACTTTGGCTTTGTTAAACCCTAGGAGTATCACAGAATTTTGTTTCACATTGTTTTTATAAATTAACTGTATTATAATAGTTTTTTGAAATAGGAAGTCCAGAAAAGCTGGATAAACCAGAAAGCACATTCCAAAGGGAATCAAGATAAGTTACTGGGCCTTACTTTAAATCAGATTTCTTGCTTCCTCTTAGCTACATCACAAACATCCACAGGATAAATTAGAGTAAAAGTAGTTTGAATTGTTTGAAAGTAGTGTATTGCATAATTAAAGTTGAATAGTTACTGCTATTTCAGGTCTTTCAAAGTAGAAGAATTTTCATGAAAAATGAGTCTCCAGATATCTAGAGTGAGATATCAAAATAGATCAAGTTTTGTAATTTATTATTTGTTTTTGGGTAACAGTATTTTGAATAAATCATCTTTTGTCAGTTTACGTGTGTGACTATAAAATGAGAGGTATTGAGCCATCTAGAAAATTAGGAACAGATGTAGGATTATTTCTGATATTTTAAGTAACTTTGCAGTCATCACCTGGCAATGATGTTCATGCAATTTTCTGCTATTTTTTATGTATGTTTCTTTTTTCTGAGGCAGCATTGAGGGCTCTGAAAAAGGATTTGAGTTTGAATCCAAGTTGATGGAATGGTATGAGATAATATAGCCATAGGATGAAATACTATCAGCCATTTATGTGTGGGAAATATCAGAAAGAGAGACAGAACATAAAGACTCCTAACTCTGGGAAACGAACTAGGGGTGGTGGAAGGGGAGGAGGGCGAGGAGTGGGGATGAATGGGTGACGGGCACTGAGGGGGGCACTTGACGGGATGAGCACTGGGTGTTATTCTGTATGTTGGTAAATTGAACACCAATAAAAAATTAGTTTATTAAAAAAACTGATTTTATAGTGAAATAGCTGAGAAATATTCACAGTCAAGTAAGTGAAAATTTGTAGAATATTATATAAGTATCTGAATTTTTTAAGAGATCTAAGTCTGGAAAGTTATATATACTAAAATGTTAACAGTTATGGTTATTCTTAGGAATTGGATTAAGAGCAGGATTTTCTTTTCTTTTTTGTAGTTATATGGATTTTACAATGAACATGTGTTATTTCTGTAATGGGGGAAAAATAAAACTGGGAGGGTAAATGGAAGTATACCCTAATGGCATTGGCACCTTTGAGTGGTAGCACCTTGGTTCATATTTGTTTCTATTTTTTCATTTTTTAAGTGTTTTGTGTTGAACATATATGTTACTTTTATTTATTTAATTTTTTTACTTTGTTTTAAAAGATTTTATTTATTCATGAGAGACACACAGAGAGAGGCAGAGACATAGGCAGAGGGAGAAGCAGGCTCCCCACAGGGAGCCCAATGCGGGACTCGATCCCACAACCTGAGCCAAAGGCAGACGCTCAATCACTGAGCCACCCAGGTGCCCTATATGTTACTTTTATACTGAAAAATCCAATACGCTTTGCTAAAAAAATTAAGTGAATACTTTGCATTTTTAAAAACTACTTTCATTGTTATTTTAAAAGTTAATGTGTACTTATTGTACAGAATTGTAGAAATAAGGAAGAGTAGAAATAAGTTTAAAAATCATCCATAACAAAAGAAATCATCTATAACATACTATATCTTGAATAGTCTTTTTAGGAATAATTTTTCATTATTTTGTCTATAATGAGATTAACTGGGTTTAAATCACAATTCTGTTACTTGATAGTTGTGTGACCTTGAGTAAGTTTCTCTACCATTCTGTGCCTTCATTTTCTCACCTGTAAAATTAGGGTAATAGTAGTACCTACCTCACGAGAGGGTTAAATGTGTTATACATGTAAAGTGCATAAAACTGCCTGGCATACAGTAGGGCTCCGTAAATGTGGTCTATCACTATTGTGCTATACTACATACATTTGTATCATGCTTTTCAAAATTATTACATAAGCTTTTCTTCATTTTATGATTTGTTATATTTAATGATCAATGCTATTTCATCATGTGATGAATGTACCCTGGTTTACTTACTTAACCATTCTCTCCTTATTGGACATTTACAAGTATCACCAAACAAATGAGGCACTGCACACTAATTCTTAACCACAACTACCCTTCTGGAAAAATCTTGTATATGTGAAAACTTGTTAGAGCAAACGCCTTGAATTACAGTGATGATTCAAACAAAAATCACCATGCTGTGTCATATTTTATACAGAAAAATACTAGAATAGAAATATATTGTTTTAATCTCAGAAGTTCATTTTAAAAACCTAAATGAAATTTTATTTTCCACAGATGGTTGGTAAAGGCTTTTTCCTAGTTCAGACAAAGGAAGTGTCAATGAAAGCTGAGGATGCTCAAAGGGTTTTTGGGGAAAAAGCACCTGACTTCCTTCCTCTTCTGAACAAAGGTATGTTCTGAACGATTGGTGTACTTGTGTGCTTATCTTCTTGACATGTGATTAGATCTGCTCTTGCCATTGGCATTTCTCTTACATTGCCTTCTCTTTCTTGTTTGTTTTATGTTTTTTTTCCTATGACTATTCAAAAATGTCAAAATTTCACATCATTCAAAAATCCCTATATAACTAACTAGAAATTAGGCATTAGATTTTTTCCTATTTTGTCATCTTAGTACTTGAAAGTCACATTTTATTATTATTATATGTTGTTATTTTAGTTATTATTTTATTGTTGTATTATTGTACTACAATGAGTGACTGTTTCGTTCTCCCTGTCCAGAGTTACAAAGCACTTTATAAGGATTCTTTCTGCTTTCAGTGGGCTTTGACCATACTGGAAAGAAAATAAGAAATACAAATAAAATTGTATACTCTTTTATGTATTTAATATGATTGATTAACTTCTCATCCATAAGTAGAATTGTTTTACCCAATGGGCAAATACCACCAACAAATTTCAAATACTGGAAATACATCTGCAAACAGAGGAACTGGAATTCATGTGCCCTCTGGAAGGGATATTATGTCTGCCTATATGTATTTTTTTAAGATTTTATTTATTCATGAGAGACACAGAAAGAGAGGTAGAGACATAGGCAGAGGGAGAAGTAGGCTCCCTTCAGGGAGCCCAATGTGGGACTTGATCCCTGGACCCAGGATCACGCCCTGAGCCAAAAGCAGATGCTCAACCACTGGCCACCCAGGCATCCCTGCCTATATGTATTTGAAGGTATACTGATTCTAGGGGACAGAGTTCTGTTTATCTGTCAGAACAGGGACATTGTTTGCTCAAGGCTCATCAGACTTCTCTTTATTTGCCTGAGCAAATATGTAGAATAATATGCAGTGCAGATTGAGTATACCCTAAAAAGATGGCACATCTACATTTATATACTTTTTATGTATAAGTTGTAATAACTGCAAAACCTATATGAAAATGTTGGAGGAGGGTCGCCTGGGTGACTCAGTCAGTTAAGTGTCAGACTCTTAATTTCAGCTCACAGTCTCAAGGTGGTAAGAGTGAGCCCTGTGTCTGGCTCTGTGCTTAGCAGGGAGTCTGCTTGAAATTCTCTCTCTCTCCTTGCCCCACTATGTGCGCGCTCTCTCGCTCTCTCTCTAAAATAAATACATAAATCTTAAAAAAATATTGGAAGATTGTTGGGATCATTTTAATAACTAATGCTGGCTATGACTCAGCCATTAATATAGTATTTCATATACCATTTTGGTTACTGTAACAGTATGAGGGACTTGCTCTAACCCAGTGCATAAATCTACTCTAGAATATATACTGGAAATTATGACTTAGTACTTTTTAAATTGAGGTATAATTAACATACAATATTACATTAGTTTCAGATATACAATGTAATGATCCAACAATTCTATACATTTCTCAGTGCTCACCAAGATAAGTGTACTCTCAATCTCCTTTATCTATTTGACTTCCATCCCCACACACCTCCTCTCTAGCAACCACCAGTTTTCTGTATTTAAGAGTCTGGCTTTTTGTCTTTTTTTCCTTTGTTTCTTAAATGCCACATATGAATGAAATCATATGGCAGTTGTTTCTTTCTGGCTGGCCTATTTCACTTAGTACTATACCTTCTAGTTTTATCCATGTTGCAAATGGTAAGATTTCATTCTCCCTCCCTCCCTTCTTTATCCATGTTGCAAATGGTAAGATTTCATTCCTTTTTATGGCTGAGTAATATTCCATTGTGTATATGGATATATTGTATATTGTGTGTATACACACACACACACACACACACACACACCACACCTTCTTTATCCATTCATCTGTGGATGGACATGGCTTGCTTCCATAATTTGGCTAACCAGCACTTTGTTATTTCTTGTGTTTTCTATTTTAGCCATTCTGACAGGTATAAAGTGATATCTCATTGTGGTTTTAATTTGCATTTCCCTGATGATTAGTGATGTTGAGCATCTTTTCACATGTCTGTTGGCCAGCTGTATGTCTTCTTTGGGAAAATTTCTGTTTAGGTCCTCTGCCCATTTTTAATTGGATTATTTATTCTTTTGCTGTTGCATAAGAGCTTTATATATTTTGGATATTAACCCCCTCTCAGATATTCATTTCCAAGTATCTTCTCCCATTCAGTAGGTTACCTTTTAACTTTATTGCTTTTATTTTTCTTGTCTGAGGAGACATGCCTAGAAAAAGTTTCTGAGGCCAGTGTCAAGGAAATTACAGCCTATGTCTTCTATTAGTTTTACTGTTTCAGGCCTCACATTTAGGTCTTTCATCCATTTTGAATTTATTTTTGTGTATGGTGTAGGAAAGTGGTCCAGTTCCATTCTTTCAATGTCCAGTTTTCTCAGCAACATTTGTTGAAGAGACTGTCTTTTCCCCATTGTATGTTCTTGCTTCCTTTGTCATAGATTGGTTGACTATATATGTGTGGATTTATTTCTGGATTCTATTCTGTTCTATTGATCTATTTTTGTGCCAGTACCACACTATTTTGATTACCTACAGCTTTGTAGCATGTCTTGAAATCTGAGATTGAGATACCTCCAGTTATATTCTTTTTCAAGATTGCTTTGGCTATTCAGGGTCTTTTGTGGTTTCATACAAATTTTAAGGTTATTTGTTCTTGTTCTGTGAAAAATGTTGTTAGTATTTTGATAGAGGGATTGCATTAAATCTGTAGATTGCTTTGAGTAATATGGATGTTTTAACAATATTGGTTTTTCCAGTCCATGAGCATGGCATATCTTTCCATTTGTTGGTTTCATCTTCAATTTCTTTCATCAGTGTTTTATAGTTTTTCAAGTGTCCTGGCTTGTTTGATACAACTGTTTTGAAATGGGAGCATTCTGATGGAACCTTGAAAACAAGCCTTTAAACTCTCAAGAAGGGCAGCCCGGGTGGCTCAGTGGCTTAGCGCCACCTTCAGTCCCAGGTGTGGTCCTGGAGACCCGGGGTCCGGTCCCACATCGGGCTCCCTGCATGGAATGGAGCCTGCTTCTCCCTCTGTCTGTGTCTGTGCCTCTATCTCTCTCTCTCTATCTCTCTCTCTCTCTCTCTCTCTCTCTCTCTGTGTCTCTCATGAATAAATAAATAAAAATTTAAAAAATAAACTCTCAAGAGGTTTCAGACATTGAAGTTAATGTTATTAAGTTATTAAGTGTAATGGACATCCTAATGTGTGAAGTTAGGGATGAAGTGAGTATATGAGTAGGTCTAAGTTAATGATTTATGTGCTCATGCAATGTTAGTGGAGTAGTTTCATAGAAATGCTCCAACCCCAAATATAATATCTGTGTTTAACACAACATTCCACATGGAAGAGGTAAAAGTAGAACTAAAAAAAGTAGAATTAAAATAAATGGGCCAATGTTATAGGAATTTCAGCAAATGAACATCATATAATTAACTTTTAAAACCAGAGATAGGGCAGCCCGGGTGGCTCAGCGGTTTAGTGCCGCCTGCAGCCCAGGGCGTGATCCTGGAGACCCGGGATGAGTCCCACATCGGGCTCCCTGCATGGAGCCTGCTTTTCCCTCTGCCTGTGTCTCTGCCCCCCTCTCTCTCTCTGTGTCTCTCATGAATAAATAAATTTAAAATTTTTAAAAAAATTTATAAAACCAGAGATATCCATAGGAAGTATTCAATGACTAATGAGGTCATGCCAAAAGGTCACAAGAACAAGCTTAAATCTGTTTCCACTGGCCAAATTTGGGATAATTTAGGTATAACAAAGAATAATGAAGAGAATTGATTTAACAACAGAAATCCATGCATCCATAGTGATAAAAAAGGAGGAGGAAGAAATAAAGGAAAGATCTTCTGCTCTTTACAGAATACTGTGAGCTAATAAATGTAGAAGGAATGATTAGACTTTGAAAATCACCATCTTCTAATCCCCAAGGTAATAATTAATTCAGTAAAGATTATCAGTGGATGCTAAAACTATTGGGGTAAAAGTTGCTAAGAAATAGGATATTTGGGGCAGCCTGGGTAGCTCAGCGGTTTGGCACTGCCTTCAGCCCCAGGGCATGATCCTGGAGACCTGGGATCGAGTCCCACGTCGGGCTCCCTGCATGGAGCCTGCTTCTCCCTCCTCCTGTGTCTCTCCCCCTCTTTCTCTCTCTCAAGAATAAATAAATAAAATCTTTTAAAAAAAAGAAATAGGATATTTGTGGGACACCTGGGTGGCTCAGTGGTTGACCATCTGCCTATGGCTCAGGGCATGATCCTGCCGTCCTAGGATCGAGTCTCACTTGCATCAGTCTCCCTGCAGGGATCCTGCTTCTCCCTCTGCCCTTCCCTCTCTCCCTCCCTTCCTCCCACTCTGCTCTCTCTTCCTCTCTTTCTCTCAAATAAGTAAATAGAATCTTAAAAAAAAACCTTTACATCAGAGACTTGGTGATCACTCCAATCAAACTTAGGATCACTGAAGGCAGGACAGCCTGACATTGTGTTTTTCAGTAAGAAATACACATCATCATCTATGAAGAGTTCTTCCTCAAAATACTTAATTTGAATCTAATCAAGCTAAGACTTCTAGTTTATCAGAAAGAAAATCTAGAGACATTTTAAATGACACTATGAGAACATGATGATTCAAATTCAAAAACGAAGACATTTCACAAAACAACTGGCCAGGGCAACAAATGTCCTGGAAAACAAACAAAAATGATGAGGGACTATTATGGATTAAAAGAAACATAACAATTAAGTACAATGAATGAACCTTCATCTGATTGAGATGTGGTGAACTATAACGCTGTAAGACGTTTTTGGGGAAAACTTGCGAAGTTTGTGAAGATGAAGTCATGAAATTACTGTTAATATCCTTAAGTATGATAATGGCATTGTGGTTATCTAGGAGACTCATGCTGACGTGTCATGATGTCTTGCTACTTTCAAATGGCTCAGTGAAACAAAAAAAGCAAGTATAGTGTGGGATAAAGCAAATGGGGCCAAATGTTAACATTTGATGGGCGTAGGTAAAGGGCAAATGGATATTTATGTTTTTCTGTCAACTTTTCTTAACTTTTGCGATTTTTCAAAATAAAAAACAGAGGAAAAGTTTTTAGCTGCCCAATATTGCATTGACTGATATGGAATGATGAGCAGGCTGTCAGTGGAAATATTCTAGCAGGACTTGGGTCAATTGGGTCCTTATCTAAAAGTGGCCATCAGACATTCTAAGGAGGGTTTCTCAACCTCAGCACTATGGACATTTTAGGATGGATGATCGTGTGGGGTGGGGCTGTCCCATGCTTTTTAGGATGTTTAGCAGCATCCCTAGCTTCTACCACCCAGATGCCAGTGGCAAACACCACACTCCTAGTTGTGATAACCAAAAATGTTTCTAGGTATTGCCAAATGCCCCCTGGGGGGGGGCAAAATTGCTCCCAGTTTTATTTTATTTGTTTTTTTTTAAAGATTTTATTTATTTATTCATAAGAGATACAGAGAGAGAGGCAGAGACATAGGCAGAGGGAGAAGCAGGCTCACTGCAGGGAGCCCGATGTGGGACTCAATCCCGGGACCACGGGATCATGCCCTGAGCCAAAGGCAGACTCTCAACCACTGAGCCACCCAGGCATCCCTGCTCCCAGTTTTAAACCACTGTTTTGAGTCAAGGGTGAACTTATTCTTTTGAAAATACACTTTTATTTCAAGTACTTTGTACCTCAGAATCTCTAAATTTTCCTCTTCAGTTAAAGCTGTTATAGTTATTTACTTTCAATTAATAAAGCTTTTTGTCTGCTTAATGAGAGAATTCACTGTGTTTTCCATCTTGAGAATCTTCTAAACTTAACTAATCCTCAGAACTATCTAGGGTACTTGGAAAAATATAAATTTCCATCTCTCACCCCAGAAAGACTGATTAAAAAATTTCTGAGATATACCCTTGGGATCTGCATTTTAAAAAGTTCCCCAGATCGTTCTGATGATTAGTCAGACTTGGATTCCTTTGTTTTAGAGGGTCATTCTTTCATTTATTCAGTAAACATAGATGAAGTCTGAGATAGTGAAAGAGTCCAATGATAGAGGGCCTTGTAGGCATTGTAGACTTTGGCTTCTAGACTGAGATGAGAAGCTACTAGATATTTTTTGAAATACAGGTCACATGTAACCTATTAGTTTCAGATGTACAACATAATGATTCAGTATTTGTGTATATTGTGAAATTATCACCACAATAAATCTAGTTAACATCTGTCACCATATGTAGTTACAAAATTCTTTTTCTTATGATAAGGACTTTTACAGTCTACTCTCTTAGCAACTTTCAAATATGTGATACAATATTATTAACTATAGTCACTATGCTATGCGTTATATCCTTATGACATGTATTTTATAAGTGGAAATTTGTGCCTTATGACCCCCTTCACCCATTTTGCCCACCCCTCACTTTATACCTTTCTGGCAACTACCACTCTGTTCTCTGTACGTATAAGCTTAGGGTTTTTTTTTTTTTTTTCAGATTCCACATATAAATGAGATCATATAGAATTTGCCTTTCTCTTACTTAATTCACCAAGCATTATGCCTTCAAGGTCCATCCATGTTGTTGCAAATGGGAAAGTTCCCTTTTATGGTTGAATATTATTCCATTGTGTGTGTGCATGTGTGTGTGTCTCTGTGTGTAAATATGCCACATTTTCATTATCTATTCATGAATATCAATGGCTGTTTCCATATTTTGCCTATTGTAAATAATGCTGCAGTGTCATGAGAGTACATGTATCTTTTCTGGTTAGTGTTTTCATCTTCTTAAGATAAATACCCAGAAGTGGAATTGCTGGATCATATTTGTAATTCTATTTTTAATTTTTTGAGGAGCTTCCATACTGTTTTTAATAGTGGATGCACCAATTTACATTCCTGCTAAGAATGTACAAGGTCTTCCTTTTTTCCACATCCTCGCCAACATTTGTTGTTTTTTATCTCTTCAATAGTAGCTATTCTAACAAGTGTGAGATGATCAATCTCATCATGTTTTTGATTTTCATTTCCCTGATGATGAATGATGTTGAGCACCTTTCACGTACCTGTATGTCTTCTTTGGAAAAATGTCTATTCATATCATCTGCCTGTTTTTTAAGTGGGCTCCATGATGTGGAGCCTAACATGGGACTCAAACTCATAACCATAAGATCAAGACCTGAGCCAAGACCAAGAGTTGGACACTTAACCAAGTGAGCAATCCAGGCACCCCCTCTGCCCATTTTTTAATCAGATTGTTTGGTACTTTTTTTTCCTAGGTAGTTTTTTTCCCTATTGAGTTATATGAATTCTTTATATATTTTGAATATTAACCCCTTACCAGATATAAGATTTACAATTATGTTCTCCCATTCAGCTGTATTTTTAAAAAGATTTATATATTCATTTCAGAGAGAGAGAGACTCTCAAGCAGACCCTCTTCTAAGCACAGAGCCCAACATGGGGTTTGATCTCATAGCCCATGGGATCATTACCTGAGCGGAAACCAAGAGTTGGATGCTTAACTGACTGAGTTGCCTAGACGCCCCATGTTTTTGTTTTTTTTTTTTTTTAAGTAAGCTCTAGGCCCAACATGGGGCTTGAACTCTGACACCATGATCAAGAGTTACATCCTCTATTGACTGAGCCAGCCAGGTGCCCCTCAGTTGTTTTTTTTTTGTTTTGTTTTTTTTTTTAGTTGTTTTTTTTTTAAATAAACTTTTTATATTGGAATAATTTTAGTTTTACAGAGGAGTCGCAAAGGTAGGACAGAAAGCTTCCATATACCCTTTATCCAGCATCCCCTAATGTTAGTATAACCATGGTACGTTTATCAAAACAAAGAAATTTTCACTGGTGAAAAAAAACTATTAAGCTATAGTCATTATCCAAATTTCACCAGTTTTTCTAGTTATATCCTTTTTCTGTTCCAGAATTCAATCCAAAATCCCACGTTGCATCTAGTTGTCATGTCTCTTTAATCTCCTCAAATCCATGAGAGTCCCTTAGTCTTTCCTGTTTTTCATGACCCTGAAATATTTTCACAGTACTACTAAGTTGTTTTGTAGAATGTACCTCAGTTTTGGTTTGTCTAATGTTTTCTCTGGTTAGATTGAGGTTTTGGGAGAAGAGGTGAAATGCCCTTCTCATCACATCACGTCACATCACATCACATCACATCACATCCAGGGGTACAGGATATCAACATGACTTCTCTTTGGAGCATTGACCTTGGTGACTTAGTTCAGGTGGTGTCTGCCAGGTTTCCCAAACACTGTAAAGTTTCTGCTTTTTCCTTTTCATACTTTGTTCTTTGGAAGTTGTGTCACTAAGACCAGATTACACTCAAGGCAAGGAGAATTAAGCTATACCTACCTCCTGGAGAGGGGAGTATCAACTCACGTTATTTGGAATTCTTCTGTAAGAAATATTTGTCCCTTCTCCCCCATTTACTCTTAGTCATTTATTTCTATCAGTAGAGACTCATGAATATGCGTTTTGTTCTTTGAGTTATAGTCCAGTACTATCAAACTGTTCCGGTTTTAGCCATTGATAGTTCTTTTAGGCTGGTTCCTCTGTCATTTTGACATGACTTTTATATTTCCTTCTTTTTTTGCGTTATTATGCTGGATAGAACTTCCACTATGATGATGTACAGAATAGTGAGGAGAGGACATTCTTGCCTTGTTACTGATTTCAGAGTGCAGGTGTTGCATCTCACCATAAAAAATTATTTTGGTTATAGGATTCTTATATATACCTTTTATTAGGCTAAGGGAGTTTCATTCTATCCCTAGTTTGTTGAGTTTTCATTTTTCATGGATGTTGAATTTTGTTGAATGTTTTTTTCTGAATTTACTGAGATAATTTTTTTATTATTTAATAATTTAATCTGGTGAATGACTTGTTAATTTTAACTGTTGAACCAGCCTTATATTCCTGAGATGAACTCCCTTGATCCTGGTATATTATCTCTTTAATATATTGCCAAATTCAACTTGCTAATATTTTCTTGAAGATTTTTGCATCTTTGTTCATGAGGGACATTGGTCTGTAGTTTTCTTGTAATATCTTTGTTTGGCTTTGATACTAAGATAATGCTGGCCTCATAAAATAAGATGGGATATATCTTTTCCTCTTCTAAGATCTTGAATAAATTTTAGAGAATTGATATCATTTCTTTTTTAAATGTGTGGTAGACTTCACCAATGAAACCATCTAGGCTTGGAGATTTGGAGAGAAAGATTTTTGGCTGTAAGTTTAATTTACTTATTAAATTATTTACTTATAGGGCTTTTTCGTTTTGAATAAATTTTGATAGTACTTGTCTTTTAGGAAACTCATTTCATCTAAGATACCAAATTTATGGACATAGAGTTGTTTATAATATTTCTCTATTCTTATTAACATTTTTGGGATCAGTAGTAATGTCCCACTAATATTCCTGCTATTGGTAATTTGAATCCTCTCCCTCTCCTATCAGCTTGAATAAAGGTTTATTGTTTTATTGATAATATCAAAGAAGCAGCTCTTTGTTTCATTGATTTTCTGTTTCTCTCTTTTCAATGTTATTATTTTCTGCTCAACTAATTATTATTCCTTCCTTGTTTTACATTTTATTTGCTTTTGTTTCTCTAATTTCTTAAGGTTTAAGATTAGGTTACTGATTTTAGATATTTCTTCTTTTCTAATAGAGTTGCTTTTCACAGTAGTTATGTTCTGTAATGTCACTGTGAAGACTGAATTAATGAGTACTGAGCTTTTGCTCCTAAGAGAAATATGGGGTTAAGTTCCTACAAGTCTCTGGTCATAAAATTTTTGTGAGTCAATCCATACATAATCTTTTGTAAGTTTATTTCTGTTTATTTTTTCTTTTTAAAAAATATTCTATCTATCTATCTATCTATCTATCTATCTATCTATCTATCTATCTAAGATAGAGAGCATGTGTGCATGGGGGTGGGAGGGTGGGGAAAGAGGAACAGAGGGGAGGGGAAAAGAAGGGTAAAGAATCTCAAGCAGACTCAACACAGAGTGAGGAGCCCAACTCAACTCAGGTCTTGACCTTAAGAAGGTCAAGTGTTTGGAAATTATGAAATCATGACCTGAAATTATGAAATCATGATCTGAGCTGAAACCAAGAGTCAGATGCTTAACCTACTAAGCCACCCAGGCACACCTGTTTGTTTCTGTTTAAAGACATTTTATTCGGTATATATTTTTGATTCATTAATATTGAACTCACAGCAAATAGCACTTAACTCTGGCCTAAATCAGCCTTTCTAAAATTAGGAACATTAGACAGCACTTTTGTACTATGTTTGGGGGCCATTTTAAATAGCAAAACCACCAACAAAACCCACAAAATTTGGAAAACATGGCACTAAAACTGTGAAAAAGATGCTGCTTACAGTATGAGGGCTTGAAACAAGAAGGCAGAGAGGATCACTTTGTTCAGCTTCAGCAATCTGTGTGTCAGGCAACTTAAATTTTTGCTGCTCTGTGTTTCTCTCTGAATGACCATGAGAAGACTGCAAGTATTCATTTTGGGATTACAGATAAATTTTACCAAGTTGGCAAATTTGCAAATAAGGAATCTGTGAATAATGAGAATCAACTGCATATGTATTCAATGTTAAAAATGTTCCTTTAAAAAATGTTCCTTTAGGCACTGCTTTAACTGCATCCTGCAAATTTTGACATGTATTTTTGTTTAATTCAGGCTTTGGTAAACTATGGCATACTGTGTGTTTTATAAGTTAAGTTTTATTGTATCATTCTTTTATCTATCATGCTTTTCTGTTTGTGCTGTAACAGCAAAGTTCATTAGTTGTGGTACATACTGTATGGCCCACAAAGCCTAAAATATTTCCTATCTGGCCCTTTATGGGAAAAGTGTGTTGACCCCTGATATAGTTCAGAATATTTTTTAGTTTCCCTTGAGACTTTTTACTTGATTCATTGATTTAGACATATATTGTTTAATTTCCAAACACTTGTACATTGTCCAGATGTATTTCTGTTATTTCTAAATTAAAGCTGTTATGGTCCAAAAGCGCACATTGTATGATTTCTATTTTCTTTAATTACATATAGCGTCTCTTGGTGAATATTCTGTCTGCATGAGAGAAGAATGTATAATGGTTTTTTGTTGTTTGGTGGAATATTCTATAAATGTCCACTAAGTCTATTTGGTTCATAGTGCTGTTCAATTCATCTGTGTCTTTACTGATTTTCTGTCTACTTCTGTGAATTAATGAAAGAGGAGTGTTGAAGTTTCCAACATTAACTGGATTTGTCTATTTCTCTTGTCAGATCCTGTTAGATTTTGTCTTGTGAATTGTCAAACTCTGTTGTTAGATGCATACACATTTAAGATTGTTATGTCTTTTTGGAGAATCCTTTATCATTATGTAATGTCCCTCTTTGTCTCTGATAATCTTTCTTGTTCTGAAATCTACTTTGTCTGAAATACAGCCACTCTAGCTTTCATTTGGTTCTTTAGTGTCTCATATATATCTTTATCCCTTTTCTCTTAATTGATTGAAGTCTATATCTAAAGTGAGTTTTTTGGGGTGCCTGGGTGGCTTAATCGGTTAACCCTCCAACTCTTGATTTTAGCTCAAGTCGTGATCTCAGAGTTGGGAGAATAAACAGTACATCAGGCTCCATGCTGGGTGTAGAGCCTGCTTAAGATTCGCTCCATCTGGGGAATCCTGGGTGGCTCAGCAGTTTAGCATCTGCCTTCGGCCCACAGCGTAATCCTGGAGTCCTGGAATCAAGTCCCACATCAGGCCTGCTTCTCCCTCTGCCTGTGTCTCTGCCTCTCTCTCTCTCTCTCTCTCTCTGTATCTCTCATGAATAAATAAATAAAATCTTAAAAAAAAAAGATTCGCTCCATCTCCCTCTAACCCTCCCCTCTTTCTCTCTCTCATACACACACATTTTGTTTTTTTATTTTTTTTGACTACACACACATTTTAAAGCAAGTTTTTATAGACAGGATATACTTGATTCTTCCTTTTCAATTCAGTCTAACAATCTGTTTTTTAACAGCTGTGTTTAGACCATTCACATTAAAAGAGATGGATATAGTTGGGATCAACATCTGCCATCTTTTATTTAAATTGTGGTTAACATACCATGTAATATTGGTTTCTGGGGTAGAAATCAGTGATTCTTCACTTATATACAACACCCAGTGCTCATCATAACAAGTGCCTCCTTTAATACCCATTACCCTTCTAATCCATCCCCCACCCATTTCCCCTCCATTAACCCTCAGTTTGTTCTCTATTGTTAGGAGTCTTTTATGGTTTGTTTCCCTCTCTCCTTTTCTCCCTCATCCCTTATGTTCATCTGTTTTCTTTCTTAAATTCCATATATGAATGCAGTCATATGGTACTTGTCTTTCTCTGATTGACTTATTTCACTTAGTGTTATACACTCTAGCTCCATCCACATCATTGCAAATGGCAAGATTTCATTTTCTGATAGCTGACTAATATTCCATTGTATACATATACCACATCTTCTTTATCCTTTCATCAGTCGTTGGACATTTGGGTTCTCTCCATAGTTTGGCTATTGTTGATAATGCTGCTATAAATGTCAGAGTTTATATATCCCTTTGAATCTGTATTTTTTATCCTTTGGGTAAATAGCCTAGTAGTGCAATTGCCAGATCATAGAGTAGTTCTATTTTTAGCATTTTGAGGAACCTCTATACTGTTCACCAGGGTGGCTGCACCAGTTTGCGTTCCCAGCAATGCAAGAGGGTTCCCCTTTCTCCACATCCTCACCAACGCTTGTTTCTTGTGTTGTTAGCTTTAGCCACTCTGACAGGTGTGAGGTGGTATCTCATTGTGGTTTTGATTTGTATTTTCCTGATGATCAGTGATGTTGAGCACCTTTTCATGTGTCTTTTGGCCATCTGGATATCTTCTTCAGAAAAGTGTCTTTTCATGTCTTCTGCCCATTTCTTAACTGGACTATTTTTGGGGGGTATTGAGTTTCATAAGTTCTTTATAGACTTTGGATACTAACCCTTTATCAGATATGTCAAGAGAAGATATCAGAAATATCTTTTCCCATTCCATAGGCTGCCTTTTAGTTTTGTTCATTGTTTCCTTCACTGTGCAGAAGCTTTTTATCTTGATGAAGTCCCAATAGTTCATTTCTGCTTTTGTGTCCTTTGCCTCTGGTGACATGTCAAGTAAGAAATTGCTACAGCCGAGGTCAAAGTGGTTTCTACCTATGTTCTTCTCTAGGATTTTGATGGTTTCCTGTCTTACTTACATTTAGGTCTTTCATGCATTTTGAATTTATTTTTGTGTGTGGTGTAAGAAAGTGGTCCAGTTTCATTCTTCTGCATGTTGCTGTCCAGTTTTCCCAACAACATTTGTTAAAGAGACTATCTTTTTGCCTGCTTTGTCGAAGATTAGTTGACCATATAGTTGTGGGCCCATTTCTGGGTTCTCTGTTCTGCTCCACTGATCTGTGTGTCTGCTTTTGTGCCAGTAGCATACTGTCTTGAAGACTACAGCTTTGTAATATAGCTTGAAATCCAGAATTGTGATGCCTCCAGTTTTTTTCTTTTTCAGAAATGCTTTGGCTATTCAAGTCTTTTGGGGTTCCATACAAATTTTAAGATTGTTTGTTCTACCTCTGTGAAAAATGCTAGTGGTATTTTGATAGGGATTGCATTAAATGTGTAGATTGCTTTCAGTAGTACAGACATTTTAACAATGTTTGTTCTTCCAATCTATGAGCATGGAATGCTTTTCCATTTCTTTGTGTCCTTTTCAATTTCTTTCAGAAGTGTTCTGTAGTTTTCAGAGTACAGATCTTTCATACTTAGGTTTATTCCTATGTATCGTACTGTTTTGGGGACAATTGCAAATGGGATCAATTCCTTGATTTATTTTTCTGCTGCTTCATTATTGGTGTATAGAAATGCAACAGATTTCTGCACATTGATTTTATATCCTGCAACTTCTCTGAATTCATGTCTTAGTTCTAGCAGTTTTTTGGTGGAGTCTTTTGGGTTTTTTTTTTTACATAGAGTACCATGTTATCTGCAAATAGTGAAAGTTTGACTTCCTTGCTATTTTGGATGCCTTTTCTTTCTTTTTGTTGTCTAATTGCTGGGGCTAAGACTTCTAGTACTTTGTTAAGAAGTATTGGTGAGAGTGGATATCCTTGTCTAGTTCCTGACTGTAGGGGAAAGACTCTCAGTTTTTCCCCATTAAGGATGATGTTAACTGTGGGTCTTTCGTATAATGGCCTTTATTATGTTAAAGTATGTTCCTTCTATCCCTACTTTGCTGAGGGATTTTATCAAGAAAGGATGCTGTGTTTTGCCAAATGCTTTTTCTGCATCTATTGACAGGATCATATGGTTCTTTTCTTTTATTAATGTGGTATATCATGTTGATTGGTTTGTGGATGTTGAACTACCCTGTAGTTGAACCACTCTGGAATAAATCCCACTTGATCATGATGAATAATTCTTTTAATGTACTCTTGAATTCAATTTGCTAGTATTTTATTGAGAATTTTGCCATCCATGTTCATCAGGGATATTGGCCTGTAATTCTTCTTTTTAGTGGAGTCTTTGTCTGGCTTTGGAATCAAGGTGATCTGGCTTCATAGTATAAATTTGGAAGTTTTCCTTTCATTTCTATTTTTTGGAACAGTTTGAGAAGAATAGGTATTAGCTCTTCTTTAAATGTCTGGCAGAGTTCCCCTGGGAAGCCATCTGGCCCAGGACTTTTGTTTATTCGGAGATTTTTGATTCCTGATTCAATTTCTTTGCTGGTTATGGGTCTGTCCAAATTTTCTGTCTTCCTGTTTCAGTTTTGGTAGCTTATAAGTTTCTAGGAAATTGTCCATTTCTTTCAGGTTGCCCGGTTTGTTGGCATATAATCTTTCATAGTATTCTCTTATAATTGTATTTCTGCGGTATTGCTTGTGATCTCTCCTCTTTTATTCATGATTTTATCTACTTGAGTCCTTTCTCTTTTCTTTTCGATAAGTCTGGCTAGGGATTTATCAATTTTATTAATTCTTTTGAAGAACCAACCAGCTGTTAGTTTCATTAATCCATTCTATTGGGGGTTTTTTTTGTTTCTATATCCTTTATTTCTGCTCTAATCTTTATTATTTTCCTTCTAATGCCAGCTTTAGGCCTTATTTGCTGTTCTTTTTCTAGCTCCTTTAGGTGTAAGGTTAAGTTGTGTATTTGAGACTTTTCTTGTTTCTTGAGGTAGGCCTGTATTACAATATACTTCTCTCCTAGGTCCCCCTTTGCTGCCTCCCAAAGGTTTTGGTCTATTGTATTTTCATTTGTTTCCATGTATTTTTTAATTTCTTCTTTAATTTTCCAGTTAACCAATTCATTCTTTAGTAGGATGTTATGTAACCTCCATGTATTTGATATTTGAGGTCTTTTCCAGATTTTTTTTGTAGTTGACTTTAAGTTTCATAGCATTGTGGTCTGAGAAGATGCATGGTATGATCTTGATCTTTTTTACTTTCTTTTTTTTGAGAGAGAGAGAGAGAGAGAGAGAGAGCGAGTGCATGAGTTGGGGGTGGGCAGAGGGGGAGAGAATCTTACGCAGGCTCCACACTCAATGCAGAGTCTGATGCAGAGCTCAGTCTCATGACCCTGAGATCATGCCCTAAGCTGAAATCCAGTCAGATGCTTAACCAACTGAGCCACCCAAGTGCCCCTTTTTGTACTTGTTGAGGGCTTTATTGTGACCCAGCATGTGGTCTCTTCTGGAGAATGTCCCATGTGCACTCGAAAAGAATGTGTAGTCTGCTGCTTTAGGATGAAATGTTCTGAATGTATCTGTTAAGTCCATCTGGTCTAGTTTGTCATTCAAAGCCATTGTTTCCTTGTTGATTTCCTGCTTAGATCTGTCCATTGCTGTAAGTGCGGTATTAAAGTCCCCTACTATTATTGTATTATCAATGAGTTTCTTTGTTTTTATTATTAGTCAATTTATATATTTGGGTTCTCTCAAGTTGGGAGTATATTTACAATTGTTAGATCATCTTGATGGATAGACCCCTTAATTATGGTATAATGCCTTTCTTCATCACTTGTTACAGTCTTTGTTTTAAGATCTAGTTTTGGGACACCTGAGTGGCTTAGCGGTTGACTGTCTGACCCCTTTGGCTTGGGGCATGATCCCGGGGTCCTGGAATCGAGTCCCACATCGGACGTCCTGCATGGAGCCTGCTTCTCCCTCTGCCTATGTCTCTGCCTCTCTTTCTCTCTGTGTGTCTCGAATGAATGAATGAATGAATGAATGAATGAATGAAATAAAATCTTTTTTTTAAAAAAAGATCTAGTTTGTCCAATAAAAATATGGCTATTTCACCTTTGTTTTGACGCCCATTAGCATGATAGATGGTTCTCTATCTCTTCACTTTCCATCTACAGGTATCTTCAGGTCTAAAATGAATCTCTTCTAGGCAGCATATAGATGGATCTTGATTATTTTTTTCCCTTCTGACACTCTATGTCTTTTGATTGGAGCATTTAGTCTATTTACATTCAGATTGATTATTGAAAGATATGAATTTCATGCCAGTATGTTACCTGTAGAGTTGATGTTTCTGGTGGTGTTCTCTAGTTCTTTCTAGTCTTTGTTGCTTTTGGTATTTTGTTTGTGTGTTCTGTAAATTTGACTGTGATATGCCTCGGCAAGCATCTACCATCTTGCTAGCTGCTTTTTTTCCATTTGTCTTTTGTTTCTTGTTACCTCTTCTGTTTAATTAGGCATTTTTTTTATGATTCCATTTAATCTCCTCTATTGTTATTTTTGCTACTTTTTCTAAAACCTACTTTAATGGTCACCTTAGGTTTTGCACTATGCATGTTTAAATAATTCAAATATACTAAGAATAACACTTTACCTGTTGTATATAAGGACTTAACATTATATTCTCAAGTCTTCCCTCCCATTCCTGTATAGTTGTTATATATTTTATTATTACATATGCTGTAAACACTTAAATACCTTGTTAATTTGTTATAGCTTTGTTAATGCTTTAAACTATTATTGTGGAGGCACGAGTGGCTCAGTCAGTTGAGCATCCTACTCTTGATTTTGGCTCAAGTCATGGTCTTTGGGTTGTGAGGTCGAACCCCGTGTCAGGCTCTGTGCTCAGCAGGAGATGCTCTCTCTTTCTCCATATCCCTTCCCCTGGTCATGCATTCTCTCAGAAAAAAAAAACTTTTTTAAAAAGTTATTTTTAATGGAATAAAGAGGTACAAACTTCCACTTATAAAGTAAATAAGTCACAGAGATGAAAAGCAGTACAGCATAGGGAATATATTCAATAATATTGTAATAACTTTGTAAGGTGACAGATGGTAACACACTTATTTTGGTGAGCATTTTATAATGTATATAATTGTTGAATCACTATTTTGTAGACCTGAAACTAGTAAAATACTGTATGTCAACTATACTTCAATGAAAATAAAAATCTGAAAAACTTATTTTTAGAACAATTACAAATAAGATAAATATAGATTATATTTTACTGGAGGTTTTAGAGCAGAGTAATGGTCACTTTAAAATGTAACTCTGAGTAAGGGGGAAGCAGAGAGACCACCTGGGAGGCTATAGCTGTAATCTAATTGAGAAATGATAGTGACTTATTCCAAGGTCATGTTAGATAACATAGAAGAGGGTGTTAGGACATCCAGGAACTTTTTTTTTTACTTTAAAATCTCAGTTTTTCTTGACAGCTCAAATATTTAAATTTTTTTAAATTTAAATTCAATTTAGTTAACATATAGTGTATTATTAGTTTCAGGGGTAGAGTTTAGTAATTCATCTATTGCATATAACCCCCAGTGCTCATTACATCACATGCCCTCCTTAATGCCCATCACCCAGTTACCTCACCCCCTCATCTCCCACTTCCAGCAACCCTGTTTGTTCCCTGTAGTTAAGAGTCTCTTATGGTTTGCCTCCCTTTCTGTTTTTATCTTATTTTTCCTTTCCTTCTCCTATGTTCATCTGTTTTGTTTCTTAAATTCCACATATGAGTGAAATCATATGGCATTTGTCTTTCTCTGAGTTATTTCATTTAGCATAATACCCCCTAGTTCTATCCACATTGTTGCAAATGGCAATATTTCACTTGTTTTGATGGCTGAGTAATATTCCATTGTATGTGTATATATATCCATTCATCTGTTGATGGACATCTGAGTTCTTTCTATATTTTGGCTATTGTGGACTTTGCTGCTATAAACATTGGGATGCATGTGCCCCAAAGTTACTGCAAACTATTTAATAAGGTGTTCACATTAAAATACTTTTTAAAAAGGTAACCAGTGATCTTTATTGACCTCATGGTTCAGCTTGAAATAATCACAGTAATTGTCAGCATCATCAGACAAGTAGGACTGCTTAAAAAGTACATTGTCATCATTGTAGGGCTTTTTTTTAAATTTAGGATTATCCACACATATTAGTCAAAACTGATGCACCTGTCCACCTTTTTTGTTGGTGTGTCTTTGTTGGTAAATTATTAGGTCACTTACTAGAAGTTCATCATATTCTATTTAAATTATATCAACCAAGCTGGGGTGTCTGGCTGGCTCAGTCAGTACAACATGTGACTCTTCAGCTCAGGGTCCTGAGTTCAAGTTCCACATTGAGTGCAGGGCTTACTTTAAAAAATATATAAAAAGATAACTGTCAGCCAAGTTACATGCCTGGGTAATTTCAGCAAAATTGTGTTCCTGAATTCTAGATTATGTTCTCTTTATAGAATACAGGAACTTTCAGTAATAAATGTTTGACTTTTAAAAATGTATCTACTCTGGGACACCTGGGTGGCTTAGCAGTTGAGTGTCTGCCTTTGGCTCAGGGTGTGATCCTGGTCTGGGAATTGAGTCCCACATTGGACTCCCTGCAAGGAGCCTGCTTCTCCCACTGCCTATGTCTCTGCCACTCTCTCTGTGTCTCTCATGAGCAAATAAATAAAATTTTTAAAAGAATAAAAAAATAAAAATAAAAAATAAAAAAATAAAAAATGTATCTACTCTATTTCTTTGTGGTGACCTGAATAAAAGCCTGCTCTGTTCTGTCTTAATTCAAACTTTCCGCTCTGAAAAACTGGAAACCCTACTTTTAATTATTAACTTTTTCTTTTTAATTCAATATCTGTTTGTTTTAAAATGCTTTTAAAAAACTCTTTTTTGCAAATTTCCAAATGTATTATGTCTACTTAAAAGTAGAGTACTCTGGGCAGCCTGGGTGGCTCAGCGGTTTAGCACCGCCTTCAGCCCAGGGCGCGATCCTGGAGCCCCGGGCTCAAGTCCCACGTTGGGTTCCGTGCATGGAGCCTGCTTCTCCCTCTGCCTGTGTCTCTGCCTCTCTCTCTCTCTCTCTCTCTCTCTCTCTCTCTGTCCCTCATGAATAAATAAATAAGATCTTAAAGAAAAAGTAGAGTACACTGACCCTATGTGTATTTATCCCCCAGTTTTATCAACTTTTGCCATACTTCAAAAGTAATCTATAATCTCCTTTTTACTGAAATATTTTAATCGAATTTTGATATGTGCTGTTATTTCATCCCTAAATATTTCAGTGTGTATCTTAAAACCAAATTTAAAACGGGTGTTTTCTTAAGTAACCACAATATCGCATCGATCATGATTAACAATTCCTTAATATCATCTAATACCCAGTCCATATTCAAATTTTCCCCAAATCTGAAAACATTCTTTCTGTATTTTCAAAGTTAATTTGATCCAGATCGAAAATTGGTCCACTCACTGTATGTGATTGTTTTGTTATCGTATATTTCTCTTAACCAAAAACAGGTGTCTCCTCCTCCCCGCCCCCCTTTTTGTTGCAAGCCTTTCTCTTGTAAAAAAGCAAAAAACAAAAAACCTGGTCCATTGTCCTGTTGTATGATTGGGTTTGTTTCATTCGTTTCTCTAGAGTTCTTATAGATCAGAAGTTAGAGCAAAGAAAGCCTTCTTAAACTGAAATTTGGTTACTTTTTTGGCAAGAATATTTCACAAGTGGTACTATTTTTTGTAGTATTAAATGAGAAGGCACATAATACTTGATTGTTGAACTTTTAGTTGATTGATCAATAGGTTCAGGTGATGGCAGCCTTAGCTTTTCATAGTAGTTTCCTGTCAACCTGCTCTGGGATGCTTTTAAAACCATTGATGATTATTGCCTGGATCCAATTATTTTATTAGGAGTTGCAAAATGATTATTTTCTAAGCATGTCGCTACCCCTGCATATATTAATGGATGTTAACAGAACTCCGTGTACACCAAAGCTGTTTGGTTAACTTGAAATATGCTTCATATCAGAAAAGCAGAATAGGGGATCCCTGGGTGGCTCAGCGGTTTAGCACCTGACATTGGTTCAGGGCGTGATCCTGGAGTCCTGGGATCGAGTCCCACATCAGGCTCCCTGCATGGAGCCTGCTTCTCCCTCTGCCTGTCTCTCTCTCTCTCTCTCTCTCTCTCTCTCTCTGTGTGTGTGTGTGTGTGTCTCAAATGAATGAATGAATGAATAAAATCTTTTAAAAAAAACAAAAAAGCAGAATAAAGGGGAAAGAATTAAGCATCAATTTTCAGAGTAATGAATTGGTGAACTAGCAACCTACAGGGGTGTCCAGTGAATTTTGTTTCTCTCTTCTAAATATCATATTGAGCTCATGACTTTTTATATATTCGATATGTTTTAATAAATTGCAGTCATTATTCCTTCTGGTATCAATGTCTCATCTTTGGCCATTGGGAGCACCTTCATTCAGTCTAGCTTCTGTGTCCTTTTGGTACTACTGTATTGGCCTTTGATAGCCTCATTGCTTTTTGGCTCAACAAGATATTCCAGGTTAATCCGATCTATTTCTTGCCCTAGACAGAAAATCTGTGTATTTTGCTAAGAAAATGTACCCAGTTATCTTCTTTTCTTTATATAGCACCTTTCTTGATCTATACAGTGATGCTGAAAAACTCATACTTTGTTCTCCACATCTAATTGTACAGTTTACGGTTATGTATCAGGCCTTTTCTGTATTTGTTGTTTGCATTAAATCACAAGCCCTCATTTCTTTTGGTGTCCAGTATAGTGTGATCTCCCTTGTTCTTGCATCTTGTCCTATGGCACATGCCTGCATTCACCTTAGTATTTCATTGCTTAGTACTTCTTAGTCTCTGTTGCTCCATATTTGTTTAATCGGTTTATGTCTTTTTTCAAGAAATTTATAATTTTCTAGAGGTTAGGACATACCCATTACTTTAGAAGTTAAAAACCAAATCTATAAAAAAAACCCAAATACTAAGGAATATAGTGATAACTGAATAAACATTAATTGAATTGAAGGACATATTTTGCTTGGCTAGCTGATGGCCACATTTGCCAACAATTTGACAACAGTAGTGCCAATGCTGTACTTAAACTCAAGCCAAACTTAATCATAAATCTTTACACCAGAATTTAAAGTACAGGTGGTTTAAAAGTATTCAAATTAATGTATGGGAGAGGAGGCACAAATATTCTCTTCAGAGAATAAAAACTTAGCCTTTGGTTCTAGAATGTAGTTTTAAGGCACACTCAAGAAAACTACTTTCAGATGGTCATTACTTCTGATGCCTGGCTTCAATTCCTACTTGGCTTAGTTTCATTATTGGTGGCCCAGAACTTGGCTGATAAGTAGGAGAATTGGAAACAAGACTGGCTGCCTGGCAAAACCTACTTGTGGTAACTTGAATTGCTTTTGATCTTATTTGTCATCTTATCAACTATTTTTTGTACTGCTAAATGAATGGACTTTTTATGGTTTTTATAGAAGAATGGAAACCAGAAAAATCAGACTATTTACAACACTTAAAAATGTGACTGTAGTTCTGTAATAACACTGAAGCTACCCATCCTATGATGAGACTGTGTTAATTTGTTTTATGATTACAGTTGGAAGAAGTAGCTGAAGTGATGTGTCCCATCTGTCTACTTTCCTCTTCTTTTTCTCTTACCTCCCAAGGAAGAGGCTGGAGATTCTTTAGAATGCAAAGAATAAAAAGATAAATTTTAAAATAGATTTGGTGGCATCTGGGTGGCTCAGTCTATTAAACATCTGACTCTTGATTTCAGCTCAGGTCATGATCTCAGGGTTGTGAAATTGAGCCCCACATCATGCTCTGCACTGGCTGTGAAGCCTGCTTAATATTTTCCCTCTCCCTCTGCCCCTCCCCCATGCCTTCTCTAGATAGATAGATAGATAATTTGGATTCATGTTCAGACAACATTTCTTGGGTTTGCTTATAGGTCCTGTTATTGCCTTGGAGTTTAACGGAGATGGAGCTGTAGAAGGATGCCAACTTATTGTCAGTGAGATATTCAATGGGACCAAGGTACAAGATTTTATTGATTATTTCTCTTTCATCAGACCTTTCATGTCATTTCCTTTTCCTTACAATCAAATAGTACTTTTATTCCTGTTGTTCCTTGGAATAATAAAAAAACCCAGCAGATCATGATTTTTTAGAATCTATGATAAATAATTGGGGGGCTAAGCTTTGTTTTTTCCTTGCCAAATTAAAATGTTAATTCCTTAAAACTTTACAAAATAAGAATCTACTAATTGAAAAACCTTCAATAATACATGTTTCTAAAGTAAAAAATCTCATTAAATGTCCAAGTTCTTCCATTTTTGAAAACTAGTAATATGTTGAAAAATGTTATATAAGATTGTATACTTTAGACAGATGATCCTATTGCCCACTGTTCATTTTTATTTGCTTCAGTAATGCTTCATCAGACATTGAATTTGAGGACTCCTGGGTGGCTCAGTTGGTTGAGCATCTGACTCTTTTTTTTTTAATTTTTATTTATTTATGATAGTCACAGAGAGAGAGAGAGGCAGAGACACAGGCAGAGGGAGAAGCAGGCTCCATGCACCGGGAGCCCGATGTGGGATTCGATCCCGGGTCTCCAGGATCGTGCCCTGGGCCAAAGGCAGGCGCCAAACCGCTGCGTCACCCAGGGATCCCAGCATCTGACTCTTGATCTCAGCACAGGTCTTGATCTCACAGTGGTCGGTTCGAGCCCCACATTGGGCTGTGTGCTGGGCATAGAGCTTATTAAAAAAAAAACATTGAGCTGTATCTAGAAATCATTACATATCACATGTAGGTAGTTTCTAGATAATGCTGATGAGGTTGGTGTATCTAAGAATTTCAGACTTAAATAGCTTTATATAACTTAGAAACCAAACATGAGTACTAAATGAGTGTGTATATATATATACACACACACACATATATATATATAATAATTTTTTGATAAATATCTGAGATGAAATTTTTGGTTTTGTCTGATTTGGCTTATGGTTTCTTAAATTTGCATAAAGTACTTTGTCTTTTGTGTCATTTTATCATTTCAACAGTACTAAGGGGAGTACTAAATATAACTAGATTGAATAGAAAAGGAAGCAGAGAGAAGATGGTTATATGATTTGGAGATTTTAGATCTGAATGAGTCAAAGATTATCTAATCCAGTGTTCTCATTTTACAGATGTGGAAAGTTAGCCCAGAGAGGTTTATTGAATGAATTGTTAGCATCATACAGCTAGTTTATGATAAAGCTAGAGTAGAGCCTGGGTCTTGTCTAATTCTTAGATGACATTTGTAAAAATGATTTTTGAAGGGTTCTACTGAGTACTGGGTTTACTGATGTTTAGCAAATAGTTCATTTAAAATTAGTAATATATCTTTAGCAACTTTAAAAATGACAATATCAAGTTTTACCTATTGAGGTTATTAGGAAGTAGAAGAAACTAAGATTTCTTTAAATAAACCTCTCTATTCAGTAGATTTCATAATATTGACTCTTGTATATTTAAAAAAACAGTAAAACTCCAAGTGTGATAAAGTACAACTAAAGTATTATGAAAGCAAAGACCTTAAGTGGTTTTAAAAGAGCTCAATTTACATTATAGCTACTGAAACTATATTGTATGGATTCTACAGAATACTGATTAAGTATTATATAAATGGTGTACTTGAATTTCTTTTGATAGCAAGCTTGTGACTGTTCTGTAGACAACATGCGCTTTGGAATTTGGGGATTGCTGGTATTTATTTTTTGCTTCTTTTATATTTAAAATAGATGTTTGTATCAGAAAGCAAGGAGACAGCATCTGGAGATGTAGACAGCTTCTACAACTTTGCTGACATACAGATGGGAATATGAAGTGCAATGTGGAACCAAGGACTTGGTATTAAGCCCTTTTTAATTTGTGTATTAACAATGGTTTTTACTAATGATAAAACTGTTAATGTTTATTTCTTAGTAAACTGTTGAATACTGCATCATTTACTTCAGGTTCAAAAATAGTTTGTTTTGGGGCACCTGGCTGGCTCAGTTGGTAGAGCATGTGTTTTGATCTTAGGGTCATGAGTTCAAGACCCGTGTTGGGCATGGAGCCTACTTAAAAAAAAGTTCATTTTAAATTTAGTAGTTTTAATCAGCTTAAAAACTGTTTAACCTGCTTCAATAAGGCTGTGGTTTTCTTTCCTTGCTTATGATACCATTATTAGAACATAGAAGTGGCTAGCAGTTCATGATTTTAATCCTCATTAAATATTCTTTCAAATCTCTAAGAATTTAAACTTTTCTCAGTGCTCCATATATTATTTGAGAATGCATTCCATTGCTTCTTTTCTTTTTTAATTTAGAGAGATCTGTTAGTAGTTGATCAATTAGAATGAACCTCTGTACATTTTTTTCATGTATACATAGCCAGTTAAATAATTGCTTCCTAGTTGCATAATGTGGCAAATGAGATTTTGTACATGGAATTGATATAAGACTGTGTAAATTGATTTTTTTAATTAATAGGAATTTGATAACCATTTTGCAATTAACTCTACTAACTGATGTTGGTATAGCTGTTTAAAGACTACTTTGTGAGTAGTATGATTATTTGAATAAATTCCACACCATGTAGTTTTTTAATACAACTGCTAAAATGACAATTCTGCTTCCTGGTAAGAAAATACTAAAATCTAAAATCATAGAAGCCTGATGAGCACTGGCAGGTTTCAGAAAGGTGAAATCACCAGCTCTTAGGAGTTAGCAGGAGAATTAAAACCTTGTGACATTTAGGTATGAAGTGCTTAGGCATGATGATAAGCTATGCAGATTTTTTGTAAAAAAAAAATCTAGATAAATTTGATTTTCATTAGATATACCATTAATCAAGTAATAATGTTCTTCAAGTATGATGAAATTGCTTTTGGCTGCTTTAAAGCATTATTTCCCAAATCAACTTGACTATAATAATTTACCAGGAGGCAGGGGAGAGTTACTTGTTTAAAAATCCACATCCTTGGGATCCCTGGGTGGCGCAGCGGTTTGGCGCCTGCCTTTGGCCCAGGGCGCGATCCTGGAGACCCGGGATCGAATCCCACATCGGGCTCCCGGTGCATGGAGCCTGCTTCTCCCTCTGCCTGTCTCTCTTTCTCTCCCTCTCTCTGTGACTATCATAAATAAATAAAAAAAAATTAAAAAAAAAAATCCACATCCTTGAACCCAGTACCCAAATACACTGATTCAGTCACCAGGGGAAAGCCGTTTGTGAGGAGTTTGTTGTAACCTAAAGTAATCATTTCAGAAGATGTGGATAGGGCGATCTGGAGAGAAGGTCTGGACCTGCCATGTACATCATGTAATAACAGCTAATAGGAAATTAGCTTTCAGAGGTCTATTTTTAAAAGAAACCTTAAATTTAAATCTATTTTGGTAAAACCAAGACTGAAAATAGCCACTTATAAAAATCCCTCTTATGGTTGTTACTAAAAGGATATTTTCGTGTATAAACTGCTTTTGGATATTTTCAAATTAATTTATAAACTACATTGAACTGTGTGTTGATGTTCAGAAATAATACATTCAAATACTTTTCATTTTAAATTAATGAGTAAAATTGACTACCTACCCTGTGTCTGGCCTTGTGCAAACCATTAGCATTGTATCATTTCAGTCTTTTCTAAGAGCATTCTATACTACATAATCAACCTCCTCTAAATCAAAATGATTTCATGAGATGCAAATAAAAATTGGTGACAGGTTTAACATAATTTTGATCATAATTTACAAATAAGCTTTGCAATTAGTGGTCAGAGGGCATTAATTTTTTCCATGGTTAAAGCTAAATTAAACATATTCCTTCTGATTGTGATTATATTATTAAACACCATTATTCATATTTTTTGTTTTTCAAAAATATAATACAATGTTATGCAAAGCTGTAAACTGAGTTCTTTATTTTATCTATGGTATTTAAGCAAAAAACTCAGGAATATAACATATAAGGGAGATGTTAATTTTTAAATACTCACTAAATTTAGTATCTATTAACCAAAGCCTAAATTGTACATTCTTCAGTTGGCTAAGAGCTTTTACCCAAGCTTAATTTGTCTTTAGGGACAGTCATTTGGCTTCTGAATGTTTAAAAAGATTTTAAAAAATAAGTAGTACTATGGTTGTTTCTGTAGTTCCAAACTTTGATAGTAATTATACTGCATTTCATTTTTTAATAGCTTTTGAATTCATGAACATTTATTAGCAATGAAATATTAGCAATTTTATTGTTATACATGTTTAAACATTATATTAGCTTATTTCTCCTGTGTAATTAGTACTGCTTTTTGCTTCTGTATATTTCTGTCTAGCTTTTGTATGTAATTTATATCTAGTGTTTATAAAACGTGATTTGTAATAAATGTTGTTAAAATGAAAATGGCTGGGGTGCCTGGCTGGCTCAGTTGGTAGAGCATGCGACTACTGATCTCAGGGTCGTGAGTTTAGGCCCCACATTGGGGGATAGAGTTTACTTTAAAAAAATTAAATGAAAATGGCTTAACACTAATTTTTGAGGTCCACTGTATAACATACATCTTCTCATACATGTGCCAAGATTTGATCATGGCACAAATTTTTCTTAATTTAAATTCAATTGGCCAACATATAGTACATACTATAGTTTCAGATGTAGTGTTCAATAATTTATCAGTTGCATATAACACCCAGTGCTCATCATGGCACAAATTTCTTAATGATAGAAGTATAATAGAATGGTCTGGTCTCTGTCTTATGTTAGAACTGTGTGCCATATGTGTGCACGCGCACATGTGTACACAAAGCACTCTAGAGAAATGCAAAGGAAATAGAAAACTTGTTTTAATCTAAGGAATAATGCTTCCTTTGTTAAAAGATACATTTTATTATGGTTGAATACTTACTAAGATTATGCATTTCTCTCTTCCATGTTTAAGAAAATAATGAACCATGATATAATTTCTTTCAGGTTTATACAAATGGACCTTATTTTTAAATTACTACCAAATTTTCCAGCCATCTGTACCCAACCTCTCCCTTTCCTAGCCCATAAATCAGAAGTACTAAAAATGTAGATTGGTTAGTTTTTTAAATAAAATCTGAAATACTGAAACTACAAATTGGTTAGTTTTTAAATGACATTCTTTATTATTTTTTTCTATGTATGAAGCTTTTTGTACATTTAGAGCATGGGGGGAAATAGAAATGTACAAGACAATAGAAAAATTACTTCTTATTTATTGGGTAATTCTTGCTGTGCTGAGTTTAAAATGTATTTTTCTCATTTAAAAAGGACATATTTAATTTTGTTCTCTATATAGAGAAATGATATTGTAATTAGGGCATAATTACTCCTTCAAAGTCCATTCTAGAAAGTATTTTGTCCTTTAAAAGCCTAACACTAAAAATTTGAATTTTAGTAATGAAACCCACCCCCCTTTTGTGTGTTTGTGTGCGTGTGTGTGAAAATGAAGTAATACACTGTTGACTTGGTTTTCTTTTTTGGTAGATAGTGTTGGAGGGAATCAGCAATCAGTCCTACATCAGAGGGAAAGCAGGAAGCCTTTAAGCTACATCTTTCTCTTTTGACATTTTGGCTTTTAATGGCAAACTCCTGCAAGATGTTCCAAAAAGCAGTCTCTTCCTTTTTTAATGTTTAGGGGCTTTCCTGGTGAGGGTGGGTTCTCATCTATAAATAGATAATGAGAGAACAGGAGCACAGGTCAGCAAGAGCCCTGGCATTGTCACCTGGGCTCTGATCCTCCCAGTGGGGCCTGCCTTCCCCCATTTCAGTTTAATCTGGTCTACTCGCAGTTGTACTAATGAAAAGTAACTGGCATATATGACAACTACCTAAATGATGTTTATAAAGTATACCTTGAAAATAAAATATACTTTATGAATGCTAAGTATTCTCAAAGTGAGTATGGTGTTTTTGAGGAGTTCAGCTGGGTAGCCATACACCCATCTACAAACAGGCAACTGAATGGAGAAAACAAGTATACGAGGTTATTAAGACTTTAGTGCTGTTTTCTGATGATTGATATACTTCCATTTGTCAAATGTAGGTCAGTTTGTTAGGCTCATTAATAAAATCGTTTATAAGTGTCCCTGCATGTATGCACATAACCCCAACTGGCCTCTGCCAGAGACCCCCTGAGTGCCATCCTTAGTCCCCAGTTCCACACCCACAAAATCAAAGAAATTAGCATGAACCAGGAGCATCTCACCCAACTGTAGGCACAAGTGTGCATTGGTAGAGAATCAATTGCTCGCCAAAAGAAGATGGTTCATTAGAACAGCTGAAGCAGATGGTTAAAATAAACAACTTCAGCTCTCCTTAAAGAAGTTAGGAGTAAACACTATTGTACTGAAGAAGTGAGTATGTATACAAGCCCTAAAGTTTAGCCATCGCCAGCAGCAAACACTTTCACCATTATGGGCCATGCTGAGACAAAGCAGCTGACAGAAATGCTGCCCAGCATCTTAAACCAGCGTGATGCCAACAGTCTGACTGGTTTAAGAAGACTGGCTGAAGCTCTACCCAAGTACTCTGTGCACAGAAAAGCACCACTTGCTCCTGGAGAGAATGATGATAATCAATTTCCAGATCTTGTGGAGAATGTCAAGGAGGCTTCCAAGAACCAAGCAAACCAAATTGAGTCAACTTCTGAAGATAGGAAAGAAGTTACTGGAAGCTGCTATTTTATATTATGATTATATGACTATGCTATTTTATATTATTTATAATATAAATTGGCTTGGCTTTTTAAAATTTCATTCATGGATCTGATAAAATTGAGATCTCTAATATTTTTAAGCCCAAGCCCCTTGAACACACCGCCACTCTTTTCAGTTTTTGCTTATACTCAATTCATTCTTTTTGCAGCTGATTGAGCTGAAGAAGCCTGGAAATAAAGTTTAAAAGGTTAATAAAGTTGCCTAGTAAAATAAATAAGTAGTCACTCAGACCCTTTGTCCTATTTCACCTGAGCTTCCAAACATCATATATTAGGTGATTTTAAAGTTTATCTCAGGACACGTGGGGGCTCAGCAGTTGAGCATCTGCCTTTCACTCAGGGCGTGATCCCAGGGTCCTGGGATCGAGTCCCACATTGGGCTCCCCACGAGGAGCCTGCTTCTCCCTCTGTCTCTCTCTGTATCTCTCATGAATAAATAAATAAAATCTTTTAAAAAATAAAGTTTATCTCAGTAGAATCATGTGGTTTTAGTACTTTGAAGGGGCTGGACATTTTTTTCAGTCCCCCATCTTGCAGATGAGAAAATCGAGGGTCAGAGTGTTTCCTCACTGAACTACAGCATAAGCCCCTTGACTTTCCCCTAGGATCACTGGGAGAACAAGACTCAGCTCACCCATCTTCTGCTGTATGAAGCCGTTTCTAACTCTCAGGTGCATTTTCTCCTTGGCTGCTCACATGGTACTCTGTATAGATGTCCAAGGGCTTATAACACCTTATACTATTTCTTTATCCATGCTTTCCTTGCTATTAAAAGTGTGATCTGTGGACCAGCCACATCAGCATTACCTAGAGCTCATTAGAATCTCAAGCCCCACTCCAGATCTGTTGAATTAGCTTCTACATTTTAACAAGGTGTTTGGGCAGATTCATACACACAGTAAAGTTTGAGAAGCTGTGTCCTCGACCATTAGTTCCTTGAGCGCTAGGATCGCGGCTTAGAAATCTTTGTATTCCTAGAGAGCAGTTTAGGGTCCAATCATATCAATATTTAATAAATTTTTATAATCGAATGTCACAATCCAGTGCTTCATTCGTTCAACTCTTCTCGATTCGCTTTGGAATAAAATACATCCTACAGTATTTACTTTCCCCCCACTGTTCTGTGTTGAAAGAATAACCATGGTCTCTGCCCACTCAGACTCCTTGGGAGCTTTAAGAGCATCAGTGGTATTCACCGGAAACAGATAAGAGCACAACAATTTCTAACTGAAATTTTCTTCTGACATGTTTTTGTATTCAAGTTTGTTTTACTCAATTAGGAAACATGTTGCATAAAGCCAATGTGGTGATTTGTTGATGCCGGGGCTGAGTTAAAATAAAAAACCTGTCAGCTGCCTGCTTTGGATTTATGGGGAAAGTTAGTCACTTAGTCTCTTCTCAGATTTGTTACCCTCCCTCTTTATGTCTTGACATCTTCCCACTTCTAGTGTTCAGGGATGAGCTTGGCCATGATCAACAAACCATCTGCAAGATTTTCCAGGGAAGTGTTTGGTGTTGCTCCAAATTCAGGGGGGAGTATGGTGGTGATAATGATTAATTGTTTCCTGGAACAAAGGCTTAATCATAAGTGTAAAATTTGAAAGCAAAGTAAAACCCTAAATTCACACTCTCCCCTTCATTTACTTTAAGTGGTTTTTCTTTCTGTTTCCTCAGTAGAAATCTATCAGTGCCTGGAATCCCTTGATCATTCTCCCCCCTTTCCCACTCCCTTACCCCAAAGCTTCAAATTCTGTCCTTCCTTTGGGACTGGCCCGAGTTCTATATGCTCTGGTAAGCCACTGACCCCTGACCATTTGAACTAGTCATGTCAGAGTTGCAAGGAACAGCAGTGTAGATTTGAGAATCATCAGACCTGGGTTTGGTTTTTTTTTAAGATTTATTTTGTTTATTCATGAGAGACACAGCAAGCAGAGACATAGGCAGAGGGAGAAGCAGGCTCCTTGCGGGGAGCCTGATGTGGGACTCAATCCTAGGACCCCAGGATCACAACCTGAGCCCAAGGCAGATGCTCAACCACTGAACCACCCAGGTGCCCCTGACCTGGGTTTGATCTACATTCTACTACATATTTCCCGTGTAGATCCCCACAAGCTATGTTCATGTTTTTAGTTTTCTCATCTGTAAAATGAGGATTATGACTGCTTTGCCATTATTTTGAGTAGTCAGTGAAATTAAGTGAAAGGACTAGCCTCAATGTTAGTTCTTCTCCTTAATCATACAAAACCTTAGAGTATTACTTTTCTCATTTCATATTTTTCCAAAATGACCCAAAACTCACTGTGGACAGTCCCCAAGACTTCTGTTCCTGCCCCTTGTTGGTCTCAGGCAGCCAAATACTGCTTCAGCCAAAGAAGTACTCTTTGGATGAATACAAATATGAGCATGTTTGAGGTGGCTCTAGTACTCTTACAGATGCCAATCAGTCAGGAACTTCTTCTGAATACATGTGAGTACTGAATCTATGAGCTGAACACTGTAGGATGGCGGTAGGAGGATGGAGAGAACTGATAGCAGGGTACCAAAAAAGAAGAAGAAGAACATGCTGGGTCTCATGGAACATAGTCTTGTGGTAGGCAGCTCGTCAGCCCAGCAACTCCAGGATGTCTATAAGACTCCAGGCTAGCCCTGCTCTGCCATCCTAAACTTGTGGCTTTTTCTTTACACTGCTAAGATGGTTCTCTTCATCAACACCTCTAAGTATTGTGACTATACTCTAGGTAGAAAGAATGTAGAGGTGAATGGCAAAAGGCCAGCGAAGTCTTCCCTTTCCGTCAGGAAAACAGTAACTTTCCCAGAAGCCTTACTCCGTCGACTTATGTCTCATTTGCCAAAGCTTGATCACATGGCCATCCTACCCTCTAGGGAGGCTGCGGAGGTGACTGTTCTTCCTGGGTCCATCATCTCCTTGAAAAATGGAGGTTCTGGCAGTGAAGGTGAAAAGAATGGGTATTGAGTAAGCAACTACCAGTATTTGCCACATGAAACTCACCATCTGTTCAGTTAGCATACACCAGGAACAGATGGGAGGAAAAAGTTTAAGAACATATCCAAAAGCAACCCAAAGGTTTCTTCAGAGGGGTAAAGAATGGGATAAAATAATTTGGATATGTTCTCCCAGAAAGTGAATTGCCAAGAAATTTCTGAAGAACTTTTGGAACAAAATTATTGCTGTTGTGATTAAAACAAACAACTGAGGACGCCTGGGTGGCTCAGCAGTTGAGCACCTGCCTTCGACCAGATCGAGTCCCATATCGGGCTCCCTGCATGGATGGAGCCTGCTTCTCCCTCTGCCTGTGTCTCTGCCTCTCTCTCTCTCTCTCTCTCTCTCCCTCTGTGTGTGTGTGTGTGTGTGTGTGTGTCTCTCACGCAGGAAGCCCGATGTGGGACTCGATCCGGGGACTCCAGAATCACGCCCTGGGCCGAAGGCAGGCGCTCAACCGTTGAGCCACCCAGGCATCCCAATAAAATCTTTTAAAAAAATAAAACAACTGGCAGGGTGCCTGGGTGGCTCAGTCAGTTATGCATCTGCCTTCCGCTCAGGTCATGATCCCAGGGTCCTTGGATGGAGCCCCGCATCAGCCTCTCTGCTCTGCTCAGTGAGGGGTCTGTTCTCTTTCTCCCCTGGTCCCTCCTCCCTGCTTTTGCTCTCTCAAATAAATAAATAAAATCTGAAATAAAAAATAAAACAAACAAACAACTGGTTCACATATCCCATCAGACATGGGGGATTTATGGATGGACTTGGATGGAGCATAGAAAGGCTGGAAGAGTTTTCATGGGCTTCTGTTCCATAAGGTCATGGTGCTTCTATGTTCAGAAAGCTGAATACAGACTCAGAATTCATTTAGATGATGATTCCCAAGAGGAACTACTCCTAAGCCACACATGGTGCGGTTTACTTTCAATATGGAAAATGATGTTTAGTCTCTAAAGTTGAGTATTCTCTGGAATCAGAAACTTCCTTAATCCCTTTTGAAATTTCTGACTTAGGAAATCCAATCTCAAGAGAGAATACAAAGTTCAGGGAAAATTAATATTTTTCTAAAGTGCATATAGATTCTGGGTTTAGACATAAAAGTGAAAACAATAATTGTATCATCCAGAATTACACCAGAGAAACAGAATTATTAGGATACATACAATAAGAATTTTTAAAAGATTATTTATTTATTTGAGAGAGAGAGCGAGTTTGCTAGCAGAGGAAAAGACAGAGGGAGAGGAAGACTGCTTACAGACTCCCCACTGAGCAGGGAGCCTGACGCAGGGCCCAATTCCAGGACCCCAAGATCGTGACCTGAGCCCAAACCAAGTGTATGATGCCCAACCAACTGAGCTACCCTGGCGCCACATATTAAGAATTTTACTGCGATGAATTGTCTTAGATGATTATGGGAGCTGACTAGGTGAAGTCCAAAATGCTAAGTCTGTAGGGCAGGGCATCAAGAAGGGCAGGATGGAACTCAGGCACAAGTTGATGCAGCTATCCACAGGTGGAATTACTTCTTCAGAGAAGCTTCAATTCTGTTCTTAAGGCCTTCAACTGATTGAGTCAAGCCCACCCAGATTCTCCAGGATAATCTTCCTTACCTAAAGTCAACTGATTATAGACGTGAATCACATTTACAAAATACCCCTAACTTAGATTAGTATTTTTTTAAAGATTTTATTTATTTATTTATTCACGAGACACACACACACACAGAGAGAGAGAGAGAGAGAGAGGCAGAGGCGCAGAGACACAGGCAGAGGGAGAAGCAGGCTCCATGCAGGGAACCTGACAAGGGACTCGATCCCCGGTCTCCAGGATCACGCCCCAGGCTGAAGGTGGTGCTAAACCGCTGAGCCACCAGGGCTGCCCAGATTAGTATTTGATTAAAAAACTGAGGACTGCGGCCTAGCCATGTTGACACATAAAACTGACCATTACAGTGATGGTCGGTGTTTCATTTTGTTTTCAGTTTCCATCAGTGAACACTTTATTCTTTGTGAAAATAAATCACAAGCCCAGACAGGCTTCCAAGAAGAGAGAGAGTCAATATCATCAATCTGTGGCATTGGCATTAATACATATTTGGTCTATGAAGGTCATTAACCATCTGGTAAAAGGAAGCTTCATTGATTACAACACATCCTTTGGGTATCTGCTGTTGCCTGATTCCACTAAACTGTTTTCAGTTTATTGATAGGAAAATTAGTTCTCCAGCTCAATTGAAGTTCAACACCTAAAAAAGGAGGAAGTATTTCAAGGAGTAGGTGTGTATTTCTTCATTTGTACATCATTTCCTCATGCCACGAATGTTTAATGAGTATTGGGCTAGGTTAGCTGGCTATCTGCACTCTCCCTTAGGATAAAAATGGTGGCTGCCATTACACTTGTAGAAAAATATTACTTACCAAGACTGACTTAAGGATACATTTTTTTAAGACCTAAATAAACAAGAGCACCTGGTTGGCTCACTTGGTTAAGTGTCTGATTCTTGATTTCCTCTCAGGTCATGATCTGGGGGTCCTGGGATGGAGTCCCACCCCTGTGTTGGGTTCCCCGATCAGTGGGGAGTCTGCTTCAGGATTCTCTCTCCCTCTGCCCCCCCCTAAAAAATATTTTTGAAAATAATAAAACCTAAATAAATGACCATTAAAACTGGTGGATGCTTTAGATACTCAAACCTACACGAAAGCATTTTGTCTTGAAGCGTAATAATGATGTGGGGCAAACTATTTTCTTTCTGGGCCTCAGTTTGCTTACCTGTAAAATGGAAATAATGATTACTATCTTGAGGGTTTGGAGGAGGATTAGATGAGAAAATATCAAACACTTGGAACACAGCAAATGCTCTACAAATACTGATTTTCTGCCTCCTTCCATGAATATAGTCTCAATTTGACAGCATTATTTTGGATATCAATAAATAGCAAAGAATCAAGTGAGGTTACCAGTGCCCATGAACTTGTCACACTGGCCATATACACTCTCACTGTAGTTTCCTTTGTATTTACTTACGTGCACATAAAGACCATTTTTACAAGTTATCATTTCAAACATGAATGCAGATAAATTTGCCAGGTATTTACAATTGCTTTTTTGTTTGAAAAATTCAGCATTTTCCCAAATTTCATCTGCAGATGTTCCTGTGAGTCATAATGGTGACGTTCTGAACAAATGTTAGATGCCACCAGATTTCACAGGTTTGAAATCGTTTTTGACTCAGGAAAAAAGGGAGCATTCCTCAGTTTTCCATATCAGACTTTCTCAGGTCTGATCCGCAGGTTGGCAGATGCACATGTTGTTTTGTTTTATTATTAACTGTTAATTAGACAATATCACTTTGTTTTCCCTAAAAAATGAAAATAAATCTAAAATCATTTTGATCCCCGCTGCTTGTGGGTAACCACAGGGATCAATTTGGCCTGTATCCTTCCAGACCATTTGTCTATGGACACATATGTTACATGTACAGGCAGATGAATTTATATGACAGTAGCTATTTTACTTACCTAAGGAAAATGGGGCCCATTATTGATTTTTATCGTGTACAGTTTGGTGTGATGGGTAAGAGAGATTGGAGAAAGGACAGAAGGAAGAGAAAAGGAAGAGACGGCTTGCCAAGAGTGATCAATTACTTCTATTTCGTTGGCCCTTTCACTTTGCTCTTCTGAGCCTATTTCTGGCAAGTTATACCACCATAGTGTCTGCTGTGCACATGCAGAAGCAGTTTAAGGATCTGACAACCAGTTTCGTCAATGGGTGGACTCAACAGAGACAGATATGCAGCCCCCTATGCCTTCTGAAAGTCCACCGAAGTCCATCATCAGTTCCATTTGACAAATTAAAAAAAAAAAAAAAGAAATATGGCTTTGGCTTTCGAGTGCAAAACAGGGGCACCCAGCTGCCTTAGTCAGGAGAGCATGCCACTCTTGATTCTGGGTGGTGAGTTCGAACCCCACATTGAGTATAGAGATGACTTTAAAAAAAAAGAGTGGGGGACACCTGGGTGGCTCAGTGGTTGAGCATCTGCCTTCAGCTCAGGTCATAATCCCAGGGTCCCGGGATCAAGTCCTGGATTGGGCTCCCCACAGGGAGCCTGCTTCTCTCTCTACCTGTGTCTCTGCCTCTCTCTGTGTTTCTCATGAATAACCTAGAATCTCCAGAGCAGACAAAAAACGAACAAACGAAGACCAACAAAACCAAAGAAAATCTTTTTCTTTCTGGCCAAAGGACCAGGAAAAGGGAGGAAGCCAGTCTAGTAGGAGAGAAACCTTTGACAACGCCCACTCTAATCCAGCCAAAGGTGTCAGAAGAGACTGAGTAGAGACTGAGTAGGCTCAGACTCTAACTATAGAGGCCCATCCAGTAGCCTCAGGCGGCTAGGGGGAATGCTGTCCTCTCCCTCTGGGAACACCAGCCAAGGCAGTGGGAGTGTCAGCAGCACCAGGCAGGCTAGGGAAGCACTCTCCTCCCCCCGCCCCTGGCACCCATCCAGAGTGAGCTGGGGCCCCAACCACACCAGGCAGCCCTGGGGGGAGGCATGCTCTGCCCCTGCCAGCAGCATCAGCGGGTACCCAGCAAAGAATCCATACTACCATGCCTCCCCCCCAGCAGCAGCAGGTAACCAGGGTGAGCACTTTCAGCCCCTGCAGGCCTGGCATCTCCCAATCCCCCATCTGGTGATCTCCTGACCCCCACCAAGTGGCAGGTGGCTGGGAAGGCACTTTCCTCTCCCGCTAGTGGTGTCGGACGAGAGATTGTGGGGGAGTGTGGACATCTGCTGCTTCCCTCCCACCTGGCATCAGCAGAGGATCCAGAGTGATGCTTCCCCTACCGGGTGTTGCCGTGTCAGTGGAGACAGAGTGAGGAATCTGGACTTTCACCCTTGTCTGCCAGTGGCAGCTGGCGCCCCTGAGACTTCCAATTATAAAGTGGAAGAAGGATCTTAGAGAGGAGGGAGCTGGAGAAAGGATTATTTAAATCTGCATGGGAAGTTCTGAAACACACCTGATGGACCCAAAGGTAAAAATCAACATGCCTAAAAGTCTGAGAACAGAACCACAGTGTGGAATACCACCTAAGTTTTGAAGGTGGCTTTAAGTAGCACACAAACAAAGCAGACCAGAATAGCCCTTGCAAGGGTTCGAAAAATTAAACTGTCATTGCAACCACGGTTCACAAAAGTAGGCCACGATCCGTGTGCTAAACCTAGAGTAACCGCCTGCTAGCATAGAATATTTATGTAGGATCCAGTCTCCTAACATCCAAAATGTCCAGGAGACCATGGCAAATCGCTCATCATGCCCAGAACTAGTATAATCACAACTTGAATGGGAAAAGTCAATTAACAGACATAACACTGAGGGGGCGCCTGGGTGGCAAACTCTTGGTTTCAGCTCAGGTGATAATATCAGGGTCCTGGGATCGAGCCCCCAGTCACGCTCCGCACTCAGTGGGGAGTCTGCTTGAGGATTCTCTGCCTCTGCCTCTGCCCCTCCCCCTGCTTGTGCTCTCTCTCTCTCTCTCTCTTTCTCTCTCTCAAATAAATAAATAAATAAATATGCTTAAAAAGACACAACACTGAGATAAATCAGTATCAGAGTTACCTTACAAGGACTTTAGAGCAACCATCATTAAAAAAATGCTTCGATTAACAATTACATATTCTCTTGAAACAAATGGAGAAAAAATATAAAATTTCAGCAAAGAAACAGGAGTTACAAAAAACAACCAAATGGAAATTATAGAAGTGAAAAATAATCAGAATTAAAAGCGAACGGGGGGGGGGGGCACCTAGGTGCCTCAGTCCGTTAAGAGTCTGCCTTCAGCTCAGGTCATGATCTCTGGGTCCTGGGATTGAGCCCCGCATCCAGCCTGCTTCTTCCTCTGCCCCTCCCCCTGCCTGTGCTCACTCTTGCTCTCTCTCTCAAATGAATACATAAAATCTTTTTTAAAAAAGCAGACTGGATGGGCTCATAGTAGCATGAGGATGACAGGATGGAATCTGAACTTGAGGACAGAACAACAGAATTTCTCCAATCTGAATAAAAGAGAAAAAATAGTTGAGGGAAAAATATCCCAGTCTCAAAAGCCAGTTGGACAATAATAAAGGTACTAATATTCATATCATTAAAGTCCCTAATGGAGAAGAGAGAATGGGCCTGAAAATGAATTCAAAGAAATAATGGCTCTTAACTACAGACAATAAACTGCTGGTAAGAAAAAGGGAGGTGGGCGGGGGAATGGGTGAAATAGGTGACGGGGATTAAGGAGTGCATGAGCACTGTCATGATGAGCACTGGGTATTATATGGAAGTGTAGAATCAGTATATTGTACACCTGAAACTAATATGATACTGTATGTTAATTGTAATGGAATTAAAAATTTTTTTAAGATTTTATTTGGCTCAGGGCATGATCCCAGCATCCTGGGATCGAGTTCCTTGTCAGGCTCCCTGCGGGGAGCCTGTGTCTCCTT
This sequence comes from Canis aureus, assembly GCF_053574225.1. Classification (NCBI taxonomy): domain Eukaryota; kingdom Metazoa; phylum Chordata; class Mammalia; order Carnivora; family Canidae; genus Canis; species Canis aureus. Next base: position 83,899,180 of record NC_135649.1, on the reverse strand, counting down.
CTGCCTATGTCTCTGCATCTCTCTCTGTATCTCTCATGAATAAATAAATGACATCTTTTTAAAAATTTTTATTTATTTATTTGTGATAGTCACACACAGAGAGAGAGAGGCAGAGACACAGGCAGGAGAAGCAGGCTCCATGTACCGGGAGCCCGACGTGGGATTCGATCCCGGGTCTCCAGGATCGCGCCCTGGGCCAAAGGCAGGCGCCAAACCGCTGCGCCACCCAGGGATCCCATGACATCTTTTTTTTAAAAAGAAAATTGTATTTTAAAAGTAGGAGAGGGGAAAAAAAATAAAAGTAGGAGAGGGGCGCCTGGGTGGCTCAATTGGCTGGGTATCTGTCTTTGGCTCAGGTCCTGATCCCAGGGTCCTGGGATTGAGCCCTACATTGGGGTCCCTGCTCAGCGAGGAATTTGCTTATTCCTCTCCCTCTGACCCTCCCCCCTCCTCATGCTCTAACTCGCTCTCTTCCTTGCTCTCTCAAATGAATAAATTTTTAAAATCTTTTAAAAAGTAGGAGAGTAAAGGGGACTAAATGAAAATAAGTTTTCTACACCCAGTAGACTGTGATCAGTTATGTATGCATATTTTAATACCTAGAGAAAGCATTAAGAAAACTATATAAAGTGATATACTTTAAAAACACCATGTAAGTCAAAATGGAATTCTAAAATACATTCAAGTAACCCACTGTAAGGCAAGAAAGGAAAACAGAAGAATGAGAAATAAAGGGAATAATAGGGCAGCCTGGGTGGCTCAGCGGTTTAAGAGCCCAGGGTGTGATCCTGGAATCCCAGCATCGAGTCCTCCCAGGATCGAGTCCCACATCGGGCTCCCTGCATGGAGCCTGCTTCTCCCTCTGCCTGTGTCTCTGCCTCCCTCCCTCTCTCTCTGTGTGTATCATGAATGAATAAATAAAATCTTTTTTAAAAAGGGAACAATAAACATTAGACTTTAGCCGTAAAATACCAGTAATTATGTTAAAAATGAACAGTCTAAATACATGAGTTAAAACATGTCACAGAATGGTTTTAAAACACAACCTAACTGTATGGTGTCTACTAGAAAATCACTTCAAGGGCGCCTGCGTGGCTCAGATGTTGGGCGTCTGACTTCAGCTCAGGTCTAGATCTCCAGGTTGTGGGATCGGCTGGCATCCGGATTCCTGCTCTGGGGGCATCTGCCTCTCCCTCTGCCTCCCACTCCCCCGCTTGTTCTCTCTCTCTCTCTCTCTCTCTGAATAAATAAAATCTTTAAAAAAAAAAGAAACTCACTTCAAATATAACAACCTAGGTAGGTAGAAAGTAAAAGGATGGAAAAAGATATACTACCTAAATTTGTAAAAGGAGCGCTTATATTAATATCAAATAAAGTAGACTTCAGAGCAAACAAAATTACCAGGAACAAAGAGGGATACTGCATAATGATGAAAGGGCCACTCCACCAAGAAGACACAGCAATCCAAAATGTGTATGCACCAAACAGAGCTTCAAAATACATGAAGCAAAACAGAAGTGAAAGGAGAAATCAACAAATCCACAATTATAGTAAAAAACTTCAATACTCCCTAACTACTAAACATAAAATCAGCAAGACTATACAACTCAAAACCATAAAGCAACAGGATCTAATTTATAGGACACTCCACCCGATAACAGCATAATTCACATTCTTTTCAAATACCCATGGAACATTCACCAAGAAAGATAGCTCATATTCTGGGTCATAAAACAAACTTCAATAAAAGAACTGAAATCATACAGAATATGTTCTCTGACCATAGTGGAATCAAACTAGAAATTAAGAACAAAGTAAAATCTCCAAACATTTGGAAACTAAACAACACATTTCTCACTAATCTATAGGTCAAAAAGGGAATTTCAAGAGAAATTGTAAAAAATACAATGAACTGAACGAAAATGAAAATATAACATACCATAATTTGTGGAATGTAGCTAAAGCAGGACTGACATGGGAATCTAGAGCACTAAATGCTCCCTTACATTAGAAAAGAGGAAAAGTCTCAAATCAATCATGTAAGCTCCCACATCAAGACACTAGAAAAAGAACAAAATAAAATGAACTCAAAATAAGCAGAAGGAGAAACATACTAAAGAGCAGAAATCAATTAAATTGAAGATAGGAAAACAATAGAGAAAATAAATTATATAAAAGCTGTTTCTCTGAAAAGATCAATCAAATTGATAAACCTATAGCAAGAAAGAAGACATAAATCACTAATATCACAAATGAGACAGAGGAATCTTGCTACAGACCCTGTAGCCATTAAAAGGAAAATAAAGTCCTCAATCCAGTACCCACATTCTTCGGAAGAAAGATGGTATGTGAATATCTGTCCATAGCAAATATATAGTCAATCCATGAACAAAAATGTTTATAAAATCTGTCACTATTCAGAAAAAAACTTGCAGACTATTAAATTTCTTTGACACTCCTCCTCCCCTCCTTCCCCAGAAAGAACCACTGTATGATTCAGCAATCCCACTTCTGGGTATATGTTCAACAGGAATAAAGCCATTGCCTCAAAGAGATATCTGTACTCCCATGTTCACTGCAGCATTATTCACAATAGCCAAGGTTTGGAAATAGCCTAAATCCCTTTCAGCAAATGAATGTATCAAGTAAATGTGGTATATATGTATACACAACAGAATATCATTCAGCCTTACAAAAGAAGAAAATCCTGTCATTTATGACAACAAGGATGACCCTGGAGGGCATTATACTAAGTGAAATAAGCCAGACTGAGAAAGACAAATACTATATGGTATCACTTATATGAGGGATCTTAAAAGATTTTTTTTTAAAAAATTGATGAGATGAGCACTGGATATTATACTATACGTTGGCAAATTGAATTTAAATAAAACATAAAAATAATTAAAAGTCAAATAAATTAAAAATAGAAAATAAAAATAAAAGGTCAAAGTTAAAAGGATGACTGGGTGGCTCAGTGGGTTAAGCATCTGCCTTCAGCTCAGGTCATGATCTCAGGGTCCTGCAATCTAGCCCCAGGTCCAGTTCTCTGCTCAGGGGAGAGTCTGCTTCTCCCTCTCCCTCTGCCCCTCCCTCCCCGCCCCCATGCTCTCTCTTATGCTCTCTCTAGCATGCTCTCTCTCTCTCTCTCTCTCTCTCAAATAAGTAAATAAAATCTTTAAAAAAAAAAGGTCAAAGTCATTGAACCAGAGAGTAAAATAGTGGTTATCAGAGGCTGGGGGTGGGGGAAATAGAGGTTGGTAAAAACGTATGAAGATTCAGCTATAAGATGGATAAGGTCTGAGTATCTAATGTATACCTTAGTGACTGTAGTTGATAACTGTATATTTTTTTATTTTTTATTTTTTGTATTTTTTATTGGAGTTCGATCACTGTATATTTTTTAAAGATTTTATTTATTTATTCATGAGAGACAGAGAGAGAGAGAGAGAGAGAGAGAAAGAGAGAGGCAGAGACATAGGCAGAGGGAGAAGCAGGCCCCATACAGGAAGCCCAATGTGGGACTCAATCCCGGGACTCCAGGATCACGCCCTGAGCCAAAGGCAGGCTCTTAACCGCTGAGCCACCCAGGTGTCCCGATAACTGTATTTTATAATTAAAATTTGCTAAGAGAGTAGAACTTAAATGTTCTTACCAACAAAAAGAGTAAATATGTGAAATGATGGCTGTGTCTTTAAATAAAGGAAAACTATGAGAATTCCTAGGCATTTAAAATGACAACTTAGATAAAATGGACTAATTCCTTGAAAACCACAAACTACCAAAATTCAGCCAATATGGAATTTATAATATGAATAGTCCAATAACTATTAAAGAAATTAGATTAGTAATTTAAATAGTCTTGAAAAAAGAAAGCTCCAGATCCACATGGTTTCACTGGAGAATTCTACCAAACATTTAAAGAACTAACACCAAATTTACAGTCTTTTCTAGAATACCAAAGAGAAGGGAACACTTTTGTGTCGGGGGTCTCCAAGACCATGCCCAGGCTCAATAATGCACTAGAAACTCAGCATACAGTCAGACTCGTGGCTATGATTATCACAATGAGAGGATATAGAGCAAAATTAGCAAAGGGAAAAGGCACATGGGGTAACATCCAGAGAAAACCAGGAACAAGCTTCCAAGAGTCCTTTCCCAGTGGAGTCACACAGGATGAACCCAACGTCCACCAGCAAAGCATTGTGACAACACATGTGAAATGCCATCTATCAGGGAAGCTCATGAGAAACTCAGTTCCCAGGGCATTTATCAGGGGTTGGTCATATAGGCACCCTCTGTCTCTAGCACTTACCAAAATTCCAGACTCCCAGAAGGAAAGCAGATGTTCCACATAAACCATATTGTTTGTATAAACAGTTTAGGCACAGTGAGCCACTCTTATCAGTCCCAGTAATGACGGGAACCCTCCTCAGATGCCAACCCGGGACTAACCTTGCAAGCAGGCCTTTCAAAGGATAGCATTCAGGCCTGCTGTATTAACTCTTTTCTGCACAGCTTGGAAATCAGGAGACTCAAAATTTAGTTCCAGCATAAGTCACATATGTACAAACAGTTTAGGCACTTATCAATTATGGGAATGGTGGGAACCCTCCGAAAATCCAAGTTCCCAGTTACCCCCAAAGAGCTTGTGTGTTAACTCTTTTCTGTACAACTTCCCAACTCCACTTCTGAGGCAAGTATTAGCCTAATCCCATAACCAGACAAAGGCAGTGAGGGGGGGATAAAACCCTCAAAACTTCTCTCATGAACTCTGATAGAAAAATCTACAACAAAATATTAGTGATACAGAGTCCAGAAATGTATAAAAAGAATTATACACTGGCCAAATGGGGCTTATTCCAGGGATGCGGGGTCAGTTCAAAAATCAATCTCCAATCAATGTAATCTACCATATCCACAGACTAAGGAAGAAAAATCATAAGATCGGGCAGCCCCGGTGGCTCAGCGGTTTAGCACCTGCCTTCAGCCCAGGGCCTGATCCTGGAGACCTGGGATGGAGTCCCACATCGGGCTCCCTGCATGGAGCCTGCTTCTCTCTCTGCCTGTGTCTCTGCCTCTCTCTCTGTGTCTCTCATGAATAAATAAATAAAATCCTTTAAAAAAAAGAAAAGAAAAATCATACAATCTATCAATTGGTGCAGAATCAGCATTTGAAAAAATTCAGCATGCATTGCTGATAAAAAAAAAAAAACTCTCAGCAGAGACGGCTTAGTGGTTGAGCATCTGCCTTTGGCCAGGTCGTGATCCCGGGGTTCTGGGATCAAGTCCCACATCAGGCTCCCTGCATGGAGCCTGCTTCTCCCTCTGCCTGTGTCTCTGTCTCTCTCTCTCTGCGTGTCTCATAAACAAATAAATAAAATCCTTAAAAACAAACAAGCAAACAAAAAACTCTCGGCAAACTAGGAAGAGGGGGGTACTTTCTCAACTTGATAAAGAGCGGCTAATAGTTTTCTTTATGGTGAAATATAGAATGTCTCCCCCTTACGATAGAGAACAAGGGAAGTATGTCCACTCATATCACTCTGACTCAACATAGGCCTGAAAGTTCTAGCCTGCACAATGAGGTTAGAAAAGGAAATAAAAAGCACACAGATTGGAAGGGAAGAAATAAAACGGTATACTCACAGACAAGTTGATTGTCTACGTAGAAAGTCCCAAAGAGTCTACCAGAAAACTTTTAGAACTAATAAGTGGGTCCAGCTAAGTCAAAGGATAGAAGATCAACCCGCAAAAATTAATTGCATTTCTATGTACTAATAAACAATGAATGAGAAAGCTGAAAATAAAAATACAATACTATTTATAATCACTCCAAAGAAAACAAAATACAATATATGCTTAACAAAACATGTACAGGATCTATATGCTGAAAATTCCAAAATGCTGATGAAAGACATCAAAGAAGGTCTAAACAAGTGGAGAGGGCAGCCTGGGTGGCTCAGCGGTTTGGTGCCTGACTTTGGCCCAGAGTGTGATTGATCCTGGAGACCCGGGATCAAGTCCCACGTCGGGCTCCCTGCATGGAGCCTGCTTCTCCTTCTGCCTGTGTCTCTGTCTCTCTCGCTCTGTGTCTCTCATGAACAAATAAATAAATGGAATCTTTAGAAAAAAAATAAACAAGTGGAGAGGCACACAAATCCTCTTCATGGATTGGAAGACTCAGTATAGTATGGATGTCAATTTTCCCCAAATTGATCTATAAGTTTAGCACAATCCCTAACAAAATCCCAGCAAAGTCTCTCTCTTTTTAAGAATATTTTATTTATTTATGAGAGACACACAGAGAGAAGCAGACACACAGGCAAAGGGAGAAGCAGGCTCCCCATGGGGAGCCTGATGCAGAACTTGATCCCAGGACCTTGGGATCATGACCTGAGCCTAAGGCAGATGCTCAACCACTGAGCCACCCAGGCACCCCTCAGCAAAGTTTCTAAAGATATAAACAAGTTTATTCCAAAATTCATATAGAGAGAGGCAAATAACTTTGAATGACTGAAGCAATTTTGAAGAATAAAGTGGGAAGAATCACTCTACCCAATGTTAAATCTTACTATATAGCTATAATAATCAGGACTCCAGGATTCACAGAGGGATAGACAAAGAACAACAGAACAGAACACAACAGGAAATCAAAAAATAGCCCCACACAATTAGTCCAACACAACCATGCCCAACTGTTTTTGACAAAGGTGCAAAAGCAATTCAATGGAGGAAAGATAGTCATTTTAACAAATTGTGTTTGAGCCATCAGACTTCTATAGACAAAAATATGAATCTCGACCTCATTAAGTTCACATTTTATACAAGAATTAATTCAAAATGAATCATGGATTTAAATGTAAAATATGCAACTATAACACTTTTAGAAGGAAATGTAAGAGAAAATTTGTGGAACCTGGCACTAGGCAAAAATGTTTCTTAGACATAACACGAAAAGGACAACACATAGATGCAGACTTTGAGAAGTGAGACTTCGTTAAAATGAAAAATTTTGGTCCGCAAACTCTCTTAAGATGAAAAGACCAGCTACGGACTGGGGGAATAAACGGCGGACCAGGTATCTGACAGAGAACTTGTACCTAGAATATACCAAGAATTCTCAAAATTTAACAGAAGCAAACACTACAATTAGAAAATGGATAAAAGACATGCACAGACATTTATTTCACCAAAGAGGATATACAGATGGCAAGTAAGCACATGAAAATATGTCAACATCGTTAGGGAAATGCAACTGAAAATAAAGAGATATCACTATACACCTATTAGAATGGCTAACAAAATTATAGTGACAATACCAAATGCTGGCAGAGAGGTAAAAAAAACTGGATCTTTCATACATTGCTGGTGGGAATGTAAATTGGTACAGTCTGGAAAATTCTGGCAGTTTCTTGTAACACTGAACTTACACTTACCATCCGACCTAGCAGTTGCACTCTTGGGCATTTATCACAGCAAAAGGAAAACTGATGTTTTCTATATGACTGTTCATAGCAGTCTTGTTTTTAACAGGCAAAAATTGGAAGCAACCCAACCGTCCTTCAATGGGTGAATAAATACACTGTAGAACACCAAAGCATAACAATAATACTACTCAGCAGTAAAAAGGAATGAACTTGGGTGGATCTCAAGGAAATTATGCTAAATGAAGAAAAGCCAATTTCAAATGGCATGATTCCATTTACATGAGATTCTTGAAATAATAAAATTATTATTGGATGGAGAACATGTTTGAGGTTGCCAGGGGTTAGAGTAACCGAAGGAGGTGACTGTGACTATATTGGGTAGAAGGAAGAATCTTTGCTGTGGAGGAACAGTTGATTGTGGTGGTTACATCAATCTACCGATGATAAAATTGTGTAGTACTAGATGTGCAGACGCTGAAATGAGGGCATGTAAAACTGGTGAGATCTGAATAAGGTCTGTGGATTGTACCAATGGCAGTATCTTGGTTATGTAAGATATTAGCATTGGGGGAGACTGAGTAAAGAGTACATGGATCTGTTGCATAATATTTTTTACAGATCCTATGAATCTATAATAAAACAAGGTAAATCCGAAGGACTATGAATGTTTTAGAACTCACACATTTGCCTATTATAAAACCGAACAACATCTTTCTTATGTAAATTAGACAAAATACAGAAGAGCCTACATTTTTGTTTAGCCAAGAAATGTAAATGAAAATGACAATATGAGTTCATGGTAATTGCACATGGTCTATTTCCAAACCCAGAGAAGTAAACCGAAGAGGGTTTGTTGCTTAAACATCTGTATGAGTTAGGATTCCACCAGAGGAGCCAACCAATAGGACATTCTATACACACCCGCACACACACACATTATTTATTCATTCATTCATTAAGATATTGGCTTACACAATTGTGGGGCTGGGTAAGCAAATCCAAAATCTGTAGGGCACACTGTCAGAAAGGAACGATTGGGCCCACCCAGATTATCCAGGATAATCTCCCTTACTTTAAATCAACTGATCAGGAGCTTTAGATCCATCAGCAAAATATCTTCACAGCAACGCGTAGATTAATGTTTGATTGAATAAGAGGGGCGGCAGCCTGACCAAGTCGACACCTCAAAAAGCCAGACATCACAGACCATTTGTGCTGGCAATTGAATAAATTTATTCTGTTAATAGGCACCCTGGCTTTATTATTATAGGTAATTCAAGAGCAAACAACTTAAATCAATAGTGGCCGACAATGAGTTTTATACAGGAGGGACCACTTACAGAACTTTAGAGTTGAAAGGGGCCATGAAAAGCTTAGTTTATATTTCACCACGGTCAAGGCACCTCCCCGTCGTCCTCTGGGCACTTATCCGGGCCGAGGCTCCTCCCGGCAGCAGCGCGCCCAGCAGGAGCAGAGAGGAACCCACCTGGAGCACGACGCCGCGGGTGCGGGAGCACCAAGTGGGCGGAGCCTCGAGGCGCGCGGCGGTGGCGAAGGCGCCCAGCCCGCCAGAAGAGCGCGCGGCGGGCGGACGGCGGGGAGCCAGTCGGGTAGGGCGAGCGCGGCCGGCGGTTGGTGTGGGGGGGCCGTTGAGGGGGGGCTGGAAGGAAGGGGAAGAGGCGGAGCGTGGGAGCGCACAGTGTCAGGAATACAATAGTGCTCCGCGCCGCTTCAGCCGCCGCGGCCGCCGCCGCCGCCGCCGCCACCACCGCCACCGCCGCCGCCGCCGCCGCCGCCCAACCGCCTGCCCAACGCTGAGGCCTGACGGGCCGGGCGGGCGAGGGCCGAGGGCGGGAGCTGAGGCGCAGGGGGCGGCCCCGGCGGATCAGGCGGCGGGGCGGGGGGCGGGGGTGGGGAGGAGATTAGGGGGCAGGTGCGAGGGAGGGGAGAGAAGAAAGCGAGCGGTTGGGGGGCGGTTACCACCCCTACTGGACTCGCCCGGCACATTGCCGGGCCCGAGTGTGGAGCCGGGAAGGAGGGAGCGGCGACCTAGCTGCGCAAAGGTAGGCGCCACAGAAGCTGGACGCGGCGCGAGCGGCGCTGGAGGCGTCGCGCCGGGTGGGTAGCGGGAGTGGCGGCCTCGGGGAGTGGAAGCGGGTGCCGCGGCGCGCAACGTCCCGGCCCAGCCTCGCAGCGTTCCGGGACGCTCCGGCCCCACATCGTGGTCGCTCCGGCGTCCCCGGCGTCTTCGGGCCGAGAGCGTGTGTGGGCTGAGGTAAAGTGCCCGCTGGCCCCTCGGTCGGCCCGGACAGTGCTGGGGTGGCCGCCGCGGGGGGCGGGGGCGGACGCCCGAGCTCGGGCTCGGCTGCAGCTTCGCTCGGGCAGGAATTGAGCGCCATAACTGTTGCGGCCGTTCACTCCGGTGCCCCCTCCCGGCGCCCCCTCCCTCTCTGCGCTCTGCCTGGTCTCGGGGCTCCCGGGGTCAGACCCGCGGTGGGGGGACCTGCTCTGCGGGGCCGCCTGGGCCGGATGCTCCAGGGAGCGAGGGCGCGCCCCTGGCTGTTTCGATGTTGGGGGGCATGAAGAACCGAGTGTTTGGAGAGGGGGGGCCGGGCGGCTCAGGGAGTGGCGAGGCTCCCGGTGAGCCCGGGTACCCCCGGAGCAGGAGCGCGAGCTCCCCGCGGGCTGGCTAACTTTCCCTCCCCCTCCCGTCATTGTTCGGGCGCTGCCAGTCCGGGGCCGCCGCCACCGCCGAGCGCCTGGCGGTCCGGGGGGTGGGAAAACCGGGAGGGCTTTGCGAATCTTGCGGGGAAAATTTCCCACCGCTGGGCACGGCAAAGTTAACTTTTCTCCAGTGAACGAGTTGGTTTTATTCCCTCGGCCGTGGGGCGATCGATTTAAAAAAAAAAAAAGAGAGAGAGAGCCTCCTTGCAATCTTTTCTTCTCGCTTTTCAGAGCTACTGCTTTGGTGAAGTCTGGCTTTAAATTGCACAGGGCAACCTGCGTTTATTATTTGTGAGGGGGGGCGGGATCTGGAGTGAGTGACCATAATGGTGGTATGTGAAGGCATGTTTAAAAGTTGGTATCATTGTGTAGCCCTGGGACATATGTAGTTCCCAGGCATTTGGCAAGAAACTTGTTTGGCCGCTTCTCTGACTTTCTGAGTTGCTAGGAAATCCATGGCCTCAGATGTGCGCAAGGTTTTTTGATGTGAGAACCGTTTATCTGTGAAGCTGAGGATGGGATCCCCCCCCCCCACGCCATCTGATTGTATAAGAAATCAAAACCGTGTTGATGGTGATTTCAGTGGCCTGAAGGGAAAGGCGACCTCATTCCCGGTATTCAGTCTGATAAAGATAACTGTCTGCTTCTCTCTAAACTCTCAAAGTAATGGAAAATAATTTAGGTAAAGACTGGTTGCACAACATCTTGGCTCAGTTTAAGCAACCCAGAATCCACTTTCCCAGAGTAGTTCTCTTAAATACCTTCCCTGAAGCCACTTCTTGTCAGCCTGGGGGTGAGGGGGAGAAAGAAGTCGGTCTGAACAAAGCATTGTATTTTATTTAATTTAATATTTTCATAACATCTGTAAACAATGGGAATGGATTCCTACCTCTGTACCCTTTGAATTGAATATCGTAGTTTTCATGCTTTTATAGTGTCATGTGATTACTCTCTTGATAACTGAAAATATATTTTTTCTTTTTTGTTTAGCCAAGGAGTATTCTACCTCCATAACGTATCATTTTCTTTTTCATTTAAAGTGAGCTCTGAGCTGAAATACTTGAAGTGTAAAAGATAATACCTCGCTTCAAGGGGTGAAGGGATTACATGAGGTCTTTGGGACACGCTTCTCAGTATTAGCTACCATCATTACCACCTTTTCTTTAACTGTGGTCTTCTCTACAGTTTGATGTTTTTTGTTTTTATTTAGAAAGAAGAGTTCTTAACCCAATATCTTTGCCTTAAAACAGTTCCTTGCATTTTTCATCCAATCAGTTCTGGAATAGTCAGGGATACAGGTCTGGTTCTAGAACCCACACATTCCGTCTCCCACCTTTCTGAGTCACATTGCTGTGCTTTGGCAGTGTGGTAAGTGCCTTCTCGCTTTTAGTATCCTGTGAATCTTGGTCACGGGTGGGAGAAAGTGGAGAAGGGCCTTCTACTCCTTCCTGAAGTGTTTGTGATCAACTGGAAGCCAGGGGGGACTCAGAAATAACCTTAGGGGTGCCCATGACCCACCTTCTAGCCTGTAGATGAAGTTTCCATAAGTAGGACACATGATGATGCAGGGCTTTCATCATAGTTGAGACAAATGGATTAGTGAAAGTAAAAATAAAGAACCAATGATGTTAGACTAGTAGGTTGGTTATGATCCTCTCCTTTGATAATTCTTCTCTTTTCCCTCCCTTGTGTTTCAACAGTAACAATCCATGTTTCCCCTAAGCTATACAAATCTATTTTTTCTTTTTGCCCACTACTTTGAGGTCTGAGTAGAACTAGGCAAGTATTTGGGGGAATGTAGGGGAAGGCAGGAGGCATTGGGTCTTTGTGAAGACATGGCATTACAGAGGGCTTTTATAAGCCTTGATCAGGGAGGGATACAGAGGTTGAATATTATCATAGGACATAATGCACCTACCTACTTCCTCATGAAGGTTACATGAAACAGGAGCTGAGAAAGGTAGAGATCATATGCTGGCTTACATTTAAAAAAAAATCTCTCATCAGGGAATAACTTACCTCACTTACCTCACTTTATAGGTGACACCCATCTGGCACTTTCCTGAAGTGGCTTATATGGGGACACTGGAGTGGTTTAGCAGTTTCTCCCTGTTGTTCAGTTATAGTGTGGCTGGGAAAGCTGAAGCATTCTGGTTTGTGGGGAGAATTTAGGGTGAATGGGTAAAAATGATGAGCGAATAAAAAGGTGCTAGCAAATGGTCATTACAGACCAAGTAACTACCTTTTTGACTTTCTGTTTTCTGAAATATTTGTGACTCCCCCATGGTTATTTTTGCCTCCTCCCTGTAGTAGGTCTCTCCTTAGACAATAGTAGCAAAGCTCTTACCATCAGAACTGCTTCTGCTTCTCTGGGGGACAGAAAGAAGGGTCCTGGGGAGAGTTTACCTAAACCCACAGCTAAGCTTCGGAAAAGTAACTCAGAGGGCAGTCAACTGAGGAAAGTAGGTGGGGGGCCTGGTGTGGGAAAATGGTACTGGTGTTTTTGACTAATAGGAGATGCCTATGCGTTGATTGATACTTTTTTTTTTAAGATTTTATTTATTTATTCATGATAGTCACAGAGAGAGAGAGAGAGAGGCAGAGACACAGGCAGAGGGAGAAGCAGGCTCCATGCACCGGGAGCCCGATGTGGGATTCGATCCCGGGTCTCCAGGATCGCGCCCTGGGCCAAAGGCAGGCGCCAAACTGTGCGCCACCCAGGGATCCCTGATTGATACTCTTTAAGCAGTAAATAATCTCTGTCACAACCCAGAGACCATAGCTGAGCCTACTATCCAAGGAGCTCCTTGTCCCTTGATACGAGCTGATAGGCAAGGATATCTGAGCGCGGAATGTGCTTTTTGAAATGCTGACAAGAGAATATGGTACCAGCATGGCCAGTACACCAGACCTTGTGTTTTGGAGTCTCCTGGGAAAATTCTTCTTCCATTTTTAGATTTTAAAAACTTATTTTGATTATAATTGCAAAAAGTTGCAAGAATAGTACAAAGAACCTCCTGTATTCCCTTTACCCAAGGTCACTAATTATCAATAGTTTGCTCCCAAAGCAAAGACTATACTGTGCTTTATCATCTGTTCTTTCTGTTTCTTTTTCTGAGCCATTTGAAAGTAACCATTGAGAGATTGACATTGTCAAGGGCATCCTGTCCTAAAGAGTGGCTCAGGTGTATCCATGGGGTATAGCAGAATTTTGGTGGTGATGCAGGGCCCCAGAGGGAGAGTCAAGTCTACCTATAGCTGTAAAGCACATGTGAGTCATATGGAATCTCTGGTGCTAGATATAGAAATCAGTATCAATTGTAAAAGTGGTTAAATTTGTTCTCAACTATGCCAAACTTCAATATTGTTAGGAAAATCCACTTCACCACTCCGCAGCTTTGCAGCTGTAATGTATTCTCCAACATTTTCATTTAATTCATTCAGCAAACATCTGTTGAGTGCCTCTTATTTGCTGGGAGTATAAGAAGTGAAAGATAACTCACTTCATCCTATTAAGAGTTCAACATCCAGTGTAAAGGAAGAAAGAAATCTACCGTCACAGTCATGGGGAAGAGCATTTCTGTTGAAGCAGTTTACAGGAGGTGCTTAGAACACCACAAACTGGTTAAGGATCTGAAGAATAGATACATGGGAGTCGAATGTGAAGATCCATTTTCTCTGAGACTTGCTGCTCTTAGGTGACAAGGTTCATGAGTTAGGGAAGCCTTTGGTTTCCTATAGCCAGCACAAGCTATGGGGTCAGGACAACTTGGATTTGAATCTACCACTTGATCTGGGCTGGTACTTGACTTCTCTATGCCTCAGTTTCTTCATCTGCCTAATTTGACATGTCCAAAGTAATAATTAATTGAGGTAATAATTGCTCTGTAAACATTCATTTTTATCTCCCTCCCTCCAAATGCAGTATGTGGGGAAATAAGGTGAGCAGTATTAAGTGTTAAGGTGGGATCCAAGGAGGTGTTTCTATTTTTCCTACAAATATGTAATTGCTAATTGTATTGAGAGCTATGATGGAGATCACTGTAAGGGATAATAACAGCAGCTATGACTTGTTAACCATTTTTTGTACACTGAGCACTGTGCTAAATATTTAACATAGAGTATCACTCTGAGGTGTAAGGCAAAGGTGACTTGCCTGTGGTCACACAGCAAATAAAAGGTAGAATGCTTTTATAAGGGAGACAAGCAAAGTGCCCTGGACCCTGAATAATGAGAAGGAATAAGCAAGGTAAAAGAAAGGATTGTCAGGCAGAGGGAACACACCAGGTGTTGTGAGGACAGAGGTGAAAGAGAGATGTGGAAAGGATCCATAGAGGTTTGGCTAGGACCCGGGGAAAGAGAGATGAGGTAGGCAGGGGGAGATTGACAGGGCCTTATGGGATCTCATTAAGAAGCTTGTGTTTTATTCCAAGGGCAGTGGGAGGCTGCTGGAAGGTGTTTTTCACCTTAAACCATAAGGGGTATGTGTGGGTGGGTGGGTGTGGTGCAGTGTGTGTAATCCTGAAAAGCATCTAGTGAGACCTAAACAAAAGTAGTTTTTTTTTAATTTTTTTTTAATTTATTTATGATAGTCACAGAGAGAAAGAGAGAGAGAGAGAGAGAGAGAGAGAGAGGCAGAGACATAGGCAGAGGGAGAAGCAGGCTCCATGCACCGGGAGCCCGACGTGGGATTCGATCCCGGGTCTCCAGGATCGCGCCCTGGGCCAAAGGCAGGCGCCAAACCGCTGCGCCACCCAGGGATCCCAACAAAAGTAGTTTTAAAGTCATTTCCCCTTCAGTATCCCACTTTGTGATCCAATGGAGGCAGTGTTTCTGGCCCAAATGTGTAGATCTTAAACAGTTTCTATGGCCCACCATTAACACAGCTAAAAAGAGTTGCTGTGATGCTGGAAGAAGCTGGTCCTGCAGAATGCTTCTAGAAGGTTTAATTAGGCTTATATATCTGATGCTTTTTAGGCTGCATTAAGGGAGCTCTTTCAGCTTTCACTGAGCCCTGTCAAATGGGGGGAAAAATTAGGAAAACTAATTCCTGGAAACCTGAGTTATTGTTCAGTGGTAGAAATGGAACTGTTGAGTATAAGACTTCAGTTTAAATATATCATGATAAGGATTCTTCAGTGACTAAATGGAAATTTTTAATGTTTTTTGTTTTTTTGGTGTGTGCCATCTGTGATGGCAGACAGCACATTTGTGAGAATCTGGGAAGACTTAGGCATTTTTTCAGTACTTATATATTTATTTATTCTCATCCAGGTACTGCAGGTTTTTCTGTTTGAAACTATTTCTTATGTGCAGAATCAACTGCACAGGGAGAAAACCAGTGTTCTCTTCCCCTTTCCATATGTAGCAGACCATAAACATATTTACTTTGAAGTAGTCTTTGTCTGTTAGTTTTTTTTTTCTCTTTTTGGCAGGGATGGTTGTTAGCTGGTGGTTGGATGATCTAGGATGCCCTTGCTCACATATCTGGTGGCTGTCAGGCCAGTTGGTCTAGGAGGCCCTAAGTGAGGACAGCTCATCTCCACTCCGAAGTGGTCTCTCCTTTAGCTGACTGGTTTGGATCTGTTGACATGGTCTCAAAGGCACAAAGAAACAAACAAGAGCAAGTGGCAGTGCACAAGCATTTCTCAGGTGTCTGCTCGTATCACATTTGGTATTGTCCTATTAGCCAAAGTTGGGGAGTGCTTCCTTGGCCAAGCCCAGAGTCATTGTGGGAGGGAACCATCTAAAGGTACAAATGCAAGGAGGTGTTTTTTTAACTGAGGACCATTACTGCAGTAATGCATAATAATTATTAATGAATGTAACCTCTTTTCTTTTGATAAATCTTATTAAGCACTCATTTCTTTTTTTTATTTTTTATTTTTTTAAGCACTCATTTCTAAATGTAGTGTATTTAAGAAAAGAGAGAGAGAAAGAAAGGGGAGAGGAGAAGCAGAGGGAGAGAGAATTTTAAGAAGGCTTCACATCCAGTGTGGAGTTCAACATGAGGTTCAATCTCACAACCCTGAGATCATGACCTGAGCTGAAGTCAAGAGTCAAACCCTTAACTGACTAAGCCACCCAGGTGCCACTAAATGTAGTATATTCTTCAAACTAAGTAGTATGCGCCATTACTTCTACTGAGTGTGGAGCTGAGTGATGGTTTTTCTAGAAGGAAACCAGAAGGGGAGATAGTGTGGCTCTGGATGTAGGTACTCTTGCAAGTGGCTTGAATGCTCACTGATCTTTGTGGCTGTTATCAAAGGAGTTCCTGCATTTCCTCAACCTCCTTTCAAGCTTTATGCCCTAAAACTTATTGTGCTAGACTATACTGTGCTTTGTAGTCAAGCAGAAAATGGTTAATTGGAAACCCATCACTACCTGAAAGATGAGAGAAACATTTGCAGCTTTTCTACATAACCTTTTTTTAAAAAAAATTTTATTTATTTATTCATGAGAGACACAGAGAGAGAGAGAGGCAGAGACACAGGCAGAGGGAGAAGCAAGCTCCATGCAGGGAGCCCAACGTGGGACTCGATCCCGGGTCTCCAGGATCAGGCCGTGGGCCGAATGCGGTGCTAAACTGCTGAGGCACCTGGGCTGCCTCTACATAACCTTTATAGTTTTTACCTGAGAAGAAATCCTTATATGGGCATTATGATAAAGACAAAGAATTCTCTGTAGGTATATATTTTATTTGGTCGAGATTTTAAAGTCTCCCTGTGGTTGCAGTGAAGAATCCAGTAGTGTATTGTGAAGTGAGTGGTCAGTGATCAGCAGTTCGGGGCATCAGCCTTTGACCTTTATTTGTGAAGTTTTCAGAGGTAACCCTTTTCTCATAAACTGAAATAGGATTTTTCAACCAGCTATGGCCTGAAATATATTACATAAAAATGCAGCTGGACCCTAGGAAGCATGTGTGGGAAACTGAGGAGAAGGCTCACTTTGTTCATTTTAGAGATGCACATTCCTCCAGAAAATTGCCTGGTGATAGAATCTCAGCTTTCTTTCTTTTCCTCCTAGGATAAAAATTAAAAATGGAAAATCCCTGACATTTTAAAAGTCAGTGACTTGAAAATAGCCATCAAAATCATAAATGTATATATCATTTGACCCAGCAAACACTTCCAGGAATTTATTCAACAAATATTTGCATATTATTTGGAATATTTATAATAGCAAAAGATTGGCTAATGTTCTAAGTATCAGTCAAGGCTTGGTTGTACAGTAGAATATTAAAAGATACCGCATGAGGGCAGCCTCAGTGGTGCAGTGGTTTATCGCCGCATGCAGCCCAGGGTGTGATCCTGGAGACCCAGGATTGAGTCCCGCGTCGGGCTCCCTGCGTGGAGCCTGCTTCTCCCTTTGCCTGTGTCTCTGCCTCTCTCTCTCTCTCTCTTTTGCTCATGAATAAATAAATAAAATATTTTTTAAAAATAAAAGATACCACATGATTTCTAAGGTGTACAAAATGAAGAAAAATAAGAAACAGAACAGTGTGTATTGTATGCTACCATTTGTGACAGCTACTGGGGCAGTAATATGTACTGTATAATATATACATTTTGCTTACATAGACATAAAATATTTCTAGAAGGATGTTCAAGACACTGATAGCTTTAGAACATATATAGTGAGGGTAGAGGGTTGAAAGATCTTTTTACTGCATAAACTTCTGTATATACCTTTAAAAAATTTTTTTTGGTTGTCAAGTGATCCTCCATTGAAATATTTTACTTTGTTAGTTTTTGTTTTGTTTTGTTTTGTTTTTTACTTTGCAGTTCTTAAGTAGGTGGGCATTCCACTGCACTACTATTGATGTCATCTATGATGTCATGAGGGTGGTGGTCATCAACATTGCAGCCCACAGATGGGGCAGTCCCCAGGATCTCTTTAATGGTTCCAGAGAGTTCTCTGGCTAAACATCAGTGCTGCATCTGTCAGGCAATGTTGACAGTATCATCAAAAGTGCTATTTCCACTGTGCTTAATGTTTTTCTGCTTCTTTCTGTCTCTTGGTGGTTCCTTGAGGGCTTTGATAATCAGGGCAGAAGCAGAAGGTACCACTTCAGTCTGGGCTGAATGGTCAGTTTCACTGTTCCTCAGACCCTTCTAATCACTGGTTGCCTTGGCAATGTCATCAGTGTTTTTTAAAGATAGACACGGGGGGGAGAGTGTGATCTTTGGGGCCAAGCCATACATGGCACTGACTTCCCCACCAGTTCACCTTAGGTATAAAACTTTGATCTTGTTGGAGTTGAACATAGGCAGTATGGTGGAGGCAGTGGTGTTAGATCAGCCCAGATTCAGGAGGACCCAAGACAGTTGCACCTTTACCACCTCCAAGCTGAAAGTCAAAAGTACCTTTTGAATTTTAAGCCATGTGAATACATTACCCTATTTTAAAAATCAAATAGATTTATTTATTTTTTTAAAGATTTTATTTATTTATTCATGAGAGACACAGAGACAGAGAGAGAGGCAGAGACACAGGCAGAGGGAGAAGCAGGCTCCATGCAGGGAGCCTGACATGGGACTTGATCCCGCGGCCCCAGGATCAGGCCCTGGGCTGAAGGCGGCGCTAAACCGCTGAGCCACCTGGGCTGCCCCAAATAAAATTATTTAAAAAGATACGGTATATGGTGATGATGATGTGAACTGCATGGACTCCCACCTAAGTTGATCTGGTCAGAGCTATCCCTGGTAAGAAAAAAATATATAGATATAGATACAGATATACAGTTTTTTGTTTCCTAGAAGTGCTTCAGAATAGTGTACTTCTGAATTTTTAGAAGTCCTGCCTTTTCCAGAATGTCATATGAATGGAATCATACCCTATTTAGCCTTTTTTGGTCTGGCTTCTTTTATTTGATTCATCCATGTTATGTGAATTAATAGCCTGTTCCTTTTTATCACTGAATAGTATTCCATTGTATGGGTGTACCACAATTTGTACATTTACCTCTTGAAGGACAACTTAGCTGCTTCCAGTTTCTTGGTGATTATAAATAAAGCTGCAGTAAACATTAGCATACAGATTTTTTTTTTAAACGTAAGTTTTCAGTTCATTTGGGTAGATATATAGGGGTGGGTTTGCTGAGTTTTTATAAGAAATTGCCAAACAGTCTTCCAAAGTGGCTCTGCCATTTTGCATTCCCACTAGCCATGAATATGAGGTGTGTGTCAAGTTTCCTTTTGCTGCATATGGATATCCAGGAGTTCCAGAACCATTTGTTGAAAAGACTGTCCTTTCTTCATTATTATTGGTTTTGCACCTGTGTCAAAAATGTGACTATGCCTGTGTGGGTCTACTTCTGGGCTCTGTAATCTGTTGCATTGATCTGTGTGTCCATCATTTTGCTATTAAACACTGTCTTGATTACTATAGCTTTATAGTAAGTCTTGAAATTAGTTAATATGAGTACTTTTACTTTTTTTCTTCTCTACCAGAATTGTAATCGTAAGAGAGGACATTCTTGTTCCAGTCTCTCACCATTAAGTATGATGTTAGCTATAGGGTTTTTTTTTTTTAGATTTTATTTATTTGAGGGAGAGAAAGCACAGGCAGGGGAGGGGCAGAGGGAGAGGGAGAAGCAGACTCCTGACCAAGCAGGATGCCTGACATGGGGCTTAATCCCAGGACCCTGAGATCTTGACCTGAGCTGAAGGCAGACACTTAACCAACTGAGCTACCCAGGCTTCCCTAGCTGTAGGTTTTTAAAATATATATACCCTATTGCACTGAAAAGAGTTACCATAGCAGTCCTGACACTGTTTGCTATCTTTAGAAGGTCTTGCAAGATTGGCCCTTGGCTGCTGTCTTGAAAATTGGCTCTTCAAACATTTTGAAAATAAAATATTCAACCTTCATTTATTCCTTTTCCAGTGTTCATTTCTTTATGTTAATCCAAGCTTCCACCTTAATCATAATCTTTCAGCCTGAAAAAATTTTCCTTAATTAACAATTCTTTTGTGCAAGGTCTGCTGACAGTAAATTCTTTGCTTTTGTTTGAGAAAGTCTTTTTTTTTCCTTCGCTTCTGAAGGACATTTTCGTGGGATATGGAATTCTGAGTTGACAATTTTTATCCTCTTCAACATATTACCCCACTGTTGCCTTGTTTGCATGGTTTCTGCTAAGTCTGCTGTAACTTTTATTCTTCTTTCTCTCTATATATAGATAGAGATATAGTTTTAGTAGTTAATGTGTTTTTTTCCTCTGACTGCCTTTGAGCTCTTTGTCTTTGCCTAGATGTGGCTTTTTAATTTTGTCATATTTGTCCTGCTTGGTGTTCTTCTGAGCTTCTTGTATCTGTGGATTGTTGCCTGTCACTAATTTTGGAGAGTTCTCAGTCATTATTTTTTCAAATAATTCTTTGGGTAGCCCTGGTGGCCCAGGGGTTTAGCACCGCCTTCGGCCTGGGGTGTGATCGTGGAGACCCGGGATTGAGTCCCACGTCAGGCTTCCTGCATGGAGCCTGCTTCTCCCTCTGCCTGTGTCTCTGCCTCTCTCTCTGTCGTGAATAAATAAAATCTTTTTAAAAAATAATTCTTGTATTCCATTCTCTTTTTTTTTAATTCCCCCGGGATTCCAATTACAAGTATGTTATACCTTTTGATATTTTCCCATAGTTCTTGTATGCTGTGTTCTTTTTTTTTCACTCTTTTGTCACTTTTTGTTTTAATTTTTATTGATTTGGCCAATAAACTCAATTGTTAAACTCACTGATCTTTCCTTGGCTGTGTCAATTCTACTGTTGAACATGTTGGTTTGTTTTTTTTTTTTTTTTAAGTTCTAGCATTTCCATTTGATTGTTATGCTATCTTCTTGCTGAAATTATTCATCTAGTCTTGCATGTTGTCTACTTTTTCCATTAGAGTCTTTAATATATTAATCATAATTCTAAATTTCATTTGATAGTACCAACATCTGTGTCATACTGAATCTCAATCTGATTATTGCTTTGTCACTTGGAATATTTTCTTGCCCTTCATTATGCCTCATAATAAAAAGCTGAACATGGCTGAAAAGTTGAAACTGAACATCAGGAGATGCTGAGTTAAATATTTGATATATTTGGGTAAGAACACAGATGTCCTTCTGCTAGGCCTTTAGTGTGGGGATTTGAGTTAATCTAGTCAGGAGTTGGCTTGTGTTTGATGTTTCTTTTTGGTAGGGCACCAGAGATTTCTGATTCCTCTAGTGATACCTTCTTTTTGACTCCTGCTTGGCTTTGGGTTTTTCCTTTGTGCTGTTTCCCAAGAGCTGTTATAGCCCTCCCAGTTGGATTCCATTGTTACTAACTACATAGCTGGTTTGCCAGGTGGTGGATGGTGGAGGAGGAGGGAGTTCTCTGATGATTTGATTAAGCCTCAGACTTAGACACGCATTGGAACCTGGGTCTTGATTATGTCCTTTACAAGATCCTGCCCCTTCTCCAGGGGGTGAAGCTTCTTTTCCTTTTTTCTTGTCTTCCTTTTCCCCAGCTGCAGTGAGTATCCACCAGTGTCCTTAAACCAAGGGTTTTAAGCCCTTCCCCCTGCAGATTAATAAGCCTTTTGTTCTGTACTGGCGGTAAAGGAAAGGGGTCTGGGTGGATTTCACAGTGGGTGTTGTTTTCCTCAACCAACCAGCACCAGGATGGAAGCTTTCTCTGGGATTTTCCCTGATTCTTTCTGTAAGAGCTTGGTGGGATTCCTGTAGGAAAAACTTGTAAGAGAATGGGAATTCCTCCACCCCATGTGGAGCCTAGAAGCTTCATACTGTCATGACATCCCATACTCTGGTCTTCAGTAATTTGTTAGAATTTCTAGTTTGATCTTCCTATCAGATTACATGCTTGGATCCTATGCCTACCTGCAGGCATCTGTCTCTTCAGATATCCAGATGGTGGTTTGCCCTGTACTCAGTTCTTTGATAGGTCCAAGAAGAGTCGTTGGTTTTTCAGTTTGTCTAGTACCTTCTTTTTTGTAAAGGTGAGAATGATGGCTTACCAATCCTTTACCAGCTGAAACCTGTGTCCTGAGAAATAAGTTTTCATCTGTATAAATGTCTAATGCAGTACATGGCGTGACCCATAGAAACTCAGTACAGATTAGCTTTTCCTTTTTCTTTTTCTCACCTCCTTGAATTTTATGGTTTTATAGCTAGGGAGCTAGGAATAATTGATTCTGGTTTGGGTTCTGCCTGTTTTAGGCTTTAAAAGCCTCTACACTGCTGGCAGTATGTTGTTCTGTGTCTTGCTATCTTCCAGAATTCTATATATGCCTTTATAATTATTGAGAACATTATTAGCACTCAGTAATAATTTGCCTCATTCAAAATTAGAGTGTGATTTAGTCTTTCCACAGTATAGGTTTTGTTAGTGACCATGTATTTGTCATTTTTATTCCCCACATTTCCAGGTGCAGTTTAGTTCAGCAAATATTTGAGTGCCCACCGTGCTGTAAGGCACTAGGTGTTGAGTAGAATACAAGCATGGCCTGGTAAGTGGAGTAACCAAGAGGTTCTCAAAGGCAATGGAGATGAGACCCTTTGGATGTAAGGATATTGCCATTTGGGAAATATCTCCATTTTGATCTAGAAGGATTAAAATTGTTTTTAATTCTGTTTTTAGTTATACTAGAGATATACTAGAGTTGCATTCTAGTAAAAATTGAAAAGGTGTAGAAAGAGAGCCATGGTTGTCCATGACATCTTTATAACAGCCTCATTTCATTACATTCTTCTCAGGGTTAATTTTTATTACTTATTTTTTATTTACTATGCAAGTTGCTATATCAAGTATCATGTATTTTTAAGGGACTAAGCACACAAATTCTGTTAACTTTTGTTTAATGGGATAACTCATCATTCAGTTTGGTTGTGTAGCCTAATAATGTCTTTTTTGCTTCACATTATAGTTAACTCTTTTAATTTTTAAATCTGAAAACTATCGTTAATGGTAGGTAGAACTGTGTTTTCTTTTTACATAAATTAGTACTGACCAAAAAGAAGATGACCTTTTTCTTTAATTATCATATAGTAAAACTGACTTTTGGGGGCATGCATAGTCCTGTGGATTTTGATACATGTATAGATCAGTATAACCACCATCATAATCAAGGTACAAAATAGTCCCATCACCTGAAAAAACTCTGTGTTACCTTTTCAGTCACACTTTTCCCACCCCCAACCCATGACAGCCACTGACTGATCTGTGCTCCATCACTAGTTTTATCACTTTGAGGATGTCACATAAATGGAGTCAGACTGAATGTAATCTTTTGAGTCTTGCTTTTTTTCACTCAGCATAATGCTTTTGAGATTCATCCAAGTTGTGCATATTAATAGTTTATTCCTTTTTTATTGTTGAGTAGTGTTCCATTGTAGAAATGTACCACATTCGGGTTTCTAGCAGTTTTGGTAATTATAAGTAGAGTTGCTATAAGAATTCATATGCAAGTGTTTATGTGCACATACAGTTTCAGTTTCCTAGGGCAAATAACCTGAGAGTGAGATTGCTAGAATTATACTAACATTCATGGTAAAACTTAGTTGCCTAGAGTTTGAATGGTAGAATGGATAGAGTAGTAGAGGCTCAAGTTGTTTGAATTCTTCTTTTGCTTCTTAGTTATGCAACCTTGAGTGAATTTAACCTCTTTGTGCCCCAGTTTTATGTTTTGTAAAACGAAGTTAATAACCATTGAGATTGCTGTGTGGAATTAATGGCACATTAAGGATAAAATGCTGATCAATGTTTGGCAAACCAAATATTATTATTATTTCATGCTTAACTGAACCTTGTCAGAAACATTTGTCTTTAATTAAAATAGGAAATTAAGTAATCCATAAGTGTGATGTGTTTAGGAAGGCAAGCCTTCAAAGCATGCTGTCTCTAGGAGAAATTTTAAAAGTTATTCTCAGTGGTGAAAAAATTTAGGAACATAGATGTACAGGAGTCCTATGTAACATCCAAAGGTTGGACTAGATGACCAATTTTGATGGTTTTACTTGCCCTCTCAACATTAAAAGAATCATGTTCACTAAGAATTTAATCCATTGCTATATTTAATAGAGAAGCTGCAAAAACTACTTCAGGATCAGCTAACACTCATTTAGTGCTTGCTATATACCAGTCTCCAGGATAGGGACTCAAGTGTATAAACCTTAGTATGTCCCCACAAAATAAGTAATTTGGATAATCACTGAGTGATATTTTTATACTTTTTTAAAGGTAACTGTTGAAGACACTGATGAGGCATGATTTCTTGAAGCGCCCATTATGTGAACCACCTATGATATCTCAGATCCTATCTTGAAACAGGAAACCTCCCCAGTTTTGAGGAGCACATTGAGGAGAGAATTGTAAAACCTCAACATGTCTACTCAAATCTCTCCCTAGAGCACTATGTCATTAGAATGTAACAGAGGCTCCTTTCTTGCATAACTGTTATAGAGTATGGTCTGGCTCAGTCTGAGAGAATGCCAAGGCAGAAGAGATGTGTTTTCCCCTGGAGAACTTTCCCTGTCCTATGAGGTACACACAAAGGGCTACCCATTCACCTACTAGAGAGTGGGTGAAAGCCAGGAGGTGCAAAGAGGAACCTTCCTTCTCTTGTCTGTTCAGTTGTTTTGCAATGTATTCACATGCCACAGTCTATCAACTGAGGACAATTCTTCACCTGGAATTTCAAGGGAAGTGGGTGAAACAAGAAGTTAGAGCACATAGTCTGGGATGTCATCTCTAAACTGTCCTCACTGCCTCCCCTCCCCAAGTACCACCAGCACAACACTCGAGTTTACCTGGAACCTTTCCTCACAGTTGGAACATTCTTCCCTCTTTGCCCTGCCAATCCTGCCTGGGCCATTTCTCGCAAATTCTAGCCCAGCAAGACACTCCCCCTTGCCTCAAAACCACTTGTTTGGACACCGTTCTCTACTCCATATTTCTTCATTACATCATGTCTTGTTTTTCTTTTCAGTAGGCTCCATGCCTAGTGTGGAGCCCAACACAGGCCTTGAACTCACAATCCTGAGATTAAGACCCGAGCTGAGATTAAGAGTCAGATGCTTAACTGACTGAGCCACCCGGGTGCCCCAATCATGTCTTTCCTATTCACTTTGTCACCTAATGCCATACTTCCTTACTCTGTGACCTATTTCATATATACACGATCTGAAGGTTTACAACTAGACTGTCTTTCCCAGAGTGGTAGGAAACCCTCAAATTCTCTATATCCTATCTCCACAAATACCTGAAAGAGAATTGTTGCCTGCTATTTAATTAAGCCAAACAGCGATTCTCATTTTGTGTTTAAAAATTACATATAACATGTTCTAATGGCTACATAAGTCCCGTGAAAAGTGATAGTTTGGGAAATAAATATGCATTTTGTGGACTGTCAGGAGAAAGCTGGTGTTTTGCCATGCTGCCACAGTGAAAAGTGTGTCCATACCATTTACCTGGATATAGCATGGCTTCACAGTATAGATTACAGTCAAAACTTCAAGCAGCTTTTTTCTGGTTCCATCATGCATTCTAGCTTTCCCCATAATTCTTTGCCCACTTAAAATGTTAAAGAGCACTGGGAATTTTAAAATTAAAAAAATATATAGACAAAACAGGGATCCCTGGGTGGCGCAGTGGTTTAGCGCCTGCCTTTGGCCCGGGGCATCCTGGAGACCCGGGATCAAATCCCACGTTGGGCTCCCGGTGCATGGAGCCTGCTTCTCCCTCTGCCTATGTCTCTGCCTCTCTCTCTCTCTGTGTGTGACTATCATAAATAAATAAAAATTTTAAAAAAATTATTAAAAAAATATAGGCAAAACATTGCAAACAGTTGTATCCTACTTGTCTCATATGAAACCTGCATCTTATATATAGGAGAGGGGAGTGGGTGTATGTTGAGCCTCAGTTTAGATCTCCCCAGGATAACCAACTTAGGTCCAGGATAAACGTTTTTTATACTTTGGGAATACCTGGGTGGCTCAGTTGGTTAAGCATCTGCCTTCTGCCGAGGTCGTAATCCCAGAGTCCTGGGATGGAGCCCTGTGTTGGGCTCCCTGCTCAGCGGGGAGCCTGCTTCTCCCTCTCCCTGTACTGCTCTTCCTGCTTGTGCTCTCTTGCTTGGTCTGTCAAATAAATAAATACATACATACATACATACATACATACAATCTTTTTTTTTAAAGAAAGCATTTTTTATACTTGTAAATAAACCTGGCTGTAAAAGCTCCAGTTATGCCCTTTAACCCCTTGAAGAGAATTCATGTAGACACTTCTCTTTAGGGAAATAATTTCTAGGCTGTTTTCTTGCCATGATCTCTATGCCTCTGTACTCCAGGCCCAAATTCAACTTCCTTCCAGACTACTATCCTTAAAGATGCAGGCTGTAAAGGTCTCTTCTTCCTTATACCCCCATTCCCACTCTCACCATGAGGCCACCACTGACCCCTCACTGCTCACTGCATGGTGGACAGTGTCTAACTTCCTGAGAGCCTAGCAGTTAAAGTCCCCCACATCCAGTCCTAACCTTTCCCACCATCCTTACCTCTTACTTTTCAAATCCTTTACTCATTCTGCCCAAGTGTGCATTCACTAGAATCTAAACATACTATGAGTCATCCTGCCACTTCTGTGTGTACTGCCTTTGCCTGAAGTTCTCCACATTCCTCTGGGTTTGTTTCATCCTGTACATTCCGCAGGACCCACTCAAAAGCTTATCTTTTTTACCTCAATGGTTCCTTTAATCTTTGATGGCACACAGGACTGTGTTCAGCACTCATTTTCCCTAATGGGATGGTAGTATAGATTGGTTAATGGCCACAAAGTCCTTTCATTTCTGTATGTATGTGACTTTGCAGCACCTCCCATCAAGATAAGAGTCTGTTTCTCTACTCCCTGAATCTGGGCTGCCCTTGTAACTTGCTTTGGCCAATAAAATGCAGTGTGAGTAACTGTGACTTCGGCGCCTAGGTCTCAAGAAGTTTTGTAGCTTTCCCCTTGCTCCTTAGGAATCCTGAAGGAACCTTGTGAAGAAGACCAGCTAGTATGCTAGAGGAAGAGGAGGAAGAGATGCTGTGGGAAGAGGTCAGTCAGCAGCCAACCATCAAACATGTGAGTGAGGCCATATTAGAACATTGAGCCCCAGTCACATTGCCAGATGACTAACCATATGAGGGACTCAGGAAAGACTAATTAAAGAATAACCTAGCTGATTCTATCCCAAATTGCTGACCCACAGAATTGTAAGCACATAAAATGATTGTTATTATAAGCCACTAAGTTTTGGGATGATTGGGATCCCTGGGTGGCTCCGCGGTTCAGTGCCTGCCTTTGGCTCAGGGCGTTATTCTGGAGTCCCGGGATCGAGTCCCGCATCGGGCTCCCTGCATGGAGCCTGCTTCTCCCTCTGCCTTTGTCTCTGCCTCTCTCTCTCTCTCTCTCATAAATAAATAAAATCTTAAAAAAAAAGTTTTGGGATGATTTGCTATGCAGTAATACATAACTGAAAGGGCATGGTTTGTAGTATTGTATTCCTAGGGCCTAGAGGACATGCCTATGGCAGGTTTTCTTTAAGTGATTATTGTGGATCACTTTCATCATGGTGTCACTCCTCTCTATTTAATAGACAAATAAGCTTTCAAATCTTCATGTCTTTTCCTAGTTTTCAAACAGTTCAAAGCTTGGATTAACACCGTCTTCAAGAATAACACCTTTGAGTTTTTCTGTGCTCTATTGGACCAACATCCATCCATTTTCTCTCTTTGCAGCCCCATTACAGGTTGTACCCCTCAACTCCATGTCGCATCCCTTATTACTTAACCTTGTTCACTAACTGTAGGGTCAACCCATGGACTACCTGAATGCCATAAAGCTGTTTTTAACTTCCCAGCCCTCCACTGTGACTTTGAACTCCCATTACCTGATTCACATGTGCTTATAACTAGGGGGGACCTTAGAGATTGTCTCAGACAACTCCTTTGAGTTATGAGTGAGGAAAGGAATGCCCAGATAAGAAATAGCCATAGAAATGGCTTTTTCAGGTCATATGTTGGCAGTATCAATACCAGAACCCACATCTCATGCAGATTATTACCTGGGGATCCCTGGGTGGCTCAGCGGTTTAGCGCCTGCCTTCGGCCCAGGGTGTGATCCTGGAGTCCCGGGATCGAGTCCCATGTCGGGCTCCTTGCATGGAGCCTGCTTCTCCCTCTGCCTGTGTCTCTGCCTCTCTCTCTCTCTCTGTCTTTCATGAATAAATAAATAAAATCTTTTTAAAAATACCTAAAATATAGATTATTACCTAGTAGATTGCTTATTTGTACTTGGTTCATGTGTGTAAAACTGTGCCTCACTAATTAGACCATAGAAGTTCTTTGAAAAGGGAGTATATCTCTTCATACTTTCCTGCTATCCTCAAAGACTAGCCAGTGACCACTGAACATGTAAGTAGTCAATGAATACTTGTCGATTAATTGACATTTGAAAAGCAATTATGCTGGAATTACTCTTTTTTGTAAGGTTGCCAAGTTTTTGAAAAAATTACTGAAGTATAATTGACATAAATGCTATATTAATTTTAGGTATACAACATAGTAATTCAACAATTCTATGTATTCAGTGCTAACCACGATAAATGTAGTCACCATCTGTCACCATACAATGTTATTATAGTATTATTGACTACATTCTATAAGCTGTACTTATCATTTACATGACTTATTTATTTTATAACTGGAAGCTTTTACCTCATAATCCCTTTTATCTGTTTCACTAATACGTGCGCCCACCTCCCCTTTGGCAAGCACTGGTTTATTCTCTGTATTTAAGAGTCTGGGGTTTTTTGTCTCTGTTTTTTTTTTTTTCTGTTTGCTCATTTGTTTTGTTTCTTAAATTTCACATATGAGTGAGATCATATATGATATTTGTCTTTCTCTGATTTATTTCACATAGCATTATACCTTCTAGGTCCATCCGTGTTGTTGCATGTGGCAGAATTTCATCCTTTTTTTGGCTGTGAAATATTCCAGCGTGTGTGTGTGTCTCTGTGTGTCTGTGTATACACACCACACCTTTGTCCATATATCTGTGGATGAACACTTGAGTTGCTTCCATTTCTTGGCCATAAATAATTCTGCTGTAGACGTAGGGGTGCATTTATGTTTTCAAAGTAGTGCTTTTGTTTTCTTTGGTTAAATACCCAAGTGTGGAATTACTGGATCATTTACAGTATTTCTATTTTTAATTTTTTGAGGAACCTCCATAATGTTTTCCACAGTGGCTGCACCAATTTATATTCCTACCAGTAGTGCACAAGGGTTCCTTTTCACCCACATCTTTGCCAACACTTGTTATTTCTTGCCTTTTTGATACTAGCCATTCTGACTGGTGTGATGTGTTATCTCATTGTAAGGAACTGTTCTGTATCTTGTTTGTGGTGGTAATTACAACTGTATTCGTTTTTCAGAACTTGAATTGTACATTAAGGATAGGTTATACTGTGTATAAATTTTTAGAATTAAGGTATAATTCAAGGCAATTATGCTGAATAAGTCCATTTTTTTTTATAAATGTGGCTAAATATACAGGTTATATGTTATTGTGAGAAAAGGAATTTGGCCCTTTGAAAATAAATTTGCACATGATAAGTACTCATGTTAGTTTCTTTCCTCCCTGTACACAAATGCTTCAGGATCATCTATCAAGACTGCTAAAGAAAGCATATATACCCTAGGAGATGGCTAGATCTCAGATGACCTCTAAGATCCTGTGATTGGTTTGAAAGGTAAATAAATGACTATTTTGGAACGCTTGTATAAGGTAAAATATATAAGTACCACCACACTATTCTGAAGCTGGTCCCCTAGAACCTTAATTGTCCTTACAAAGACTCGGGTATAAAATAAACTATTAACCCTCTGTTAATATAAATTATTTTAAAATTAAAAATAATACAGAAAGGTGGCCAAATGTTCTTTCATTGTCATACTGGAACATTGACTAACAGGCCCACCCAAGGATTATTTAGTTCTCTGGGGGATTGCGTCTTTGGAAGTAACATGTTAACTCAAAGATTTTTGTTGGGCAGAGATGTAAAAATTCTGTTTGTAGAAAAAATAATCCCAGAGAGTATAGATTAACTGTCCTATAGGACATTAACCACTTTTCTCTGTACCTTATCTATCTTATTGTAGCATTTTTAATTTTAGTACCTATATTTACCAGATCTCTCCAATATTCTTTGAATCAGCCTGAGTCCCTCACTAATAAAGTAGTCTTTCACATGTGTTCACTCTGTATTTGTAGGAGTCATTTTTTTAATTTTGAAAATTATACTTTGATACCTGAAACATCCTACAACATTGCCTAAGGATCATGCCCTATCCTGTACAAAGTCCCTGAAATCCACTACTGATTGCTGATTTTAATGCTGTACCAGCACCTTGAAATACCTTTGTGATCATGCTGGTACCTGAAGAGCTCTTCACACACACACACACACACAAAAAAAAAAAAAACTAGATACCTCTGCAGAATACTGCAGAAAGACTTTCTGGAACTATTCTCACAAAATGAGAAACTGATGTTCCTTCCTATCATGTTATTGTTCTATTTATAAGCCAAGAGGATGACATTAAGAACCTTTGTTTTAGGAGATCCAGAGCAAACAGACTCACACTGGGCCCTTCTTTCCTGTCAAACACTATTCCTTATAATCCACTTTTGCTAGTAATGGCCATAAAATAACTATATTGGAACAATAAAAATTGATAAACTACCAGCTGCCTCAAAAATCTAATAGCTTTGGCAAAATATACTGTAGCTTGCTGTGATAGAGCCTCTTTTTCCCTAACAGGTTTTATTTTAACACTTTCTTTTTCACACTACTGAACAGCATAATCAAATCAACAATTCAGCAAATGCCCAGTGTGTTTCAGACACTAGGCACTGCTCAGTCCTGACCACCCCTGCTCACCCTCTGCCTCAAGCAGGCTTCACTGGTACTCAGTGTCAGTCATTGATTTGCAGTTGTCCAGGATGAAAGTGGAGAACAGAGCAAGCCCAGATGGAGGGTTGCAGTCTACCCTGTTAGCACCCACAGAGTCAAGGAAAAGAGTGGGTCTTTTTCACATTAATAAAAGCTACAAGGCCACTGAATATTAAATACATACAAATTTGAAACATCCTGTGAAACAGGAAGGGTAGGTTAAAACATGGTTCATTAACACCTGGTATTTATAAATATTCTGAATTGGCTTGATGACTTTATTGAAAGAGGTATAAACAAATACCTTGCAATAAAAACTCAAATTCAGAATAATCCAGGTATGGTGCCCATTTATACAGAGACCAAAGGGCCAACTTCCCATGCAGCATAGGGAATCCTCTGCAGAGAAATTTTGAACCAGAATTCTAAAACACCAGGGAGGAGGGGGTGGAGTGGGGTAAGAATATGGGACATAAGTAGGGGGAAATTTTTCAACTCCTTTTTTTCCTGGTGATTATTAAAACAAAGTTCTTTAATATTTCATCATAAAATGTTTTTGAAAAAATAATCAATTGGGCCAGCTTCTGCATTGGGATGTAGAGAGCTAGAAGGAGCATTGCTCCCACCCGTAAAATTAAAAAAAAAAAAAACAGACTGATTTCAAATTCATGATCCATTATTGAACCTATCAGAAGTAGTTTGCTCAAGTATTTGTTCAGAGGAGTATTTGTTCAAAAATTTGGTCATTTTAAAATTTGGTAGTTTTCTTGCTATTAAGATTTTTTTTAAGTTTATTATTATTTTAAAGATTTTATTTTGGGGGCACCTGGGTGGCTCAGTCAGTTAAGCGAATGCCTTCAGCAGAGGTCATGATCCCAGGGTCCTGGGATCGAGCCCTACATAGAGCTCCCTGCTCGGTGGGGAGCCTGCTTCTCCCTCTCTCTCTGCTGCTCCCCCTGCTTGTGCACATGCTCTGTCTCGCTCTCTCTCAAAGAAAGAAAAGAAAATCTTTAAAAATAAAGATTTTTTTTTTTTTTACATAATTTCTACTCTCAACACGGGGTTCGAACTCAACTCTGAGATCAAGAGTCACATACACTACCAACTGGGCCAGCGAGGCATCCCATATGTATTTATTTGTTTTAAGTATTTCTATACCCAGTGTAGGCCTTGAACTCCACCTGAGATCGAGTCACATGCTCTTCTGACTGAGCCAGCCAGGTGCCCTTTTAACTGTTAAGTTTTGAGAGGTATTTTTTTAATATTCTGGATAAAAATCCCTTATTGGTTACATAATTTATCAATATTTTCTCTACATCTGTGGCTTGGCTTTTCATTTTCTTAACAGTGTCAGTCACCAAGCAAGATTTTAATTTTGATGAAATCCAGTTTATCATTTTTTTAAAAGGACCATTTTATTAACTCTAGGTCATGAAGATTTTTCTCCTGTGTTTTCTTCTAAAAGTTTTATAGTTCTATGTTCTACATTTAGGTTTATGCCCATTTCCAGTTAATATTTGTATGTGATGTGAAGTTTAGGTGGAGGTCTATTTTTTACATGTGGATATCTTATTGTTTCAGCACCGTTTGCCCAAAAGACTATCCTTCCTCCTTTAAGTTGTTTGTACCTTTGTCAAACATCAGTTGCCTATATTTATGTGAGTTGATATCTGAACTCTCTTGTTCCATTGGTCAGTTTTTATCACTTCACCAATACCACTGTCTTCATTACTGTAGCTTTACTGTAATGCTTAAAATCAGTTAGTGTGAATTCTCTAACCTTTTTATTATTTTTAAAGATTTTATTTATGTATTCATGAGAGACACAGAGAGAGAGGCAGAGACACAGGCAGAGAGAAAAGCAGGCTCCACACAAGGAGCCCGATGTGAACTCAGTCCTGGAACTGGGATCACGCCCTGAGCTGACGGCAGACGCTCAACCACTGAGGCACCCAGGTGTCCCTCTCTAACCTTTTTAAAATTTGTTTTAGCTATTCTATACCTTTTGTTCATAAATTTTATTTTTTTTTCATAAATTTTAGAATCAAGTTGTCTATACTTACAAAAACTGCTTCGATTTTTACTGGAATCAGATTAAATCTAATGATGAATTTGATGAATGTGGAGATAATTGACATCTTTAATATGCTGAACATTCCACCACATGAATATAGTATATTTCGCCATCTATTTAGATTTTCACTTCTTTCTTTTGTCAGTGTTTTTAGTTTTCAGCATATAGGTCCTGTACATGTTTTGTTAGATTTACGCCTAAATATTCTATTTCTTTGGAGCTACTGTAAGTAATATATTTTTTAAATAATCAGTTTCTAATTGTTTATTGCCACCACATAGAAATATGATTTATTTTTGTATTGACCTTATATCCTGCTCCCTTGCTAAGCTAACTGGTTGTTATAGGACTTTAAAAAAAATAGAATATATTCCCTGATATATTTTATTTTATTTTTTTCCCTGATATATTTTAAGCAAACAATCATGTTTAGCAGTAGAGATAGTGCCATTTGGTTTTAAGTAATCTCTACACCCACTGTGGGGGGGGCTCAGACTTACAACCCCCAAATCAAGAGTCTCATGCTCTACCCACTGAACCAGCCAGGCACCCCTGTATGCCATTTATTTATCTGTTTATCCATCTGTCCATCCATCCATCCATCCATCCATCCATCCATCCATCCCTTATTGCACAGACCAGGACTTCCAGTATGATGTTTAATAGTGGTGAGATAACACTGTCAGTTATACTCAAAACATTTTTTTTAAAAAAGAAGTGGTGAAAAAGGATACCTTTTTCCTGTTTCACCTTCAGGTCTTTCATCTTGAAGTTCATTTTTTAAGATTTTATTTGTTCATCAGAGATACAGAGAGAGAGGCAGAGACATAGGCAGAAGGAGAAGCAGGCTCCCTGTGAGGAGCCTGATGTGGGACTCGATCCCAGGACCCTGGGATCATGACCTGAGCCAAAGGCAGATGCTTAACCCCTGAGCCACCCAGGCATTCCTTTTTTGAAGTTCTTTTATCTGGTTGATGAAGTTGCCCTGTATTCCTAGTTTGCTGAGAATTTCTATCATGAGTGGATAATGAAGTTTGACAAATGCTTATGTAATCATCAACTGATATGATCATGTGGATTTTCTTTTTTAAATTTGATGTGGTTGGGATCCCTGGGTGGCGCAGCAGTTTGGCGCCTGCCTTTGGCCCAGGGCGTGATCCTGGAGACCCGGGATCGAATCCCACATCGGGCTCCCGATGCATGGAGCCTGCTTCTCCCTCTGCCTATGTCTCTGCCTCTCTCTCTTTCTCTCTCTGTGACTATCATAAATAAATAAAAATTAAAAAAAATAAAAATAAAAAAAATAAATTTGATGTGGTTGATTACATTGATTGGTTTTCAGACATTGAACCTGCCTTGCATTCCTGGGGTAAAGCCCACTTGTTTGTAGGTTTTATATATTACAATTAGATTTGCTGATATCTTGTTGGGGATGTTTGCTTCTATATTCATGAGGGATATTGGTCTATAGTTTTCTTTTTTGTACTGCATTTGTCTGGATTTGATAGCAGGGCTTCATAAAATAAGAGTTGGGAGGGATTCCATCCTCTCCTGTTTCCTGGAAGAGATCTTGCAGAATTGGTGTTGTTTTTTCTTTAAATGTTTGTTGAAATTTGCTGGTGAAACATCTGGGCCTGGGATTTTCTCTTTAAAAAGATTTTTAGCTGTGCATTTAATTTCCTTAATATATATGGCATTATTTGGGTTATCTATTTCATCTTCAATGAATTTTGGTAGCTCATGGTTTTTGAGAAATCTGTCCCATTTCATTTGAGTTGTCTGTGTGCATAGAGTTATTCATCAGATTGGTTTATTATCCTTTCAGTATTTGCAGGGTGTATGGTAATAATCCCCTCTTTCATTCTTGATATGGCTATTTTGAGTGTTCTCTCTTCTTTTCTCTCTCAGTCTTGCTAGAAGTTTATCAATTTTATTGATTTTTTTAAAGAACCAACTTTTATTATCATTGATTTTTGTCTGTTTTTGTTTCTCTGTTGTTTTTCAGCTTCATTGATTTCTGCTTTATGTAGATTATTTCCTTGTTCTGCTTACTTTGGATTTATTTTGCTCTTCTTTTTGCAGTTTCTAAGGTGGAAGTTTAGATTGTTTATTGAGACCTTTTTTTCCCCCCTAAAAGTGCGTTTAATGCTGTTAATTTCCCTCTAAACTCTGCTTCAGCGGTAGCCCATAGATTGGATTATTTGTATTTTCATTTTTCTTTAATTCAGAACATTTTCTAATTTCTCTTGGAAGTTTCTCTTTGATTCATGGATTATTTAGATGTAGCTGTCTAATATCCAAGTGTTTGGAGCTTTTCCTCTTTGTATTGTTGATTTCTAGTTTAATTTCTTTATGGTCATGGAGCATATTCTTTTATAATTTCAATGCGTTTATGTTTGAGGTTTGTTTTATGACCTAGGATATGGTCTGTCTTGTTGAAAAAATATATATGCTGCTATTGTCAGGTAGAGTGTTCCTTATTATGCAGCTAATGCCACTTGGTTGATAATGATGTTAAGTTCTCATATATTCTTGCTGATTTTTCTGTCTAGTGGTTCTGTGTATTAATTAGAGAGGAGTATTGAAGCCTCCAACTATAATTGTGAATTTTTTTACTAATTTTAGGTCTGACAGTTTTGCTTCACATATTTTGAAGCACTGTTGTTAGGTATGTACAGATTTAGGATTGTTAATTCTTTTGAGTGAGTTAATAACCTTTCAGCATTATGTTATGTCCCTCTATATCCCACTTTATCCTTGTCATTTTCCTTCCTCTGAATTCTTTCTTTTGATCATTGTTTGCATTATGTATCTTTTTTCATCCTTTTGCTTTTCACCTACCTGTATCATTTATATTTGAAGTGAATTTCTTATAGACAGTGTGTAGATTAGTCATATTTTTAAAATCTGTTCTGACATTCTTTATCTTTTAATTGTATGTTTAGACCATTACACTTAATGTAACTATTTATGCTTGATTTTAGCCTACCATTTAATTACTTCTTGTGTTAACCTCTGTTGTTATTTCCTTTTTCCCTCTCCCTTGCCTTCTTTTGGGTTATTTGAACACTTTTAGTGCTCTATTTTAATTTATCTACTCTGATTTTTTAGTTTATCTCTGGATATTTTTGTGGTTACACTAGGAATTATACACATTTAGCTTTGCACAGTTTGCTTAGTATCAATACTTTATCACTTCAAGAGGAATGCAGAAACTTTACCCTTTACCCTCCACCCTTTTTGTTATAGTTGTCTTATATTACATCTACACCTATTGAAAATCCCTTCACACATTATCATTTTTGCTGTCAGTAGTCAAAGATGTTTTTAAAAACTCAAGAGAATAGTCAGTTATATTTACCCAAATACTTTCCATTTATATTGCTGTTCCTTTGTCCCCAATGTTCTAAATTTCTGTCTGCTATAATTTTCCAACTGTCTGAAGAACTTCCTATAGCAATTCTTTTAGTTTGCTGGCTATAAATTCTCATTTCTGAAGGATATTTTTGCTGGATATAGAATTACATGTTCTTTGTTCCCCACACTTCAAACATGTCATGCCATTTCCTTGACCTTCATGGTTTCTGATAAAAAAAAAAATCCACTGTAATGTCAAATTATTGTACCCCTATAAAAGGTAACTAGTATTCCTGTAATATAAGGTTTTTGTCTGATTGCTTTCTTTTTTTAAGATTTTATTTATTCATTCATGAGAGACACAGAGAGCCAGAGACATAGGCAGAGGGAGAAGCAGGCCTGTAGGGAACCCAATGTGGGACTTGATCCCAGGACCCCAGGATCAAAACCTGAGGCAAAGGCAGATGCTCAACCAATGAGCCGCCCAGGTGCCTCTGTCTGACTGCTTTCAATATTTTTTCCTTTGTATTTTTGTTTAGCAGTTTGATTTGGATTATGTCTGGACAGTATTTCTTCAGGTTTATCCTGTTTGAGGTTTTTCACTGCTCAGGCTATTCAGGGCATCATAAGTTGGCTCTAGATTCTGGAATAGACTGGAATAACAATGATAAAAGACTTCTTTTAAAAGTGTCTTTGCTTCATAGGGACCTGCACACAATAGAAATAGAAATATTTGCTATATATCCCAGACAGAAATTAACATTAGCTTAGTAAATTATAGTTGTAACTATGGAATGTGGAAGGTTGTTGCAAAGGGACTAGAATGAGGGGGAATTGAGCTCCAGAAAGAATAAGTTTTGTAGTTTTATATACCTAGTAAATTACAGGTCTGTAAGTTTTCTAGTTCTCTTTCCACTATAATATGTTGCTACACATTTACAGAGTTTGCCCCTGCTCCTCAAGCTGAAATTTTAATAACAGAAGTTTATGGTGAAATGTTGGTTTGAAATGTGTACTTTTTTAAATCAGAGAAAGCCTGAAATTTTAAATTCTTTCTGGGAGGCATCAAGTCTTGGTTTGAGCAGGAATTGGTACACTATGTAGCCTGCCAGCCAGATCTGGCCTGCTACCTATTTTCATACAGCCCACAAGCTAAAAATGAATTTTTCTGTTTTTAAATGGTTGGAAAAAATTGAAAGAAGAATATTTCATGATATGTGAAAATTGTATGAAGTTCAGATTTTAGCATCCATAAGTGAAGTTTAATTGGAACACAGCCCTGTCCGTTTGTTCACATATTATTTATGTTTCTTTTTGCTGCAGTGACAGGGTTGAATAGTTAAGACACAGACCGAGTGGCCTACCAAGCAAAAAATATTTACTCTCTGGCCCTTTACAGAAAAAGTTTGCTAACTTTTTTAGAATAATGCCTAGTGAGTTGAGTTAGAATGTCAGTGATCTGAGCTGTGTGAAAAGGTTAGCTAGACTTCAAACTGCTCTTTGAATAAGTGTCTTAAGTATAAGTAGAAGAGTTATTAGCTGATTACAGTACTAGTTTATTAACATATATTAAATATTCTCAGTTCTAGAACAATATTTCACATTGTACTTTTAAAGTTAGCTCTTCAGGAAATCCTGCCATTTGTGACAACATAGATCAACCTGGAGGGTATTGTGCTATGTGAAATAAACTAGAGAGAAAAAGACAAATACTGCATGGTGTATCACTTATGTATGTAATTTTTTTTAAGTTGAACTCATAGAAACAGAGTAGAATAGTGGTTTCCAGGGACTGAGGAGTGGGAGAAATGGGCAGAGGTTGGTAAAAGGGTATAAACTTTCAGTTATAAGATGAATAAGCTCTGGGGATCTAATAAACAGCATGATGACTATAGTTAACAATACTGCATTACATACTTAAAGATGCTAAGAGTAGAACTTAAATGTTTTTCACCACAAAAGGAAAAAAAAAGTATGTGAAATAATGGATGTGTTAATTTGGTGGAAATCCTTTTACAATGTATATGTATATAAAATCATCACATTTTATACAAATTTGTGAGTTGTACCTCAGTAAAGCTGAGGGAAAAAAATAAAGGTCTATCAATCAATCAGATTAGCCCTTTAAAGCAGGAGAAATTGATTGGAAGAAAAGCCAGAACTGTTTCTATCTAGTTATTTAAAGAAGATTTTTATTTGGAGTCACTTGACAGGCAATTGTGAGGGCCTTAGGGAGGTTTTCTTGGCTAGAAGAGATAAAGGCCGTTATTTAAATTTTGTTTTCCTGCTTCTGAGTTGGGCTTTTTACAAGTCTAATTACCTAGTTGACTTTCTGTAGACTTCTTTTGTGAGGCTGTTTCTCTGAGACTAGTGAGAGGAAATGGCTGATCACTTTTAAATGAAGAGGAAATCCCAACTCTAACCAGGAACCCTGACATTGCCCCTCACCCCTACCCCTGTAGTTGGCCTTTCCTCTTGCCTACAGACCAGCCTTGCCAGCTGGCATCAGAAGTCTACTGAGATGTCCATGGCCTGTGTCTCCTAACTGCTTCCCTCCATCTCAAGGACCAAGTGAGCCATATCTGTACTATGCATACACTTAAGGATGTTTTTAGGCCCAAGTTAACTTCTGTTACCCATTGAAATTTAAGCTTCTTAAGTGAGTTGCCTATCATAGAGTGTTCCTAGAAACAACCAATATTAAATGTACAATTAATTTTTAGGGTAAAAATATATTC
This sequence comes from Canis aureus, assembly GCF_053574225.1. Lineage (NCBI taxonomy): Eukaryota > Metazoa > Chordata > Mammalia > Carnivora > Canidae > Canis > Canis aureus. The sequence continues at coordinate 83,859,884 of NC_135649.1, read as the reverse complement.
TCTTGATTTGGAAATTTACATTTTAGGTGACAGGAAAAAGTCTAAATAACAGTCACTCTGTAGACTTTTGCTAGTTCTGTTAAAGTTTTTCAGCTTATAGGACAGTTTTCAGATAGAACCAGTTTATCCTGGAGGTTATCTGCTGTGTTTTCCTGACTAGGTGTTCTAGAGCTTGAAATGTCATCTACCTCCTCTTCTCTTTCCTTCTAGCACTTTTGGTGACCTCTGGGGCAGAGTCCTTGCTGGGCTGCTAGTGCTTTTAGCCCATCGAGGTTGTTCTGTGTTTGCACAGCTCCCATTTTTGCTAATACCACTGACATGCCTGACTCTGCACATAAGAGTGACCCACTCATCCAGAACCCACTGGATGAGTTAAGGGCACTGATTGATGTCTGTGCTGAGGCTCTGGACTCTTTCATCCTCCTGCTGTAGCTGGAGCTCCTGGGGCTGTAGGGACTACAAGTCAGCTTGTTTAGGTTTCTGTGGAAGGGCCCTCTCTGACTGGAATTCTGAATCAAGTCCTTGAAAGCTGAGCTTTTAGATAAACCTGAGTAACATGCTTCACACCCACTTTCTGAATCATTACTCCCTCAGACCTTGGGGGGACCACTAGGTCATGTTGGTGAACTGTTGTCTTCCCTTAGGACAACATTCTTTACTTGGAGATGCCTTGTTCCCTCAAGAACCTAGATTCTTGGTAAAATAGGCTGCTCCTAGGCATGTCCTGACAGATAAGAATCCCACTGGTGTGCTAATCACCTGCTCAAGTGGGGCCCTCTATGGGATTATATGTATGTGTTGATAATATGTGCCCTGTGGTGTGTACATCCCTATTCCTCTGTCTCCTTGAGGTTTTTTTATGCTGGTCAGCTGCTGTAGGAAGCCCAGAGCTTAATTTCTACCTTTACCTAAACAAGGCCATTAGTTTGGTTGTTTTCCTGCCCAGATACTCTGCCCACTTCAGGCCACTTCAGGTTGACCTACCTATCCAATGTTACTACCTCATAGAAGTTCATTCTTCTCAAACCTTTTTTTTAAGATTTTATTTATTTATTCATGTGAGACACATAAAGACAGGCAGAGACACAGGCAGAGGGAGGAGAAGCAGGCTCCATGCAAGGAGCCCCATGTGGGACTCAATCTCAGGAGTCTGGGATCACACCCTGAGCCAAAGGCAGACGCCCAACCACTGAGCCACCCAGGCATCTCTTTTCTTCTCAAACCTTCATCTACTTTTGTATCCTATATCAAGGATTATTATACTCCTTTTTCTAGTTTCTTGAGGTGGTAGGAGCTTAGATTATTGATTTGAGATTTTCTTCTTTTTTAACACAAGCATTTAGTGTTATTTTTTTTCTTTCTTTTAAAAGATTTTATTTATTTATTCATGAGAGACACCGAGAGAGAGGCAAAGACATAGGCAGAGGGAAAAGCGGGCTCCATGCAGGGAGCCTGATGTGGGACTTGATCCCCGGGACCCCAGGATCACTTCCTGAGCCAAAGGCAGACATTTAACCGCTGAACCATCCAGGAGTCCGCATAAGCACTTAGTGTTATAAATTTCCCTCTCAGTACTGCTTTAGCTCTGCCTCACAAATTTGAGTATGTTATGGTATTTTCATTTTCATTTTCATTCAGTTCAGAATGTATTTTAAAAATTTCCCTTGAGACCTCCTCTCTTGACCCATGGCTTATTTAGAATTATATAACTTAGTTTCCAGATGTGTGGAGATTTTCCTGTTATCTTTTTGCTATTGATTTCTGCCTTGATTCCATTGTGGTCAGAGAATGTACTCCATATGATATCACTCCTATTAAATTTGTTTAAGTTCATTTTGTGGCCCAAGCTGTAGTTTATCTTTGTATATTTTCTGTGGGTGCTTGAAAAGAATAGTCTGCTGTTGTTGGATGCAGTATTCTGCCAATGTCAGTTAAATCCTGTTGGTTGATTGTGTTTCTTGAGTTCCTTATCCTTGCTGATTTGTCTATTGGTTCTATCAATTGTTGAGAAAAGAACGTTGAAGTCTCCAACTATAACTAGATTTTTTGGTTTTTCTTTCAGTTCAATCAGTTTTTGCTTCACATATTTTGCAGCTGATATTTTGGGGGTGTTTTTTTTTTTGATGCATATACATTTAAGATTGCTATATCTTGGTATACCAGCCTTTCTATCATTATTCAGTGTTCTTCACCTGTGGTAATTTTCTTTTTATTGATACTAATATAGCCACCCCTGCTTTCTTTTGAGTAATGTTTGCATCTTATTTTTTCTCCATTTTTTTTACTTCCAACCTACTTAATTCCTTATATTTGAAGTGAGTTGTGGTAGATAGCATATAAATGAATAATTTTCTTTAACCCACTATGCCAATCTCTGCCTTTTGATTGGTTTATTTAAACCATTTACATTTGCTGGTCCTTCAGAGATCAATAAAATGTCCATAGGATACATTTTTTGGAATCATGTCTGACTTCTTCATGAGTGACTCTTTGAGTACATTATATAATGGAAAGCTTACTAGGGTAGGCAGTAGTGAAGGGGACAGAATCAGTCATAGGCTTCAAAAAACTATTAAATTTACACTTGATTTTTGTTACATTTCTAATTCCTGTATTCACCTTAATGGTGTCTTTTGCCTGTCAGTAAGTTTTATATTTGTTTCATTCTTCCTCAAACCATGTTTGTATTTATTAGTAAGGATTACATTTTTAAAGTTTTTTAAAAGTTATTTTAACCATCTTAATCATTCTTACTCCTTTTTTGAGAACTCCTTTTCCACTGTCTACAGTTTTTCTAATAATTGGATAGATACATGGATGTATGGAATACAAGAGCTACTGGGTAACTTCATGGTATTCACCAGTGGCCATGCCTTTTAAAAGAGTGTCTGGCTTGGGAAAACATGAAGAATGATAAAGAGCTGGAAAACAAGACTTCAGAATAGCAGATAAAAGATTATGATCACTAGCTCTGCAAAAGAAAAGATTAAGAGGGTGCCCCTTCATTACTTAGGACATTTAAAAAATTTTTTGATAGTAGCTAGTTATAATTATGAGTACTAAAAATAAGGACTATATTTGTCTGATGGGTTTATTAAGAAATGATGGAAGTGTTTCTAAACTATTGAAATGGATCCCAAAGGGATGTAGTAGAATTTTCTAGCTGGACCTGAAAGAAAAATTCCATAGTCTCCCTTTTGGGGGTTCAGATAATGTAGAGGACTTAAGGGGCGGTGGACAGCATTGGGGAGGGAGTGTTCTTACATCATCACCTAGCCCTCCCATGGAAGTAGCATGATGTAGTGGGGTAATATGCTGTGGCAATCAGTCCATGGGTTCAAATATCAGCTCCCTGATCTCTCACTGAGGCACTTTTGTATAAATGGATAATATGTGAATAGGTATAACTAATGAGGGCAAAGGGTGCCCATAAGTATAGTTCTCCATGCCATCTCTCTCTTTTTAAATGCTTGCTTTTCTTTTCTTCCTTCCTTTTTTTCTGTCTTTCTTTCTTTCTTTCTTTCTTTCTTTCTTTCTTTCTTTCTTTCTTTCTTTCTTCTTTCTCTTTCTTTCTTTCTTAAGAGAGAGAGAGAGCAAGAGAGCATGAGCAGGGAAGAGAGGGAGAAATAGATTTCCCACTGAGCAGGGAGCCTGATGCTGGGCTCCATCTCAAGATCCTGGGATAATGACCTGAGCTGAACAAATGCAGATGCTTAACTGACTGAGCCACCCAGGTGCTCCCCCCCATACCTCTCTTTATAGTCTATTCCTAGCTTGGCTCCCCAAACTCACTGCTCATCAGTCTTTCATACCACTCGGTAGTCTAATACACAGAATTACTTGCACGGGTGTTTTTTGGGGGGGGTATGTTCATTCCTTTTATTTTAATATGTATATGTGCCTTTCCATGCTATCATGTGTGTTTTACCTTTCACCTTGGAGAATTTACCATAGTCCAGGATTGGCCTTCTATTTGGTGTGCTCCAAAACCCAATCTTGTTCTTACCGAGGATGGACCTCTTACTTAAGGATGGACTTCAGGTCACCTAGCTCTTGAGATCTGATCTGTATAAGTCAAGATAGCAATTTACTGATAGTAAAAATTCAACTGACTGCATTTTCAGGTGATGTAGCCACCTTACACCAGATTGCAAGAGCTGGTTGTATGTATCACTCTCAAATTCCATGGCAAATAACATCATCTTTTTTAAAAATTTTTTATTTTTTAAAGATTTTATTTATTTATTCATTAGAGACACAGAGAGAGGCAGAGACACAGGCAGAAAGGGAAAAGCAGGCTCCATGTGGGGAGCCCAATGCAGGACTTGATCCCAGGACCCTGGGATCATGACCTGAGCTGAATGAAGGCTGATGCTCAACCACTGAGCCACCCAGGTGCCCAATGACATCATCTTAACAGTTTGAAATTGACCATGGTGGGAATATCTACATCACAGAAATCAGTAAACTACAAATCACAGCATCCCTCAGGCTGATGTTAAACATTTATTACTATACTGCTGATACTATCTCTGTCTCTTTGGATAAGTTGTGTGGGAGGCCAAATCATCTTCTCAAGTGTGGACTTGGACTTTAGTGATGTGATTCTCATGTTTGATGTCATCAGCATGAGCGTTCCTTTTGGTCCTTTTCTGAAAACTGTGGTATTCCTGTCCCCCAGCCAAGAAGGTTGGGTATTTGGACCTGAGTTCCATCTCCCTCTGGGCCATGCTTGGATAGGAACTTCAGATTATTGCACTCTCCTTTTTTCCATCCTTCAGACTGATTCACCTTTTATTCTCACAGTCCATCTTAAGTAAAATGTCAAAATTGTTTGTTTTTGATAACTTGTGATCATATTCCAACCCTGCTTCCCCAAAATAAAGTCAAAGTCACTTCTTTTTTTACATCCATGCAACCCCCATATTAGTTTGGGGTTTTGGATGTTTGAGTTTTTTGGTCCCCTGTATAGGCAGTATCAGAATTTGCCCCCCGTGGGTGTCCAGTCACTTCCAGATACAGGAAATAGGAAATGCAAACATGTGAATTTCATTCATCTCTAAGATCTCAAGAGGTACCATGTTGTTTGGTTGGTACACGTCCTGATAATGTTACTTCTGACATGGAGCCTTCATACCTTCTCTGGACAGATTTAGTCACTGTCCTTCCATGCCCCTAGGAAACTTGGAGCCTTCCCTTCTTCTCTTATAAAACTTGTCATCCTTGGCTGTAGTTATTTGTTTTCCTCTCCTTATCCATCTACTAGAGCCCTCAGTTATGTCAAAATTATAGGCCTTACAGTTATCTGTCCCTATATCTGCAATAACAAATGTGATGTTAGCCTACAGTATCCTGTACATAAATTTGGAGTGTGTATAAATTAATGAATAACATTCTGTGAAATTAAAGGTAATGTAAAAATTAAGTTAGCTTGTGGGAAATTTTTAAGATTAACATGCCTGAGTCCAGATTTTTTTTATTCTTTTTATTTTTTATTTTTTTTAAAGCTTTATGGTAGCATTTTTTTTAAGATTTATTTATTTATTTATGATAGACATAGAGGGAGAGAGAGAGGCAGAGACACAAGAGGAGGGAGAAGCAGGCTCAATGCTGGGAGCCTGACGTGGGACTCAATCCCAGGACTCCAGGACTGTGCCCTGGGCCAAAGGCAGGCACTAAACCACTGAGCCACCCAGGGATCCCCCCAGATTTTTTTTAAAAGCAACTTTATTGAGGCACAATTTGTATACAGTGAAGTACACTCATTTAAGTGTACAATTCAATCAGTTTTTTAAAGATTTTATTTATTTATTCACGACAGACACAGAGAGAGAGGGGCAGAGACACAGGTAGAGGGAGAAGCAAGCTCCATGCAGGGAGCCTGACATGGGACTCGATCCAGGGTCTCCAGGATCACACCCCGGGCTGAAGGTGGTGCTAAACCACTGGGCCACCGGGGCTGCCCCGAGTCCGGATTTTACACTGTTAAGAATCAATTCCTGGACAGCCTTTTTGCCCCCTTTATAATATTCTTCAGCTTTGATAATTGCCAGAGTATCTCAAAGTGCCTTTGGAAAGATTTCCTCTACTGGAAGGAGCACATAAAGAATGTCACTCTGGGATTATAGCTTTGTCCTGGAATTACGTGGGCAAATGAACTAATCCTTCTATTTAAAGGATGGTTTTCCCTCTGTGGATAGACAAGGTCCAGTTCTTTGATGCTGACTCATAAAGTCCTGCCTGTGTAAAGAAAGGATGCCTGTGTTCTCCCTGTAGTTATTTTGTGGGGTCTCTTTTTTCACTGTGATTTTGACTTTATGTGATCCCATCACTGGCAATGAAGATTCGAGTTAAGTACCAAGTATTATTGATAGTTCAGCAGACAAGAATGCAGAGAGTAAGGGAAGTGCACATGCTAAAGAAGGAAAAGGGGTGTAGTGGTGGTGGTAGTGAACAAAGGAGAAAAACTTAGTTTGCATGCATATAGCCTAGGGACGGAATCTAACATATAAGTGGAAGTGTAATGTACCTGAAGAAAAAGTGAACAAGGCATAAGTGTACAACTCTATTGATAAGGGAACATACCTATTTAACCAGTGTCCAGGTCAAGAAAAAGAGCATTGCATTGCCAGCACTGCAGAAGTCCATTTCCTACTTCCTAGCAAGGACTACCTCTTTCTTATACCCCAGAGGTTAGCAAATTATCATTATCTTTAATTCTGTTACTATAGATTAATCCTATTTTGACACTTTGCGTAGGTGAAGAATACATACACACACACACACACATCTCACAGTCTAAAGAATTCTGTTATACTGTGATGAACATATCAGGGTTGTTTCCAATTTGGGGCCACTACATATAGTACTCATCTGAACATTCTTGCGTATCTTTTGAGAAACAAATCTGTACATTTCTGTTCGGTATAACTAAGAGCTGAGTCATAAGGTATGCACATGTTGAGCCTCAGTAGATATTGTCAACAGCTTTCCAAAGCATTTAGACTAATTTATAGTCTCACCAGCAATATTCAGAAGGTACCATTTGGTCACATCTTTGCCAGTGCTTAGATTGTTGAGATTTTGAATTTTAGCCATCCTAATGAACACTAGTGATGTTTTATTGTGGCTTTCCTATTTCTTTTTTATTGAGTATAATTTACATACAGTAAAATGAAAAGATTTTTAAGAGTACAGTTTGAGTTTTGACAATTGTATATATACCCATGTAACCCACACCCCAGTAAAGATCTAGATGATTTCTGTCACACCAGAATATACCATCGTGTTTCTTTTCAGATAGTATTCTCCAACCAAAGGCAACCATTATTCAGATTTCTGTCACCATAGGTTAGTTTTGCCTGTTATTGAACTTCATGGAAATAAAATTATATAGTATGTATTCTGGTGTCTGTATTATTTTTGGCTTCTTTTGTTCAATATAATGTTTTTGAGATCCATCCCTGATATCATATATATCAGTAGTCCATCCTGTTTTATTGCTGAATATTTCATTGTATGAGTGTACCAGAATTTGTTTATCTATTCTTCTGTTGATGGACATTTTGTTTTTTTTTAAAAGATTTTATTTATTTATTCATGAGAGACACAGAAAGAGAGAGGCAGAGACACTGCCAGAGGGAGAAGCAGGCTGCATGCAGGGAGCCTGATGAAGGACTCGATCATGGGACTCCAGGATCACGCCCTGAGCCGAAGGCAGACGCTAAACCACTGAACCACCCAGGGATCCCCCGTTTTGGTTTTTTTTTTAGAAGTCTTATTGTGGTTTTAATTTGTATTTCCCTAATAACTAATACAGTTAAACATCTTTTTATGTTTATTTCTATTTGAATATCCTCTTGTCAAGAGCCTGTTCAAGACTTCTGCCATTTTTTCTGTTGGGTTGTCTGTCTTCTGATTAAATCATTGGAGTTGTTTATATTAGGATATGAGTCTATTCTAGTCTGAGAGAATCTTTTTACTCTCTCTCTTTTTTTTTTTATCTTTTCACTCTCTTAAAGAGTATCTTTTCACACAAAAACCTATACAGGAACATTCATAGCAGCTTTATTTGTAATAATCCAAAACTGGAAACAACTCAAATGTCTTTCAGTGGGTGAATGGTTAAACACACTGTGGTACACGCATAAAATGGAATAAAAAGAATGAACTACTGTTACATGGAACAATTTACATGGATCTCAGGAGCATTATGCTGAATTTTAAAAAGCCAATCTCAAAAGTTTATATACCACGTGATTTCATTTGTATAATATTCTTAAAATGACAACTTTATTAAGGTATAATTTACATACCCCAAAATTCACGTTTAAATATATAATTAAATGCTTTTTAGTAAATTTACCAAGTTCTGTAACCATCTCCGTAATTCAGTTTTGGAGTATTTCCATCACTCCAGTAAAATTCTTTGTGCCTATTTGCCACCACTCCAACCTTTCTCAGTTTCTTGACAATTCTCAGCTATTTTTTCTTCAAATATTTTTTAGCATCACACTCTTTTTCTCCTCTATATTGGATTCCAGTTACACAAATGTTAGATCCTTTATTGTTATCCTGCAAGTCCTTGAGACTTTGTTCCCCTTCCCCACCATCGTTTTCTTTCTGTTATTTAGATTGGCTGGTTTGTTTACCTATTACAAGTTCACTGCCTCCTCCATTCTGCTATTGTGTTCTCCAGGTGAATTTTTTTTTACTTTTGGTTATTTTATTTTTCAGTTCTAAACTTTCAGTTTGATTATCCTTTGTATCTTCTCTTTACCTTGCCAATATTTTGTATTTTAGCTTTCTTTCAAGAGTGTTCAAGTTTGGCAATTGCTTATTTAAGCATTTTTTTATAATAGCTGCTTTAACATACTTGTTGGATAATTTCAATATTTGTGTCATCTCCATCTTAAAAGCCATCTATGAAAAGCCCACAGCAAATATCATTCTCAATGGGGAAGCACTGGGAGCCTTTCCCCTAAGATCAGGAACAAGACAGGGATGTCCACTCTCACCACTGCTATTCAACATAGTACTGGAAGTCCTAGCCTCAGCAATCAGACAACAAAAAGACATTAAAGGCATTCAAATTGGCAAAGAAGAAGTCAAACTCTCCCTCTTCGCCGATGACATGATACTCTACATAGAAAACCCAAAAGTCTCCACCCCAAGATTGCTAGAACTCATACAGCAATTCGGTAGCGTGGCAGGATACAAAATCAATGCCCAGAAGTCAGTGGCATTTCTATACACTAACAATGAGACTGAAGAAAGAGAAATTAAGGAGTCAATCCCATTTACAATTGCACCCAAAAGCATAAGATACCTAGGAATAAACCTCACCAAAGATGTAAAGGATCTATACCCTCAAAACTATAGAACACTTCTGAAAGAAATTGAGGAAGACACAAAGAGATGGAAAAATATTCCATGCTCATGGATTGGCAGAATTAATATTGTGAAAATGTCAATGTTACCCAGGGCAATATACACGTTTAATGCAATCCCTATCAAAATACCATGGACTTTCTTCAGAGAGTTAGAACAAATCATTTTAAGATTTGTGTGGAATCAGAAAAGACCCCGAATAGCCAGGGGAATTTTAAAAAAGAAAACCATATCTGGGGGCATCGCAATGCCAGATTTCAGGTTGTACTACAAAGCTGTGGTCATCAAGACAGTGTGGTACTGGCACAAAAACAGACACATAGATCAGTGGAACAGAGTAGAGAATCCAGAAGTGGACCCTGAACTTTATGGGCAACTAATATTCGATAAAGGAGGAAAGACTACCCATTGGAAGAAAGACAGTCTCTTCAATAAATGGTGCTGGGAAAATTGGACATCCACATGCAGAAGAATGAAACTAGACCACTCTCTTTCACCATACACAAAGATAAACTCAAAATGGATGAAAGATCTAAATGTGAGACAAGATTCCATCAAAATCCTAGAGAAGAACACAGGCAACACCCTTTTTGAACTCGGCCATAGTAACTTCTTGCAAGACACATCCACGAAGGCAAAAGAAACAAAAGCAAAAATGAACTATTGGGACTTCATCAAGATAAGAAGCTTTTGCACAGCAAAGGATACAGTCAACAAAACTCAAAGACAACCTACAGAATGGGAGAAGATATTTGCAAATGACATATCAGATAAAGGGCTAGTTTCCAAGATCTATAAAGAACTTATTAAACTCAACACCAAAGAAACAAACAATCCAATCATGAAATGGGCAAAAGACATGAACAGAAATCTCACAGAAGAAGACATAGACATGGCCAACATACACATGAGAAAATGCTCTGCATCACTTGCCATCAGGGAAATACAAATCAAAACCACAATGAGATACCACCTCACACCAGTGAGAATGGGAAAAATTAACAAGGCAGGAAACAACAAATGTTGGAGAGGATGTGGAGAAAAGGGAACCCTCTTACACTGTTGGTGGGAATGTGAACTGGTGCAGCCACTGTGGAAAACTGTGTGGAGGTTCCTCAAACAGTTAAAAATATACCTGCCCTACGACCCAGCAATTGCACTGTTGGGGATTTACCCCAAAGATACAAATGCAATGAAACGCTGGGACACCTGCACCCCGATGTTTCTAGCAGCAATGGCCACGATAGCCAAACTGTGGAAGGAGCCTCGGTGTCCAACGAAAGATGAATGGATAAAGAAGATGTGGTTTATGTATACAATGGAATATTACTCAGCTATTAGAAATGACAAATACCCACCATTTGCTTCAACGTGGATGGAACTGGAGGGTATTATGCTGAGTGAAGTAAGTCAGTCGGAGAAGGACAAACATTATATGTTCTCATTCATTTGGGGAATATAAATAATAGTGAAAGGGAAAATAAGGGAAGGGAGAAGAAATGTGTGGGAAATATCAGAAAGGGAGACAGAACATAAAGACTGCTAACTCTGGGAAACGAACTAGGGGTGGTAGAAGGGGAGGAGGGCGGGGGGTGGGAGTGAATGGGTGACGGGCACTGGGTGTTATTCTGTATGTTAGTAAATTGAACACCAATAAAAAAAAAAAAAAAAAAAAAAAAAAAAAAAAAAAAAAATATTTGTGTCATCTCATTGTTGGCATCTGTTGATTGTATTTTCCCACGTGAATTGGCATTTTTTGTGGTTCTTTGTATAGCAAGTAACTTGGGGTTTTATTCTGGACATTTTGAATATTAAGTTATTAGGCTCCAGATATTATTTCAGTCCAATGGAGAATGTTGATCTATTTAACAGTCAGTTGACCTGGTTAGGTTCAGAGTGCAAGTTCCAGTTCACTTTCTGTGGACTGTAGCTCCAGGGCTAGTATTCAGGTCCTTTGCAGTGCTATTCAGATCTGTCCCATGTGTGACACCCACTGGTCAATTTGGGACCTGAGTGTTCCTCTGTTAGCTCAGTTCTCAAAGTCTTTGACATGATAATTAGGATCAAGCCCACATATGTGTGGGTGGGGGGTGATCTGAATTGTTCATAAGCAACTTTATGGGTTTGCTTTCCTGAGCTCTTCTCCCTGTTATTTTCATGGTACTTTCTTGTTTCCTTAGAGCTTTCCTTTTCGGTTCTCCAGTCAGAAACCACCCACTTTCATGATGCACTGCCTCTGGAACACAAGGGACAGGCAGGCAGAGAAAGTAAGAAAAAAACAATGGGATTTGGTTTTGCCCTTTTGGAGCTGTAATTCCACCAAATGGAATGTAAGTTTCCTTTCTCTTGAGAGTTTTAAGTCCTACAGTCTTCCTTTGCCAGTTAATTTCATTGCTGTAGCCTCCACCATGGGATTTTCTGGGCATGGAGAAGAGAGGAAAAAGAGAGGAAAAACCCAGGGGATTTCCCCCAAGTTTCTCTGAGTTATAGTAGTTCCTGTTTCCAAAAAAAAGTACCTGAGCCAGAACATGTGCTTTAACCACAGTGTTCACTCACTTTCAGGTTTTGTTGTGTTGGGTTCAGATGAGAGAATACTGGAGGTAAAAAAGTGGTAAAGTCATCACCAGTTTAAGTTGTACTTGGCATTCCGGTATTCTTCCCTGGTCTACCTGCTGATATATACTTTAAAGAGTTCTCTAATAGCTGCCACATTCTGTACAAATTTTATAGTCACATTCAGTGGACAGAAAATTGGATATGTTTATTCCATCTTATCTGGAACCAGAAGTCTTTTTTTTTTTTTTTTTTTTTTTTATTTATGATAGTCACAGAGAGAGAGAGAGAGAGAGAGAGGCAGAGACACAGGCAGAGGGAGAAGCAGGCTCCATGCACCGGGAGCCTGATGTGGGATTCGATCCCGGGTCTCCAGGATCACGCCCTGGGCCAAAGGCAGGCGCCAAACCGCTGCGCCACCCAGGGATCCCGGAACCAGAAGTCTTAACTGATATTTTAAGCGATGTTTGGGATTAGTTCCCTTCTTTTTCCCCAAAGTATTTATATATATCTCTGAAATAATTGTTCTAGAGATGCAGCTTTTGGTGTAGTTAAGTGGACAAGTTTCGAAGGGTAAGCAGAGGAGCTGCATTATTGGGCAGAATACGTAAGGACCTACTGAAAAACAAAGCCACTCTTTTGAAGGCATATGTGGTAATCTCACCCGGAAGCACAGTTCTTTGTCCTCATGCAGCATATCATTGACCTCGTTGTTTGCCTTGGCCCTGCCTCTCTGTCACATTCTCTTACTTCTGTCCTGCTGTTTTCCAGTAACCTTTGCCCCCAGGACTTCATTCATCAAGCTCTTTCTCCTTCCTCCCCTGTTTGTCTCTGGTTTCCCCCCACACTGCTTCCTAACATTACAGTCTAGCATTTTATCACCACTGTCTTCCAAGGATAAATACACTTCCCTGTGACATCCTAGGATGTAAGTGCTTGCACTTGACGGATGGAGAGGCTAGGCAGGGGATGTGGGGGGTGAGTAATCAGTTTTTGCTCATAGATTAGGGCCAGACCTGAGTCTCTGCAAGGCATTGTGGTGGTCTATCTAGCCAGCTGCTTTTCCAGCATATTAGGGATTTTTCTTTCATATGGCATTTCTGGGGGATTGTGGGGCCAGGCCACAAGAAGCTCCAGCACAGCCTAGACTATGAGTCTAGAAAGAAGGTAATATTCAAATCACACTAACCTCATTAACTTGGGAATATATCAGAGCCTTTTGAGCTGGTTTTCATTTGGTTTGGTTTGGTTTGTTGTTAATCTTGAAATTTAATAGGAAAGAACTACTAAATAATTACCTTTATGCAAGTATTTCCCCTTGTTAGTTATGTGGTACAGAATCCCTGCAGGTAGGAAATCCTAAATAGGCAAAAATACATGGACAAAAAGCACATGTTTTTAAGTTGCAGCATGCTTTTAATATTTTTATGGTGGAAACACATTCCTTAAAAACCACAATGGGCTTCTCAGGTGTCTATTCAAATCAATCAGGTTCCAGGCATGTAAAGTCTGCTCAACTCATAACCTTCTGGGCATATATTTACTATGTACAGATAAAAACTTGTTGGTACAAAAGATATAGTACCTTTTTGAAAGAAAATCCTCAGGTAAGCATGTCTCATTTACTACCACTGAAATTTCTTCTTGGCCTGGGAGCAGGGCAGCTACAGGGAGCTGCCTGAGTTCTGACTCCACTGTTTTTATGCCATACTGACCCACCTCACACAAGGACAGGTCAAGGATACTTGTTTTCCACTGCTAAGACTTATTTTTTCTTTTGGCAATAGCCAAAGCAACTAGTTAAAAAGAAAACACACTTGTTATTCTTACTCTTTGATTTTACCAAGTAATGTTCATTTCAGTGGGATGTTTCTGTGGCGATCTCTTTAGCTGTGGGAGCAGTTTGACTTTGGTACTGGGAGAACAACTGATAAGCCACAGAGGCAGTGATTAAATAGGCTACAGTTCTACAAATAATACTGATTTAATTATGTGCATAAGGTTGACCAGGCATGAGAATTAAAGCTAGCTTTATTCAAGGCCAGAATAATTTTTGTAAACCCCTGCCTATATTAATTTTCAGGCCCAATTAAATGAATTATTCCTTACTGATTGTGAAATATTCCTGGGTAGTACCATTAAAGGCTTTACTGAATTCAGATTGTTGCATTATTTTTTTAAAGCTTGTCTTGGGATAATTGTGCTACACTTCCCAGAGTCTTTGAGCTCTAAACTGAGAAGTTCTGGTCCAAGGTTGATGGAATCTGAGAATTGGAAGGACCTTGGAGATCACCAAATCCAGATACCTTCCCAGTGTAGCAGTCTTCTTCACAATATTCTGTCAGACAGGCAGTTGTCTGACTCTTGATCAAGTTTTCCCCACAAAGAATACATATTTTTCCTCCATATATTCTTGAAGCTACTCACTCATCTTTCTATGATAGGTCATTCTTTATTCCCAAGCCAAGATCTAGCTCCTAAGGAACTTTCGCCATTGTGCCCAGATCTCCCCTTTATTACCACACAGAGCAGTTCTCCTTTGTCCAAAACAGTTAAAGTCATCTATTTTCCTACTCATCATCCCCCTTTCTCACACCTGTGATCTTCTCAGGCTAAAAAATTCCTGGTGATGGGATCCCTGGGTGGCACAGTGGTTTGGCGCCTGCCTTTGGCCCAGGGCGCGATCCTGGAGACCGGGGATCGAATCCCACGTCGGGCTCCCGGTGCATGGAGCCTGCTTCTCCCTCTGCCTGTGTCTCTGCCTCTCTCTCTCTCTCTCTCTCTCTCTCTCTGTGTGACTATCATAAATAAATAAAAATTAAAAAAAAAATTCCTGGTGCTTTCAACAGCTTATTTCAAGGATTTTAACACAATGGAAAAATTCATACAGTAATATAATGAACACTCAACTCTCCACCAGCCAGAATTATCAATAATTAAGATTTTTCATATTTTTTTCTTAAAGAAATTAAACCATTACAGAAATTATTTCCCTTTGATCACTTCTTCCAGTGTCATGCTCCTCCTTCCTCAGTTTTGTGCATATATAGGTATGTATAAACAATGTTTAGATTTGTTTTGGATCTCTGTTTTAATTATGAATGTGTCTGTGTGTTTTGTACACACAGCAAAATGTCTTAGACCTTTTCATATATCTTGCATTAATCTTTCCATACTGCATATTGTATTAGTCATTATCTATAACCTAATATTTTTGGCTGTGTGCTTTCAGCATATGGTAGGATTGTAGTTCTTGCCCCTTTGGAAGTTAGGTGTGGCCATGCGACTTACTTTAGTCAATGAAATGTCAACAATGTAATGGGTACACTTCCAAATGGAAATTTTAAGAGCCAATATGAAATTTACTACATTTCATGTCCCTGGCAAATAGAGATGGGGCCTCTGTCCAGCTTGGGTCTGAGAATAACATTTAGCTTTTCTGCCAACTCATTTTAAATATGTAGCATAAGGAATAAATAGACTTTAATTGTGTTAAGCTCAGATTTTAGGTTCCTTTTATACTTTGGCAAATGTAGCCCATCCTGATTGATAAGTAGACCTATATATTGTTTTTAGCGGCTGTAAAGTATCACAGAGTGTGAATTGACCTTAGTCTGTCTAGCCACTCTCCTATTGACAAAAGCCTAAGTAATTCCTGAATTTGCTTTTATAAAAAATTCTGTATTGGTAATTATGTAAGCTTGTGAGAGTTTCTCCAGGATATGCATCTAGAAATAAGATTTCTGGGGATCCCTGGGTGGCGCAGCGGTTTAGCGCCTGTCTTTGGCCCAGGGTGCGATCCTGGAGACCTGGGATCGAATCCCACATCGGGCTCCCGGTGCATGGAGCCTGCTCCTCCCTCTGCCTGTGTCTCTGCCTCTCTCTTTCTCTCTGTGTGTGACTATCATAAATAAATAAATTAAAAAAAAAAAGAAATAAGATTTCTGGGTCACAAGGTATAGATGTTTTGAGTTTTATAGGATTCTATCTTTGTTATCCAAAAATGACCATACCAATTTACATTCTCACCCTTTCAGCTGTCGTTTGTGTGACATGAGTCCCAAACCTTTTTGTAATCTTGGTTCCCATCTCTGGATTTACTTTTGTTAGTCATTGTTTCTCTGTAATACCCAGACTGGAACTTGGTTGCTCACTTGTTATCCAGCTGAGGTAGATGGTATGTTTCTGAATTCAGCCCAATTTGAGTAGCTGCATCACCCTTTGTGGTATTTGCTGGCATCAAAAACTGAACTGCTATCATCCTGCACTCAGGAAATAGAGTTTTTAAATTGCAGCAGCTCTACGTACATTCTAGTTAAATTTCATCCTTCTAATTATATTAGCTTTTTAATTCTCCTTTTTCCTCTGATGAATGTTACTCCTCCTAGGTTGGTAAGTAGTAGGTTCATCTACATTACTGATCAGAGTTTTGATCAGCACAGGGCCAAGGGTGTAGCTCTGTGTCCTCCCACAAGACACCTTTCAGGTTTACCTGTCTGCAGCCTCAGTTTTTCATCTTATCAACTGGAAGATCCTAATGGCCTTTGCCAGCTACCTCCATGTATACTGTGCTTACAAAGATTTATCTCAATAAATGAATCAAGTGGTTGGAACAGAAAGGAGTCTAGGGTAAGTTGAGTGTGTCATGATTTTGAAGAACCCGTGCTAGCTGCTACTATTTCTTCTTTCTTTTTCAAATGCTTATCCAGCCAGTGCTTTCTTAATTTGGTCTAGAATTTAGTTTGGAGTGAGATTCACACTTTGTATTTGTAACAATTTTATTCCACACCTTTGAAAATAAGGGAGATTTTTGTCTCTCTCCAGTCTGTTGGGAGGTCTGATTTCTGAGTTTTCATAGATGAGAGGAAGTGATTCTGCTGTCATAGCTGCAAATAGTTTTTTTTTAGCCCTGTGGAGAGGAACAAGGTGGTTTTTAGGATTATGAGTAGTCAGGATGCCTGTGCCCTACTCACCAGCCAGAGTATCTTTTTTCCCCTGCACCACCAGAACCAAACCTGTTCATAGTTTAAGGAACTATGAGGATTCTCTAGGCAAGTAGCTCAGGTCATTACAAGTTAGGCTTGCTGATGGTCTTTCTGTT
This sequence comes from Canis aureus, assembly GCF_053574225.1. Lineage (NCBI taxonomy): Eukaryota > Metazoa > Chordata > Mammalia > Carnivora > Canidae > Canis > Canis aureus. The sequence continues at coordinate 83,842,840 of NC_135649.1, read as the reverse complement.
GTTCTTTGGGACCAACTACATGTCTAATTCCAGGTACTATTTTTGTATTTGGATTCTTAGTTATATGTGTCAGAATCCCAACTCAATAATAAACAGAAAGTTTACTGGCAAATGAATAGCCCATGGACTGCTGCTCTTAGGAATGGCTATATCCTCATCACAGCCCAGAATCTCCTTCTCTCAGCTTTACTCTCCTCTGAGTTAGTTTCACTCTCAGTCTGCAGCAGATGCAGTGCCTCTTTCCCAATACTGATGTTGAAACCCTCAGATGAACTGTTGATATCGCCTGGGTCATGTGCCTTAGACCCAGAAGGTATATATTTGTTAGGGAAGGACAGAATTGTCCTCACCCAGACCATATGGACCATAGAACCCTCATTCATTCCTCTTTCATACATTTACTGAGTGCCTACTATGTGATAGGTATCATGTTAGGCTCAGAGGTTATCACTGTGAATAACACAGGCATAATTTTTGCCCTCTTGAAGTGTGTAAGTGTAAAATAAAATGGACTTTATTTTTTTTATTTTTTTAATGGACTTTAATGTACTCACAGTGATAGAGGAGAAGTTACTGGTGCTGAAAAGCAAATGACAGGGTTTCCAATGTACTCTGGAGCAGGTGACCAAAGGCTGCCCTGAGGAGGTGTTGTTTGGATTGAAATCTAACATGAGTAGGAGTTAGATGTGTGAAATAAGTAGGGTGATGACAAACATTGGGTGGGTAGGGGGGTAAATAGTATGTCTAGAGCCTTGGAATAGAAAGAAGCATATTCCAGGTACTGAAATGAGATCAGAATGGCTGGATCACAGAGAGTGAAGGGGCAGAGAGGCACAGGTGAGGAGGCTGAAGTAGGTTGGCACCGCCTCTAACAAGGCCACATGGCATGCAAGAGGTTTGGAAGCCATACAAAGTTTAAGTAGGGAATCAAAGTGATTAATAGCTCTGGTCCATGCGGGTAACTCATTTCCTGAGATAGAGCTTAGTCTAGTTAATTAGCCAAGATCACCCACCTGGTTGGGATTTAAATCTAGACATGCCACAACATCTGTCATGTGTCTGGACCTGGCTCAGGAATTGCCTCTCCCAGGAAGTCCTCATTGCCCCTTCCTTTTTGCCACTGAGAAAGGATAGGTGTTTCTCCATTCCTGTTCCCTTAGTATCTTGCTCAGAGAACTCTCATGATTTTGTTTCCTTCATCCACGTCTGGACAGGATTTGTTGGTGCCTGCCCAGGCTAATGATTGGCATCTGTGCAAAAGAGAATCATAGCAGACCTGACTTTGAAAGCCCTGCTTACGAGGTTGTCCCTTGGTGGGCATCTGGGAACTTGATTTTCAGGAGGGTTCCCACCATTCCCAGAACTGATTGATAAAGGTGGCTCACTGTGCCTAAACTGTTTATACAAACAATGTGGTTTCTGCTGAACACCTGCTTTCCTTCTTGGGAGTCTGGAATTTGGGTATTTGCCAGTCAGAGGGTGCCTATGTAACCAGCCTCCAATCAAAACTCTGGGCACTGAGTCCCTAATGAGCTTCCCTAGTAGACAGCGTTTCACATGTGTTGTCACAACTCGTTGCTAGGGAGATTAAGTGCATCCTTGTGTAACTCCACTGGGAGAGGACTCTGGGTAGCTTGTGCCTGATCTTCCCTGTGTTCCATTTAGTGTGCATTTTCCCTTTGCTGATTTTGCTTTGTGTCCTTTGACTGTAGTAAATTATAGCCTAGAGTATGATTATGTGCTGGGTTCTGTGGGTCCTCCTAGTGAATCACAGAAGTTGGAGGTGGTCTTGAGGACCCCGACATAGCACCCATGCAAATCATTGTTAAATATTTGTTCAATACTTACTCAAAGGAGAGAGTGAACCTGATGAGGAACCAGGGGAGAGAAAGGGACTCTCCGGTGTGGTATCACTGACTCTCCTCTTCTTTTGAGCCGTCAGCTTTGGCCCTAAACTTGTACTCCCCACTTAGTAAATTATAGCCCTACAAGGGCCTATAAGGAAATCTGTGAACACTAAGGAGCAGTGGAAGGGTTTTACACTAAGGAGTATCACTATCAAATTTGCATTTTGAAAAGAGTAAATGCCCAAGAATCATCAGGAAATTTTGTGAGGAGAGTTTGTTCTATCAGATTAAAATTTAGTACAAAGCCCCTATAATAAAAAAAAATAATGTGGTAATGGACTAGAAATTTGAGCTAACACCCAGGTTTCCCAAATTCCAGCCCAAGGTCTTTCATCATATCTTTATTGAATTATTTAATGAGTCCTGTAAGAGTGAACATGTGAGACTCCGTTCCCTCTCAGCTTTACTTCTGAGACAGGTCCCTGCAAAAATAGGCATCACTTACACTGCTGCAACAGAACCTTCTGAACCTGTTTTTAGGTGGTTGTAATGCTTGTCAACTGTCAATGTAGGAATGTGGGTTCTGAATTCAGAACCTGGGAAGAACAGTAAAGAAACTAAGAACTTTTTACCAGTCTCTTGCAAATTACTGATGTTTCAAATCAGTACGTATGAATAGCTTAGGAGTAATTTTGGCACTTTTGATTTTTATAGTTTTTCAATTGGTAGAAATGAAATATTCCTATTTCCACAATCTGCCACTATTGTTTTGTCTCTCTTTGCATGTCAGGGATAATGTTTCCTAAGGGACAACTTAATTAGACCATGCAATAATCTGCTTGGGGAAATAGAGAAAATCATTTATTTAAAATACACTGGATGAAAGATCTTATTAAAAAAAGACCTTTGAAAGAGGAAAACATCCTGTACTGAGGGAACAGAGGTGGGATGATGGAGTTTTGCTGTCCCTGTTTTGCATTTCTAACAGTAAAACTTGAAAGCACAGGATCTTCTGACCATTGGAGCTGAAATTATGTATTCAGTGTTTCTCATGAAATAACATTTACCATTAAAAGAAGATTGCATTTATACTTGTCTTGGGTGATTCTAAAAATTTCTGTGCAGAAAATTCTAAAAATTTTAATATGGAAAATTCACCAGCTCAAGACCCACACAAGCACACAAAAGCACTACATTGATTACATGTCTGTGTATTGGCTGATTCCTGAAATGGTGTCTCAGAAGGATTAAAATTGAGCCTCTGTTCTGAGCACGTGGTGTTGACTGTAGCCTGGGAGTGTGCCAGTTAGTCGCAGCACCTGCGCCTCCTTGCAGGGTCCTGTTAGGCTGCCCAGGAAGATGGAGGGTAATTGCCTCACCACTTCAGCCACACATCCAGGGTTAGGAATACTGCTTATTAGGCTTCTCCTGCTCTGACCAAAAAGAGACCTAGAGAGTCTAGCCAGCTGGCTGCTAGCTAGTTGCTGGCTGCAACTCTGGGGCAGGAAAAGCAGAAGAAATGAGGGTAAAATCAAGCCCCACCACCACCAGCCCACGTGTGATAATGATTAGATGCCTTTTCATCAACAACCTTCCCTTGCATTAAACAACATTCAGGAATCCTGGGTGTGATGGCCTATTTGCAGTGTGCAAATGGAACACGGGAAGAGGGTGCTCAGATCTGACCTAGAAATTTGAGATGTAGCTGGAGAGACCTAATACTCCACTGGGGACTCACAGGCCAATTACCTTGAGTCTGGTAAGTGGAATACAACTCCTAAAGGAAACTAGGTGTTTTGAACTAAGAAATTATGTATGTATAGGCAAGGCTTTGTGTGTTTTTTCTTTGTTTATTATAAATCCTCAAAAGTTCATAAGAATTGAGATTCTCCAGAGTGTGTAAGGGCCTTGAAGGCAAAGGAAGGGGTCTTTTCTTTTTTTACTTATTTTTTGTTCATGAGCAAAATTCTGGAGTATTCGATCAAATGATATGAAATTGCTAATACTCAAAACATTTTGACCTACAACAATGGCAATTTCATGTGGTTCAACTAAATATAAACTGATTTCATCACACAAATGCTCTGAAAACATTCCCAGTTTATTATTGTATTAGTCTTAACTTTATCAGAGGGGCAAGGATATCATACATTCTTAGAGAGTCTTTATTGTTTATAATAATTTGTGACATATCTATCACCTATCAAAACTAGTGGATTTTTTTAAACAATTCTAAGATATAACTGATACACAGAAACTGCATATATTCTGTGTTATACAACTTGATGATGAGTTTAGTTATATACATGTATCTGTGAAACCATCACCACAATCAAGGTAATAGACCTATCCATCACCTCCAAAAGTTTCTTTGTGGGGATCCTGGGGTGGCTCAGCGGTTTTAGCGCCTGCCTTTGGCCCAGGGCATGATCTTGGAGACCCGAGATCGAGTCCCACATCAGGCTCCCTGCATGGAGCCTGCTTCTCCCACTGCCTGTGTCTCTGCCTCTCTCTCTCTCTCTCTCTCTCTCTCTGTCTTTCATGAATGAATAAATTAAAAAATATTTTAAAAAACACAAAAGATTCTTTGTTCTCTTTTGTGTTACAACACGTAACATGAGATCTATCCTCTTAAATTTTTAAGGGTATGATATAGTATTAATAGGTACTATGTTGTACAGATCTCTAGAATTTATTAATCTTACATAACTGAAAATTTATACTCATCGAACAATAATTCCCCATTTCCCCTTCTTCCCAGCCTCTGGCAACCACCTTACTACTCTCTATGACTTTGACTACTGTAGATACCCCCATGTAAGTGGAATCATTCAGTATTTGTCCTTCTGTGACTGGCTTATTTCACTTAGCATAATGTCCTCCAGGGTCATCCTTGTTGTCACAAATGGTAGAATTCCCTTTTTAAAAGCTAAATAATATTCCATTGTATGTATATACCACATTTTCTGTATCCATTCATCTGTCGATGGACATTTGGGTTGTTGCCATATTTTGACTCTTATGCATAATGCTGTATTGGTGTGCAGATACCTCTCCAAGTTTCTGACTTCAGTTCTTTTGGATATATATGGCCAGCAGGTATATGAAAAAGTTCTCTTTTTTTTTTTTTTTTTAATTTTTATTTATTTATGATAGTTACAGAGAGAGAGAGAGGCAGAGACACAGGCAGAGGGAGAAGCAGGCTCCATGCACCGGGAGCCCGATGTGGGATTCGATCCCGGGTCTCCAGGATCGCGCCCTGGGCCAAAGGCAGGCGCCAAACCGCTGCGCCACCCAGGGATCCCATGAAAAGGTTCTCAACATCACTAATCATCAGGGTAGTGAAAAATCAAAGCCATAATGGGATATCACCTCACACCTGTTAGGATGACTATTATATGTATTTTTAAAAGATAAGTGTTAGTGAAGATGTGGTGAAATTAAAATCCTTGGACACACTGTTGGTAGGAATGTAAAATGATGCAGCCACTATGGAAAACAGTATGAAGATCATTTAAAAAAATTGGAAATAGAACTACTGAATGATCCAGTAATCTCACTTCTAGGTATATATCTAAAAGTAGTGTTTGTTTTTAACTTGGATATTTTGAGAGAAACCCAGAGAAATCCAGAACTCCAAGGCCTGCAATCTTAAATACAATGACACAGTGATCCATGGTCTGGGTAGACTAGAGTAACCTGGAATTTTTAGTTCATTTCTAGCTCAGTACCTAATTTTTTTTTAAGATTTTATTTTTATTTTTTAAATTTTATTTATTTATGATAGTCACAGAGAGAGAGAGAGAGAGGCAGAGACATAGGCAGAGGGAGAAGCAGGCTCCATGCACCGGGAGCCCGACATGGGATTCGATCCCGGGTCTCCAGGATCGTGCCCTGGGCCAAAGGCAGGTGCTAAACCGCTGCGCCACCCAGGGATCCTCTCAGTACCTAATTGACTAGTCCTTCTTAGGCAGTCAGTAGGCATGACTGCAAATCAATTGCTATTCCAGTGTTTTGTGACTTCATCCTCAAAATGCATGTTGAAGGTTAGCTACTTATTCCCTTGCTTAGAATGTTTTTGGAGCTCTCCTTTTTGGAATTACCTTTAGAGCATTTCATAAGCCACCCAAGGAATTGATTCATTCATTTTTTAAAGATTTTATTTACTTATTTGACAGAGCACAAGCAGGAGGAGCAGCAGAAGGAGAAGCAGGCTCCCCACTGAGCAGGGTCCTGGGATCATGACAAGGGGAAGGCAGATGCCTAACTGACTGAGCCACCAGACACCCCTTGATTCATTCAATAAATATTTATTTGAGTCATGTACAGTGGTGGGCAGTGTATCCGATATAGTGACATATGACATGGGCATAGAGGGCGGTCCAGGAGAGGAGAATGAACAGATGCAGGATGCAAGAAAGCACCAGGACATGTGAATGGGGACCGGTGAGGGGCTTAGCTTCCCTAGTGAAGAGACTGTGCAAGGAAAATATGGCCACATTAAGGAGTGCCTTGAATACTAGGCCTAGGAGTTTGAAATCTGCTCTGTGAACAGTAGGAAGCCATTGAAGATTTTTGTGCTTTTAGGGTTTTAACCTGCCAGCTAATAACTGTATAACTGGAATTATAAATCAGCCTTGCAGTTTCTTTTCCCAGCTTGTTACTGATAAAACTGGTTTTACACACCTCAATTGCATATCCACTTGAATGGACTTTGAATGACATTTGATTGTTTCCAAAAATTAAATTCGTTCTCAAAGGAAAAAAATTGCTTCCATTGACTTTATTCAAAGGAATAGGATGGCAAAAGAACAGAAAGCAAATCCAAGCAAAAAATGTCCTAAGTATTTTGAGAAATTGCACTTTTTTAAAGATAAGAGTGTATCTTTTTTTTTAAAGAGTTTATTTATTCATGAGAGACACAGAGAGAGAGGCACAGACACAGGCAGAGGGAGAAGCAGGCTCCATGCAGGGAGCCTGACGTGGGACTTGATTCCGGGTCTCCAGGATCAGGCCCTGGGCTGAAAGCGGCGCTAAACCGCTGAGCCACCCAGGCTGCCCGAAATTGCACTTTTGGAACAAACATTTGCTGTCTCAGAAGGTCTCTCAGAAGTCAACTTATAATTGGATGTGTGAATTCTGATTGTGTGTGTATGTGGCTACATGTGTGTAAGTAATTTTTTGAATTGGTATCTGCCCTGCCTTTATGGGAGTGCACCAAAGGGTAACACTGGGGCAAATAAAGAGGTTGGAGATTGGAGCACCTGGGTGGCTCAGTCGGTTAGGTGTCCAGCTCTTGATTTCAACTCAGGTCATGATCTCAGGGTCCTAGGGATCACCCAGTGTCAGGCTCCCTGATCAGTGGAGAGTCTTCTTGTCTCCCTCTCCGTCTGCCCCTCCCCTGCTTGAACTTTTTATGTAGATTTATTTTACAGAATTATTTTAATAAATAAATTTATTTTAAAAGAGGATGGGGATTATAGCTTAAAAAATAGGCATTCTAATAGCAATGTTAAGTTCTCTCATTACGGTTGTGGGATGTGTTACTCTGACATTCTAGTTAACTAGTTAACTGCTAATTGCAGATGCCACTTACCTCTGGCCTGAGGAGGTACTTTTTGGCTGCATTTGGCATCAGGTAAGATGAGAGACTTGCATGGAGTGATGTTTGTTATTTGTATGGGTGCTATTACAGGCCTCTTTTTTTTTTTTGGGTCAGGTGTTTGACCCCTCTGTGATAGCGGCATTAGCTTGAGTGCCCTTCTCAGTAGAGCCCAGCAGTAGTTCCTGCTTTGGAGAATCATTCAGTGTCTGAAGTGACTCAGTGTAGTAGGTCTGAAGTGTGTGATGAAATTTCCATTCTATAGTTAATCATTAAAAACTGCCTTCTAAATTCTATCAGTTAACTATTGCTATATATCTAACCACTTCAAAAGCTAGTGGCTCAAAATAGTAATTACTTAGTTTATTATTCTAGGAGTTGGCTATTTGGGCTGGGTTCAGCTGAGTGGTTCTGCTGTTCTTAGGTGGTCTCCCTTGATGCCTGTGTCAACTACAGGTCACCAGGGAGCTCTACACTTGAGGTTGGTTGATCTGCCAGAGCAGTGGTAGTGGGCAGGAGCACTGGGCTCCTACATATCTTCTCCTGCAGCAGGCTAGCCCAGACTTGTTTTCATGGTAACTGGGCAGATTTCTAAAGCTGAGTAGAAGCAGCAAGGCCTCTTGAGCCCAAAGCTCAGAATTGGCCCACTTTTATTCTCCTTATTCTCTTGCCCTAAGCAAGTCATAAAGCCAGTCTAGATTCAAGGAATGGGAAGAAGCTTCAAAGTCACCTTGAAAGGTCATAAATAAAGACAAGGATAGAAAATTGGGACCATTTTTTTGCTGTTTATCACACAAATACAGATTCTTCTTTTTAAAGGCTTCAGTTACTTCTGTAACATTTAAAAAGTCATGTGTTCTGACTGTTCAGAGTTAAAGGCTGATAAGAAACAAATTGGAAAGTATTAAAATTGTTTATAAGTCAGGGCCTTGATATCAGTTCTTTTGTGAAGCTGATTTTTTCTTTTGAAACTCCAGTGCTCCAATACCTGATTGTGCCTCACATTTTAAGTCAGAGTCGTTAATTCTGGATCCTTGGTACTAAATGATGTGAAGACCATAAATGCAGGTTTAAAACAGAGCTGCAGACTTTTTGACACTACTTTCATCAGGAGGCAGGGCCTATGTGTCCTTCCAGTTAGATCCAGATTGACTTGTGATGACATCAACCAGTACAGTGGAGTATATGACTTCTGAGGCTAAGTCATAAAAGGGAATTCAGCTTCTGCCTTGTTCATTAGAATATTCATGCTGGGACCCCTAAATTGCCATGTAAGTAGTCTGACTATCCCAAAGCTATGTCAGCTGGAGAGGTCTTATGTGGGCATGCTGGAGATGGTGTTTGCTAAGCTAAATTATCCCTGTCAAAGGTGCCAGATAAGTGAAGAAGCCTCCAGATGATTCCAGCTGTTTGTCTTCCCAGCTGAGGTTCCAGACATCTTAGAGTAGGAAAAAAGCCATTCCTGCCATGCCTTATCTGAATTCCTGACCCATAGAATTCCGTGAGGTGATAAAATGGTGGTTTCTTAATGCCATTCTGTTTTGCAGTTGTTTGTTACACAGCAATTGATAACTAGAACAGCATAAATGAATGGATATAACTGTATTCCAATAAATATTTAAGGACACTGAAATAAGAATTTTACATAATCTTTATATGTCACAAAATGTTACTCTTCCTTTGATTTTTTTCAACCATTTAGAAATATAAATGCCATTCTTAGCTTATAGGCTATACCAAAAACAAGCAATGAGCTAGATTTGGCCTAAGGGCTATATAGCTTGTTGAACCCAGATTATGTAGTACTTGTAAAATTTAAACCTAAGGGCTTCTGGTCAAGATGACTCTGACTTCATACTTCAAACTCATATCTCCTTTCTAAACAAAGTTATAATAAAATAAAAATTAGAAAGACATATCTGTGATCAAGAAAAGTAAACCTCTGGACCAGAAACCGATCAAACAGCCAGTGGAGACTGTTAGTCATGGGCCTCTAGTTACTGACATGTTGGACTCTAGATCCAGAAAAAGGTAGAGATGTCTGAGGATTGTATTTCTGTAGATAATGGAGATCAAAACATTCAGTGAATGGAGGAAATGATCCCTGACTGTGAAGTCAAGGATTGCCCATGAACAGAGAGGAAAAGATGTTATTTCTATTCAGAGTGACAGGCAAGAGAGCTGAGAGAGACTCAGGGCCAGAGACAAATGTATTATTGGCTTACTGTCTAAATCTGTTCCTTTTTCCCTCTTGGTAGGATAAGACTGAGAATCCTGAGAGGAATTACCTCTCAATGGAGAGGGTAAATAAAGAAGAAGGGAAATGAACTTTCTCCAAGGTTAGCCTGCAAACTAAAACTTCAAAGTAAGAACAGTTGTCCAAATTAGAGCCCAGCAAATGATAATTTTACTCCCACTCCCAATGAGAACCATTTTAGAATGACTTTGAAGTTTAGGATTTTCAAAGAAATAAAGGAAGAATAATATCCATTACAAATTTTTCAAAAAATCTAGCCCATGCCTGGTGGGAACTCATATTCTAGTTGGAGATTTTTAAAAATACATATTGCCGGGTACAGAACAGTTTAAGTTAATGATGGTACTATACCCAGGCCATTCCTAGGGCATATTGCTGTTGCGATTGTCAGGCTAAGAGTGAGTCAGACATGGAAGGCATTCTAGAAGAGGTGACATGTTTTCTAAGCCTTATAAGGATGAGTTTATGTATTTCTAAGTGAGGAAGTGAGAAGAGGACCTTCCAGACAGAAAGGATGGTATGATTATACAAAGCATATGGGTGAGAAACAGTATGGGGGTTGGGAACTACAGAGGTTCATTGTTGCTAGAGCATAAAACCCAGGGCAGTGTGGTGAAAGATAAAGCTGCAGAATGAGGTGCAGCTTAATTGTGGAGGACCTTGTTGGCTCTCATGAGGACCTTAATAAAGATCTAAGGACAAAGGGAAGCCATTAAAGTCTGAGCAATGAAAGGACATAGCCCAATTTGTGTTTCAACTAAGTCTCTGGCAGTTGGGTGGAAGATAAATTTGAGGACAAGACCAGAAGTCCTAAGATCAGTTAGTTAAGAAGTTGCTATCATAGTCCTGGTTTTAGGTGATGGTTAGGTCCCAAACTAGGAAAATGAAGGTTAAAATGGGACTAGTGATTTAGAAGATAATTTCAGAGGTTAACTTGGTAGAATTTGATGACTGATCCAAGGTGAGAGAAGGGGAAGAATTTAGAGATTCTTCTAGGTTCTGTGCCTGCATAAAGGAAGGTGCCAGTGGAGAGACCACTAGAAGGGAGAAAGAGCCAGTGGCCGTGGTGTTAATCACCTTCCAGGTTGATATGTATGGTTGGTAGAGGGTTTTGGATTTGTTCTTTTTTTTATCTTTTTCCTCTTCCCCTCCCTCTTTCTTTCCTTTGTTTCCTTTCTTAGAGCCATAAGCATGTGTGTAGCATAGAGCACTTTGAGGAAACACCATCACTTATGACATGGTTAAAGGAAGAAAAGGATATTAGAGAGCAACACAGGGAGGGAACCCAGAGAAAGCCTTTGGAAACCAAAGTAGTTGTTTCAGGAGCATTGGTGGGAAGGAGGAGAGAGTGATCAGCATGTCAAATGCTGCATGCAAGTACTTAGAGATGAGGGTTGGGAAATATGCCCAAACTGGTGACTTTTTCAAGGACTCTGGTATGATAGAAGCCTGTAGAGTGACTAAAAACAAGGAGGAGAAGAGAAACCATAGATTACTTTTTGAGGAGTTTGCAAGAGAAGGGAGAGAAATTAGGTATTAGATAGAGAAAAATGATGTAGGGTCAAGAGAGTTTGGGGATAAAGGTAGGGAGAGATTTGAACCTGTTAACCAGTGTAAATCTAGTATAAAGGCAGAATTAGGAAGTTAAAAGACAGATTTTTTTCCGTTCATAGAAAGTTATTTCTTCATTTAGAGCTGTCTAAAAATTGGAATGGACTGCCTTGTTAGATAGTGTGCTCCCTCACTGAGTGGTCAAGTAGAGGTTAGATGTTTTTCAGTGAACTGTGTAGAAAGATATATTGGTGAATGACTTTGAGTGTTTTAGCCTCTGTTCAGTTCTCAACAGTTTGCCCAAAGCTGTTTTAAGCATTATAAACTAATGAGTTAATCTGTGGACTTGCCTGGCAACTTTCCATAGATTCATCAGATCAATGTGCCAAGTTAATTTATGTGCCTTTGATCTTGAAGGATGAAATTAAACTGCAGATTCTCAGATAAGAAAATATTGAGGCTTAGTGTCCAGGAAAGTTTCATCACTATGACAATCAACTATGGTCTAGACATAACAGGTATTTTTCAAAAGGATAGTCACTTACCACACACAGCAACAATGAGTTTTATTTCAAATTTTTGAGTTTAATTTTTTATCTGTCCATTTTTTAAAAACACTGTTACTCAGAATGATCAAAATAGCACTGAGATGATAGGAGAAATGGATAGAAAAGAAAAACCTGTTTCCTTTCCTCTGTGATTCATATTCCTATACGAATGCTTTTAGTTTACATGAAGTTTGATTTCCTAGGGCCAAGAGGAGATAATTAGTTTCTATCTATGCTCTCTAGTCCTTATCTTAGATTGCTTAGTGATCCCTTATGGTTAGCATTTAAAACAGTTCAGGGGTAACCTTTTGCAGTTTTGTCTCAAATGACTACTTACCTGTATCCAGATCTGGCTTCCTGGGGCACTGAAGCATGAACAGCGTAAATGACTGAACACAACTAATTCTCAGAAAGCCACATTTTAGTCAGTACTTTCCAGCTTTCTCACTCATCATTTCTTTCACAGAACTAACAAGTGGCAGAACTAATTAATTAGAATTTTATTCCTTCTCAAGTTATACATTTTAAATTCTCTCTGTTAACCTTTTGAAAATGCCAGTAAGTGGTAAAATAACTAAAATCCAGAATGGGAAACTAGAAAGTGCAAGTACTGGAGAAAGAGTTCCTACTCCCAAAGAAAAACCAGGAGCACCAGGTGTGGGGAATATTTATCTTTTAAGGAAAAATAGTTACATCTTGTTACCAACTGATTTTACTTGTTACCAACTAGCCCACAGATAGGGAGTCAGTCTCCCAGTTACCCTCATGCCTGTCAGTTTTACCTATTTTCTTAACCTGTTTCTTTCCTTCTTCTGGGAGAGTGCAATAAGTGAAAATCTCACACATCCTCAGGTTGATTCATTTCCTTTTAAATTTGATACTCTTCAGATATGGTAGGAACATGAATAAGATGCTCTTTGTATCATATATTTCCTTTTTTAATAGTTAATTTTTTATTTGAAGTAAGATTTTGAGATATTATGTCTAATTTTAGAGTAATGTTGCAAAAATACTAAACTTGCTGTTCCAAACAAGATGGAATAGACACATTTCACTCTATTCTATTTAAATATGATACAAGTAGTTTATAAGTGGATGCAAAAAGGTATAGTATGCCAACACCAATCAAAAGAAAGCTGGAGTGGCTATACTAATATCAGATAGATTAGACATCAAAGCAAAGAAAATTACCAGGGACAAGAGTAGCACTACATGATTCAAAGGGTAAATCCATCCAGAAGGCACAGCAGTCTTAAATGTGTATCCACCAAATAACAGAGATTCAAAGTACTTGAGGCAAAACTCAACATAACTGAATTGAGAAATAGACAAATCCATAATTAAAGTTGGGAACTTCAGTGCCCCTTTCAGTAACTGATAGAACCACCAGGCAGAAGAAAATCAGCAAGGATGTAGAAGAAATACACTACCAGTCAACTGGATATAATTGACATAGAATGCTCCACAACAGCATAATATTCTTTCTTTTCAAGTTAGTTTCAAGTTGGTAACTAACATTCACCAAAATAGACTATATCCCAATCCAAAAAACTAACCTCAACAAAAATTAAATAATTAAAATCATGCAGAGTATATTCACTGACCATAATGCAATCAAACTAGAAATCAAAAACAGGAAGACTACTAAAAAGTTTCTAAACACTTGGAAACTAAATAACACACTTCTCATTAATCCACAGGTAAAGGAGAAAGTCTCTAGGGAAATTTAAAAAAATACATTGACCTGAATGTAAATGAAAATACAGTGCATCAAAATTTGTAGGATGTTGCAAAATCAGTGCCCAATGGGAAATTTATGACACTGAATGATTATATGAGGGATAGATGAAAGATCTCAAATGAAAAATCTAAGCTTTAACCTCAAGAAAATAGGGAAAAAGAGCAAAAGAAACTCAGAGCAAGCTGGAGGAAGGAAACAATAAAGAAAAAGAGAAGTTAATGTAATTGAAAACAAAAACAGTTGAGAGAAACAGTGAATCCAAAAGCTGGTCCTTTGAAAAGAGAGATTCTGATTTAATTGGTAATGGGTGTGGTTTGGGCATTGGGGTTTTTACAAGCTCCCCAGATGATTCCAGTGAGAAATGGGGATTGAGAACCTGTGCTGGAGAGGCTAGATATATTTTCTTGGGGGCTTAACTTGTGTTGGCATCTGTGCCCCAGTCCCTTTAATTTCTTCTGAGGAAGATTTGTGGCTATTTCATTTTCCCTCACTTTTTGTTGCCCTCAAAGTCAGTACTGACTCTTTCCCTTGTATGTCAATTTGCATGTCTGACTGCTCCTTTGCCTTAGGCATTGCTCTAACCGGAGGTGAGGGTTTAACCTCAATCCCCCTCCACTTCACCCCCAACCAATTTGATTGATTTTGGGATTAACACCGAAACCCCTTTCTGATTGGTTTGTCACACATCATTGGTTACCAGTTTGAGGCTGTGATCACCCAAGCCATGAAAATGTGTCTAGTGCACCTGGTCCTGTGACCCTGGCCCTGAGGGAGCCAGAGGAGTTGGTTTCTCAGTTCTGGTGGCCAGTCAGTGCCAGCCCTCTAGTAGCACAGTATTAACGGTTGGTGTGCAGTGGATTTGAACTTGCTCAGTAAGTTTGGGATTGTTTCTGTTTTTTTGACCTATATGTAAGGCTTACCTGCCTTTTATTGTTACTAAAACCTGAGATAAAGGTTATTTTTCCTCCTAATAAACTATGATGATCACTTTAAATTGAGTAGATGTTATAAATGTACTAGGGGGTACCTGTGAGCAAAAATCCCAATGTGGAAGCAACTCACAGCAGCAGATGAGGCATATTGGAAACTATTTTTAAAAACTGTTTGTGTTTCTATCTGGAGAATTGCGTATATCATAGTAAAAGCTATTCTTATTGACTTAGTTTATTCTTAAGAGGTCTTATTTGCAAATGGTATTTTATCTTAAGAGGGTTCATGTTTTGTACGTATATCTCTTTTTATTCTTAAAATTAAGCCTACTTATATGTGTAGTTGAAATTGTTAAATATATGTGCATAATTTAAGAAGAACATGTACTGCTAATTTTTAAAAACTTACTAGAATTGGGACTTTTTTCCCCTTAAAAGGCATAAAACAGATTTTAATTTAGAAAGGCCTACGACCATTAAAATCTGTCAAGATAATATCACAGAATAGACCACCCAGGCTGAAACCTT
Organism: Canis aureus; assembly: GCF_053574225.1. Lineage (NCBI taxonomy): Eukaryota > Metazoa > Chordata > Mammalia > Carnivora > Canidae > Canis > Canis aureus. The sequence goes on along the minus strand of NC_135649.1, from coordinate 83,827,837 downwards.
TCAGTGAGGTCTGTATCAGCCAAACAGTGGGCTGAGAGATTAAGAAGGAGGGAGGTGACATTAGGAGAGTGATAATTCAGTTGTAGGCTTCCACTTTTCAATATTCTTTCTTTCATTAAAATAAAGGTCTCCTGGGGCACCTGGGTGGCTCAGTCAGTGAGCATCCAACTCTTGATATCAGCTCAGGTCTTAATCTCAGGGTCATGAGTTCAAGCCCTGCCTGAGCTCCATGCTGGTCATGGAGCCTACTTAAAAATAATAATAAAAATTTATATGAATGAAAAAAAAATTTATATGAATGAATGAATGAATGTAGGTAGGTAGGTAGGTTTGTTTCTTGTAGTTTAGACCACAGGTTGACAAGCTATGGCCTATAAGTCAAATCTAGCCTGCCACCTATTTCTCTGTGGCCTGTGAGCTAGAAATGATTTTTACATTTTTAAATGGTTGAAAATGAAGAATAATATTTCATGACATGAAAATTATATGAGATTCAAATTTCAGTATAATAAAGTTTTATTGGAACCGAGCCATGCTCATTTGTTTATGTACTGTCTGTGACTGCTTTCATGCTACAATAGCAGATTTGAGTAGTTGGAACAGAGACCATATGGTCCATAAAGCCAAAAATATTTTCTAGCTGGTCCTTTCCAGAAAAAGTTGACTGAACCTTGATTTAAACTCACTTCCCAGGCCGGCCTTTCTATGCAAAGTGATTTCTACTCAGGAGGTTTGAAATGCCCAAATAAGTTAACAAGTTGGTTTAAAGAGGGTAAGCCTGCTTCCTGGCAATAGAGATAACTGTGGTTGACATGGAAATACTACTCTGAGTGGCAGGAACCTGTCTAGGTAAATTTGTATTTTCTTCTTTTTTCTTTAATGTGTCTTGAGGGCTTTGGAAAAAAGTTGACCTCCAGATTCCTCATCTGGTCACAGGGAACTCATAAGACAGATGACGTGTCTTAATTTCTTAAAATAAGCTTTTAAAATGACAAATACATACAGAATGAGATGAAGGTAGTCTTCTTTTAGAAAATACAGAAAAGTTCATCTACTCCAACTTCTGGTATCTCTTTTTTAAAGACAAAGATTTTGTTGGGGATGAGGAGGAGCAGTAAAATATATAGGCTATGTTCTTTTTCTTATTTTTTGTTTACTCAGTTTCTAGATAGATATTTATGGCTATAGTCACTGACTACTGAAATGTGGTAGAGAAGAAAGATATGTGAGGTGAACAGGCTTAAAGGGAAGTTATGTTTCCACAACATTGCATTGAAGTAGTGATGGATTGAATTATTGTGTAGAGAGGGATGAATTCTGAATTAAACCATAGGCAGTAGACTCAAATGGCCTCAACGTGGAGGCTAGTATTGTTTACCACAAAGCAAAGCTAACCAGTTCAAGAAACATATTCATAGTATTCATGATTTCTGTTTAAGGAATAGTTTAGGAGATTCTTTGCCCACATGGGCGGGAATTGACCCTTAAGGATATAAGAAGTGTTCTCTGGTCTGATCAGTGACCTAACTCAAACGTCCATCTCTGTTAATGGCTCTAAAGGATATTTTCCTGAAAGCCTAAGGGAGCTGGACTTTTCAGATGTTTCTTTACTTAAGGATTACTTCCAAATACCGTCATGGATTTATCCACCCTGATTTTATCTCAGCCCTTCTTGAACCTGTTTACATTTTCATTCTGTTCCACTTCTTGAGCTAATGAGTTCTCTAAGTTCTCTAAGCATTGCTCAAAGTCCTGCTTTCTTTTTGATAAAATTGCCTTTAGGTTTCAGGGAGTGCCCCTTTGTTACTTTTACTCTGTGATTGGGTGAATAAACTCAAGTCAATCATTTCTGCACTCTTCTTGAGTCTTATCTATTTCTGCTTCATCCTTTTAGAGCAAGATTTCTCAACCTTGGCAGTATTGACAATTCGGACCAGATACATCTGTGCATTGTAAGAGACTATCCCGTGGGTTGTATAGAATGGTTAGCAGCTTTTCTGGACTCTAACCCCACAGATACCAGTAACACCCCCCTTCCCAGTTGTGACAACCAAAAATGTCTCTAAATGTCACCACATGTCCCTTGGAGGATAAAGTTGCCTTCAGTTGGGAACCATTGCTTTAGATATTTGTCTTTAACCAAACTACAAAGTTTTGTGCTTTGGGGGCTATGTTTATAATATGGAGGCTTCTCAATGTAATTAATTGTATTGTGCTTTTCTGGATTTTTTTCCAACTCTGGTTAATGTCCATGTTGAATGGCAGTGACAGCTATTTTTATAGCCTCAGTGTTTCAGGTCAGCTGCATCATTTGTGGGTGACATGAGGGACAGGTATCTTGAAATCCTCGAAGTATTTTTTTCTAATTATAAATGCCCTGTATGTGTACTATAAAAATGTGGACAGTGGAAAAAAATTGGAAAGAATGGGGATTTTAAAAAGATTTTATTTATTTATTCATAAGAGATACAGATATAGGCAGAAGGAGAAGCAGGCTCCCTACGGGGAGCCTGATGTGGGACTTGATCCCAGGACCCCAGGATCATGACCTGAGCCAAAGGCAGACACTCAACCACTGAGCCACCCAGGTGCCCTGGAAAGAATGTTTTTATTACCCCCAAATCCATCACTTTAGTGTTACTAATGTAACTAATGTTTGTAAATTTACTTACAGCCTTCACCTGTTTTCTACATATTTTATTTCATGTAATCTCACTATAAAACCAGTTTTTATACTGTTTTTTCCGCTTAACATTTTAACATAAAAATTTCCCCTTATACCATCTTTACCTGATTGAATGAGATATGATAATACTTTTTAATTATTCCTATTTTGTTTGATAGCTAGGTTTCAGTTATTTTTATTACGGAGTTTTAATGGACATTTTTGTCCATAATTATTTTCTGTGTTTTGTATTATTTTTCAAAAATGAGTGTTGGAATTAGAATTTCTGGGTCAAAGGGTGTGAACATGTTTAAAGCAGAGCCTTAGATTATTTTGTAAACTGCTGCATGGCCCCACAGAGGGCAGTGAAAAGGAGCTTCTTGCACTGACCATGCATTTCATAAGTCTGTCTCCTGGGCATATAGAAGGAAAGGGCTGTGTTTAAGTTAATCACTTTTCCTTGCCTGCCTGCCTACCCTTCTGTGGTAATATTAATGGGAAGTCAAGTAGCCACCAAACCACAGACTTAGATTCCAGTCCCAAATAATCCCAGTTGGGTTGACTTCCAGACAGTGCTCCTTTAAAAGAGAGTTTCACCCAGGGAAGGCATTTACTTTATACATTTGTATTTTGCCTGGCTCACAGTCACTGTTAAAATAAGTCATCATGCTGTTAATCATTTTGGTTGAGATTATAGTAGGAATAAGATCTGAAAACTGCCATCAAATTACTGTTCCCAGGGGTGCAAGGTGAGGGCTGGTGCACATTTCCTTTCTGCCAAAACAAAGGTATTCTCATTGTGGGAGGTAAGGAAGGAAAGGATGCCTTTATAAAGTCTCTACATTGAATAGAGGACTAGAAAATAAACAGCTGAATAGTATATCCAAATATAAGACACTGAGGTGCATCATGAAGTTACTCCAAGATTGCACTGTACTTATTTATGGTTTTGCTTAACAAAAAATTTTATTCTGAAATACTTTTAAAAGTATACCACTTAATGAAGATTTACTTGTTGTCTTGAGTAGTATGGGTGCCTAGAAGCAGAACCTGAGATGGTATTTGAAAGTATATGATTTCTTGAGGGAGTATTCTCAGGGGAAACTGATAAGGGAGTGAGGATAAGAGGGTAGGGAAGAAGGAGCTAAAGGAAGAATATGGTCTTAGGAAAGTCTTATAGTCTTACCATGTTGTGGTTAGAGTGAGGCAGGTTGTAGAACTGGCTGCTAGCTGCCCCCAGGGAGACTGGGAGAGTATAATCTCCCGGACAAGACCCCTATGCTTAGTGAGGGGGACCTCTGGGAACCATTAGCAGCCAACAACAGGCAGTAACTGGGAGATGGGCATGTTTGCTAGGTAAAGGGAATCTGGGTAGGGCACCAGAGCATCTGTTACTCTTTTGAATGTTTACTTTTTGCAGGACCCTGTGCTAAGACTTGGGAATAAAAGATGAATGTGATATAGTCCACGCATTTAAGATGGGTGTGGTCTAGTGGCAGGGCTGACCATGTAAAGAATATTTACAGCATAAGCGAGGTGCTTTTTACACCAACAAAAGCATGCACAGAGACTTGGATAGAAAGCAAAGGAATGAATAATTGTGGGAGGGTGCTATCTGAAGAGCTTCATTGAAGGGATCCAACAAATGGTTAGGTAGGACCAGGTGAGAGGAAAATGGGGTGGTCAGGGTTAACAAAGAAGGAACTATAGACAGAGGGATGAGCTCCATGCAAAGGTCGGCAAGTATGAAATAAGATGCGTTCCTGGAATCTCATTGGGCCTAGCTTGTGCTGGAGGTAGGGGAACAGCAGGTGATGAGGCCTGACAGATTGAAACCACAATACTGTGGGCCTCCAAGGTCACGCCTAGGAGGCTGGGCTTAGAAGGGCCAGCATTTCTGCTGTCATTCCTCCCCCCCACCCCTGCCTGCCTCAGGTCTCGGGGTCAACTTGGAGTGCCCAGTCCTGATATACCTGCCAGTTCTGCCCTCTGGTGGCCGTGTGGCTGCAAGCATTTCCATTAAACATTTCTGAACCCCAATTTCCTCATCTGTAAAACAGCTGGTTGATGGTGATATTTATAGTACTGTTGTGATTAGAAATAATAAAGACAGGCCGCTTCAGGATGAAGCCGAACATCTCTTTCCCAGCTGCTGGCTGCCAGAAACTCATTGAAGTGGATGATGAGCGCAAACTGCGTACCTTTTATGAGAAGCGTATGGCCACAGAAGTTGCTGCCGATGCTCTGGGCAAGGAATGGAAGGGTTACGTGGTGCGAATCAGTGGTGGCAATGACAAACAAGGCTTCCCCATGAAGCAGGGTGTCTTGACCCATGGCCGTGTCCGCCTGCTGCTGAGTAAGGGGCATTCCTGCTACTGACCCAGGAGGACTGGAGAGAGGAAGTGCAAATCTGTTCGGGGTTGCATTGTGTATGCCAATCTCAGTGTTCTCAATTTGGTTATTGTGAAAAAAGGGGAGAAGGATATTTCTGGAGTCACGGATACTACTGTGCCTCGTCGCCTGGGGCCCAAAAGAGCCAGCAGAATCCGAAAGCTTTTTAATCTGTCAAAAGAAGACGATGTCCGCCAGTATGTTGTTAGAAAGCCCCTAAACAAAGAAGGTAAGAAACCTAGAACCAAAGCACCCAAGATTCAGCGTCTTGTTACTCCACGTGTCCTCCAACACAAATGTCGGCGTATTGCTTTGAAGAAACAGCGTACTAAGAAAAATAAGGAAGAGGATGCAGAATATGCTAAACCTTTGGCCAAGAGAATGAAGGAGGTCAAAGAAAAACGCCAGGAACAGATTGCCTAGAGACGGAGGCTGTCCTCTCTGAGAGCTTCTACCTCTAAGTCTGAGTCCAGTCAAAAATGAGATTTTCTCAGAGTGACAAAATAAATAAGATCAGACACACACACACACACACACACACACACACACACACAAAGAAATAATAAAGACAGAGCTAAAGATTTACTATCATTGTGCTACATTTACTGTTCTTTGTAATTTTCCTACAGTGATTAGAACAGCAGTGGCATCAGAGAAATGGACAGACAGATCAATGCACTATAAAAGCCCAAACCCAAAATTTTGTTTGTTTTCTTTTCTAAAAATCATTAACAAACCCACTTTCTTATTCCCAGGACTGATGTTATTGGTGTTAATCTGTTTCCAAGACTCTTCACTGATAAGGCAAGGTTGCTTTGTGTCCATCTTTCATAAAAAAGTGATTGTTACTGTAATAGTTTTTAAAAACACAAAATTTTGCAGATTCTTAAAAATTTGTACCTCCCTCAGTCATGAACAGTTTGATAACCAACTTCTAAAGAACAGAATGTTATACATAATGGAAATTACTATATTGTACACCTGAAACTAATATAACATTGTATGTTAAACCGGAATTAAGGGATCCCTGGGTGGCGCAGCGGTTTGGCGCCTGCCTTTGGCCCAGGGCGCGATCCTGGAGACCCGGGATCGAGTCCCACGTTGGGCTCCCGGTGCATGGAGCCTGCTTCTCCCTCTGCCTGTGTCTCTGCCTCTCTCTCTCTCTCACTGTGTGCTTATCATAAATAAAATAAAAAAAAAAAAGAAAAAAAAAATAAACTGGAATTAAAATAAAAACAAATTCTACATACATAAAAATATAAACAAGAACATTAATTAATTAGTGAGGAGAAAATGGAGATAACTGTTTTAGCCAAAGTTCCTAAGACCAGAACTTCAGATGAGAGGAGTATCTATCTCACAAGAAGTCATGGGTCTCCTGAAACTCCAGGAAGTGAGGAGAGAGAGGGTAGGTTCTGTGCTCAGTTGGCTTTCTTCACTGAGAGTTTTTGGAGAATATAACTATTTCTTTTATGGAATATGCTACTTCAGTCTCAGTATGAATTATCCATCTAGGGGTAATGTTCAATAGACACAGAATTTTTCTATTGCTAACTCTTCCTGCCTCTGCCTAAAAATTCTCATTGGTAAATATTACAATAACTTTTAAAGGTTTTTTAAGCTTTATTGAAGTATAATTTACATACTATAAGTTATGTAATTCTGTAACATTCATGCATTTTAAGTATATAGTTCAGTGAGTTTTAGTATATTTATAGGGTTTTGCAACCATCACTACTGTCCAGTTTTAGAACATTTCTGTCACACACACCCCCAAAAAAGAAAAGCTTTGTGCTCATTTATAGTCAATCTGCATTCCCACTCCCAACCCTAGGCAACCACTGCTCTGTACATTTTGTATAAATGGAATCACAAAATAAGCAATCTTATGTTTATAACTTTTTCCACTGTGCATAATGTTTTGCTAGGCTTTTTTTTACATATCTTATATATGTTTTTCACGTTATAGCATGTATCAATACTTTGTTCCTTTTTATTGCTGAGTAGTATTCCATGCTATGGATGTACCACAGATTGTTTAACTGTTCGCCTATTGAAAGACATCTGGGTTGTTTTCCGTTTGGGGCTATTATGAATAAAACTGCTATAAATATTTGTGTACAGGTTTTAGTGTGAACATAAATTTTCATTTCTCTGGACTAAATGCCCACGAGTGCAATTACTGGTTCCTATGTAGAGGCATGTTTAATATTTAAAGAAATAGCTAAATTGTTTTCTAGAGTAGCTGTACCATTTTACATTCCCACCAGCAATGTATGAGTGATTATAGTTTCTTCACATCTTTACCATTTGAAGTATCACTATTTCTTAGTTCAGCGATAGTGATTTTAATTTGCATTTCCCTAATGGCTGAGTATCTTTTTCTTTTTTTAAAGATTTTATTTATTCATGAGAGACACAGAGAGTCAGAGGGAGAAGCAGGCTCCATGCAGGGAGCCCGATGTGGGACTTGATTCCAGGACTCCAGGATCACGCCCTGAGCCAAAGGCAGATGCTTAACCACTGAGCCGTCCAGGCATCCCCTGAGTATTTTTTCATGTGTTTATTTACCATTCGTATTACTTTTTGATGAAATGTCTGTTCAAGTCTTTTGGACATTTGGATATTCTCCAGCCATCTTCATAAATATTCTTTTTATTCATTTGAGAGAGACAGAGATCACAGCAGGGGGAAGGATAAGAGAGAGAAGGAGAAGCAGACTCCTCGTTGATCAGGGAGCCAGGATGCAGGGTTTAAGCCCAGTACCTCAGGATCATGACCTGACCTGAAGGCAGACACTTAAACAACTGAGCCATCCAGGCGCCCATTTTTAACTGAATCATTTATTTCCTTACTGTTGAGGTTTTTTTTGAGAATTCTTTACGTATTCTGGATACAAGTCCATTGTTGGATATGTGTTTTATAAAAAAAAATTTTCCTGTTCTGTAGCTTGTTTTTGTATCTTCTCAACAGTCTTTTGCAGAGCTAGTATTTTTTCATTTTGACGGAGGTGAATTTTTCATTGACAGATCATGTTTTTGGTGTTAGGTCAAAGAACTCTTTACTTAGCCCTCGATTCTGAAGATTTTCTCCAGTTTTTCTGAAAGTCTTATAGTTTTACATTTAAGTCCATGATCTATGTTTTTTTTAAGATTTATTTATTTATTTATGATAGAGAGAGAGAGAGAGAGAGAGAGAGGCAGAGACACAGGAGGAGGGAGAAGCAGGCTCCATGCCAGGAGCTCGACGTGGGACTCGATCCCGGGACTCCAGGATCGCGCCCTGGGCCAAAGGCAGGCAGGCGCTAAACCGCTGAGCCACCCAGGGATCCCCCCATGATCTATTTTGAATTGAGTTAGCTTTTGTATAAGGTATGAGAGTTAGGTTGAGGTTCTTTTTTTTTTTTTTTTTTTTTTTACTATTGTGCCAGTACCATTTGTTGAAAAGGCTATCTTTCCTCTGTTAAATTACTTTTCTACCTTTATCAGAAATCTGTTGGACATATTTGTGGAGTATATTTACTTTTAATAATGCAAAAATATATTAGGTTGTGGTAGAATAACGTCTATGCCCTAATCCCTGGAACCTATGAATATATTAGGTTACATGGCAAAGGACAATTAGGGTTGCTAATCAGATGACTTTAAGATAGGGACATTATCCTGAATTTTCTGGGTGAGCCTGAAGTAATCACAAGGGTCCTTAAAAGTGGAAGAGAGGCAAAAGAGAGGGTCAGAGAAAGAGGTGTGACAGAAGCAGGCAGGGTCAGAGACATGCAGTTGCTGGCTTTGAAGATTGAAGAAGATGGCCGAGATCTGAGGAATATGAGTGGCTTCTAGAGGATGGAAAAGGCAAGGACATGGATTCTCTGCTTGAGCCTCCAGAAAAGAATGCAACCTTGCTGATATCTTGATTTTAGCCCAGTGATACCTGTTATCAGGCTTCTGACCCACTGAACTATAAGATAATAAATTTAAGTCGTTTTAAGCCACTGAGTATCTGGTAACTTGTTACTGCAACAGTAAAATACTAATCTATATTTTAGAAAAGCTCCCATTGGTAATAGGATTTTAAATGTTGGGGCATACCACTTATCTGGAAAGTTTATATACATGGAACATCCCAATCGTATCAGTCAAATGACGTGCTACTCAATAGAGAATAAGTGCATCCAATAGGGAATAGTTAGAAAAATACATTACTTTTATTTTTAATTCCTGCATTCATTGTGGCTTTAAATTACATATTACTTTTTTTAAAAGATTTTATTTATTTGAGAGAGAGAAACAGCGACAGAGCTAGCGAGAGAAAGCACAGTGGGGAGGAGAGGGAGAAATAGGCTCCCTGCTCAGCAAGGAGCCTGACGTGGGGCTTGATTCCAGGACCCTGGGATTATGACCTGAGCCGAAGGCAGACAGTTAACTGACTGAGCCACTCAGGTGCCCCCACATTACTTTTTGATGGGATATATTTTGTTACTGTTGATCTTGTTTGCATTTCAGAAGAGCGTTTGAATGTCTTAAGTCTTGTGCCAAGGAGCCAGATGTAGCCCCATAAATTTATATGATAATAGGATAACATTCTATTTAAAGGAATAGTCTTCAAGGTACCTGAGTGACTGAGTCATTTAAGCATCCAACTCTTGATTTCGGCTCAGGTCATATCTCAGGGTTGGGAGATCAAGCCCTATGTCAGGCTCTGCACTGGGCATGGAGCCTGCTTAAGATTTTCTCTCTCCCTCTGCCTCTCCCCCACTCCCTCCCTCTAAAAAAAAAATAATAAAACTAGTTTATAAAAAATAGTCTTCAACTTTCACATATTGAATCATTATGTTGTATACTTGAAACACATAGTGTTAAATGTCAGTTATATCTCAATTTTTAAAAAATTCAGTTGACTTTAACATTAGGACAAATAGAATTTTGATCAATGATTTTGATACTTATACTAATCCTGTTAGTTTTTTTTAAGAATAGCTTTTATTGAGATATAATTTACATACCATACAGTTCAACCATTTAAAATGTACAACTTTTAATGATTTTTAAAATATTCACTGATATGTGCAACCATCAATATAGAGTACTTTGAATATCTTACTTACCTCATTATCTTCTGACTTGACTGTTTCTGATGAGAAGTCAACTGTTAACCTTATTGGAGTTACCTTAACAGTGAGGAGTCACTTTGCTACTTGCAGTATTTTCTCCTTGTCTGGCTTTCAGCACTTGTACTATTATGTACCTTCTTGTGGATCTCTTTGCAGATGGTAGTGGTAGTGGTGGTAATATAAATTACTTGGAGTTTGTTGAGCTTCCTGAATATGCAAATTAATTTTTTTTCAGTAATTTGGGGATTTTTCAGCCATAATCTTTTTTAAGATTTATTTTAAAGAGAGAGTTGGGGAGAGGGGCAGAGAGATGGAGAGAAGCTCAAGCAGATTCCACGCTGAGCTTGGAGCCTGATGCAGGGCTCGATCTCATGACCCTGAGATCATGACCTGAGCCGAAGTTGGACACTTAACCAGCCACCCAGGTGCCCCAGCTGTAATTTTTTTGAATATTTTTTCTGTTCCTTTGTCTCTCCTTTCCTTCTGGTACTCCCATATATGTTGGTGCACTTAATGGTGTCCCTCATTTCTCTGAGGCTTTGTTCATTTTTCTTCATCTTTTTGTCTCTTCTGTTCTTTGACTTGCATAGTCTCTATTGATCTATTTCAAGTTCACTAATTATTTTTCCAGTTCAAATCAACTGTTGGGCCCCATTAGTGAATTTTTCATTTCAGTTATTGTACTTTTCGATGCCAGAATTACCGGATGGTTCTTTTTATACTTTCTACTTCTTTATTGATTCTCTTACCTTCCTTTATTTCCTTAATCATGTTTTTTCTTAGCTGGACATATTTACATGGCTAATTTGAAATCTTTACTTGTCCAGTCTGATATCTGGTTGCTCTCACAGTTTCTGTTGCTTGTTTTTTTTTTTCTGGTGTATAGATCATACTTTCCTGTTTCTTTACATGTCTCATAACTTTTTGTTGGAAACTGGACATTTTAGATAATATGATGTAGCAACATTGGGTACTGGGCCCCCCTCACCCAGGGCACTTTATTGTTATTTGCTTGTTCATTTCTTTAATGACTGGATTATTTTACTAAAGTCTATTTACACACCACCTTTTTTTTTTTTGAGGGGAAGTTGGTGGGGGCAGAGGGAGAGTGATTGAATCTTAAGCAGACTCCATGCCCAACACAGAGCCCTGATATGGGGCTCAATTTTACTACCCTGAGATCATGACCTGAGCTGAAATCAAGAATCAGACACTTAACTGACTGAGCCACCCAGGCACCCCTATTTACTCCTCACCTTTGCCCTGCAGTGTAAGTCTTGATGTTGTTTCTTAGGGGTGCAGCCTTTGGTATGCCCCAGTCACGCTGGGATGACATTGGCTTTGGCAGGGCTCTTTATGACTTTTTCCTCACCACACCATGCTATTGGGTTTTTGTTGTTGTTGTTGTTGTTGTTGTTGTTGTTGTTGTTTTTGCTTGAGAGAGGGCATGAGCTGGGGGGCTGGGGGAGGGGGAGGAGAGGTGACAGGCAGAGAGATAGGGCTCCCACTGAGCAGGGATAGATAGATGCAGGCTCTATCCCAGGACTCCAAGATCATGACCTGAGCTGAAGGCAGACACTTAACTGACTGAGCCACCCAGGTGTCCTCACACCACGCTGTTAAGCTGAACTAGCTGTTTGCTCTGTTGTTTTTAATAATACCCTGGGACATAAATTGCTCCACAAACTGATCCAGTTGAATTAGAGCTTCTTTGAAGGGATAGTTCCTGAGATCAGTATTTGATTTTTTTTTCTGACAACAGGATTGTTCCTCCCAGCTGTCTATTTCCCTGATTCTCCAACATGCTAGCTAGCCTAGGCTTGAACCTCTCCATGCTTGGTTGCAAATGAAGTCAACTCCTATTGGGAAGAGCTTTCAAGCCCTCTATTCTATGGTCTGCTTTTCCTCCTGGACTAGTCTCTGAGCCACAGCTCTAATGTAGAGGGTGGGGACAATGATATACTTCCCTCTGAGTGGTAGCCTTCAGGTCTCCTAGGTTTGCCTCTCATGATGTAGAACCCTCACTTGATGAATTGGAGTCAGGGGAATTGGAACCTCATTATTTTTGGTGGCTTCACACCCAAGGTATAGCCTTTATCCCAGCAGTGGGGACCACTTGGAAGAAGGAAGGCACAGTCCTCAGCTATTCTTGTCTGGAACTTAACCTCAGCAACAGGTAGATGGGGCAGGATGAAAAATGCTGACATCTTGCTCCTCCCAGGAAGAAAGCCTTACAAGTGGGAACTGGGAGAGAGGGAGCTCTCTGTTCTTGGCTGCTCCAGTCTAGTATGAGATCTGTGCTGGGAGAGAGGGTGAAGGAAGTGGTTCTAGGTGCAAATACTACAAATTCTTTCTTACTGAGTTTTAGTAGATTTTCTTTAATAAATGCTGCTTCTATTTGCTGTGTGTCCTTACAGCCATTTCTAGAGATCGATCTTAAGTAAATAGGTTTTTGTTTCTTTTTAAAGTAATTTTTACCAGTTTCATTGGGGAGTGAATTGGTAAACCTCTTCATATAGTCATTCCAGAAGTGGAACTCTATTAGCTTTTTAACATAGTTTTGTTTGTTACTTCTAATTGTTCACAAAGGCCTTTTACTGGGGTTTCTATCTCCTTGGTAGATTGTGAGTGGCTCCAAGGCAGTAGCAGTAGCCCTGACCTTTATGCCTTCTGGAATAATGATTGCTTCTAATAGCATTTTGTATAGTGTGGCACATAAAGGAATGTCACTTTTGTGTCACTCTTTTCTAGTTCATTTCTTCAGTACTTCTTTTTGTAACTTGCAGTATCTTCTGTTTTTCTTATACTATAGTGCTGGGATCCCTGGGTGGCGCAGCAGTTTGGCGCCTGCCTTTGGCCCAGGGCGCGATCCTGGAGACCCGGGATCGAATCCCACATCGGGCTCCCAGTGCATGGAGCCTGCTTCTCCCTCTGCCTATGTCTCTGCCTCTCTCTCTTTCTCTCTCTGTGACTATCATAAATAAATAAAAATTTTAAAAAATTTATACTGTAGTGCTGGTGTGTTCCCAAAAACGTTGTGCCTTTCTCTCTCTCTCTCTCTGCTCCTCTCTCCCCCGCTAAAATAAATAAATAAATCTTAAAAGAGAGTAAAAGAGTAAAAATATTTATTTTCTAAATAAAATATGGGAACACCAGTTAAATTATGTAAAATATGGCTCTTGTCAGCAGTTTTAATATGCTAATATTCATTGTGAATGTTTAAGCGCAGAATTTAATTACATTTCCCAAAGATACTTGACCGTGGAATTTTTTTTCCAGAGACTGTCTGGAATCAAGTATTCTAAACACCTATGACTTTGTTTTCAGTCATTAATTACCTTAAATACTAGTTAATATGTAATAATTAGTACTTTCCTGCCTACTTCTGAACCCATGGATGTTTCTTTTTTTATTTAAATTCAATTAACATATAATGTATTTTACATTAACATATAATGTAATTATTTCCTGTGATTAAGAGTCTCTTATGGTTTTTCTCCCTCTCTGATTTCATCTTGTTTTATTTTTTTCCTCTCTTCCCCTATGATCCTTTGTCTTGTTTCTTAAATTCCACATAGGAGTGACATCATAGGATAATTGTCTTTCTCTGATTAACTTATTTTGCTAAGCATAATATCCTCTAGTCCCATCCACATCATTGCAAATAGCAAGATTTCATGTTTTTGATGGCTGAGTGTGATACACACTATAGAGAGATATCTATCTCACATCTTTATCCATTCATCAATCAGTGGATATCTGGGCTCTTTGCATAGTTTGGCTATTGGTGGACATTGCTGCTATAAACATTGGGGTGCAGATGCCCCTTCGGATCACTACATTTGTATCTTTGCAATGCCTATCAAAATACCATCAACTTATTTCACGGAGTTGGAAGAAATAATCCTAAAATTTGTGTGGAGTTGTGCCTCTTTTTTATCTTCCATTGGCCACACACGCAAGGAAGGGCATTTCAGTTTCAGTCAAACCCATTTTGCATTTTTCACAATATTAGGAGCTTTTTTAAATGCTAATGATAATTCTTTTTTTAAGATTTTATTTATTTATGAGAGAGAGCAAGCAAGAGAGCACAGAGCACAGGACCAGAGGGAGAAGCAGACTCCCCACTGAGCAGGGAGCCTGACTCAGGGCTCCATCCCAGGACCTGGAGATCACCATAGGAGCCAAAGGCAGACACTCAGTCGACTGAGCCACCCAGGCGCCCCCAAGCCTCCCCGCTTTTAAAAAACGATTTGAGAGAGCAAGAGAGAGCAGGAGGGAGGGGCAGAGGGAGAAGGAGAAGAAAGAGGAAGAGGAAAAGAATCCCAAGCAGACTCCACACTGAGTGTGGAGCCCTATGCAGGCTCAATCTCATGACCCTGAAATCATGACCTGAGCTAAAGCCAAGAGTTGGATGCTTCACCAACTAAGCCACCCTAGTGCCCCTACAGGAGCTTTCTTATAACATTCCTTGTGTTGTATATATAGATACAATTTTAAATTAGGCTAGTTGTTTGGGAGATAGGGACAGGGAAAAAGCAAAAAAGAGCAGACAGAAAAACAGGATGGTTGTACTCTTAAAGGTGGGACATGCCTCACCTGTTCTTTCTTTAGCCAACTGTGTCTCATGCCTTTTGACCTTGACAGCTCTGCCTTAAAAATGCTTTTTCCTTTTCTGCTCCTCCCCTACTGTGGTCCCCTGGCTGGTGATGGCCACATGGCTACCCACTTTTGTTTGGGTGGACAATGGTCATATGGCCATGTCTGAGGGCAGCCAATTCTGGACCATTGAGCCAATGCTGCTTGGGTGTGCTCCTGAGGCTCATATTCTCAGTCTTTGTTACCCTCTGTATTGGAGAATTTGGTAGTACTCTTCTCCCATCACTGTAGATCATTTAAGAATATTTTTGACAGAAACCATTTGATTTGTGTGATTTGCCTGCTGTTGCTTCTTGGGATCTATTGGGCAGTGATAACTGCCCTCTGAAATGGATGTGTGTGTGTTGACTGTTTTATTCAGTGTTGTTCTCTTTCCCAGGATGCTCCAGGATGAAACGCCATAGAACACTCAGCAGCAGTGACAGTTCAGACGAGTGTGAGTAGAACTGGCCAACAGCTGGTAACCTCTGTATCTATACCCTTTGAGGATTTATTCTTTGACTTGAGGACATGCTGTTTCATGTTTCTTTCAACGGTTAAAAAAATAATATTTCGAGGAAGGAAAGCTTAGGGTACTATTTTTCTTACTCATTTAAATTTCATTAGAAATAAATAAGTGGAAAAATTGGGTTTTTGTGGCATATAGCATTTTGTTCTTTACTTTTCATTTACCAAAACAACAAAAGCCAAATCTAATAATGATTTAACAGTGCTTTTCTAGAAAGGACAGAAAGTACAAGAGCATAAATTGTAGGCCCTGCAATTCCAGTTGTAACTCAGGTATTAAATGTTTGACTGGATGAATCATCATTTGTAGCATTTGCGGGAGGGCTGAAGGATACACAGATTATTTGCCTCACATTTTTAGTTTTTCCAGTTGCTTTTGCAGATAATTTTTTTCTAGGTGGAATGTGAATCATGTTATTCCAAAATGTTGTGAAGTATGATTACACCAAATCAGATCTCCTCAGCATTAGCACTGTTGAACCTTTTACACTCTAGGAGGTCATCTATAAATGGCGTTAAACTCCATTCTGAATCTTCCTTGATTGCAATTTAACGGTTTTCTTCAGTGCTGTGAGATCACTGTGCTCTTCTCCATCATACCTTTCTCTCTTGGATGACATTTAGTTATATGACATTTAGTAATATTTAACTCTCAGTATTTTTTGTCTAATTATCTTTTGCAGGTCCTTCTACTTCCTTTACTTCTAGCTCGATGTATAGGAGCAAGTCAAAAATTCCACATGAACACAAGAAGCCTGCTGAGGTGAGATCAATTATTCAATTTTTAGACTTAAAAATAAAGAAATTAAAAAAAAAGAAATAGCTACATTCTGCCTACAATGCCCAGATCTTAGAGAGGTGAGGATTAAACTATGTGCCAAGGGATAGACTTGTTTTCTTAGGAACTTTTTTGGTTTTTAAGAAAGATTCCATTTTCATTTCCCTTTGGGAAAACAGTAGTCATCACACTGATATCATTTTGGTGATGACATTTAAGTGCCTGGCTTTAGAATATAAGGCTTTCCCTAGCCAAGAAGTCAAAGGGAGCCAGACCTGGGGAATTGGGAAAGACCCAAAGATCTGGCCTTGATTGGAAAGATGTAAGTTGGCAAGTGGAAGGCAGTGCAAGTAGGAATTGATGAAGAGATTATGGATGGAGAAGGGAAAGATTAGGATGAAGATAGAAGCTATGGGTTTTTATGGGTCTTTACAGACTCCAGGGCACTGCCAACCCAAAGAAAATGGATCACTCCTTGTGAGGTTGGTCATCCCTTTTTTTAAGATTTTATTTATTTATTCATGAGAGACAGAGAGAGAGAGAGGCAGAGACACAGGCAGAGGGAGAAGCAGGCACCACGCAGGGAGCCCGACATGGGACTCAATCCCAGGTCTCCAGGATCATGCCCTGGGCTGAAGGTGGCACTAAACTACTGAGCCACCAGAGCTGTCCTTGGTCATCCTTTTTTTAAAAAAAAAAAAAAGTATTTACTTATTTGAGAGAGAGCATGAGAGTGGGGGACAGGGAGAGGGAGAAGCAGACTCCCCCCTAAGCAAGAAGCCCAGTGTGGGACTTGACCCTGGGATCATGACCTGAGCTGAAGGCAGATGGTTAACCAACTGAGCCACCCAGGTGCCCTGAGGCTGGTCATCATCTGCTCCATGGGCAGCAAAGTGCCAGGGTTGTACATGAACTTAGTAACGGTTTAGCAAATCCTACAGACTTTCCTCTGTGATAGTTAAATGATGAGAAACTAACATTGTGTGTCTTTACTTCTATTAGTAGACTTCCTTAGCTGCAAAGGAAAAGGAGTATATTAGTTAACTATTGCTACATTACAAATTATCACAAAACTAGTGGCTTAAAGCAGCAAACATTTATTATCTCAGTTTCTGTGAGTCAGGAGTTTAGGCAAAGCATCCCTAGATTCTCTGTTTCAGATCTTTCAAGGCTGTATGTTCTGCAGGTTTTGCTAGGGAAGAATTCACTTCCACACTCGTTCAGGATGTTGGCAGAATTCATCTCCTTGCAGCTAGAGGACTGAGACCCTTGGTTT
This sequence comes from Canis aureus, assembly GCF_053574225.1. NCBI lineage: Eukaryota > Metazoa > Chordata > Mammalia > Carnivora > Canidae > Canis > Canis aureus. The sequence continues at coordinate 83,810,451 of NC_135649.1, read as the reverse complement.
TTTCCTGGCTTTTGGTGTAAGGCTACCCTCTTCTTCTAGAGACTGCTCATAATTTTTGCCATATGGCCTTCTCCGTAGATCCTCTCAAAACATGGCAGCCTACTTCGTCAAAGCGAACAAGGGGAAAATCTTTTGTTCCAACCTGCTAAGACTGAATCTTTTTTTTTTAAGACTGAATCTTGTACAGCATAACATCAGCAGTGAAATGACATCCCATCCCATTTGCCACATAACATAACCTAATTAAGGAAATGACATCCCATCATATTTGACATATTCTGTTAGCAAGGCACAGGTTCCACCTGCCCTCACACACAAGGTGGGACAGGGTGCATTGCTTTAGGGTGTCAGCCAGAGAGAGCATTTCTCCCTTTCTCAGAGGTCACTTTTCATTTCCATCTTTTGCTTGAGATCTTTCTGGGCACAGTAAAATATCAGAGTATGTTTATATGTCTCTGTTTCATGCAGAAAAACTTAGGGAATAAAATGTACATAAACAGGAACAGAACAGATTCCCCATCTATCCAGAGGAGGTTTTGACCATAGAATGGTGAGAAAGAAACTTTGCTGCTTTTCCATTTAGGACAGCCAGTCCTAGAGCACAAAGTAACTCGGTAGTTTTGGATCTTAAGTCCTGATGCCTCCAGTTCAGTGAGAATGCAGTCTTTTGTTGCAGGGGATAGGGGATCTGGGCTACTGGAAGCAAATTTATTAATTTATATTTCACTTTCTGTTATAAAAGAGAGAACCTGATATTGTAGGGAAAAACTAGCTTTGACATTAGAAGAGAATGATTCCATGTTTGCCTTGCTGGTTTATTTCATCTCTGAAATAATTTATTTTGTCATTATAACATGGACATTATCACAACTACCTCTCATAGCTACCATTTATTGAAATTTATGTGCCAAGAGCTTTATGCTAGATAAACTGATCACTTCCCAAATTTAGCAATTCCAAGAATCTCCTTGGGTGCTTCTTTCATTAAAAAAAATTTTTAATAGAAAAATTTTTAATACTGTCAGTTGCACTCATGTACATTTATTATATACTTGAGCAGACTCCCTGCTCAAGTTAATTTAATGTATGGCTCAAATTGTTTCATAAATCAGTGAAATCATCTCTTATTTTCTCTTCAATTCCATTGATTTTTGTTCTCATTTTCTTTTTTCTTGCTTTAGGTTTACTTTGTTCTTTTTCTAGATTCTTGAGGTAGATGCTTAGGCTATTTGAGACTTTACCTCCCCCCCCCTTTTGTAATGTAAGAATTTTAGTTCTATAAATTTCCCTTTATTTTTTAAAAGTATTTATTTGCTTGAGAGAGAGAAAGAGTGCAAGCAGTGGGGAGGGACAGAGGGAAAGGGAGAAGCAGACTCCCTGCTCAGCAGGGAGACTGATGTGGAGCGTGATCTCAGGACCCCGAGATCATGGCCTGAGCGAAAGGCAGATGCTTAACCAACTGAGCCACCCAGGCACTCCTATAAATTTCCCTTTAAACACTTCTTTAGCTGCATCCCATTAATTTTGGGATTAGTCTAGGTAAGGGTAAGTCTGTTGTTTTCATTTTTACCTAGTTCAGTGTATTTTTTATTTTTCTTAAGACTTCCTCTTTGCCTGTGGCTTATTTAGAAGTAAGTTGTTTAGTTTCCAAACATTTGGAGACTTGCCTGCCATCTTTCTGTTATTGATTTCTAGTTTGAGTCCAGTTTTGATGAAGAACATAATCTGCACGATTTCACTTATTTTACATTTGTCAAGGTTTGTTTTATGACTAAGAATATTATTTATCATGGTAAATGTTTCATTTCATGGGTACTTGCAAAGACTGTATATTGTACTGTTGTTGGCTCCTACTGGTTGACAATACTCTTTTGTATCCTCACATATATTTTGCCTAGTAGTTTTATCAGTTGTTTAGAGAGGGCTATAGAAGTCTTCAGCTGTGATTATGGATTTGTGTATTTCTCCTCTCAGTTCTGTCAGTTTTGCTTTATATATTTTGAAACTCTTGTTAGGTGCATATATATTTAGGATTGCTATATGTTGGTGAATTTAGCATCATTTAATGTCCCTTTTTGTCTTTGATAATTTTGTTTGCTCTGGAGTCTGCAACTATCTAATATAAATATAGTTCCTGGCTTTCTTTTGAAAGTGTATATTTTTCCATCCTTTTACTTATATATATGATTATATTTGAAGTGAGTTTCTTATAGATGATACATAGTTAGGTCATTTTCTTAAAAATATTTATTTGTTTATTTGAGAGAGAGAGAAAGAAAGAAAGCACAAGCTGGGGGATGGGCTAAAGGAGAGGGAGAGAAAGAATCTTAAGCAGACTCCCTGCTCAGCACAGAGCCCAATGCGGGGCTCAATCTCATGACCCTGAGATCATGACCTAAGCTTAAATCAAGAGTTGGAAGCTTAACTCACTGAGCCCCCTGGGCACCCCTAGTTGGGTCATTTTTTTAAATCCACTCTTTCAGTCTCTTTTAATTGAAATATTTAAGCCACTTATAGTTAATGTAACTTTTGGTATGATTTCGTTTAAGTCTGCCATTTTGCTGTTTGTTTTCTATTTGTTCTCTCTGGTTTTTTGTTTCTGTGTTTTATTTTCTGTCTTCCTGTAGATTACTCGAACATTTTTTTGAATCCCATATTGACTTTTCTGTAGTGCTTTGAGTGTATATCTTTGTGTAGATTTTTAGTGGTTGCTCTTGGGAAGCAACCTTAAGAAAGGAGGACTTTTTTAGTGTGGTCTCTACATTTTATCACTTCAAGTGAAATATAGAAACCTTAACCACTGGGGCACCTGGCTGGCTCAGTCAGTAGAGCCTGTGACTCTTAATCTCAGGGTCATGTGTGTTCAAGTCCCATGTTGTGTGTGAAGCCTACTTAAAAATAAAAGAAAAAAGAAAAGGAAAGAAACCTTACCATCTAGGTTCATTTATCCGTTCCCCCACCACCACCTTTATAATATAATTTTCTTAAATATTCTCTCTACACACTTTGAGAACTGTACTAGACAATGTTATAATTTTTGCTTTAACCAATAAACATTATTTTTAAATTCAAGAAGATAGTTTATTATATTTACCCATATTTTTCACTCTTGTTCTTCCTTTATTCCTGATGTCCCAACTTTCCTTTTGTTCATTTCCTTTCTGTTTGAAGAACTTCTTTTAGCCATTATTTTAGGGTAAGTCTGCTGGTGACCAGTTCTCTTAGTCTTCTTTCATTTGAGAATATCTTGGTTTCACCTTCATTCCTGAAGGATATTTTTACCTGATACAGAATTCTGGTTTAACAGTACTTTTCTTTCTGTACTTGGCAAATGTGCTACTTTCTTCTGGCCTCCACAAGTTTCTGGTGAGAAATCTGCTCTCATTCAAATAGTTGCTCCCCTGTAGGTAATCAGTCATTTGTTTTCCATTTGCTTTAAAGATTTTTCTTTGTCTTTATTCCCAAAGTTTTTTTTTTTAATTTTTATTTATTTATGATAGAGAGAGAGAGAGAGAGAGAGAGAGGCAGAGACACAGGCAGAGGGAGAAGCAGGCTCCATGCACCGGGAGCCCGACGTGGGACTCGATCCCGGGTCTCCAGGATCACGCCCTGGGTCAAAGGCAGGCGCCAAACCGCTGCACCACCCAGGGATCCCCTTTATTCCCAAAGTTTGATTATGATGTGCCTGGGCATGGATTTCTTTTGGTTCATCCTATTGTTCTTGAATCTAGGTTTATATCTTCTACCAATTTAGGGAAATTTTCAGCCACTATTTCTTCATCTATTTTTTCAACTCTACCTTCTTTCTCCTCTTCTTTTGGGACTTAAATTGCATAAATGTTAGATCTTTTGTTATTTCCCCCAGGTTCCTCAGACTCTTCTCTTTTTTCAGTATATAATGTTTCTTTTGATCAGATTGGGTAATCTCTCTTGTTCAGATTCTTTTTATTCTATTAATTCCATTCTTCTATTGAATCTATCCCCGCCATGAGTTTGTTATTTCAGTTATTGTATTCCATTTCAAATTTTTTATTTGGTTATTTTTTTACATCCTCTATTCTCTGATGAAACTTTCAATTTGTAATTTCTTATTGAAGCATTTTTATGATGGCTGCTTTAAATTTCTTATCAAGACGATTCCAATATCTGTGTCATCTCAGTGTTGGTGTTATTGATTGTCTCTTCTCATTCCCAGTTCTTAGTATGATGAGTGATTTTCTGTTGTATTTGGTATTATATTATCAGACAGTAAGTCTTATTTAAATCTATTTTAGCAGGCCTCTGTTGTAGCTAGGCCAGTGGGGGAAGTAGGATGCTGACTCCATACCAACATTTGCAGAATTCCTAGGCTTCCCATCTTACTTCTGTTAGTTTCTAGGAAAGTGGTTCTGTGATCTCTCTGGGACAAGGGAGGAGTGTTTCCCTACTACTTTAGAGGAAATCCCCACCCTATTACCTCTACTGATAGCAGAGTGGTGGAGGTAAGGGGTACTGCATTACTGATGGCTGATGGTGACAGTCCAGGCTCCTACCCAGTCTCTGATGATACCACATTAAAGAGGAGGGGTACTTTGTTATTGTTGGGTGGGAGTGGATGTCAGGGCCTCTACAGTGATGTCCACTGATGCCACAACAATTGCCCTTTTCAAAAAAAGAAAACATTTTATACACCTTTTATGAATTATATTTCTTACACTCTATAGTTCATCTATTTAAAATGTATAATTCAGTAGGTTTTAGTCTAGTCATAAGAGTTGTATGACCATTACCACAGTCTAAATTTAGAACATTTTCATCACCCCAGAAAGAAACTCCTTACCCATTAGCAGTTATTCCCTAATTCCCCTACTCCCAGCCCCTGGCAACTACTAATCTAATTTCTGTCTCTATGGATTTGCCTGTTCTGGACAGTTCATATAAATGGAATCATACAATATGCAGCCTTTTGTGTCTGGCTTCTTAAACTTAGCATAATGTTTTCAGGGTTCATCCATGTTGTGGCATGTACCAGTAGTTCATTTCTTTTAATGACTGAATGATACTCCATTGTATGGATATTTCACATTTTGTTTATCCATTCATTAATTAATGGACATTTGGGTTGTCTCCATCTTTGGAGTATTATGAATAATGCTACTATGAACATTCATTTACAAGTTTTTATGTGGACATATGTTTTCAGTTTTGAGTTTACACCTAGATGGGGAATTGCTGAGTCTGTAGTAATTCTAGTTAACCATCTGAGGAAATGCCAGACTGTTTTCCAAAGGGACTTCAACAGTTTACACTGCCACCACCAGTGTCAGAGAGTGTTTAAAATGTGTTACTGCTGTGGACACCAAAGACTTCCTTCTAATTCTTCTGGTGACCTTGTTTTTGTCTCCTATCTTGGATTAGAGTCTTCCCTTTGTGCTTGTCCTTGGAGAGAGAGACTGTCCTTTGCAGCTCTCCCAGTATAAGCCACTGTTATCACTGGAGGCTTTAGCATGTAGTAGAGTATTGGGGAAAGACATTGTTCTCTAACCTTCCAATTACATCTCAGTCTCTGAAATGTGTAGTGGTCCTGTTTGTGGGGGTGAGATGGGGGAAGTGAACTTGAGGGGTAGAGCTTTTTCTGCCCTTGCCTCCTATTCCACTATCTGCCTGTAGCTGATATCGTCCAATATTCTCAGTCTCTGTCCTTAAGGTTCTCCCTCCTCTAGATTAAGACTTTTTTTCCCCTGTGTAACATGGAGAGGCTGAGCTTGGGTGCTTTGCCTTTTTCCCCAGCACTAGTGAAATTACACCAGTGCCCTCACCTGATAGCCTTCCCCTGTAGGTGAAACTTTTTGTTCAGTAAGGGAGCCAGGACACAAAGTACCAGTGACCCAGACAGCACCCACCACTGGGAGAGCTTTCTCCAGGTTTTCCACCATCTTTCCTATGAGAGCCTAGTTGAGTCTCTAGAGGAAAAGCTTACAAGAGGGTTGGAACCCCTATTACTATAGCCCCCAGGAACTTCATTCTCTCTTGGTTGTCCTCACTTTGCCCCCAGCAATTTGTCAAATTTTCTGGGTTAAATGTTCCTGCTGTGGCTTCTGTCCCAGGTAAGCAAATGTTCCTGTCTTATGTCTCCCTGCAGGCATGTTTGTCCTTCCTTATATTGGCCATTTGTCCTGCAACTCATTTCTCTAATGGGTTTATGAAAAAATTGTTAATTTGCTGCCTGTCTTTCCTTTTTCTTCCTGTAAAGATGGGAGTTTCTTTTTTCTGACTGAAGCCTTATGTTTGTAATGAGAGTTTGTCATTGAAATGCAGTATAAATGATTGTTTTCACTGGGGCTTAATCCGCTGCATTAATAGATACATATTTTCTTTGATGTTTAGTGCTTCAGTGGGATTCCTGTGCATGCCTACCCCTGATTTATCCTCTAGAGAAGAGTTTCCTAGGGGTGTGTGAATTCCACGTATGTTTCAAGGGCTCTGGTAGCTTCTGCAAATTGTATACAGGCTTTTTTTTAAGATTTTATTTATTTATTTATTATTTATTTATTTATTCATGAGAGACAGAGAGAGAGAGAGAGAGAGGCAGAGACACAGGCAGAGGGAGAAGCAGGCTCCATGCAGGGAGCCTGACGTGGGACTCGATCCCAGGTCTCCAGAATCAGGCCCTAGGCTGAAGGCAGCACTAACCCGCTCAGCCACCCGGGCTGCCCTATACAGACTTTTTTAATGAAGATTTTATTTATTTATTCATGAGACACAGAGAGAGAGGGAGGCAGAGACATAGGCAGAGGGAGAAGCAGGCTCCTCTCGGGGAGCCTGATGTGGGACTCAATCCCTAGACCTGGGATCATGCCCTGAGCTGAAGACAGATGCTCAACCACTGAGCCACTCAGGTGTCCCTGTATACAGGCTTTTAAGGGTTTGTCTTTAATGTGTTTTTGTGTGTATGTGTATGTTAGTAGCCTTCATCTGATTCTCAAAAGGGCCCATACTTTTAAAGATGTTTCTATAAAGTCAGTTACCCTAGGAAAAGCACATGGTACTAGATGACTAATTTGAATGTATTAAAAAGTCTTCTATTCTTTCTCAAAAGCCAGGATGTTATCACATATATTAGTCCAACTGGTCTATAAAACATAACCTATCTTAAAGGATTGATGGCATATCATCTGTAGTTCCATAGTTTCATTTATTACGTCCAAGACTTTCTTAGCAACAGAGTGAAAGCTCACATATTTTAACTCAGCAGAGAACACTGCAATACCTTCACATAGAGCCTGTTTATGTCACTTTACCTGTATTTCCAACATGCTTGATTATTTGGTTTTCTGACCTACAGGAGATAAAAACTACCAAGCTTGCAAGTGCACACTTACTGTACAAAAAAGGGATAGTGAGGAAAAAAAGAAAGAAAAAAAAGGGAATAGTGAGGGATGGGAGAAAAATTTGCAAAGTAAACCTCAGATGTCATCTCTTGTGTGAAAATTGCCCAGATCTCCCAACTCAGACTCCATTGCTCACCCTCCTCCATCACCAGGGATGTATACTCTGTTGGGTAGTAGGGAAGGGGAGTAATCAAACCTGCCTAAGCTACCCAGAAGTACATTGCTTTGTGGTAATTAATGTTTCAGTTGATGTCAACCCAAAGCCATCAAAAATGCCCTGTTTGTTCTTTGTAAGAAAACTGAGAATTATTTTAAGCTATTTGAAAAATATTTCTGTGAAAAAAATATTTACATGACTTTAAAGTTTTAAACTTAAAAAATGAATAAGCTTTGCTCCATTGGAAAATTAACCTGGGACACAGTGTCTTTTAATAATACTGGGTACCTTTGTCATCATATAAGAACAAACTTGTATTCTTTGTTAGGTTTTCTTTGCCTAAGTGGTTGATTCTTTTAGATAACCTGAACATCCTTTTTTTTACCTTAAGATTGTATAATTCTAAGAAAATCACACTTAATTCCTTTTAATTAAATATAGTTACCATATTTGCAGCTGTTTTTTGTGCTGTTGGAGTGACATATATGTGGTCATTTATGTATAGTTTCATAGTTAAGTGACTATGATTCAAAACTAACCCGTTTCTCTGCTACATTCACATGGACCAGACAGTTTCCCCCTTTGTATCATATAGGAAGTAAATGTTTTGACTTTTCCTCTAAAAAATGTCACAGAAGTGTTCAGACTAGCCTTGCTTTAAGAAACTGCCCACTGAGAAATGTTAATAAGAGCAGTAAAAGCCAGAGCTGTCCATGAAGGACATTTTCATTCTGTGGCTCTGGCAGGTTAAACATTGATATTCTAAGTATATTCATAGTGAGGCCTCCTTTGTTTCTGCATGCATCTGAGGGCCAAGATGTACATGCAATGTTGGACTTGGCATAGCTTCTGGGCAGTATGTTAGCCTGTGAATCCCTTCTTTGACCATAAACGAGCAGATATCTGGTAAGTACAAAGCTTTTTTGTTTCAGGAACTTTTGGGGAAACTACTAGTGCATATAAAATAGGCAGACAACTAAGAACTTGTAAAACTTCTCAACTTCATTAGCTAGGTCAATGTCAACATCTAGATCCTTCCTTCATTCATAATCTTTAATTTAGCATCAAATGCTATGTTTTACTTTATGAAGTTTCTTTGTTACCTTGTGGCCTATAGAGTGTTGGGTAGAGTTTTTGATGGGCCTGTTGCTTGGGAATCCTATCTTTGGGAGCATAACCATGCATGTTTTAGTTGAGCCATGAACTCACATCTCCTTTATCCCATCAACAATTACTTTTATGGACTAGATAAATAAGAGAACTCGGCTGTATACTTCTTTCTGCTTTTAGAAGTAAACTAGACTATGATGATGATAATAAAATAATAACCACAGCTAAAATTTATTTAGCAATTACCATGAGCCTAATACCACTCTAAGCCCTTTACATAAATTCAGCCATATAATTCTTATAACAACCCGTGTGAGGTGTGATTATTATCTCCATTTTATGGATGAGTAAACTGAGACACAATTTAAATAATTTGTCCCAAATTAGTTGGTGAAATCAGTAGACCAATTCAGGTAGTCTGTCCCTGAGCCCATATTCTTTTTTTAAGGATTTTTAAAAAAGATTTTATTTATTTATTTGAGAGAGTGAGCAAGAGAGAGAGAGTGACTCACAAGCAAGGGGACAGGAAGAGGGAGAAGCAGACTCCCCCACTGAGCAAGTAGCCCAATGCAGGCCTTGATCCCAGAACCCCAAGATCATGACCTGAGCTGAAGGCAGATGCTTAACCAACTGAGCCACCCAGGTGCCCCTCTTTAAAGATTTTTAATTTCATTTTTGACTGTATAAATATTTGCCTGCTTCAAACATCCAACTATGAGACAAAATACATCCAGAAAGTTCTAGCTTTGGTCTTTTTCTCCCTCACTCCCAGAGATAGCCATTTTTTTTAAAAGCTTTTGGTTTATACTTTTATTGTTTCTTTATGAAAATATATACAAATACGTGCATATGTGTATGCTGTCGTATGTGTATACAACTCACATCTCTCTACCCAGGGTACACTAAAACTAGTTTGTTTGCCTGTATTCATTTAAAAAAAAAACAAATTCCTTTTCTTATCAAAAGCAGATCCATGAGATCATTTTGGTAAATATATTTCATATCACTTTGCAGATATCTGCCTAAGTACTGAACTTACATTCCTATCCCTTCTTCAGCATTTTATGTTCTGCCTCATGCTTGGGATGTTTCTACAGCAAGATAAAGCAGACTCTTGCACTCTGCCTTGAGTAAAAATGCTTCTCTAGAAACCTTGGATCTGATGCTATTTAATCTGACTAGCTGGTAAAATTGAAATCAGGCTTATCCTATAAGTCTGCTATTTTTTCTAAAGATGGAAGAAAAATTATAATAGTCATTAGATTTAGCCTTCATTTGCTTAAGAAAAATAGATCTGAACTGATTGGTGTTCTTGAAGCCTGAGGTTTCCCAGACTTCACAGAATGTCTGTTCCCTGGAGGTTTGGTATTTCTGAAGCCATGGACAAGGGCCAGATTTCACTGGCTTCTGCTTTTGTATCTCTTTGTCTAGAGTCTTCAAGTTACTTTTCTGTTTGGTAAACATGTGTATTAGTTTCCTAGGGCTGCTGTAACAAATTACCACAAACTGGGTGGCTTAAAACAACCGGAATTTATTTTCTCACAGTTCTGGAGGCCAGAAGTCCGCAATTGGCCAGGCTGTGCTCCCTCCAGAGACTTTAAGGGAGATTCCATCCTTTTCCACTTCCAGGTTCTGATAACTTTCAGCATTTATTGATTTGTGGATCAATAAATCACTCCAATCTCTTAACTCCATGATCACATTGCCTCCTTTTCTGTCTTAAATCTCTCTCTGCCTTTCTCTTATAAGGATACTTGTCATTGGATTTAGGGACCACCCAGGTGTTCTAGGAAGGTCTCTTCATCTCAGAATCCTTAAATTATTTATATCTGCAAAGATCCCTTTTCCAAATCAAGTAACAGTCACAGATTCCAGAAATTAGGATGCAGACATATCTTGGGGCAGGGCGGCACCATTCAACCTACTACAATATGTTTCCAGGCTACTTAGGAAACTATACAGAACAGATTTTCATAAGCAGTTACATCAAATATAAAGACATGACTTGGAAAAAAAAAAGACATGGCTTGAGCTATATGAGATGGTGTGAGATTATTAAGCCCTAAGCATGGTTTGCAGTCATTTATTTTATGAAGTGTATCACATGGAAGATAATGAAATATTTTAGGAGGTTGAAAATACTTAGCTCTAATATTCTTTCCAGATCTAAGGTAGGATTTCCCGGGGATCCCTGGGTGGCTCAGCGGTTTAGCGCCTGCCTTTGGCCCAGGCCGTGATCCTGGAGACCCGGGATCGAGTCCCGCGTCGGGCTCCCTGCATGAAGCCTGCTCCTCCCTCTGCCTATGTCTCTGCCCCTCTCTCTTTCTCTGTGTCTCTCATGAATAAATAAATAAAATCTTAAAAAAAAAAAAGAAATGGATCAGTGTTCAGGAAAATGGTGACTGAGTTTTCTCCCCCTAGCCATCCAGAACACTGAGTTCTATGCAAAACATGTTAAATGGATATGACTGATCTTCTCTTCCTCTCCTTGTACAAAGCATTATGTAATAAACCACCAGGTTTTTTTTCCATAGACTGCTTTCTCCCTGCACAGTGCCCAATTAACTTTAATTGGCTAGGATTCTTGGTAAGGAAGTCATTTTGTTGCCACCTGGCCACCAGCATGTTTAAGGTTGGTTTCCTTCTCTACTTTGCTCAGATCATATTAATTCTTAATCTTCCCTAAGTGAAAGCATCAGGCATTTGCAGAGTTGTCCCTGCAAAGTAGCAAATGGAATGAGTCTTTATTCATTTAAGTGGCATCATTTGATTATGTGATAGTTCAGTCCTATGCTCTGAAATGTTGTCAGTTTAAACAGAACGGCACCAGTGGAGAATTAACTGCTTTATTGGATCACGCTTTGTGCCTCTACTTTCATGTTACACATAATTTGAACGTTTCTCCTCAGAGAACCTTTATTAGCATTAAAGCCTAAAATGTTTGATTGATAGCATTTTTTCCTTTGATCTTCCAGAAATGTGGAAGTGTTTATCTTCAGCTTGCCAGTGGATGGTTGATTTTTTTCCAAACTAGAAATTAGTAGATGAGGTATAGACCAGTGTATGTATACTTCTATGTGAAAGTGTATTCCCTCATTGCTTAGACTTCACCTGGGCCTTCATCACTGATATCGTTGCTGGGTTAGCTTAAGACCTCATGGCATACTTTTTTCTGTTGCTGAAAAAATGCAGAATCATAAAGCTTAGACTTCCATAGTCATTTAAATCATGTATCCAGGCTGGTGGAGCATATTTCTGTGCCCCTTAGTCACGCAGGGACATTTTCAGCCAGAGGATAACAGTACATCAAACTTGGCACACCTGGGTGGCTCAGTCGGTCAAGTGTCTACCTTGGGCTCTGGTCATCATCCTGGGGTTCTGGGATTGAGTCCCACATCGGGCTCCTCGCTCAACAGGGAGTCCACTTCTCCCTCTCCCTCTGCCTGCCACTCTCCCTACTTATGCATGCACGTGCTCTCTCTTTCTCTCTCTGTTAAATAAGTAAAATCTTCAAAAAAAAAAAAAAGAACAAAAATAGTACAGCAAACTTTAGATGGATCCTAGTTCCCATATTGTCAGTGCCTAATTGTGCTTAGGATGCAGAAAATGAACTATGGGAATCTCTTTGTTTCCCCAAGTCCAAGTTGTAGCTGTACTCCTATCATCATCCTCTACCTCTGGCCTTCGAACTTTTCACACAGCTAGGGCTTCCTTGCTAGGGGTAGGGTTAAAGCTTGCACTGGGGTCCTCTTGGCTGCCACAGTAGACATTTCATTTCTATCCTTCTCACCCCCGAGGAATTCACTGAGAGCAATAAAAACTGATAAACCAGATTAGATCATAAGAGGTTAAAAAAGAAAATAAAGGACATTTTTTAAAGATCTAAGTACAAAGATGACAAATAGAATAAAACTATAAACCTTCTTAAATACAAAAAATGTAATTAAAAGAGCAAAGAATACACTAATAAAGATGCATAAGGATTTATAACATAATACATATAATTATCAAATATGACAGTTGAGTCCATATATCTGAGACATATTAGTATGTCTTTATTTTATTTTTTAAAGTATTTTATGTATTTATGCATGAGAGACATAGAAAGAGAGGGAGGCAGAGGAAGAAGCAGGCTCCATGCAGGGAGCCAGACGTGGGACTCATCCCAGGTCTCCAGGATCATGCCCCGGGTGGAAGGCGGCGCTAAACCACTGAGCCACCAGGGCTGCCCTAGTATGTCTTTTTAAAGAAAAAAATTTTATGGTTCACAAAACAAAACACAACTGTATGCTGTATACAAGAATATACCTAAAACGCCTGTTCAGAAAGGCTAAAAATAGAGATGGACAAAGGTATGCCAGGTAAATGGTAGGAGGAGGAGTGAGCCTGATCTCAGACAAAGTAGAAATCAAGCCCCCCCAAAACAAAGAAGCCTTTTTAATTTTTTTAAAGATTTTATTTTTTCATGAGAAAGAGAGAGAGGCCCAGAGACACAGGCAGAGGGAGAAGCAGGCTCCCTCTGGGGAGCCGGATACGGGAATCGATCCCAGGATCATGACCTGAACTGAAGACAGATGATCAACCTGAGCCACCCAGGTACCCCAAAAAGCCTTTTTAATGCTAAACGCTACAATTCACTGTGAAGTTGTAATACTTAGGAGTAATTATACACTGAATAACACAGCAACCACCTTTATGGAGCAAAAACTGTGGAAGAGTCAAGGAGAAGTAGATAGAAACACACTAATCATAGTAGGCTTTCATACAGATTAAGTGAACAAAAAAGTGAGGAGGTAGAAGATATAACTTAAGCAGTAAGGTACAGATGATGAATATATATCTAACTTGAAACCTTGATATTGGAAATAATAGAGGATATATCTTCTCAGGGTCTATGGTACACAAAATATCAAATATTAAGTCACAAGGAAAACAGTAATTTCCATTATTACATGGACATAATATAAACAATACTCTGATCACAATGCAGTAAAACCAGAAATTGCTAATAAAAACAAAAAGGTCCTTTCCTATGGAAATTTTAAAACCTTGTATTAACTCTTGGGTGAAAGGAGAAAAATACAAACTGAAATCATAGATTTTTTAAACCAATGACAGTTTAAAACAACCCATCTCAGATGTTTGCTCTATATCTTAAATTATGTGATAAGAAAAAGGAGGCAAGCATTGTTCGTTCCACCTACTCTTAATAAATTTTCTTATAAAAATTACTTTAAGTCTCAATGTTTCTAATGTTTATAGTATATTAAAATATTATATTTTTCATTTTTATACACTTAGAGCCAACAATAAGAATTTCTAGTATTTTGACCAAAATGTTTAAAGGTCATAGAAGTCATAATTTTCCCCATTAATTATTAGGATTGCTTTTCACAGTTTCCATATGCACTATCATTTCTGTGGTCTCACACTTCTGTGCAAAGTAGAACTGCCTACACTTTGTAAGCCTCTGCAGAAATAAATTTGAAATACTGGATAACATAGATAACTTCCTATGGAAATACAGGTTACCAAAATTGACTCCATTAGAGGTAGAATGCTTAAAGTGATCAATTTCCAAAGAAGTAAAGAAAATAAAGCAACTACCCCACGATGAAAGCACCAAATCCGGATGGTTTCCTAGGGACCAGAAAGTCCCAATAATTCTCAGGTTTTTCTACAGCATTGTAACAGAAGGAAAATGTTCTAATTCTTTTTGTGAGGCATGCATAACTCTGATAACCTAAACCTAAAAGGCAAAGACAATTTATAAAAAAAAAGGAAAGAAAGTTAAGATAAATATCACTCATGAATATGATATAAAAATACTAAATAAAATATTAGAAGACAGAATATAATACCATATTTTAAAAATGTATCATGACCAAATGACATTAATTCCAGAATTGCAAGTTTGTTTTGATGTTAAGAAATACAGTATATTATGCTATATGTTGGCAAATTGAACTCCAATAAAAAAAAGAAACACGGTATAATCATACAGCATATTATATCTAAGGAAAATAATTATATAATTATTCTCATATATGCAGAAGAAATCTTTAACAAAATTCAGTACCCAGGCATTCAAAAACATTCAAGAATAAAGAGGAACTGTGAGATAATTTAACATAGATACTATATATATACCATAGTCCTCAACCTAGTATCTTAATGAACACTGGAGTCATTTCCCCAGATTTTAGGAAGAAAGCAGAAAGATCCACTATCCCCATTACTATTCCAAATATTAGTACAGTATTTTGCCAATGCAGTTAAATAAGAGGAACCAATTAGAGACCTAAGACTAGGTAAAGAAGATACGAAACTGTATGCAGATGATATGATAATATATCTAGAAAACCATAGGAAAAGCAATGATAAAACTAACTCAAGCAATAAAAGAATTCAGTAACGTAGCAGGATATGAAGTTAACGTATAAAATCAATAGTTTTTATAAGCAGTTAGAGGATATAAACATGCCTGGGGCATGTTGTGATGTAGGAAATTCAGGAAATATTCAAAAACAGATGGGATGTGTTCAAAAACCACAGGCGCTAGCCAACCCAAAAGAGCTCCCAACGATCAAAGGTGGAACAATTTGAGCAACAACAGCAACAACAAAAAAAAATAATACTGGATTTTAACCCAAAGAATAAGCTATATATCCATGAGTCTATAAGGATATAACTAAATAGTTGAATAAAACAAGTAAGAGGGAAGAAGGACAGATCTTTCTTTCAGAGGAATTCCAATTAATAAGTGTAGAAGGACTGAGGGAAATAGAAAATCACCATTAGAATACCACAGTAATAATTCTTTCAGGCAAGATATCCACCAGTGGATGCTAAAATTAGCTCATGACAGTTTGAGGCAAAACAGGATTTTTTTAATAATCTCAAGTATCTCCTCAAAGATGTTTATTAATTACAAAGGGAAATACAGAAACCCGCAGGGGAGAAAACCAGCGAAACACACTACCTTAACCAAGCAATCAAGTTTAACATCACCACTGATAGGACATTGGCATTATACGTCCTGATACAATGGAATGAGAAGGACACAGCATCATTTCTAGGGTATTCTTGCCAAAAATGACTAACTTTAATCATGAGAAAACATCAGACAAACCCAAATTGTAGGGATAATCTCTAAAATACATGACCAGTATTCTTCAAAAGTGTCAAGGTCTTCAAAGACAAGGAGAGACTGAGAAACTGTCACAAACTAGAGAATACTAAGAACACATGACAACTAATTGCAATGTGGGATCCTGGATTGAATTCTGGAACAGAAGGATATTACCAGAAAATTAGTAACATTTTAATAGGGTCTGTAGATTAATTCATAGTATTGTAGTAATGTTAATTTTCTGGTTTAGGTCATTGTACTCTGGTTATGTAAGATGTTAACATTAGAAGAAACTATATGGAGGGTATATAGGAGCTCTGTCCTATTTTTGTAACTCTTCCATATGTCTAAAATAATTTCTAAGTAGGGGCAGCTGGGTGGCTCAGTTGGTTAAACATCCCACTCTTGATTTCAGTGTAGGTGGTGATCTCAGGGTTGTGAGATTGAGCCCGTCAGGCTTCATGCTAGGCAGGGATCCTGCTTAAGTTCCTCTCTCTCCCTACCCCCCGCCAAAAAAAAAAAAAAAACCATAATTCCTATCAAAATCTCAGAAAGAAAAAAATGAAGATATTAAAATAATTTATAAGTAAATAAAAAATATAGTGATGCCTAAATAAGTAATTAGAAGTTATCAAGGGTGTTTAAACTGCTTAATTTGAGAGTTAAATAATTGTTTTATACAAACTGTATAAATAAAATCTTTTTTTAAAATTTAAAAAATAAAAAGAGGACATGAAATGGTGTTAGTTGCATAGTGATGGTCTTCTCAAGATGTGTACAATGTCTTCTCAGGTGTTCCGGAAGGACCTCATCAGTGCCATGAAACTTCCAGATTCTCACCATATTAGTCCTGACAGCTATTACGTCTTTGCGGACACATGGAAGGAAGAATGGGAAAAAGGAGTCCAAGTACCAGTCAGTCCAGACACTGTTCCACAGCCTTCCCTCAGGTATTTGCATGTTTGCACCTTTGACTCAGGGCCCAAATGCTCTTACAGTTATCTGTGTGCTGGTTGGGGAGAGATTGCAAGGCTAAATTATACATTCATAATATAAAGTCAAATACCATGTTCACCACTTGACATAGATCAGTGGCAGGTGATACCAGGCTAGGATGGGTCTGTAGTCAAGCTCATGTATTTAGGGATCTAATATGTGCTCATTCACAGGGTCAAACTATTTGAGGTCCAATCCGAAATTGTGATAGGTTTTGGAGAGTAAAATTTCCAAGTCTGAGTCAACAATCAATAGCATTTACTAGTCTTTGAAGAGAAACAGAGCATTAATTACATAACCTCGTAATAATCCTAGTAATATATAACCCCATGAGAAGTTGCTTTGTTATAAGAGGGACATCATAGTGATAGCATCTGTAAATAAAGGGCCAAAACTTTCAGTTTGTAAAATGCATAAATCCAAATGAAAGGAGATGACTAGAACATCAGGTTGACTGTAAGCACATAACCTTCATTTACAAAGACTTGAGAAGAAAATTTAAGTAGGAGAGGACTTTTCTGCCAGAGGAAGTAATAAGTTCAGCTCCTCAAGAGTAATGATTGGTTTGGAAGCCATTTTTCCTGACTGATCTTTGTGTTCCCGTGCTTTGCACAAAGGCTGGCATGAAATAAAATGCTCAGTATAAGTTTGAGTGAAGGAAGGAAGGAATAGAAGGAACAGCACCAGATGAGGGGGCTGGTGGGACCTGCTGCTTACTATGAGAAATACCTCACTGTACATCTGTCTTTTTCTAGTACATGTTAGATTCTTAAAGGGCAAAGATCACATCTTTGAATTGTATGCCTCTGGCATTGGGTTCTTAGGTCCTAGTCATGCCCCAGAAATACTTGTCAGATCACTTCTAGAAACTGAGCTCAGGCTGTCTACGAGAGACCAATGCTGTTAAGGAAAGTTCCAGTCCTGCTCCACACACTTCCTGAGTCTCACTACCCCCATCATCATCAACACTGTCTCCTACTCCTAAAAATCAGAACAGCATCACGAATGGACACAAGAGTCAGACATTTTCATGTCCTTCTTGTCAGGATTTTTATATACCATAGCATTAACATTGGACACACACACATATGCACACACACAATCATCACAAGTAGAGGAGTGTAAAAATGGGTAAGGTAAGAAAATGTGATAGTGGGCACAATGAAGGCAAATACTGTGTGATTAGGAGAGAAAAGAAAGAAAGACAACAAGATGTGGCTATAAGCTGCCCTAAAAGCAGAGGGACTGTCAAGCAGGAGATTTTCAATACACACTTACTGATATAAGGAGACTAGGGCAAAGGAAGCAAAGAGGAAAATGAGTGGATGTTAGGAAAGAAAATAAATGAAGAACCAAAAGCCAGGGGTTCTTTATAGATAAGAAAAACAAAGATGAAGATAGGAAGGGAAGGGCATAAAAACAAGATTAGGGAATAACCGTAATAACAGTGTCTTCTATTTTAACCACTCGCCTTTCCTATTCTAAAAAAGATTTTTTCACTTTCTCAGCCATGTGATTGAATGAGTGTATTGTAAGTAAACATACATTACAACTAACAGACTTAAAAGTGTCTTTTAAGTCAAACTAGGAAAATGGGAGGTAGGGGAATTTCACTAAGTTCCTTAGTCAAGTTCCAAGTTTGTCACATGATCAGCATGGACTTTTATAAATGTGCAGGTTGCATTTTCTTTTAAGATTTTTAAAATTGAGATATAATTGATACAATTTTTTATCAAGATAGAATTCACATGCCATATAATTCACCCTTTTAAATTGCATGGTGGTTTTTAGTGTATTCACACTTATGCAGCTATCACCACTATGTAAAGCCAGAACATTTTCATTACCCCAGAAAGAAACCCCACATCTGTTAACAGTTACTCCTCATTTTCCCCTTGCTCTGGCTCCTGGCAATCACTGTATTAGTCTGCTAAGGCTGTCATAACAAAATACCACAAACTGGGTGGCTCAAACAACTGAAATGTATTTTCTCACAGTCTGAAGGCTAGAAGTCTAAGATCAAGTTGCCATTAGGGTTGGTGTCCAGTGAAGCCTTTCTTCCTGGCTTGTAGACAGCTAGCTACCTTCTCACTGTGTTCTCACATGGCCTTTCCTCTGTGTGCATGTAGGGGGAGAGATAATGAGACAGAGGGAGAGGGAGGAAGAGGTGGAGATCTGGTGTTTCTTCCTCCTCTTACAAGGACACCAACCCTATCAGATTAGGCCCCCACTCTATGACTTCATTTAACCGCTGTTATCTCCTTATAGGCCCCATCTTCAAATATAATCACACTAGGAGTTAGAACTTCAACATAAAAATATTGGGAGAACACAATTCAGTCTATAACAACCACAAATCTACTTTCTTTCTCTGTGGACTTGCCTATTCTGTATATTTCACATAAACGGAATCATACAATGTGTGGCCCCTGAGCCTGACTTCTTTTACACAGCATAATATTTTCAGAGTTTATCCATGTTGTATGTATCAGTATTTTGTTAACTTTTTATGACCAAATCATATTCCATTGTATGGATATACTGTATTTTCTTAATTTGCTCATCAGTTGATAGATATTTGGATTGTTTCCATGTTTTAGCTATTATGAATAATGCTGCTGTGAACATTCTTGTACAATTTTTTGAGTGGATTTATGTTTTCATTTCTCTTGGGTATATACCTAGGAATAGAATTACTGAGTCATATGAGGAGCTGTCAAACTGTTTTCCAGAACATCTGCATTGTTTTACATTCCTACCAGCAATGTATGAGGCTTCCATTTTCTCCATGTCTTCACCAATACTTGTTATTGTTTGTCTTTTTATTATAGTCATCCTAGCAGGTCTGAAGTATATCTCATTGTAATTTTATTTTTTTTTTTTTAATTTTTATTTATTTATGATAGTCACAGAGAGAGAAAGAGAGGCAGAGACACAGGCAGAGGGAGAAGCAGGCTCCATGCACCAGGAGCCCGATGTGGGATTCGATCCCGGGTCTCCAGGATCACGCCCTGAGCCAAAGGCAGGCGCCAAACCGCTGCGCCACCCAGGGATCCCTTATTTTTTTAATTTTTTTTATTTATTTATGATAGTCACACAGAGAGAGAGAGAGAGAGAGAGAGAGAGAGAGAGAGGCAGAGACACAGGCAGAGGGAGAAGCAGGCTCCATGCACTGGGAGCCCGACGTGGGATTCGATCCCGGCTCTCCAGGATCGCACCCTGGGCCAAAGGCAGGCACTAAACCGCTGCGCCACCCAGGGATCCCTCTCACTGTAGTTTTAATTTGCATTTGCCTAATGGCTAATGATGTTGAGTATCTTTTTTTCATGAGCTTAGTAGCCATTTGTATATTCTTTTTGAAAGAGAACTTTTCTACTTTATTACAAAGAGAAGAAGACTTTATGTGACTTTTTTCTCTTCCTATGAAACACTACTGTTCAAAGAGCCAAAGTGAATCATCTCAGTTTACTTCTTTATGTTCCATCACATTCACTTTGGAATAGATACCCTCAGCTGCTGCAAATCTGACCTGTTGGTAAACAAGGCAACAAAGTCCCCTGACCAGCAGTTTTGGAATGTTCCATTTTTATGTAATGCATCCATGCATACCCCCTGTATATATTTTCTTTGGAGAAATTATTCAGATATTTCCTCCATTTTAAAAATTGGGTTATTTGTTTTTTTATTATTGGGTTCTAAAAGTTTCTTTTTTAAGATTTTATTTATTTATTCATGAGAGACACAGAGAGAGATAGAGAGAGAGGCAGAGACACAGGCAGAGGGAGAAGCAGGCTCCATGTAGGAAACCCGACATGGGACTCGATCCTGGGTCTCCGGGATCATGCCCTGGGCTGAAGGCAGGCGCCAAACCGCTGAGCCACCCAGGGATCCAAGTTCTAAAAGTTTCTTACACGTTCTGGATACAAGTCACTTACAAGATATATGATTTACAAATATTATCTCTCCTTCTGTGAGCTGTCTTTTCACTTTCTTGGTGGTGTCCTCTGAAGCACAAAAGTTTTTAATTTTGATGAAGTTCGATTTACTTTTTTTCTTTGGTTGCTTATCCTTTTGGTGTCATACCTAGGGAATCATTGCCTAATCCAAGATCTTGAAGTTTTACACCTGTTTTCTCCCAATAATTTTATAGTTTTATCTCTTACACTTGGGTCTTTGATCCATTTGAGTTAATTTTTGTATGTGGTGTGAGGTGTTAGGGTCCAACTTTATCCTTTTACATGTGGATATCCATGTGTCCCTGCTTATTTGTTGACAGCTTCCTTTTTGAAAGTGATGGACACTAAACCCCAACCCCAACCCCACCCTTGGTTCCATGAGTCCCTTACAAGCCTGGCTTGTAATCACCAAGAAATCCCAGTTGTATTTTTTTAAAATCCCCACTTTCACAAATCTACCAAAGTAAATTTTTAGGGATTTTTTCCTACTTTGAACTGAGATGTTGATTTCTCTACTTACACTTCACTCTGTCTAAATATGTTCATTTTCCCCCCACACTGTATGACAGAACACTGTGTTCCTTTTTTTTGAAGTGCTTTCTTCTTTTTTTAAGATTTTATTTATTTATTCATGAGAGACAGAGAGAGAGAGAGAGAGAGATGCAGAGACGCAGGCAGAGGGAGAAGCAGGCTCCGTGCAGGGAGCCTGATGTGGGACTCGATCCCAGGTCTACAGGATCATTCCCTGGGCTGAAGGTGGCGCTAAACCACTGAGCCACCTGGGCTGCCCCTGAAGTGCTTTCTTCTGACATAACTGCCAAATGTAAATGTTTTATAACCAGACCTTACAATAATCATTTTTAAATTTAAAGCTAATATCTTCAGTGATCATGTATTACTTTCATATAAAGAAGAAATGTTATTATTCAGTTGTAAAGATTCTTCCCACCTTCCAAATTTTAAAAATCATAAATCACTGAACATCAAGAGCATGATGATATTCCTTAATTCTATGCTAAAGATTTTTAATAAAGACTCTTTGGGACACCAAAGAGTGGGTGGCTCAGTGGTCGAACATCTGCCTTTGGCTTAGGGCATGATCCTGGGTCCAGGAATCGAGTCCTGCATCAGGCTTCCTGTGAGGAGCTTGCTTCTCCCTGTCTGTGTCTCTGCCTCTCTCTGTGGTCTCTCATGAATAAATAATTTAAGAAAAAGACTCTTAAACAGCAGTTCACAATAGGATATAAACAATATCAGAATGTCAAAAATGTTCTAATACATTATTTTGAATTGGCTCTTCCATGTTAGTTTTGGCAAAATTAAAACCTAATTGCTTAGTTACTTTCTTTTCTACTGGTAGAAATCTCTTCTCTAGAGAAAATATTCTAAAATATAAATCTGTTAGAGAAATTTAAGACTAAATCTAATGCATTACAGTATAGTACTCTCCCACCCCCCATTCCACAGGGGATATGTTCCAAGATCCCTAGTGGATACCTGAAACTGTGGATAGTGCCAACCCCTGTGTATACTATGTTTTTTCCTATACATACACACTATGATAAAGTTTACTTTATAAATTAGGTACAATAAAAGATGAACAATAATTACTAATAAAATGTAACAATTATAATAGTATACTATAATACAAGTTATGTGAATGTGCTCTTTCTCTCTCTCTCAAAATATCTTACTGTACTGTACTCCTCGTGATGATATGAAATGATAAAATGCGTATGTGATGAAACAAAGTGAGGTGAATGACCTGGGCACTGTGACATAACATGCAGCTGCTATTGACTTGGCTGCTATTGATACATAAGAAGAGCATCTGCCTCCAGGCCATGGTTGACTGTGGGTAGCCGAAACCACAGAAAGGGAAACCACAGATAAAGGGGGACTACTGTAGTTATTTATGTTAAAACATACGTGAAAATATTGGGAAATAACTTTACAAATCCTTCTTTGCATTAGTCAAGATAGGCCATTTACTATAACAAACATCCCCCAAAGTCTCAGCATCTTAACACAGTGAAGGTCCTTCCTGTTTCTTACCCATCTAGTGTAGGTCGGGATGTGAGTCCCCTCTGCCCCATGTGGTCCTTCAGGGACTTGGGCTCTTTTTATGAGTGGCTCCTCTATCGACTAGGCCCATTTCCACTCCCTTCTCTCCCCACAAAATTCTAAATCCAGTCTGCAAGGGAAGACAGACAGCGTGGAGGGTTATAGAGGTAGATTGGCGGGAGGGGGTGGAGTGCTAGGATTTTCCCCAGATTTTCCCCTCTCCTGCATTGTCCTTTCTGCAGTTATCTTGTCTCTATAGTGTAGTTGTGTGTGTGTGTGTGTGTGGTGATTGAGGGGAGGGATAGACAATGACAGAGCCAGCTTGCACTGTAAGCTACAGCTGTTTAGGTAAGTCTGTTGACTACCACAAGGAATTTTTTGAAAGCAAGTTCAACAAATAAAGATGGTGTTAACTTCATTACATGTTTTTAGGTAAACTATGGGTAGTTTTTCTTACACTAGTCAATAATAAACAAGCGTGGATCAATTTTTGTTTGTTTTAGGTTTTCATTTGTATATTTAAATTAGTTTCTGTTGCAGTAAGGTTCCAAACAGTGCTTCATGTTTGGTTGAAAGGAAGTATGCATTATAATTTGTATGACGGGAAAGTAGTTGATGTATTTACTATGTGTATGTGTATATTTTTAACATTATAGGTGAATTGTTGACTTATTGTAAAAACAAAAAGGAATCAGAATGTGAAACATTAACCACATAGTGTATATATGCTTATACACATGCACATGTATTTATGTATATATAAATAAGTGGGAATGTTCTATAACTTGCTTTTTTCACTTAATAGTATATCATCAATCACTAATGATACTGAAAGAGGGAGTAACTAGATATTTAGACAGGCCCCTAGTTATCCTTGGAATGTAAACATCGAACTAACTGGACTATTTGTTCACTAACCTCCAGACTCAAATATATAACTACCAATTCAGCACTTCCATTTGGCTGTCCAGTAGGCATCTCAGACTTCAAATGCCCCAAACTGAACTATTGATCGGCCCAAACTGGTCCCACCTGTAGTTTCCCACGTTTAACTGATGGCAAATCCATTCTTCCTGCTGTAACTGTCTTTTCAGTCTTTCAGGCCAAAATTCTTTAAGTCATCTTTGATTCTTCATTGCCTCATACCCCATATTCAGTCTTAAAGGAGAGCTTCTTGGGCCCACTTTCAAAAGATAATCAGATTCCATATAGTAAGTCAAAGGAAGAATGGCCCTGATGATAAATGGGAGCCCAAGCCCACTTCCCACTGCATTGCGCCATTTCATCATGTCTTCCTCACCTCCCCTGCTCATCTTGCCCCATTCTCCCCACAGCTCCTTTCCTGTTCTGTTCCATGCTGCAGCAGCCTCCCATCCTTGCTTTCAATTATGAGAATCAGTAAGAACCACTTTCATACACATATCTTAAAATTCAAAGCATTCCTTTGATGGTTTTCCCATTTACTACTGCCTCCATACCTAGCAGTTCAAGCAACTATGTTATCATACTCATGGATTCTGTGGGTTAGTAATTAACATGGGGCAGAGTGGGAGTGGCTTGTCTCTGCTGTATGATACCTAGGGCCTCATCCAGGAAGACTTGAAATTTGGGGGTAACTCAGTGGCTGGGGGCTAGAGTCGTCCAAAGGCTAATTCACTAACATGTCTGTCACCTGGGCTGGGATGGCATAGACTGTACTTGACTTCACCATGTGTTTTGATCTCCTGACAGCATAAAAATCTCAGCACAGGCAGACTTTTTTTTTTTTTTAGGCGGACTTTTTTATAGACCTCAGGCATATACACATGTTCCAGCCAAGGAGGTGAAAGCTGTATTCCCTTTTTTTTTTATTTATTTATTTATGATAGTCACAGAGAGAGAGAGAGAGAGAGAGAGAGAGGCAGAGACACAGGCAGAGGGAGAAGCAGGCTCCATGCACTGGGAGCCCAATGTGGGATTCGATCCTGGGTCTCCAGGATCGCGCCCTGGGCCAAAGGCAGGCGCCAAACCGCTGCGCCACCCAGGGATCCCTGTATTCCCTTTTATGACCCAGCCTCGCACTTCTCATATCATCACTTCTGCCATATTCAGTTGGTGGAAGCAGTCACAAGCCTTTCCTGATTCAAGAGGAGAAATATATTTCACCACTTGATAAGAGAGTAGCATAGTCACATTGTGGAAGAGCATGTGAGATTTTGAAAATACCAGCCGTCACCAAAATTATAATTGTCCTTTGTTTCATAGATGAGACATGGAGTTTTGTAGAGAAGGCAGTCAGCCCGGATGGCAAGACTAACAAGGGGAAACTTGAGAAACTACTCCTAGAGACATTATTACAGGGGCTTCCTATTTAGATCGATTTTAAGATATTTATTTCAATCCTTTAAAAAATTCATAATGATATGATATTTGTGCATTTTATGTGCCGTTCACAAATGATCCTAATCTACTCATTAGGAAATGAAACGTAGTCTCTCCCTGCCAGATATTTAGATCAACCAAAGACATACTGAAGACTCACTGTGCGTAAGATACAGTAGGAGGCCACAGGTCAAGTTAGAGTGGTTACAGCTTCCTTGCCTTGCCTCCTCAGTGTCACAGCAGTGTTCACATGGGCCAGAGGTAGCTGGCCTACCCTGGGAGCAGGTGGATAGGCCTTTTTTCCCATGGAGCTAAGCAGATGTGATTGTGGGTCCTTTTACCGAAGGTCAGTCACCCAGAAGGTTATGACAGCATTCATTAACGCATCCAAATTAAAAACTGTACTTACTAAACATCATGCTAGCAAAATTGCTCATACTTCTGGGCTTGTGAGCTTTTGCTGATTTGATCACTTGGTCTGGTGACCATTTAAAGAATGCCTGTATACCTAGGATATATTGGCCAGAGAAGAAAATGACCCCAGGATAATCCTGGAATTTCCCCCAGCTATAGCAGTGTTATACGTCCTTGAAGATGTTAAAGCTGCGTTTTTTAAAATCCCAAAGTAATATTTCTCACTAATTCTCATAGACCCTCCTCTCTATCATTATGAATACAAAACTTTCTCCTTGTGAGATTTGAATTAACTTCACCTTTTACTCATGCATTTCCTTGCCTTTAGTATTACTGGTTAAGTCTATAATATTTTTACTGTCATAGATTCAGTCCTTCGATTCAAACCTTTATTTCAAGATACACATGAAAAGATGAGTGACATAATTGTCCTCATTATCATTATGAATTTTGCGTTGAAGTGTAATATACACACACAGAAAAGTAACCAGAGCATAACTCTATAACTCAGCGAATTTTCATGAATTGAATACACTTGTTTACCTGCCACCTAGATGGAGAAATAGAATGTTACCAACACTGCAGAAGCCCTCCTGTTTATACCCAAATTGACCTCCCTCTCCATAGGTGATAGTTTTATCAGTCTTGAACTTCGTACTGAGATTAGATTGTTTTGTTCATCATTATGGTGGTGAGATTTATCCATGTTGTTCATTAAGTTTCATTTCTATGTCATATTCCATTGTGTGAATATACCACATTTTATTTATCCATTCTGATCTTGATAGGTATTTGGATTGTTTCCCTTTTTCAGCTAATATAGACATTTTCAATTTTTTAGTATACATATACTGTTTTGTTAGGTATATTCCCCAGATTGGGTTTACTAGGTCCTAGGATATGTGATATTCAGCTGTGATACCTACTGCCAAGTAGCTTGCCAAAGTGGTTATACCAATTCAGCACTCCCACCAGCAGTGTAGGAGAGATCTGTTTGCTCCACTTCCTTATAAACACTTAAGTTAATGTCAGTTTTTGGTCAGTCTTTCCAACTTTAGCCATTCTGGTAGGTAATAGTAATTTTTATTTTGATTTGCATTTCTGTGTTAATGAGATTGAAAACCTTTAAAAAGTTTTCTCACCATCTGGATAGCCTTATCTGTGAAGTATCCAAGTTTCTTGCCCACTATTTAATTGGATTGTCGGTCTTTTTCTAATTGATTTGTAAGAGTTTATTATATAATATTGGTGATAAATAGAAGTTTTAAAATCTCTTCCATTATGGCTGATGGCTTTTATGTCTTACTTAAAATATATTTGCTTTCAGGGCACTTGGCTGGCTCAGTCAGAGGAGCATGTGAATCTTGATCTTGGGGTTATGAGTTCAAACCCCACGTTGGGTGTAGAGATTACTTAAATAAATAAGTGTGTGTGTGTGTGTGTGTGTGTGTGTGTTTGCCTATCCTGAAGTTTCTTCCAGAAGTTTAATAAACATTGGTTTAATTCAAGAACATTTATAGTCTACCTTGTTCCACAGAGGATTTGAGACAATTGATATGAATAGTTGGCAAAATATTCCTCCTTTTAGAACAAGATGAATCTTGAAAAAAAATTAAATATTCTATAATTACCTCCTAGGCCATGCACCAAATAAGCATAGCATATTTAATCTCATTGTCTCTGGAGAATTCATATGCATGTCTTGTCATTTTAAGTTGGGTTCATTTCAGTTGGAAGCAGGCCTCTGTCAGCAGTTCCCAAATTTTTAGCTTCAATTGATATTTTAGGGTTCTGTTTTTTTTTTCTCAAATATTTGTTGCCTTTGGCTTTAAAAACTCCAAATGGTAGAAAAATTAAAATGTGCTTGTAGTTATTAACTTTATTAACTTTATTCAACATACGCTATGCAGAATCATAACCTTTTGGAAGAATGCTTAGGAAGAAATATTTACTGTATATTTACAAGATGGACTATGCTTCTGTACTTATATGTATTCATATGAATTCAAATTCATAAACATTCATGTTTATGAATCCTTCTACATATGTAGTGACTCTCTAGTAAAGAAACTGGCTCCAGAAGCCTTCTAGAGAAACAATTTTCATTATCCATGATACATATATCTGTTTCTTTCTCTCTCTCTTTCTTTTTTTAGATGGCCCACTCTGTTCTTTAAAATTGCCAGGGAGGGACAGCCCCGGTGGCCCAGCAGTTTGGCGCTGCCTTCAGCCTGGGGCATGATCCTGGAGACCCAGGATCGAGTCCCGCGTCGGGCTCCCTGCATAGAGCCTGCTTCTCCCTCTGCCTGTGTCTCTGCGCCTCTCTCTCTCTCTCTCTCTGTCATGAATAAATAAATAAAATCTTTAAAAATAAAAAAAAATAAAATTGCCAGGGAATAAGAATCCAGATTTCCTCTTCTTTATATTTTCTGGTGCTTTGTACAGTATCTAAAACATTGACTGTAGAGGCAGCCTGGGTGGCTCAGTGGTTTAGGGCCACCTTCAGCCCAGGGCTTAATCCTGGATATCCAGGATCGAGTCCCATGTCGGGCTCCCTGCATGGAGTCTGCTTCTCCCTCTGCCTATGTCTCTGCCTCTCTCTCTCTCTCTCATGAATAAATAAAATCTTTTAAAAAATAAAATAAAAATAAAACATTGACTGTAGAATAAATTTTGGTATGAGAAACTTCTATTTCTTCCCTTGCTTGGTTTCCTTGCCTTAGGCTCCTCGGTGTCAGGAGGGGTGAGGGGAAATATGGATGCGCTCAGGCCTGTTGGAGAAGTTGATGGAAGGACAGGAATCTTTTATCCTGTCCTGTTACCCTGGCTTGGACTTAAGGTCACTATCATTTATGACTAAGAAATATGCCTGGAGTTTGTATAAGTCCATGGCATCTTGGCTTTACCTCATCTACCTAAATAGTGAAAATAATAAGAAATATAACAACAATAATATTATTAAACATCTGTTTTTTACTATATACTGAGCACCTTATATATTTTATTTTGTGTAATTATAGTAACGGCCCTACAAGTTTGAGATTATGACTGTTGTCCTCACTTTTTAGCTAGGAAACTGAACCTTACAGAAATTAAGCAGTTCCCCAAGATCACTGTGTAAGTGGCAGAAAAAACAGGCTTGTGTGAACTGTAGCCTGTACTCTTTACCATCCAGTATTGCCTCCGTGGCAAAAAAATCATGAGTTTAGCTAAAATAATTCTTTAGTATTGAATCTGGCTGTGCCTATGTGAAGGTATCATCTCTTCCTCAGTCTCCCTTTCTAACCAAATGTGGTGACTTTTGCACCAAGAATACACACTGCAATATTTTATTAGAATGAATGGCAATAGGGACCGTGGAGTGATGAGGGTAAATGAAACATTACATTAGCTCAGACTGTTCACAGCAGATGACAAAACTGAATTTGTAGAACCATATACTTTCTAGAAAGAGATCTGCCATACCTCTCAGTTGGCAGAGCAGGGACCTCCCCCACAATGGATAAAGAGAGCATTCAACTCTACTATGTCCCACCTAGTCAGTGCCTGGAATCTGTCATTTGTTGACTTATCAGTATCTTTCTTTCACTTTTCTAGGGTTGTAGCCGAGAAGGTAAAGGATGTTCTGTTTATGAGGCCCCGGAAATACATCCACTGCTCCAGCTCAGAAACCACAGAACCTGGCTACATCAACATCATGGAATTGGCAGCATCTGTGTGTCGCTATGACCTAGACGACATGGACATCTTCTGGCTCCAGGAACTCAATGAAGATCTCGCAGAGATGGGTGAGTTGTTTTCCCACTAGTAAGTTGTTCCTTAACTTGACTTGTGATTTATTTTTTAAGTTGTCAGGACCATATAACTTGCTTTCATCTTGTGGCTTCTTTTCTTTTCTGGCCTTTTCGTTTATTTTTTCTCTTTGATATTACCTTAATGAGGCATTTCTTGCAGTGCATAAATATACTGAAATGGAGCAATAACATTTAAATCTGACCTTTTATTTCCTTATTCATAGTGAAGCATGGATCAGGGATGGCATGTAGGTTTCATAAGATTGTTTTCCAATTCTGATTGTGAGAGTGGTCATGGGTGATTGGACTTCTGGTTAAAGAGGATTCTGAAGCTGGTTCCTGGCTAACCCCTGAAAAGCACTCTGATCAGTGGGCAGGGCCAGGGACAACAACACTTCTGCCATCTCTGCCAGATGAAGAGAAGCTCTAACTTTAGCATGAGGCAGCACCACTTCACCTGACATGTTGATGTGACCAGCATGCCTTAATGCAAGACTTAAAATTTTCCTGCCAGAAGAATGGCAGTCTTAGGGCAAAACATCCCCAAAGCAGTTTACAAAAGATTCTTGGAAGTAAACATAATAATAGTTTTAAAGTAAATGCATGCACTACAGTACCAGACCAGCGATGCTGGGAAATACTGGGCTGGAAGGAAACTCACTTTATTCCTACATACATTGGTCTGCTCTTTGACCAGTGTTCAGTCTCAGCAGCGTTTAGGTCCAAGTGGTCCTATGGAACTGTGGGTGGTTTTTAAGTCTCCATATTAGATGCAGTGAAGCATAAGTTTGATTTCATCTTTGTTTGAATCACCTTTGTACATTGTTAGTACAAAGCTCAGTGGTTTTACTTTTCTTCTTTCCTCACTTTTTTTTTCTTTTGAGGTTGCTATCTGAATACCTATGAATAAAAACTTAAAATTGTATTAAATCCAGTTTGGTGGGATAGTGGTAGTTATTCTGTCAGTAACCAGTACTTCTTGCTTTTTAAAACTTTCTGCTTTATGTCTTCTCTTACTCTGCCTTCTAAGAGGAGAGAAGAGATGTCAGTGTAGGGTGAGAACCACAAAGGGAAGGGAATAAAAGACTAGCAGAGGGGGAAAATCAGAGTATGAGACCATAGTCAGATGGATTGATGGCTCAGTGTGCAGTTGTGTTTATGAACCATGTGACATCCATATACATTATGATCATTACAGGGCTGTCCTCAACATGACACTACCTTATGAAGAGGACCCTTTGGTATTTTGCAGTTAATCCCCTCCGGATGATTTTTTTTTCAGATGATTTTTTAAATGAACCTTTTATTTTAGAATAGTTACAGATTTAGAGAAAAGTTGTGCATTTTTTTAAGATTTTATTTATTCATTCATGAAAGACACAGAGAGAGGCAGAGGGAGAAGCAGGCTCCCTGTGGAGGGCCTGATGCGGGATTCAATTCCAGGACCCCAGGATCACAACCTGAGCTGAAAGCAGACGTTCAACCGCTGAGCCACCCAGGTGCCCCAAAGTTGTACATTTTATACAATTGCCGTATACCCCTCACATGGTTCCAATTCCCCCCAATATTAATAACACCTTACTTGAACATGGTACATTTGTCCAAGCTAAGGAATCAGCACAGCTACATTACTATTAACTAACTTCTAGACTTGATCAGGATTTCACCAGTTTTTCCACTAATGACCTTTTTCTGTTCCAGGATCCCATTCAGGACACCACATTGCATTTAGGCTTGGACGAGTTTTTTTTTTTAATATTTTATTTATTTATTCATAGACACAGAGAGAGAGAGAGGCAGAGACACAGACAGAGGGAGAAGCAGGCTCCATGCAGGGAGCCCCATGTGGGACTCAATCCCGGGTCTCCAGGATCACACCCCAGGCTGCAGGCAGCGCCAAACCGCTGTGCCACCGGGGCTGCCCTTGGACGAGTTTTAAAAGAGGATTGCCTTATCTCAAGTTTCACTCTTTAGAGTAAATGATATTGTAGTAAGACTTCTAAGAGCTTAAACTTTGAAAAACAACATTAAATTAAACGTGTCACAAGAAATCCGTGAGTCTGTATTATGGTCCTCATTTTATAGATAAGAAAACTAAACCCTAAAGAGGATAAATAACTTGTCAAAGTTTACATAACCAACATGGGGTCAAGTTGGAATTTGAATCTAAGTGCTCCTATAACCAGACACTGTCCTCCTCCAATTCAGGGTGCAGAAATGTGTAATTTGTCTTGGCTGGGAAAATGAAAGATACTACTTGGGTAGTTTTTGCTTTCATAAGTATCTACAACACTAAAAAGGTAGTTTATATGGAATTCCAGAGTTTCTAGTATATCTTAATATAACAAATGAGTGGAATATTTGGGTGAATTTGTTTTGAATCACTTTAGGAATTATTCCTGAGTTTACAAGCTGTTCAATATATATGTATTCTCACAAAAACATTAGTCCCCTAAAAATAAATATGTTTACTTGTTGCCAGTACCCACCATATGAATCTTTTAGTTAGGTTTATTAAGATTAGAAGACTAAGAAAAATTAAAAGTATTGAAGTAAAGGGAATCAGGCAAAAAAAGGTAATTTCAAAATTTGCAGTTAGACTTTTATGAATGTAATAGATTTATGTTATATATAGTTGCCATTGAAAAATATTATTGGATATTTTTAGAAGTCAGCTTTGAAAAACAAAATATTTCAGATGTAGAATGATATACACAGTATGTAGAATTCACTTTTGTGACTTAATACCATTTTGTATGAAAAATTCCTAATGTTGTAACTGATATATGTGCAATCGGGACTGATTTGCTAAGAATGCATTATTATTTATGTTCACATAATTATGTGACCCTAATTATCTTATTCTATAAATTAAAGTGTTCAAAATTATAAAGCTCAGTGGAAGTTTGCCCTCAGTGGGAATAAGAGAAAAAAAAAACAAATTTAGGAGGAGACTTGTTAGGATATAGACAGAAAACTGAAAAATCAGTAATACATCTTACAAGGAATGTGGTGAAGTGTATTTCTCCTTTCATGTGTCAAATGCTAATATGTGATGATAGATAAATATTAGAATAGCTCCTAGTAAAAGATTCTTTGAAATACAGTTGTTTTAAGTCAAGGAAGAGATGGTCTTATCTTTCAGAATCCCTCCGTCCCTGCACCTGGCTCACAGTAGGTGATTTGGAAATGACAGCTGACTGATGGGTTGATTGATTGTTTGTATTTCTGTGCAGGTTATGGGCCAGTTGATGAGAATCTTATGGAAAAGACAGTAGAAGTCCTGGAACGCCATTGCCATGAAAATATGAACCATGCTATTGAGACAGAGGAAGGGCTAGGCATAGAATACGATGAAGATGTGATCTGTGATGTGTGCCGGTCTCCAGACAGTGAAGAAGGGAATGATATGGTGTTCTGTGATAAGTGTAACATCTGTGTGCATCAGGTTAGTGAGAGTGGAGACCGCCACCTCCCCGCGGTCAGCCTTTCTGAAGCTCAGCAGTGGTCTCCAGCACCCATATCTGGGTAGCAATTTACATTTAATAAGGGGGAAAATAAAGATTTGGCCTGGCTGTTC
This sequence comes from Canis aureus, assembly GCF_053574225.1. NCBI lineage: Eukaryota > Metazoa > Chordata > Mammalia > Carnivora > Canidae > Canis > Canis aureus. The sequence goes on along the minus strand of NC_135649.1, from coordinate 83,777,517 downwards.
TTCAGTAATTCCTTTAGAAACAGTACTTATGATCCCCAAGGTGACCGATTTACTAACTATACCACAGGAGCTAAACCTAGACCTTTATTGTGTCCCTTCATACCCATGCCATTGAGTTTGACTTATTTAAGACTTTTATAGTCCCCTGGGGTGTCTCCTTGTTGCCTGCCTGGTACTCTCTCTTTGAATCCCTGTTACATTACGTTACACTCATAGTCAGTAACCTTAATGAGATTATACTTCCTACAGGTGTAAATCTAGACCCTTTATCCTAGCACCCAGAGCCCTCTCCAGTCCTCCCAAGGAAGCTGAGTCAACTACACTTTTAAAGATCAGAGTTTTAGGACTGTAAAAGAACATCCCACTCAGTTTTTTGTTTTTGTTTTTTTTTTACAAATAATACCAGGAAAGATGAAGTGATTTTACCCAAGTTCTTACAGCTAATGATTTGTCATCCATTCTACCTCTATGCCTTTTTATTTATTTTTTTCCACTATGCCTTTTTAATTGATGATGATGATAATGATATCTGCATTTTTTTTTCAGCTCTTCCCTTCCCCCATAAGCCCTATGCTCCTGCGAAATAAGTTCACCTTAGGGGGCTGTGATTACTATTCCTGACACTGTCCTGTCCCATGTTTCAGCCACACTCCAATTTAAAATGCTTTCTCCCACCTCCATGTATGAACAATCTACACACATGACTTCCAAGATTTGGTTTAAATCTTTCCTTTAATTCCCTTACCCCAAGAAATTTTTCACTTTTTTGAACCTGTTGTGTGTTTCATTTACCTCGTTAATTTATCTAGCAAATAGGTATGCAACACCATCCCATGTGCCAGGACTGTGCCACATGCTGAAGACACAGTCAGTGACGAAGAGGCAGACATGGTCTTTGCTCCCAGGGTGATCAGAGTCTGGTATAAGGGCTACAAGGATACTGTCCATTTAGCACAATATGTCAGATGTTTTTGTAGATAGAAGTCCATGCTGCTATGAAAGTGCGTGCATGGAAGGGATGGGGATCAGTGACAGCTTCTAAGAAGTGGCATCCAAGCTGAATCTAAATGCCACATAAAACAGCAGTGTGTGCTCAGGCAGAGAGGAAAACACATTCAGGCAGAGTAGTGAGAGTGGGCAAAGTATATCTGGAGCTGTTCAGAGCTGCAGAAGGTAGCAGGGTGGAGTAGGGGAGGATGGAGAGTGAGGGTAGAAAGGAATACAAGAGCCACAGGTGATGGACCTTTGCTGACAAACTGAGGAACTTTGGTTTTGTCCCATCAACCCTGAAAGCTATCAGTTGTATAGTTGTATTTTAGAAAGATCATTCTGGCTACAAAATGACTAAGATGATTAGATAATACAGTGGGGCGCCTGGCTGGCTCAGCCAGTAAACCGTGTGACTCTCGATCTCGAGGTCATGAGTTTGAGCTCCACATTTGACATAGAGATTACTTAAAATAAAAAAAATTTTAGTAAATAAATAAAACAATGATTAGGTAACACAGGAGAGCGAGAAAAAAACAGGACTTAAGACTTTATTTTAATTGCCTGGGCCATCTAACCTATCTCTCTATATTAGAAGGTACTCAGAATTATTCTGTGACAATTGGATCTTCTTCATTTTACTTGTTTCCTTTAAAAGAGTGAACTTCAAAAATTTATCTTCACTCTACCAGTTATTGGCATTTACGTCACACCTTTAGTGGGAGAGGAAATATCATTAAATATGAACTTATATATTTGATAATATAGGTCCACAGTCCTCCCTTTACAATTCCAGAAATTCAAAAGCTCCGAAAACTACCAGATTTTGCTTAAGTTTTGCACCAAAACTGATTTGGGGCAATACTAGAACTCACCCAATATGAGACTGTTTATAGTCTTTATCTCATTTTGTATAAATGCTCATATAGTTTGCTAGAGAAATATTAATGTATTTGATAATATGATACTGCCCCTGGCCCCATTGGGTTTTGGTAATGTATCATGTATGTACTTATTACTTTCCGAACATCTGAGCAATTCTGAATTTCCTGATGTTTCTCACTCTGTGGTTTCCAGATGAATGATTGTGGATCTCTAGTAGGCTTGAAGGGAAAATAGTACAAAGGTCATCTGTATGTATTTTCTGTATTTGTCCTTCACAGTTGGGACAAAATATTAAGGAATTGTTTTCGGATTCCTTACTAAAAAATGAAATGTAGCTTAATTATTATCCTCAAAGATTATTTTATTTGTTTTGAAAATATATCCAGTAATGACTATAAATGATGCGCTTTCCTCACGTAGAAAGTGATGACAGTAACACTTGAGCAGGCCTTGCAGAATATAAGCTGGTATGTATTAAAGCTGGATGTTGGTGCCACGTAAGGTTTCATATAAAAGAAATTCTTCCAAAGTGAGTATATTCACTTGAATTCTAAAGAGATGCTTAGTTTAGAGCTCCCTCTGTTGACTGAAAACTGACTTAAAATGATTTGGAGGATTTGGTTTACTCCCTAACAGAATCAGAGAAATGTTGACATCTGTATTTATTAAACATAATTTTTCTTCCTTACTGCCACCACATCAATGTTTGTTCCTCTGTGACTATAATACACTTGTGTCAGTACAAGTAGAAGAGAGGTTTTACATCAATAGACTGGATATTTTAACATTAAAATGTGAAAATTGGGAGCATTCCAAGTTCCTTTGTATGTTCCACTTTTTGGTTCTTAGCCAAGGTATTGAACGCTCAGTAGTTTCTCAATAGTTTCTCAATAGTGTCTGAGGATAGTTTTTTGCATCTGTCATATATATGTTTGGCACTGAGTTTATTCACCCCCTGATATTATATGTAAGACATATGTCTGTGCATGTGTACACTTCTCTCAAGAAAGTCCACAGCCTTCATCATGTTGTGGTCTAGAAAAAAATGAGAACTCCTGCCAAGAAATACAAGCTTCTATGGTCCTATGACCATGAATAAGTCTATACAAGGGCTTAGTAAATGATTTTCTGCCCAGTGGAACAGCCAGGAGATAAGAGGTATTCCTAGAACCGCTAGTCTGTTGGTCTGAAAGAGGCTCTGGTTTAGGGAGGAAGCTTGCTTTCATTTCCTAGCAAACTTTCTGGACCTCAGAGAAAGAAAAGCTTTGAAGGTTGAGCCTTAGAAAATGATGCCCTACTGTTGTAAGAGCATCCTGGTTGGAGTTCAGCTTCAGTTCTTGACCTAAATTAGTCTGTTCTACCAAACCATCTATTTGATCTCAGCATAGAAAGCATATCAGATAAATTGATGATAAAAGAAAAAAAAATTGATGAGAAAAGACCTACCTTCAGTGACCTTAGAGTCTTGCTGCGGAGATGAAACATAACAGCTAAAATAAAGAAAAATACATGATGCCAACCACATACCTGGTGAGGGAAGGCATTTTGAGTAGAGGGCAAGGGTTAAGAAGTGGAGCAGACACAAGGGGCTATATGAACTGATAAGTGAGTTGAGGAACATCAGGCTTTAGATCAGAGACAGAGAAACTTTTTCTTTGAAGGGCCAGGTAGTAAATATTTTAGACTCCGAGGGCCACATACAGTCTCCATTACGTACTCTTTTTTTAACATAGCTCTAAAAATATGAAAACCATTCTTAGCTTGTTAGCCTTATAGAACAGGCCTCAAGTAGTAGTTTGCCAACCTGTGGTTTAGACGAGGGTGGGGGTGAGAACAGAAGGAATTTCTAGAGGGTTTGTTGCCGTGCAATGGAATGAAATCTTTGTTTTAGTAAGAAGATGACAGCCAAATGGAAGAAGGATTGAAGGTGTGAAGGGGATGGAAGAGAATTTAGGAATAAATCAATCCAGACCTAACATGATAAGGATTTAGATAGATGGAGCAGTTGTGGTGGGGATAGAGAGGAAGATCAGAGACTAAGGGCCACTCTGTAGGGGCAACTAGCATACCCCGGGGCAGTAGATGAAGGGAAGTAGATAATATGCATATAGGAATCTTGGACCTGGAAGCTGGGAAGCATGGTGGTGATATGAATAACTTGGAAAAGAGCCCGGTTGGGGAGTAACATGATAGTAACTTTTGGAACCTGAATCTGAGCTGTGGGTGAACCTCCTGGAGTAAACACAGATTTTGAAGCTGCCATGGTGAATCAGTCAGTGATGCAAAGTATGCCAGGCCACATGGGGAGCCAGGTGGCCCCCAGGTTTAGTCTTGAATGGTGAGAGTAGAACAGTAAGGAGGGGAAAGATGGGCTAGATTGGAGGTAGTGAAGAGGAAATCTGGAATGTTTTCCAAACTAATCTCCCCTCCCCCGGTAATTCATTTATTTGTCCAACTTCATTCCATAAAGGATTTGAAGCATCTTCCAGAATTCATTATGGAATACTGTGATTAGTCTAATATTCTATTCAATTCAAGATTCATTCACAAGTCCCTTTTTCTTCAACCCAAGCAAGTAATTGCTGTGATTTGCTGAGTGCTTTTTATGTGCCAGGCTCTGTTAGGCTCTTTAAACGTTAGCTCGTTTGCTCCTCGGAAGTTTCATTGTTTCCTTTTTAACACTTTTTTTTTATTACAACAGTGCATGACATGTAGAAGTTATTCAATAAGTATATGACTAAGTATAATACATAATCATTGACAAAGCTTCAGAAAACAGAGGCAAAAAGAAAAGATGTAATTCCCAAACTCACATAACAGTTGCACCAGCCTTTGTATATATTTCTTTCTAGTCTTGTGTCCTAAAGTCAGTTCTCATAGACAGACATGTTGATCTTAGAACAGGTGCTGGAAGTTGCAGAACAGGTGCTGGAAGTTGCCCTTTTTTTGAGTGTTTTAAAATTACTAAACCCTGGATATGAGCTTATTGGGCCTTATTTGCCTCTTTCTTCTAAAAGCGGAGGGTACTCTTGTGACTGTGTACCAGTGTACACATCAGCCCTGGTGAGAAGATGCTAATCATTCTCCCTCTCTTCCTCGTGCCTCCAGGCCTGCTACGGCATCCTCAAGGTCCCAGAAGGCAGCTGGCTGTGTCGCTCCTGTGTCCTGGGCATTCATCCACAGTGTCTGTTATGTCCAAAGAGAGGTGGGGCCATGAAGACTACCAGGACAGGGACTAAATGGGCTCATGTCAGCTGTGCCCTGTGGATTCCAGAGGTAAGAAATCATCTAGGTCTTTGAGCCCATATGTACTAGGGTGCCCCTATTTCCCACAGCATTCAGACTGACTCGGGCTTCACAGAGATGCTTCATGCCTGCCCATGTTTCTGAGCTCCACTGGAGCTCCCTCACATTCTCCTCTGATGCAAGTGAGCACATAAGCCTGTGCTGATTAATTTATAAGTGGTGAGGGATGCCTGGGTGGCTCAGCAGTTAAGTGTCTGCCTTCAGCTCAAAGTGTGATCCTGGAGTCCCAGGATTGAGTTCCACATCGGGCTCCCTGCATGGAGCCTGCTTCTCCCTCTGCCTATGTCTCTGCCTCTCTCTGTCAAGAAAGAAAGAAAGAAAGAAAGAAAGAAAGAGAGAGAGAAAGAGAGAAAGAGAGAGAGAGAGAGAGAGAAAGAGAGGAAGGAAGGAAGGAAGGAAGGAAGGAAGGAAGGAAGGAAGGAAGGAAGGAAGGAGAGAGAAAGAGAGAAAGAGAGAGAGAGAGAGAGAGAAAGGAGGGAGAAGAAAGAAAAGAGAGAGAAAGAAAAGAAAGAAAGAAAGAAAGAAAGAAAGAAAGAAAGAAAGAAAAGGAAAAGAAAGAAAAGAAAAGAAAAGAAAAGAAAAGAAAAGAAAAGAAAAGAAAGAATTTTTTAAAACCTTATAGGTAGTGATACCAGTGGTATTGGATAAATTTGTATGAGAAGAGAGGCACAAAAGACCATGAGGCACAAAAGATATGAACAGATTTTTTAAGGTGAAACTTAGCTTAAAAAAACAAATACTAAGTATCCAGTTTCATGAATTTTTACACATATCTGTAACCACAACCCAGACCAAGACATGGAACACCGCAGAGGTAGCCAAAAAGCACCAAAAAGCAAAAAGAAATATCCCTCATACCCACTTTCCAGTCCTTATTTGGGTCCCTATTTACCATTTCGATTGTTATCACTGTAGGTTAGTTTAATCTGTTTTTGAATTTCATATAAACAGAATCATACAGCATACACTCTTTTTCTGTCTACCTAGCACTCCATGTTGTGGTTGTATCAACACGCATTCGTTTCTATTCTTGAATAGTATGCTGTCGTATGGATATACCAGGATTTGTTTATCCATTCTCCTTTGATGAGCATTTCAGTTGTTTCCAGTTTTAGGCTATTCCACATAAAGTGAGCAATAACTTTTGCCCACTACGATGGTTGTCCTTTGATTTTTGAAGCTCTTTTCAGAGCTTGGACTCAAGGTGTGTCTAAAAGCTTCTTTATTCAAAACTCCATCCCTAGTTATTTAATCTGGTCCTTCAGTTGCTGATAAGGAGCTATGTGCGTACTAAATTGATTAAAAAGAGCTTCCAAACATTACTTGTCCTTACTTCTTTGGCTGCCATTTTTTTTTTTTTTTGGCTGCCATTTTTTTTAAAACCTGTTTGAACATTCCACTCACATCATCTTTCCCTAGTCACTATCCAACCCAGCAAATTTGTTAAGCAGTTTAACTGCAGGGCAAGAGAGACTTTAGAATTCTGTTCATGGGAAAGCTCATAATACTGTATCAGTAATTCATTGTCCTTTAAAAACTTCCCTGGCTTTATCTTGTTAATGGCAGTTCCAGGGGAGTTAACAGTTCGAGCTCAAGCTCACAGAGTTAAACTGTCCATGATAAATACTATGGTATTCTGATGGATAGAGAAGTAATCGTTTTAAAAAATATTTGACTAATGGTTTCTTTTTCTTACTAAGAATGTCCAGCTTACAAACTGATAGGAGCTCTCAGGTGTCTGGCCTGAGAGTGACTGGTTTCAAGCAGCAAATGCCCCAGCTAATAGAGCAAGCTCTCTCAGCATAGTAAGTTTAGAACATGACTCCTGAAGAGTCCTCTAGAAATAAAAGAAGCTTTCTTATCTATTGTCTTTTGGTTTTTAGTACCTTTTGGGTTGCCCAAGATCACTGTCATCTTTCTACTGTTGGTTTCTTTTTTTTTTAAGATTTTATTCATGAGAGACAGAGAGAGAGAGAGAGAGGCAGAGACACAGGCAGAGGGAGAAGCCGGCTCCACACAGGAAGCCTGATGCGGGACTCGATCCCGGGACTCCAGGACCAAGCCCTGGGCCGAAGGCAGGCAGGCACTAAACCCCTGAGCCATCCAGGGATCCCCCTACTATTGATTTCTTGATGTGGGTAGATCTGGTGCTAGTTTAACTAGCCTTATTTGACAGTCTTTCACTTTTTAAAGTTGTGGCGCTCTCAGAAACTCATGTACACATTTGTAAGAGAGGGGGAGAACACTTTTTTTTTTTACCAGAAGTTGCCTAACCCCTCACATTCATATGGAAAAAATATTTTCCATTTTTTTAAAGCATGCCTTCCTTTCAGTACTCTCCCAAAGTACTGATTTCACTTTGAAGGTACTTTGGCTGAAAGAGTAGAGCAGACTGATGGTAGTTACATGATTTAAAAGACTGTGGTTTGAAAATGTTACCATCCTCATCCTTCCTACTTACATGCTGCAACCTCTTCATTACCCAGATTGCTGCTACTTTCTAATAGTATCATGCCTCTTTGTAAACTGAACTGAAAGGCTTGTCACTGCCTATTTTTCATACTTGGTTGGTTAAATGACAAAACAAGGCATGTGGCACCATCTCTTACATAGAATAGATGCTAGATTTTGTGAATTTTAATTCCTTTCCTTAGTGGCTTTCTTTGGTTCCTAAGTAAAATGTGGGTATCTTGGATTCATTAAAGTAACCATGCCCATCTCTACTCCTGCCCTCTCATTCTGTATATGAATCAGTAATTTTACATTACTAGAAATGATCAAAGATCTGAGCAGTGGCTAGAGATAGGTTTTATTTATTCTTTGTTCCATAGTAACCGTAAGAGACGTGGTTCACCTCATCGTTTTGATGTCCTGAGCTTCGTGTAATATCATTTTTGGTTTGCAAGAGGTACTTCTAGAATGCCTTGGTGCCTCTGCCTTATGGTGATGTTTTATTTGTAGGTCAGCATTGCTTGTCCTGAGAGGATGGAACCAATCACAAAGGTCTCCCACATCCCGCCCAGTCGATGGGCCTTAGTCTGCAACCTGTGCAAGCTGAAGACAGGAGCCTGTATTCAGGTAAGTCCCCAAGAGAAATAGTGAAGTGGGCTACCACTGAATTAGCCAGCCTCAACTTCCCAGTGAGAGCAGCCTCTTAGCTGCAAGTTTACTCGGGAGGCCTCCCACTCACTCCTAGGGCTCTGCCATTGTACAGACCATTCTGGAGCCATTTTTTTTAGACATTGCCTCTACACACTTCAGTGTACTCTTTTCATCCATAGTGGTAGTTAATTTTCATCCTTTGCTGTCAGATCTCAGATGAATTAGGTAAGTTCTGAAGCTAGATGATACCATCCTGGGTGGAAACAAGCCATAACTCTAAAACAACCAGGCCCATCTTCCTGTGCATCTCACCCACTAACTATGGATGGACTCAGGTTCCAAGATGATTCAACCAGTGACTGTTGCTTAGACTAAGTACAACTCATTTTTTGGTAGGGAAAGCTGCATCTAAATGCATAAATTCTGGTAGATAGGTTTGAAAGTCATTCTTACAGACACACATTTCTCATATATGGAGTACAAGTAAAGTTTTCTGAGACGTCTGGGATACAAGAATTCAGCTGAATGAAGTAGAAGTAGTAGCTGGTGCACCCAACAGCAATAATTGGGGGATGGTGGATGAGACTGGGAGAGGCCATTTACCTCCGACAAAGGCAGAAGGGTTGACCCTTCTACTCCCCAGGCCTCCTGCAAAGGAGCTGCAGGTTGGTTAAAATTAGATTTGCCTGCTGAGTTCCTTAATAGAAAAGGAGCCATATACGATGCCATCACTTAGGGACAAAGGCTCTAGGTGTTCCATGAGATTTCTTGCTGTCTGGCTCATCTTGTAGATTTCTTGCTGTATACCTGGGATCAGCTACTCCTTGAAGTAAACCTGGTTCTTTTACTGAGAAATGGTATTTAAAGAACATAATCTGGGGCAGCCTGGGTGGCTCAGCGGTTTAGCGCCGCCTTCAGCCCTGGGTGTGATCCTGGGGACCCAGGATTGAGTCCCACGTCGGGCTCCCTGCATGGAGCCTGCTTCTCCCTCTCCCTCTGCCTGTGTCTCTGCCTCTTTCTTTCTCTCTCTCTCTCTCTCTCTCTCTGTCTCTCATGAATAAATAAATAAAATCTTTTTTAAAAAGTATTAAAAAATGAACATAACCTGGACCCCAAAGGCCCTTTCAATTTTTAAAATTCATTTTTTACATCTAATAGAATTGGATACTTTGTCCTGCCTTTTTTTAAACTTTTTTTTCTGCTGATATTATTTAACTATAGCAGTTATAAAGGAAAACAGTTTAAGGGAACACTAATCCCACTGGATTGCCTAATTAGATTTTCCTAAGTTCTATCCTGGCTGCTCCTCAGATGTGAGCCCTTGGGAGGCCAAAGTTGTGCATCATTCTTTCGTGGATTTCCCCTTAGCACAAAGGGGAATGTCTGCCCATTGTCAGTGCTCAATTAGTGTTTATTGAATAAATATATCTATATTTAATTATGTCATAAATTTGTTATAATATTCATTCTCCCCACTAAAAAATAAAATAGTTTCCATGTTTTTACAATTATTAGTCATTTAAAAAATTTTTAAGTAATCTCTACACGCAGCGTGGGACTCAAACTCAGAACCCCGAGATCAAGAGTCCTATACTCCACTGACTGAGCCAGCCAGGTGTCCCATTATTAGCCATTTTATAATAGCACATTGAACTTATATGCATTAGTTAACTTATTTTCATTATTGTGGTGCCTACATTTTTCTCCCTATCTTTCCTGTTTTAAAGGATGATTTTTTAGAATTGTTAGTAATTGGCAGCATGACTGCTATGAGAGAAAACACTGGCCTAGACCTTAGCAGACCCAAGTTTGCATTACAGCCCCATGTTACCACATTCTTCCACACTGAGTTATTTATTCTTAGATTTACCTTCCCTAGTAGATTGTAAGCTCAGACTGTTTCATCCTTAGGTCCCCCACACCCCTGACATGGCAGACAGACAGTAAATATTAGACTGATGGATAGATGAACAGATGGACAGATAAAGCATTCTGGAGTAGGTTTTTCACCTGCAGGGCAATGATTCTTATTTTTATTGTTTAGAGTTTAGAGTCAGCATTTTGTAAAGATCTTACCAAATTAAGACTCTTAAATTTTTTATTATAAGGGATTACATTTATTCAGCAAATATTTGAGTGCCTAATTGTGTGCCAGGCGCTGTTCTAGGCACTAGAGATTTATCAGTGAACCAACAAAGAACCTTGCGCCTTGCAACTTAGGTTTGAGTTGAGAGAAATAGAGAATAAGGAACAGTGCATGAGAAAATGGGAAGTGCTATAGAAAGGAAAAAGTGGAGCACACTAAGAAGTTGGGGAGAGTGTGCGCAGTGGGCATGTATTACAGGTTTAAATAGACTGATCAGAGTAGGACCTGCCGTAGAGATGACATTTGAGAAAAGACTTGAAGATGAGAGAAAACAATGCAGATATTTCAGGTAAAAATATTCCCAGCAAGGGAGGCCTCTGCTCCCCGGAAGGGACGCCGGCCCGCCTGGCCCTAGCTTGCTCCCAGGGGTGGAACGGGAGGGGGAGGGAGGAGGGGGGAGGGAAGGGAAACCGGCCCGGCGGCCCTGCCCCTCCCCCCCGCCCCTCGGCTGCCCCCCCCCAAAAAAAAATTCCCAGCTGAGAGATCAGCCAATGATAGGAGTGTGTCTGGCCTGTTTGAGTGACAGGAAGGAGGCCAATGAGGCTAGAATGGAGTGGGTAAGAAGAGAATATCAGAGAGATCATACGGGAACTTGGCTGTTTACAGAAGAAATTGGCAGGGTTTTTTTCTGTAAACAGAGTAAATATTTTAGGCTTTACGGGTTATACAGTCTGTGACACAACTATTCAACTCTACCTTGAGCATGAAGACAGCTATAGACTGTACTTTAAGCGAATGAACGTGGCTGTATTCCAGTAAAACCTATGGTGGACTGTAAAATTTAAATTTCACGTTCACGTGTCATAAAGGATTCTTCTTTTTATTTTTTGCATCATTTAAAAATGTAAAAACATCCTTAGCTCCCATTCTTTGCTCTTGGGCCACACAAAAGCAGCTGCTGCATTTGGTCTGTGGGCCATAGTTTGCCCCTGGTGTAGGGCTTCGAGGGCACTTATGAGATCTTTTGTTTTTACTCTCAGTTGAAGGGTGAGCAGTTGGCAGGCTTTGAGTAGGCAAGTGATATGACTTGACTTGTGTTTTTAAAGGATCACTCTATAGAATGATATGATGTCTAATATTTACTTCAAAATAACCTGGGGGGCAGGGTACTATGGGGGTTAAAGATAAAACAAGATTGGTCATACATTAATTACTATTGAAGCTGGCCGATGGGTATATGGAGGTCATTATTATTCTCTGTGCTGTTATATAGGTTTTTAAATTTCCATGGTAAAAGGTTAAAAACAAAAATAGGCTCTGACTCCTATATTTAGAATAGACTGGGGAAGGAAGATTGGAAATAGGAAAAGCAGTTTAGAAGGCTATTCTAATAATCCTTGAGAGATGGTGGTGGCTTTGACTGGAGTAGTCGCCCTGGAGGTAATGAAAAGTGACTAGATTCTGGATGAATGTTGAAGGTAGAACCAACAGAATTGACTGTGAATCAGATATGAAGTGTAGGAGAAAGATAGGAGTTGAGGATACCTTCAGGTTTGGGGCCCAAATGGTGGGAAGGATGAAGTTGCCATAAACCAAAGAGAAATCTGCAGGAGAACAGATTTGGAGGAAAAGATGATGAGTTCAGGTTTAGACATTAAGTTTGAGATATCTATTCGACATCCTAGTAGAAATGTCCAACTGGAAGTTTTCCATGTGAGTTTGGAGTTTGGGAAAAATACTGGACTGCAAACGTTCATTTGGGGGACATTGGCCTAGAGATGGCTTTAGCCTGGACTGGGTAAGATCACCAAGTGAGTGAGTGAGTGTAAATAGAACAGTACCAAGCACTAGTCCTGGAAGCGTTCCAGAATGAAAAAGTCCAGTAGAGTAAGAAGTGGCAGAGACTGGGAAGAAGCCAGCAGGGAGACAGAAGGAAAACTGAGTATATAGCAGCCTAAAAATCAAGAGAAGAAAGCATTTCAAAGAGAAGGAAAGGATCAGTGGTGTAAAGATGTGACTGAAGTAAGGTGAGGGCTACAGATGGACCCCTGAATTTAGCAGTGTGATTATTGGTAATTGGAAGGAACCGTTTAGGGGCAGCAGCAATGGCAAAAGCTACATTTGCTGAGGGTCAGGGCAACGAGAGGGAGTAGGAACAGTTCAAAAAGGTGAGGTAAAGAGGTATTTTCCTTAAGATGGTAGAAATACCAAGTATATGTATGTATGCTTGTTAACACAGAGAGCATTGCAGTAATGCATGAAAGGGAGTGATCTAGTGGAGAGGAAAAACTGCTGAAGGTGAGGTTTTCCATAGGTGAGAGAGGGTGGGGTAAAGTGCACGATGAACGAGTGGCCTTGAGCAGGAGCATGATAGTTCTTCCCTGGTAACAGCCTTGAAGGCAGAATATAGGTTCAGTATTAAGTATGCATGCTGATGGGAACCTGGAGACGTACTCTTTTGATGGTTTTAATTTCCTCAATGAGGTAGGAAGCAGGATCATCAGCTGAGAGTGAGATCCAGGGGTTTGAGGAGAGGTGTGAAATCATTTTATGGTTTGGGGAAGTGCAGTGTGAGTGCCAGGCTGTATTAAAGACCCTCCCCCTGGAGTGAGGGGGAATGAACTTCAGGTGACCTTCTAAAGTATGTAATCTTTTCCCACCTACATTCTACTTATACATATAGAGTGGTGTGGTGTTTGTTTTCCATGGTTGATACCTAGTTTTCCTGTGGGTAAACAGACCAAAACCTTTTTCTTCCTTTTAAACCACCACTAAGTAAAGTTAATTCCAAACTCATTAGTAATTTAACATCTTGCTCCCTGTATGTGAATCAAAAATATAGTAAACAAATACAGTAATTCAGTAGGGGTCATATAGCATCATTGTTCTTGGGAGGTTTATTTTAAGCCTTTGTGATTAGTAACATATTTGGGGTATTTTATTTTAACTCTTTATAGATTTTTTAACTAGCTGTGAATCATGTTTATTCTTCCTGTTTCTCAGCAGTGGGAACACATGTATCTGTCCTCTTTTGATTTGGGAACACTCACTGGGGAAGGATAGAATCCAGCACTGGTGGGTTTGGGGTCTAAACTAGCCAATGTCTACAGCTTCCATATCTGGGAGCTAGAAACTTTCTCCTGAACATGAAGTATTTCTGATAATCCTGAACCAGATCATAAAGACTAGGTTCAAATGAGATACCCCAGACAGCTCTGGATTTTGCCTAGACCTTGGCAGTAGTCCCTCTAACTGCCAGCTTTCCAGAATTCCTGTAGGATCCTTATATGTCTTCTGTTCAAGCCCCATTCAACCTAGATCCACATGTTTTCAGTTTTCTCTGAGAAGAAAGAAAGAACAGTGGTTAAGAATATGACATTTGGGGTGCTGGCTCAGTTGGAAGGCATACAACTCTTCATCTCAGGGTCATGAGTTCAAGCCCCACGTTGGGTGGAAAGATTGATTGATTGAATACATAAATAAATATACATATACACACACTTACTTAAAAAGAATATGACCTTTGGAGCCAGATTCCTGGGGTTCAAATTCTGGTTCCACCTCCTTGCTTCTTACACCATCTTAAGGAAGATACCTACCATATCTGTGCCTTCGTTTCCATACCTCTAAATGGAAATGATAATAATACCTACTTAATAAAGAGCTTAGTACAGTGCTTAACATTTAGTAAATACTCAGTTGTAATATTAGTTGTACTTGTTTTTAATTATTCATATTATTATTCCTAGGAGTCGTTCAGACTTTGCTGATGGAAAGCACTCATGCAGCCAAACTTAGTAGAATCATGAAACATTTGGTACTAGATAAGTGTCTCTTTTGACAGTAGATGGATGTGGTCATGTTTGAAATCACATGCAAATGGATCGAATTCAGGATAAATCAGTGCGCTGCCATGAGTTTATTGTTAGGCTAATATGAGTTAGATTATGAGGAAAGTGAACTTTTTAAAAAACAAGTAAAAATCTTCAACAAGTAGGGAAATGCAAGTATGCCTACTCAATGACTATAGTTAGTATTTTTTTCATATATTCCAAATTTCGTCAGTACAAATTGTTCTGGTTCTAAGGCATTTCCTGTCCCTGCCTTCAGGAGTTTATAGTCTATTAAGGGAGGCGAATATAAATGGGAAAAGTTAGGGATGCCTGGGTGGCTCAGTGGCTGAGTGTCTGCCTTCGGCTCAGGGCATGATCCTGGATTCTGGGATCAAGTCCCACATCGGGCTCCCTATAGGGAGCCTGCTTCTCTCTCTGTCTATGTCTCTGCCTCTCTCTCTGTGTCTCTCATGAATAAATAAATAAAATCTTTAAAAGAAACGAACATGGGAAAAGTTAAATAACACTAAAGTGACATCTGCCCTCAGACTTGCAGACTCTTAGGGATGAGAGGTCAGGAGGGCTGGTGGCCACTGTTGGTGCCAGAATTTATACAATGGCTGGAGTAAGTTTTATAGGCTGGCTTGAACCATTTAGGACATTGTTTCAGTGAGAGTTTTGAGAAAATTGCTGTGATACCACCCAGTTGTCTGTTCACAGTTCATTTGGGATTAAAGACAACCAAACGGACACTGTCCTGCAGCAGCATGGGAACTCCTGAGTACATATGCACCAGGCCCTTAGTGTTCCAGGCAGGTGTCATCCCCTTTTGAGAAGGACACATGGTTTTCTTTTTGGGGGGTGACGAAATATCTCTTAACTCATTTCTTTTTCGTTAAGATTTATTTATTCATGAGAGACACAGAGAGAGAGAGGCAGAGACACAGGCAGAGGGAGAAGCAGGCTCCCTGAGGGGAGCCTGATGCGGGACTCAATCCTGGATCCTGGGATCACACCCTGACCTGAAGGCAGATGCTCATCCATTAAGCCACCCAGGCATCTCATCTTGTAACTCATTTATTTTCTATAATTTCTGAAGAATACATAGAAAATTATTCCTCCTCCCCCCTTTAAAAATAAATAAACCACAGTGAAATACTACGTCATCCTCACTAGGGTGATAATCATCAGTAAGGCAGACAAATAACAATTATTGGCAAGAATGTGGAGCAATTGGAAACCCTGTGTTTTGCTGGTGGAAATATAAAACATGCAGCCACTGTGGAAAACAGTTTGTCAGTTCCTCGAAAAGTTAGATGTAGAATCACCATATGACCCAGCAATTCCACTTCAAAGTATATACCTGCAGTCTGAGAGGTGTCCAGGACCACCCTCAGGTTCAGTAATTCACAAGAAGGACTCACAGAACTCAGAAAAGCCATTGTACTTGTGGTTATGGTTTATTACAGTAAAAGGATGCAGATTAAAAAAAAAGCAAAGGGAAGAGGTGCATGGGGCAGGGTCCAAGAGACACCAGGCGTGGAGCTTCCAGTTGTCCTCCCCAAGTGGAGTCTTAGGGACAGATTTGATTTCTCTACTAATGATGTGTCATAATACACAGTATTGCCAACCAGGGAAGCTCACCCAGGTCTTAGCGTTCAGAGATTTTATCAGGAGTTGGTGATGTAGACACAGTTGACCACCTGCATGGCTGACCTTAGTCTCCAGTTCCTCCAGAGATCGCGCTGATCCCAGTGGCCCAAAGCCTCCACCATACATCAGGTAGCATAGACTACCTGACATGGCCCAACGATCCCAGATAAACAGGCACCGTCTTCTCAATCAAGACATTCCAAAGGCTTAGAGGTTATCTTAGGAGCTGGGGGCACAGGGCCAAACCTTTCTTTGGGCAAGGTTAATCCTTTAATGCACCTTACCAAGGAGAAATGAAAACATATGTCCACACAAAAACTTACACAGTGCTCACAGCATTATTTCATAACAGCCAGAAAGTGAAAACAACCCAAATGCCCATCAAGTGATGAATGGATAAACAAATGTGGTATGTCCATACAATGGAATATTGTTTAGCCACATTTTTAGAAGAATGAAATTCTGAAACATGCTATAACATGGATGGACCTTAAGAACATGCTAAGTGAAAAGAAAAAGATGAAAATGCCACATGTTGTATGATTCCTCCTATATGAAATGTCCAGAATAAGCATATCTACAGAAACACAAAGTTAGGGATGCCTGGGTGGTTCAGTGGTTGAGCATCTGCCTTTGGCTCAGGTCATGATCCTGGGGTCCTGGGATCGAGTCCTGCATCAGGCTCCCCATGGGAAGCCTGCCTCTCCCTCTGCCTATGTCTCTGCCTCTCTCTGTGTGTCTCTCATGAATAAAAAAATAAAATCTTTTAAAAATATTTTAAAGAAACACCAAGTTAGATTAGTGGTTACTTGGAGCTGGGATTAGAAACAGGAAGTGACTACAGGGAGGCATGAGATTTCTTTTTTGGGGGGTGATGAAATACCGGAATTATGTAGTGGTGATGGTTGCAAACTATGTAAATATACTAAAATCAGTGAAATGTATACTTAAAATTGGTGACTTTTATTGGCACATAAACTCTATCTCAATAAAGCTGTTATTTTTTTAAGATTTATTTTATTTATTCATCAGAGACACAGAGAGAGAGGCAGAGAGACAGGCAGAGGGAGAAGCAGGCTCCATGCAGGGAGCCCGATGTGGGACTCCAGAATCACACCCTGGGCCAAAGGCAAGCGCTCAACCACTGAGCTACCCAGGCATCCCAAAGCTGTTATTTTAATGAGCATAATAATACCTCCTCTGTCACTTTAAGTGGTTACAGTAGAAACAAATGAGATATATATAAAGGCACTTTGTTTAATAGAATGTTCCAAGTATATGTTTTTGGAAAAAGCAAATAGATATTTGATTGGCACCAAAACTGGATTGGCATTTCTCCTTTACCACCAAGATCTATAGATCTTCAGCTGTAAATATCATAGAATGACCTTTTTTTGTGACTAGATGGATTTTATGGCAGAGTTTCCTAGCGGCATTCCATTTTTCATCTAAGTACCCAATACTTATTCATGTATTATTCCTTTTATCTTTAGTAATTTATAGTTATGTCTCTACAGATGGCTATAAATCTGACCTGAGAGAGATGGTCTATTTTTAGCTTCCTGTCAGTAGTAGTTTTATGTCACACATTCATCCCCTTGAATAGGAAACAGTCCTTTTGCTTTCTCTTCCCATATTTTTATCAGCTACTAAATAGTGAAAGAGTACTATGCCCAACACTTTTAATCTTTTGCTTAAAACAAATGCCTTTTGGGCAGCCCCGGTGGCTCAGTGGTTTAGCGCCGCCTTTGGACCAGGGTGTGATCCTGGAGACCCAGAATTGAGTCCCACGTCGGGCTCCCTACATGGAGCTTGCTTCTCCCTCTGCCTGTGTCTCTGCCTCTCTCTCTCTCTCTCTGATGAATAAATAAACAAAATCTTAAAAAAAAAAAAAAAGAAAAATTGGGACGACTGGGATGCTCAGTGGTTGAGCACTTGCCTTCGCCCAGGGTCTCTGCCCTCCCCGCCCCCTCTCATGAATAAATAAATAAAATCTTTTTTAAAAATGCCTTTTGCTATGTGTTCTCTAAATGACTGGCTAATTTCTTAGCCAAGTGATTAACAAAAGGTGCCCAAATAAAAGGACATTTTTGGCTTTCATCATGGACGTTTTAAGGATACGGATTTCGGCGTAATGTAACAAACTTTTCCATTAGAGCTGTCCAAAGGTGAGGTGGGCTGTCTCAGGAATGCTGTTTAAGTGGTTAGATTACCACTCGCTTGAAAAGTGGAAGGAGGGATGCATGGGTGGCTCAGTCAGTTAAGTGTCTGCCTTCAGCTCAGGTCATGGTTGCAGGAAGTCCTGGGATCGAGCACCACACCAGGCTCCCTGGTCAGTGAGGAGTCTGCTTCTCCCTCTGCTTTCGCCACCACCACCACTTTTGCTTGCACACATGGGCGCATGCGCGCTCTCTCTCTCTCTCTCTCTCTCTCTCTCTCAAATAAATAAATAAATAAATAAATAAATAAAGTCTTTGGAAGAAAAAAAAGAAAAGTGAGAAAGGAGTTGGGAGGGGGCAGGGCAGTGAAGGTAGAACATCAGGTACTCTAAAGAGAAGCACAAATAGTAATAAATGTGCTGGATAAGATAATCTTAGAATTAAATTTCATCTCTGGAATTCTTTATCCTATAAAATTAGCTTAAATGGAATCTGTCCCCTTTGAAGCTTTGATGGTTGCCAGTTTTATCTTAGGTGTTGAATTTCTCAATCTATTATAAGGGAGACCTGTCAGGGTTTGCATCTGTTTAGTCTTTATTCAAACCCAAGGTCATTCCTTATTTGTAGTTATCAAAAACCCAACATATAGGTAATTGAGCAGTCTGCCATCCAGATGCAGGCTTCCAAAAGAGCTGAGACTTGGCTTTCACCACAGGAATTCCCCCTATTTTTAGAAATAAATGCTCCATCGCTTTCTCTCCTTCCTCTGTATAAACATATACATGCACCCATGCATTTAAAATCTTTGGAAGGAAAGCTGTAGCATCGCAAGCATAACAAATGATAATTGAGACCAGTCGAAGCACAGGAGGACAGCAATCCTGGGTCTGGTTCTTCCTACTCTGCTGCCCTGTAAATGAATCCTCAGCACGTGCTACTTAACAAATGTGTTGCATCTATGAACAGCAGAATATCGTAAGCTTAATCTCAGATTGTCTGTAGCCTTAATTTCCCATAGAACTTTCTGCAGTGATAGAAATATATACTGTTCAGTGTAGATTTAAGCTGTTGAAATGTGGCTAGTGTGACTGAGGACTTGAATTTTTAATTATATATAACTTTAATTGATTTAAGTTTAAATTGCTACTTGTGGCTAGTTGGCTACTATGTTGGACAACATGGCTCTATAAGAATAATTTCAAGAAGTTAGGTTACCTAGATAATTGGAGATCCTGTGGCCTTTTTAGAACCACTAGATGCTCTGGCAATAATATTGACTTTGTTGGGTTTTTTGTTTATTTAGAAGCATTTTTTTTAAAAAAGCATTTCTTGAGCATCTGCTTATTCAAAAGTTGATGCCAATGCAAATTTGAATGACACAGCTTCTGTCTTTAAGAGCTCTAGCCAGGGATTTGACATTTACTATACTGTTAAGTACAGTGTGAAAAGTACCACTATAGAAGCATATAATAAGGTGATGTGGGGGACACAAGGTATAGCATGACTCTTCACAAAGGGCAGGGAAGATTTCCCAGAAAAACTTAATGCTTGAGCTAAAATCTTAAAGAAGTTTGAAATATATATATATATTTTTTGCCTCTGTTCTTTCTGTGTTCTATACAAACAGATTTCTGGGTTATTTGTAAAGTATCTGTTGTCATTTTAGGGCCAGTTTTCTCCCTGGCTTTCCTTTGCTTCCTGTGACCTCTCAATTTAAGCCCAGGGATATAAGGTTTCCCTCTCCCTCCCCACCCTCCAGCCCTGCTGCCTTTAACACCTCTTTTCTTCCTACAGTGCTCTGTGAAAAGCTGCATCACTGCCTTCCATGTCACCTGTGCCTTTGAGCACAGCCTAGAGATGAAGACCATCCTAGATGAGGGAGATGAAGTGAAGTTCAAGTCATACTGCCTCAAGCACAGCCAAAATAGGCAGAAACTCGGGGAGGCTGAGTACCCCCTACACAGGGCCGCAGAGCAGAGTCAGGCCAAAAATGAGAAAACCAGCCTGCGGGCACAGAAGCTTCGGGAGCTGGAGGAGGAGTTCTATTCCCTGGTCCGCGTTGAAGATGTGGCTGCAGAGCTGGGGCTGCCAACACTAGCCGTGGACTTTATCTATAACTACTGGAAACTGAAGCGGAAAAGTAACTTCAACAAGCCATTATTTCCTCCAAAGCAGGATGAAGAAAATGGCCTGGTGCAGCCAAAAGAAGAGAGTATTCACACTCGCATGAGAATGTTTATGCATCTACGGCAAGACCTAGAGAGGGTAAGGTGATCAGCTCTGGCTACTGTTTAGGTCTAGGTCTGCATAAAAATGGAGGCCCTGCTTCCAGTTTGTCATTTTCTAAAGGTCAGCTCATTTATACTGTGGGCTTCTGTGTCCTTACTTATCTTCTGATTACACCGTGGCCCCAAACGTTAGACTCTGTTTACATTTTTGGCAGGCACTTTCTGTCTTTTTAAGATTTTATTTATTTATTCATGAGAGACACAGAAAGAGAAAGGCAGAGACACAGGCAGAGGGAAAAGCAGGCTCCATGCAGGAAACCTGATGTGGGACTTGATCCTGGAACTCCGGGATCACACCCCGAGCTGAAGGCAGATGCCCAACCCCTGAGCCACCCAGGCAAACTTTGCCAGGCACTTTCAAGGGACTTGGAGGGCCCTCGTTTATATGCTATATGAGCCTTAAATCTGAAAGAAATTTTCATTTGGCTTACTTTTTATTCACCGTTGAGCCTAAATTGGCTCAGCTATATTTTACTGACACATAAGACTATGGGCTGAAGAAAGAATGAATTTCATTGAGGAAAGAACTAGATCAGAGTTTCTTAAACTTGGCACTGCTGACATTCTGGCTGGATAGTTCTTTGTTGTAGGGGACTGTCCTTTGTTGTGGGGGATACTGTTAGATGCTTAGCAGCATCCCTGGCCTCTACCCAATAGCAAATACCCACACACACACATACAACATACCCACTGTGACAACCAAAAATGGTTCCACATTACCAAATGCCTCCTGGGAGGTCAAAATCGCCTCTGGTTAAAAGACTCTACACCAGATAAGTCCGTTTAACTCACTTATTTAAGATAAGTTAGGCCCTGTGTTTACCCTAGATAATTTTATAATCAAGTATAATTATAGAGATGGCTTGTTTTTCTCTCTGCTACCAGAATTTGGAAGGGAATAGATTTGGCTCACTTTGTAAAATTTAACTCACACATCTATAGCACTTACTATGTGGCAGCACTGTTCTAAGCATTTCATAAATATTCACTCATTTAATCCTAACATGTCTGTGAAGAAAGTACTATTGTTTAGCCCTTTTTACAGAGCAATAAACTGGGGCACAGAAAGGTGGGGTGATTTGTCGAGGTGGGATGGGGAGTATGGGAGCATGAGGATTGCACCCTTGTGGCTGAGATTTGGCCAAGCTAGAGGTGTAAACAAAAAAGCCACTTTCAGTCTTTCCAGCAGACTTTTATCCTGCTGGTCCAGTACTCATTAGAAAATTGTACTGGGGGGATCCCTGGGTGGCTCAGCGGTTTAGCGCCTGCCTTTGGCCCAGGGTGCAATCCTGGAGTCCCGGGATCGAGTCCCACGTCAGGCTCCCTGCATGGAGCCTGCTTCTCCCTCTGCCTGTGTTTCCACCTCTCTCTCTCTCTCTCTCTCTCTCTCTTTGTACTCTCATAAATAAATAAATAAAATATTTAAAATAAAAAAAGAAAATTATACTGGATCCAGCATCCCCATTGTTTTATACAGGGATCTAAAGGGAAGGCCACAGTGTTAAACCATCACTCGGTCTTCCTCAGTTGGCTGTGCAGATAAACATTGAGCGCATCACACTGCAGGGAGAGTAGGTTTCAGGGAGTGGCTTAGGAGCGTTTTGCTTGTGCTGCTGATTGATATGGGAACCATGATCCCACGACTGATCGTGCTACATGAATTCCTTTACAGTGGCTCTGTCTTTTGTGTTCTGTCTTCTCTCTTCAGCCACCCCTGTACCTCACTTAATTTTAGTTGTCTTAATTTTAGCTAAAAAATTTCAATTGTCAGGTTTCTGTAACATGGCAAAAATCTCTATTTGCTGTATGTTGGGCTTTCAGGTCCGAAATCTGTGTTACATGATAAGCAGACGAGAGAAACTGAAATTATCACAAAACAAACTACAGGAACAGA
This sequence comes from Canis aureus, assembly GCF_053574225.1. Classification (NCBI taxonomy): domain Eukaryota; kingdom Metazoa; phylum Chordata; class Mammalia; order Carnivora; family Canidae; genus Canis; species Canis aureus. The sequence continues at coordinate 83,755,324 of NC_135649.1, read as the reverse complement.
TCTTCGGTTTGCAAGTCCAGCTTGCTAACCAGGAAATGGCTGCAGGTAACTTTATATTAAAGATGTCCTAATATAGACTGGTTATATCCTATTTTAACAATTTTAATTTTATGGCAGTTGTTTTACTTAAAAATCTTGTAACATTCTTGTCAAATATCTCATTTGCTCAAGTCCAACCCTGATACAACATGGCCCATTTCAGTGTTGACTCATGAGGCAAGAAATCCCAAGGTAGAGTTGGGGGACTTGCAGGTGTAGGGCAGATAATCTAGGTGTCAGATATTAAGGGCCATTAGTGAAAACCATGAAATTATTCCGTAATCATCAGATTCATTTAGAAATCAGTAGGATAAGACCTAATCCTAGTTTCCAGAAAACGTTTAATTCCAAGGTTAAACAAACCCTTAGCCAATAGTTAGGAGATATAGGTTCTGTCTCTTTACTAATATTTGTTGAAGACCTACTGTGGACTAAGAAGCGAGCTAGGAAGTAGAGCAGTCAGCAAGACAAAATCCCTGCCTATAAGGTGTGCTGCCCACTTGGTGAGAGAGACAGGTGAGCATAATTACAGTGCCCTAAACATGGAGAGCTTGGCTGCAATGACAGTCGTATTCAGTGACATTTGTAACCTCCCTGTACCTCATTTAACACAGAGGTTGGTGGCAAAGCCTGGGCAACCAGGAGTCACTATGCAGGGTTCACAGAATCCAGCTCCAGCTAAGGGCCAGCCATAGAGTAAGAGAGACACCCAGAAGTGAGGTGTCAGGTAGGCATCAAAGGCTCTGGGGTGTTTGCAATTATCAAGGGTCACAGCAGAATGGGATAGCAGGAAGGAGCAGGGCTGCTCAGTCACAAAGACACCGTGACAAACAAGACCAGGAAAACCAAAGGATAGCGAGGAGGGCCCCTGCTTGCCGAGGAGACTGGCCCCAGATGTGGCTTCTGATTGGTGGGAACCAGCCCCATAAATGCTTGTAGTGTCAGTGGGTGGCAGCCCCGGGTAGAGATGAGAGATGTGAGTATTCAACATGTACCCTTAGGGAATGTGTGGTGCCCAGGCCCCTACTAGTTGTCCTCTTGTGGGCAAAGGTCAAGTCCCTATGCAAGAAGAAATTGTTTGGTAGTGCTTTTTAAATTTCAGAGCACTCAAAATAATAGAGAAAGGAAGATCTGTTCTAAATATGATTGTAGGATGATATAACCAGGTAACTGATTGCCAGTACTCCCCAGGCCAACCCCCATAGCAGGCCATGGGCAGGACTGTTGTGATTCTTTTCTGCTGGCCTTGCCACTGCAAATAACCTTCTCCATACCTCCATGATAGTCATTCACCGTCAGGAAATTATTTTAGGTTAAGGACATAAAACACATGGGAACCACCCACTACCATTACTACTATTGTCAGGTTAAAACATACATTCACATACTCTTCCTCCACCAAAACCTATGCTGTGTTCTTGACTTGCTTTAGGAAGGACAGAAGAGATTAGAGGGTAGGATCTGAAATGTCTAAGGCATGTCCTAAGTGCTATACAGTACCCACACATGCACACACGCAGACACACACACAGAAGGGGAGACTGTTCTAAGCCATTGCTATTGGCATTATTTTCAGAAATGGAGGGGGCAGAGATGGGGATATAGGAGGTGGCACACTAGTCTTTGTGACCATTTTACAGACTGGGAGAGTATAGGTGAAGAGGCTGAGAGACACATAACAGACTGAGGGGGGCACTTGATGGGATGAGCACTGGGTGTTATTCTGTATGTTGGCAAATTGAACACCAATAAAAAATTTTTTGGATTTAATATTAAAAAAAACAGTGGCATCGTTGAGTTTTCCACCTGTAGTACCCCCCACCCAACCTCTATCTCAGCTCCCTTCAGCTTCTATGCCACCATGATGTACATGCATATCAAAGACAGGGGCTTGTTAGACATTTGGAAGAGCGGGTGTGTGAACTCACTGTGCCATAATGAGCATGTACACTGTTATTTAAATCGGTTGTTAAGATGAATCTTTCCTTTTGATCACAGGACTTCCTTTGACAAGTGCACTAGAAAACTCATTGTTTAACCCACCACCAAGAATTACCTTAAAGTTAAAAATGCCCAAATCAGCTCCAGAAGACTGCCAAAACAGCTCCACAGAGCCTGATCATGGACCCCCATCTCCTGCCAGCAGCTCCCCTGTTCACGGTGTAAGGAGCATGCAGGTGCCTCAGGAGCCACTAGAAATGAGAACGAAATCGTACCCAAGACATTCACTAGAGAGCAAGAGTAACCGTCTGCTGGCCAGTCTCAGCCATCCTCGGAGTGAAACAAAGGATCCCAGTCCTGCATGGAGAACTCCATCTCCGGAGTTCTATCACGGGCAATCACTGGGAAAGCCTCTGGTCCTTCAGGCTGCCCTGCATGGACAGTCTTCCATTGGGAATGGGAAAAGTCAGTCTACCTCCAAGCTTGCCAAATCCAATGGCCTGGAGGGCAACTGGTCTGGAGATGTCACCCAAAAAGACAGCTCAAGTGAGACGTTCTGTGACCAGGAGTCCATACTCAGCTCCCACTTGGCCAGTCAGGGCACCTTTAGAAAATCTACCGTGGAACAGTTTAGCAGGTCCTTTAAGGAGACCACCAACAGATGGCCGAGGACCATGGAAGACCTCCAGTGTTATATGAAACCAACCAAGAATATTAACCCCAAGGAGCAGCTCTGGGGCAAGCAGCTTGTCAAGCGGTCTGCAGGGAGAGCTTCATATCAGGAAAATGATGGGTATTGCCCAGATTTGGAGCTGAGTGATTCAGAAGCAGAAAGTGATGGGAATAAAGAGAAAGTTAGGGTAAGAAGAGTTAGCTCTGACAGGGAGAATCCTTCCCATGACTCTCGACGAGATTGTCATGGTAAAAGCAAGACACATCCTGTTTCCCACAGTTCAACGCAAAGGTGATCAGAAACCTCCAAGAATAGCTTAATCTTTGCCTTTGCTCCATACATTGGGGAAAGCCACACACACACCAAAAGGATTTCTAGCATATGTTAGGAAGAGTTGTAGTGAAAAGAATAAAATGTTTCCATAGTAAATTGGCTTGCAGTTTTTGAAACCATTTAAGTCTACTTTTCACAAGCACATTAAAGAATTACAGATTGTCCGAAAGTTTTTCTGCCAGAGGCTGTTGAGAACAGCTAGGCCTAGAGTACTTGCTCAGTAAATACTCTGGGACAACTCTCCAGTCACATTAACACATTGATGCACATACATATTCAGAGTCCTTGCGTTGTTAATGGATTTGCAAGAGACCATGATTATCAGACACTAAAACTACTTATCTTTTGAAGCTACAGCATGTGACTCCCAGAGCTCCTGTCTGTAGGGAGTTCCTAACTCCATTGGTATCTGGAAACCCCACTTCAGGGAGAGACCAGAGACCACATCTCAGATACTGTGAGACTCACTACCCTCTTCCTTTGCTCTGCATAAGGTTGAGCTCCTTTCGCAGTATCTTACCTTACCAAGTCAATACTCCTAATGCTTATGAGTGTCCAGGGCCTGTTCCTAGACTTGCTTGTTAGGAACGCACTTGTAACCACTTCACCCATCTAACAAACATAAAAGGCTAACTTGCGGATAGTGTTTACAGAGGTACAAAAAAAGTACTACTTCTAAGGAAAATGCTCTGATTCTCGCAATTTAAGCATTTGTGAAAGATCCCAGAGCCTTTCCCAAAGTGAGACCAATTCTGGGGGATTTGTACCAGGTCAGGGTTTTTGTGTTATTGTTTTCAAATCAGTTTGACTTAAATAAGTTTGGCTGACAGTTTTTGTATACCTGCTTTAATGTTTATAAAAATTTTTATTGAGGTATAATTAAAATATAGTAAAATGCACAGAGGTTAAGTATTCTTACCTGCTTTAATTTTGAAACAGATTTTTATTGTCAAACAGAATTTGAAAGCATGTGTTTAACACATGGATATAATTTAGCTTTGTACCAACTTTGAATCCAAGGCAATTTCCCAAACAAAAAGGCTGGAGCCATTTTTCAGAAGTTGCTTATACCCTGTTCCCAAACTATCAGCCTTGATTGATTTCTGGGAGGAAGAGAATAATTACATTTGGGGGGGGCGGATAAAACATGTCTGCTTCCCATTTAAAGAAGGGGAAAATGTTACAGTTTTTAAAATGTGAAGCCGACTATAGTTCTCTGCTCTCTTTTCTTCTTAGCCTTAAATTAATATTCTCTTCTAGTTTGGGAAAGTGTAGTGGGAAGTTTCAGACAAGAGAGGCCACTTTTAGAGTTTTAACATTGCCTACTGGTGAACAAACAGCCCAGCTGCAGTAGGCGTGGGTCAGGCGAGGCAGGCCAGGGCTCTTCCTCTCGCTACCGACAAGGGAAACTCCAGTTTTCCTTTCCCTGCTTTGGTTCCTGTAGCGTTGTTAGTGGGTTCCATGGCTTTTGTTTGTTCTTCCTCTTTGGAAAACTTTGTATTTTGCCTCCCCTTTGGCCCACACCTTGAAAATGTTTCTTTTATTGCCTGTGTACATGTGTGAACACGCCATCGCATGTGTGGTAGGTGTCCTGTGTTTTGTTCGGATGGAAACGGCTATGGATTATTCCAAATGAGGAGAACAGTTTCTCCTGGGGATACACTAGGTTTCTGTGCTTTTTCTCTTGAGTTCTGCCCCAGGGGGAAGTAAATTTGACACCTTGCCAGTAATAAAATTATAATAGAGCTGTGTGATAAAAACTCCTTCTGCACAAGGCCAGTGCCATAGCCTGTGTCCCTTCATGCCTTTCGATTCAGAGTGAGTAGGAGGAAAAGCAAACATTGAAAAAGTGCTTCAGCCAAATTCCATATGTAATGCCATTGGGAGAGTATTGACTAAAGTAATTGCAGTCAGGGAAATATAGTTGTAATATTTTTACAAGATTTTCCTAAGTAAATGAAGGAGCCTTCAGTTCTGTAAATTGCAATTGCCCCAAAATGTATTTGCTACATTTTGCTGTTGTTTGAAGTATTACCTCTTAACCTTTTGTTAATTTTTTTTTCATTTTGTCTTATATAGTCCAGTTTTCCAAGATAAACTCCGTCTTTTTTCAAATGTCACCTTTTTACCAATACTTTTTCATTAAATTATGAAAACTGCTAACTGTCAGTGTGGTAATTTCTTAATTTGGCATGTGGGTTTTAGAAAATCTTACATCTGTTCCTTTTATATTTAAAAATCTTACTCATTAAACCACACAGATGGTGGGGGGAAAGGACAGAGCGGGAGGAGGAGGAATTGAAAGTTTAGAGGCACAGATTGATGATTCATGTCAATTACCAGGGACCAAAGAGAATTCTGGGGCCTTGAACTCTACCCCAAAATCATGATTTCATCAGGCTAGTAAGACAAAACCTTAGGATCATCATTTAAAAGTCACCATAGAAATGGATCCTATCTAAAGTCACACAGTCCAAAAGGATTAGATCAGGCATCACTTAAATATACACTCTTTACAGAATGCGTTCTATTTGGAGGATGTGAGCATAGTAATGTAATATGGGTTTTATAGTGTCATGGCGGAGGACTCTGAGGGCATTATAAACATTTTCATTATGGTTGAGAAATGTACTTACTAAGGGTCATTGGGTAAATCAGTAGTGAAGATAGTTAATAGCTACAGTGGTTTCCTCCCCCTTCTCCCTGCCCCTCCTCCTCGGCCGCCTTTTCTCTTTCTCCCTTTCACCCTTCCTCTCATTAATGGCTCTTTTTTAAGGTATTTATTTATTTATTTATTTATTTATTTATTTATTTATTCATGAGAGACACAGACATAGGCAGAGGGAGAAGCAGACTCACTGTGGGGAGCCCGATGCAGGACTCTATCCCAGCACCCCGGGATCACGCCGTGAGCCGAAGGCAGACACAACCACTGAGCCACTCAGGTGCCCCAGTGGCTAACTCTTGATTCACTACATTGTTAGGTAAGATTTTGGAGAACCAAAATCACAAATGTACCCTTTTGTTGTAGCCAAGAAAAGCTGGCTTTATACCAATGTCTATATTGCCAATGGAAGATGAAATCTTTGTGTTGAAGAAACTTTTAAATTCAGAGAATAAACCAGACGACACATAGTCCTGGGTTGTTGGTTTTTTTTTTTTTTTTTCCCCTCCTGGGCTTTACAATCTTCAGCATGTTTGCTGACCCTTGAGAATTGAGGAAAAGCACTTGACAGGAGTAAAACCTTACCACTGAGCAACTTCCATGTGATATTTTCCAAAAATGTATCTTATTTATGATAAGCATTATTAGATTTTCACAGCATTAATTCAGCTGTTTTTCAGGTTTTATGGAAAGCCACAACCGTGGGTTGATGTTTTTACAAAATAACTTTTGAGTTGATAAAGCCCCACCCTGAGGCTGTCTCTCCTACACAGGGCTCTGTAACACTCAGCCCTGTTTCTGTGAACTCAGTTAATGTAACCTCGTGGACTGGAACAAACTGTACGGCCGGAAGCTTTGGGGATAGTTGTCCTTGAAGTGAATGGAGGTGGGGAAGGCTCAAGACCCAGACTGGTGTCCCCTGCCCTGTTCGCCACTGGTGAGTTCTTCCACCTGTAGGTCCCTAAAGAGATCAGTTGTCTAGATAAACGGAGCATTTCTCACCTTGTCAGGGTGGGTTTGGGTGTGAGCATTCCAGCCCTGAGGCCTGCACACCCCGGGCTTCCTTCCCTTCCAGTCCACGCACTGTGCCTCCCGGCCCACCTTGTCAGTGTCATTGCCCATTGCCGCTAGAGGGGATGTCAGGTGGTGAATCAGCTGGAAAGGCACCGCTGGGCTGACTAAGCTGTGCTCCGTACAGCCGAGTTACCTGAGCGCGGAAACCATTTGCAGAACCACCTTTCAGCCCACATTACTTTACCTTCCAAAGTCTTGCCGTGCGGTAATGAAGCCGCTTCCATAGATCACACCGGGAAACGGGTCTCGTTATTTTATAGTCCTTTCTCACATGATGAAAAAACCTCAAGCTAAGAATTGCTGACATTTTGAGAATGAATAACCTCATCGAATTAATCACGTCAGCTTCAAGAAAGACACTTCGGAAGGGACAGTTAGCATTTCAGACCTTTTGCCTGCTTAGGGGAGAACACATTAGGTATTTAGTCCTGCTCCAGATAGGCCTGGCACATGTACCAGAGTTCTGGGGACAGACTTCTTTCCACTCTAACTCTCCCTTCTTGACTCTCTAAGACAGGATCTCTGGGTAATTCTGCCCCCTCCTTCCTCCAGCCCTGCAGACTGGTGGCCATAGAGGGTAAAACCAGTGGTGTTCACAATGCTCTTGGCTGTCTGCAGTCCTGTGGCCACTTGCCAGTTTTTTCTGTTATATTTTCCCACAGGGATAACCATGAGCAAGATCAAACAGGGCCGCCTACATCTCAGGGGCAGACTTTGTGCCAGTGTCCCTGTCCTCCCGCCCTCCAAGATGGACTGGGAAGTACACTGGCAAAGACCAGGCTAAAAGACAGTTTTAACACAACTACTTAAATCCCTTAGGGAAGCCAACCGAGACCAATACCCTTGGTAGGACAGTCCAGGAAACTTTTGGGGGGCCAGTCAAGCCTTCAAATAATAAGAATGGCAATATTCATTGAGCCCTTCCTCTGTGTCAGGCCCTCTGCTGATTAAGCCTTTTACATGAACGTGAACAACCTTTTATTTAGTTCTCATGACAACCATATGAAAGTGATACTACTAGCTCTATTTGATGCATTTCAAAACAGGTCAAGTGGTTAAGACCGTTACTCAAGGTTCCACAGCTAGTAAATAGCAGGATTGAGATGAAAACCTGTGAGGTCACCTCTACAGCTCTTACTCTTGGTCACTTTGCTGGACTCTGTGCCCCAAGCCCCTTCTCTAAGAGTTCCTGCTCAGCTTCTCCCTGAAGAAAGCAACCCGAGTTAGGGTTTAATCCCATGAGTCCTGTACCACTCACTGATCCCTGCCATCCTGGACAGAGATGACTGGACCAGAATTAGTCATCTGACACAGAAGCAAATGGTTCAGAGGTTCATGTCCAGAGACCAAGATAATTCACACACATCTGGACAGGACAGGTCTCGCGGTAGAGCTAGGACCTGGTCCGCATGGCTGTTCTAGCCTGTAACTAAATGTGGTAGGCTAAACAATGGCTCCCCAACGATGCCCACAGCTGCATCCCTAAAACCTGCTGCTGTGTTACTTTGCATGGTAAAAGGAACTTTGCAGATATAATAAAGGTAAAGGAACTGAGATGGAGAGATTGTCCTTGATGATCCAAATGGGACCAACCAGTATCATCACAAGGGTAATTATAAGAGGGAGGCAGCAGGATCAGCAGTAGTAGGGGATGTGACAGTGGAAGCAAGTGGTTGCGGTGATGCTGAGAAAGGCCATGAGCCAAAGAACACAGGTAGCCCCTAGAAACTAAGAAAGGAAAGGAATCCCCTCCTAAGGTCTCCAGAAAGAACCTAGCCCTGCCTACACCATAATTATAGACTTCTGACAAACAGAACTATAAGAGTATAAATCTGTGTTGCTTTAACCCACCAAATTTAATTTGTGACAGTAGAAATAAACAAATACACTAGGAATAGAGCAAGTGCTCCTCACTCTTTCAGAGGAGCATCTCTCTTTCCCAAAGGGCCCACCTGGGCTATGGCTGACCATTCTAGGTTGCTCCTATGCTTTCTTCCCTAGTTGAAACGCTTTCTGGGGGCACCTGGGTGGCTCAGTTGGTTAAGTGCCTGCCTTCGGCTCAGGTCATGATCCAGGAGTCCTGGGATCGAGTCCCACGTCGGGGTCCCTGCTTAGCGGGGGACCTGCTTCTCCCTCTGTCTTTCCCCCTGCTCATTCTCTCTCTCTCTCTCTCTCTCTCTCTCTCTCTCTCTCTCTCAAATAAATAAAAAATTTTAAAAATAATATTTTAAAAAAGAGATGCTTTCTGAAAATGGAAAATAAGTGGGTTTTTTCTACCAATAAGATCCTCCCCTGTAGAAATTAGTTTTATATTCTCTGCTTCCCCATACTTTTTCCAAGGGAGCCTTTTGTACTTCTCAGGTAGCCTTGAGGTAATCTTCCATGGGCCTGATTGATCCACTGTGGCTGAATCTGGCACTGCCTGAGTAGCTGCCATAGGTTTGACTGTCCCTGTTGTCTGAAAAGCTGTTGTGAGGAAGTGGAAATCTCTGAATGTCACCCTGGTGGGGAGGTGATAGAAGGCAGGTGGGGGGCTCATCATGAGGAATGATGCTCTAATTATCAGAACTTCCTAGAAGGAAGTGGGTAGCTTGGAGAGTTAGAGAGTTCTTGAAGATCCCAGACCCCTGAGCAGAGCTTGGGGATTAAAGAATGAAACTCTCTGCTGCCTATAAGAAACTCACTTTTAAATATAGGTTAAAACTAAGGGAATGGTAAAAGATACCTGGTAACATTAACCAATAGAAAGCTAGGATGGCTATATCACCACCACGCAAGGGCAAATTCTTCAAGAGAACATAAAAATCCTAGGTGTTTATGCACCTATTAACAGCTTCAAAATACATTAAGGAGAAAATGAGAGAACTGCAAGGAAAAATGCACAAACCAACAATTATAGTTTATAACTAATAGAACGAGTACACACAAAATAAGTAAGAACACAGAAGATTTGAGGGGCACCTGGGTGGCTCAGTCAGTTAAACATCTGCCTTCAGCTCAGGTCATGATCTCAGGGTCCTGGAATCAAATCTTGCTGCTCAGCAAAGAGTCTGCTTGTCCCTGTCCCTCGGCCCCTCCCTCCCTCCCGCTCATGCTCTCTCTCTCTCCCTCGCTCACTCTCTCTCAAACAAATAAAATCTTTTTAAAAAGAACATAGAAGGGATCCCTGGGTGGCGCAGCGGTTTGGCGCCTGCCTTTGGCCCAGGGCGCGATCCTGGAGACCCGGGATCGAATCCCACATGGGGCTTCCGGTGCATGGAGCCTGCTTCTCCCTCTGCCTATGTCTCTGCCTCTCTCTCTTTCTCTCTCTGTGACTATCATAAATAAATAAAAATTTTTAAAAAAAAAAGAACATAGAAGATTTGAACAAAACTATCAACCATCCAGATTTAATTGACATTTACTACTCCATCCCGCAAGAGCACAGTACACATCCTTTCTTCAAATGTAAATGGTATATTTACCAAGATAGGCCATCAAACAAGTCTTAGTAAATTTAAAAAGATTCAGGTCAAAGTATGGTTCTCTAATCACAATGGAGTGAATTTAGAAATCAGGAACAGAAACATCTGTGGAAAATTGCAATCATTGGAAACTAAACAAACTTCTAAATAACACACGAATCAAAGAACTGATATAGGAAATTACAAAGTATTTTGAACCGAATTAAAAGAAAACAAAACATGCAATTTGTGGGATGGCACTAAAGCAGTACCTTGGAGAAATTTTATAGCACTAAATGCCTATATTAGAAAAGAGGGGTCTCAAGTCAGTGATTGCACCTTTTTCTTCTTAATAAAACTAAAAATAAGAAATGAAATCTAAAGTAGAAGAAAGGAAATACTAAAGGTCAAAGCTGAAATCAGTGAAACAGAAAAGAGAAAATCATTGAAACCAAAAGCTGGATCTTTGAGAAGAAAAGTAAAATAAAATTGATAAATCTCTAGTGAGACTGATCAGGAAAAAAGAAAAAGCCAATTACCAATTTTAGGAATGAGAAAAATAACATTGCTACAGATTCTACAGATATTAAAAGGATTATAAGGGACACGCAGAGAGAGAGGCAAAGACATAGGCAGAGGGAAAAGCAGGACTCCCTGTGGGGAGCGTGATGTAGGACTCTATCCCAGGACCCCAGGATCATGCCCTGAGCTGAAGGCAGATGCTCAACCACTGAGCCACCCAGGAGCCCCAATAAGGGAATATTATTAACAAACTTATGCCATGGAACACCTGGGTGGCTCAGCGGTTGAGCATCTGCCTTCGGCTCAGGACGTGATCCTGGGATCCGGGATCGAGTCCTGCATCAGGCTCCCTGCAAGGAGCCTGCTCCTCCCTCTGCCCAGATCTCTACCTCTCTCCTCTCTGTCTCTCATGAATGAATAAATAAATCTTTTTTTAAAAACTTATGCCAGTAAATTCAACAACAAAAATGAAATGGACACAGTCCCTCAAAGACACAAACTACCAGTGCACATTCTAGAAAAAAAATAGATAACCTGAAAACCTTTTTATTCTTAAATACATTAGGGTTAAAAGTTTTCTTATGAAGAAAACTCTGAGCCCAAATGGCTCTACTGGAAAATCCTAACAGACATTTAAAGAATAATACCAGGGCAACCTGGGTGGCTCAGCCGTTTAGCACTGCCCTCGTCCCAGGGCGTGATCCTGGAGACCCGGGATCGAGTCCCACATTGGACTCCCTGCGTGGAGCCTGCTTCTCCCTCTGCCTGTGTCTCTGCCTCTCTCTCTCTGTGTCTCTCATGAATAAATAAATAAAATCTTTAAAAAAATAAAGAATAATACCAATTCTACACAAACTCTTCCCTGATGCCAAAACCACACAGACATAATAAGAAAACTATAGGCCAATATCCTTCATAAAAATAGATGCAAAAATTCTTAGAACTTTAACAAATTGAATCCAATAGCATATCAAAAAGATAATACATCGAGACCATCTTAGCTTGGGCTGCTTCAACAAAAAACTATAGACTGGCTAGCTAGAACAAGAGAAATTTGTTTCTCACAGTCTGGAAGCTGAAAAGTCCAAGATAGAGGTGCCATTAGACTCCTGTCTGGTGAGGGCTCATTTCCTCGTTTGTAGACAGCTGCCTTCTCAATGTGTTCTCACATAGCTTTTCTTTGGTGCATAGTTAGAGAAAGAGAAAGTTCTCTTTTCCTCAAATAAGGACATGAACCCCATGATGAGGGTCCCACCATCATGGCCTAATCTAAACCTAATTATCTCCCAAAGGTCCCACCTCCAAATACCATAACATTGGAGGCTAGGACTTCAACATATGAACTTGGGGGAACGTAAACATTCAGTCCATAGCAATAACCAAGTGGGATTTATCCCAGAAGTGAAAGGTTTATTTAATATTCAATAAACAATCAATATAATTCATCATATCTCCAGGATACATAAAAAGCATTTGACAAAATCCAGTATCTATTCCTGATAGTAATGCTTAGCAAACTAAACATAGAAGGGAACTTCCTGAACCAGATAAAAGATAACTATGAAAAACCCACAGCTAACATTGTATTTAATGGTGAAAAATAATGTTTTCCCTCTACAATCAGGAATAAGACAAGAATGTTACTACTTCTCATCAACATTATACTAGAATTTCTAGCCAGTACAATAAAGCAAGAAGCTAACATTGTATTTAATGGTGAAAAATAATGTTTTCCCTCTACAATCAGGAATAAGACAAGAATGTTACTACTTCTCATCAACATTATACTAGAATTTCTAGCCAGTACAATAAAGCAAGACATGAAAGGCATCCTGATTAAAAATGAAGAAATATAACTCTCTTTGTTTTCAGATGACATGATTGCCCATGTAGAAAAAAAAAAAAAACAGGCAGCTGGGTGGCTAGGTGGCTAAGCATCTGCCTTCGGCTCAGGTACTGATCCCAGAGTCCTGGGATTGAGTCCTACATTGGGCTCCTGCTCAGTGGGGAGTCTACTTCTCCCTCTGTCTCTGCCTCCCTCTTTCTCTCTCTCTGTCTCTCTGTCTCATAAATAAATAAAATATTTAATAAATACATAAATAAACCTACCAGAACTAATAACTGAGTAGAGCAAGGCTGCAGGATAAGAGGTTAATTTACAAAAATCTATTGTATTTTATATACTGGCAAGGAACAATCAGAAATTGAAATTTTAAAAATAATACCATTTAAGTTAGTGCCAAAAAATGTGAAATTCATAGGTATAAATCTGACAAAAGATATGATAGACCTGTTCAATGGCATCAATAAAACATTTCCGAGAGAAATAGAAGACCTAAATAAATGGAGAGATATACCATGTTCATGGATCAGAAGGCTCAATATTAAGAGGTCAGTTATCCCCAATTGGTCAATGCAATTCCAATCAAAATCATACCTTCTTGGGGTGGGAATTGACAAACCAAATTTTAAAATCATATGAAAGTGCAAAGGACCCAGGGTTGGCGAAACACTTAGAACAAAAAGAATGAAGCTAAAAGACTGACACTACCTGATTTCATTCTTGAAGTGGTAATCAAAAAAGTGTGGTATTGGTGTAGAGATAGACATATAGATCAGTGGAATAGAATGAATTCAAAAATAGACCCACACATACATGCCAACTGATTTTCAACAAAAGCACACAGCAATTTAGTGCAAAGTAGATTGTCTTTAACAATCCTCTTCCCACAAAGTGTACTGGAATGACTGGATATCCATATAGTAAAAAATAGACCTTCAATCCATACCTCCCCTCATATATAAAACTAATTTTAAAATGGGTCAAAAGGCAGCCCGGGTGGCTCAGCAGTTTAGCGCCACCTTCAGCCCAGGGTGTGATCCTGGAGACCCGGGATCGAGTCCCACGTCAGGACCCCTGCATGGAGCCTGCTTCTCCCTCTGCCTGTGTCTCTGCCTCTCTGTGTGTGTGTCTCTCATGAATAAATAAATAAATCTTTAAAAAAGGAAAAGAAAGTACTTCCAATCCTAGGCTCTAGCTTATTCCAAGCTGAAGTGACTAATTACCACGAGGGCCTCGTACACCTCCAGCTTTATCACCAACAGGTCCAAGCTGCGTTTTCAAAACACCCACCCAGCAGCCTCTGCATGACTCAAACCTGAAAGGTTTTCTCTCAAAACTGCCCTTGAGCCTCAATGGAAAAGACTTTATCGGGCGCTGTTAGCAACCGACACAGCAATAAAACTCCAAGGCACTGACACTTCGGTTCGTGTTTCCCAACTTAAAAGATACACATCACTGGATCCTGACTACTAGATGGCCATTCCACTGGGACTCTAAATGCAACTCTTAGGAACCTTCCAGAAACCATTGACTACAGAAGAAGACAGCTTATGCCCCAAGGTTCATTTTCTGATTTGTCAGCAGCCTCTTCCTTCCCTCGACCCTACCACAGTCGTCTTGCTATTCTTGTACTTGACACTCCCCCGTAACCTACTAAAAGGCTCCTTTGCAGGTTCTTCCTTATCTTCGTCCTGTGCCTTTTGTCCCTCAGTGATCTCCTGCTTAAGAAAAAAGGAACCTGGGACACCTGGGTGGCTCAGTGGTTGAGCGTCTGCCTTCAGCCCAGGGCGTGATCCTGGAGTACTGGGATCGAGTCTCACATTGGGTTCCCTGCAGGGAGTCTGCTGCTCCCTCTGTTTATGTCTCTGCCTCTCTCTGTGTCTCTCATGAATAAATAAATAGAATCTTTAAAAAGGAAAGAAAAACCTGATAAGTTTTTCTCAGACCAGAGCTGCCGCTCTGAATTTAACTGTGGACAAAAATTTAATCATTCTTCCTTTAAATGTACCTCTAAGAGACATCTGGTGGCTCAGTGGTTGAGCGTCTGCCTTCAGCTCAGGTCATAATCCCAGGTCCTGGGATCCCTGTGGGGAGCCTGCTTCTCCCTCTGCCTATGTCTCTGGCTCTCTGTCTGTGTCTCTCACGAATAAATAAATAAAATCTTTAGAAAAGATGTACCTCTAAAAAAGGTTCATCCATCCCAAACTTTGGTCACATAACAAGTGACCTCACATCAGCAGAATGCTTCTTCCAAGGTCATCACGGTGCTGTCAGCAAAAGCTAGCCACCAGGAGTGGGGACTCAGGTGGGGTCTGTGCCAGGGCCACAGTACTCTGTTCTCATCAGAAACCCTTGTTTCAGGAACCGCTTAACCCCACCACTCACGTTATTGGAGGGGACATTTCAAGGGACATACAATTAGCTCATGCCAAATGATACTCATACGCCCAATAGAGTCTGTGCCCCATTACGATACCATCGCCTATGTGGCCATCAGATGTACATCCACCTGCTACAAGTGAACTTAACTGCATATTTGGGATAATTCTTAGAAACTTTCAAACAACTTTTGAAGGTACCAGCCCTCCTGTGGAACATTTTTCCCTGAAAAGAAGAGGCAGGCACGGGTGAGTCTGGATAAATCCCGGGAGAAGTAGCTGCTGACTCTTCATGCATGCTCTGTGAGCTGGAGTCTGCAAAATAGTGAAAAGGTGGTTCAAAACCTGTCTCTGACCTTATCAGATGCCAGAAATGACACGGTTTCTACTCAGAAGTCCCCCACCCCCTGCCCGCTGCCAAAACCAGTTTACATTCATTAGCCAGAGTTGTCATGAGGAAACTCATAACCTTCAATTTCCTGTTAGCTAGCCAAGGGGGAGTTTATGCTTCAGCAAACACTTCTTGCTGCACTCATATAAATACTAAAGCTCAAGGAGAATAATTTATTTTTTAAGTTTTTATTTATTTAAGTAGTCTCTGCACCCAACGTGGGGCTTGAACTCACCACCCCAAGATCAAGAGATGCACACTCCACCAAATGAGCCAGTCAGGAGCCCCCAAGTAGAACAATTTCTGATCAGGCTAAAAGAAAAGGCCATCTGATTCTCTACAAGAGACCAGCTGGGCTTTGGGACATATTTCCCTGGCCTGAGTTTGGTCTGTCTCCAGGGTCTATTACAAGGACTAATCATCATCTTGTTTCTGGTAACTGCCTGTGGTGCATTTGGCCGATGCATCCTGTCCAGAGTCTTAAATGCCACTGTACAGCCCTTGTCACCTCAGGGGATTCAATAACAACTCATTCTGCAATGGAGAGGAGAGACGAGCCCTAACCCTACTACAGACAACTTCCTCTGAGCCAACTCCAGGTCAGCAAAATCCTGGCAGTGGTGATGATCAGAATATAGACTTGCGTCCTGTGGCCTGACTTCATCTGATCTTGGATGAAAGAGGGGAGTGAGAAAGAAACGCAGCCCCTGACATACAAGAGCTGGCCTGGAACTCACAGCAAGGCTTTGGTATTCTCTCATTGAACATGAACAATTTCACAGATCTCCAACAACAGACAAGACTTCTCTGTGTCCATCACGGAGCAAGACAAAAACAAGACTAACAAACATCAGTCCAAATCGCCAAAATGGGGACGCCTGGGTGGCTTAGTGGTTGAGCATCTGCCTTCGGCCCAGGGCGTGATCCCAGAGTCCCGGGATCAAGTCCCATGTTGGGCTCCCTGCATGGAGCCTGCTTCTCCCTCTGCCTGTGTCTCTGCCTCTCTGTGTGTGTGTGTGTGTGTGTCTCTCATGAATAAATAAAATAAAATCTTTAAAAAAAATCCCCAAAATGACCAAACATCGCCCTCTCCTAGCTCCTATGAATGGGTGTTGCTTCTTTATCAATCACTCCATCCTCCTCACCTTCTTAATAAGAATTAAGATATCCAATCATAAAACTACCCCACTCCCTGACAGCCTTCAGTCCTTGTACTCACCCCAAAATGACCTAACACAAAGCCAAGTCCTATAATAGGTTCTGTCTAACACCTTCTAACCAAGACATCCCACGGTTCCCCCATGCTGTGAGTTCTCTCTTCTTTTGAGGAATCAGTGAACCCAGATTTGTTGGACTAGAGGTGATCTTTGGGGGAGGGTTGTTTTTGTTTTGTTTTAAAGATTTTGTTTTGTTTTTTTGAGAGGGAGACAGAGAGAAAGCGAACATGAGCAGGGAGAGGAAGAAGCAGACTCCCCTGCTGAGCAGGGAGCCCCATGTGGGGCTCCATCCCAGGACCCTGAGATCATGATCATGACCTAAGCCAAAGGCAGACGCTTAACCAACCGAGCGACCCAGGTGTCCCTGGAGGTGATCTTTGAATGAAGGGGTTTATATCATAATAAAAGGTCCAAGACTTACTCTGAGAGTTCCTGATGTAGCAGGAGAGACAGACAAACCAACAATTTTAAGTCAATGTGGTGAATATCATAATAAAACATAAAGACAGGATGCTGTAAGAGCCACAGGTCAGAGCCAGGGCAATCAGTGAAAGCTTCCTGGTGGACAGGACACTAGGCTAACTCTCAGGTAGGAGCAAGCCCAGTGCAGAGGTAGGGGTTGGATTAGTGGGAGGAGTAAAGTGATGTAGGCGGGAGGAGTAGCAAATTCAGATGAAAGAAGCAGAAAGAGTACATGGCTAGACCACCACTGAGGTCAAGAAGGAACCTCCAGCAGGTTTAAGGGGCTTTCTATGCTCTTGGGTATGAATAAATTATATTTTATTATAAAGATTCAATGAGCACATACGGTGACCAAAGTTAACAAATCAACATCATTTGCCTCCAGATGCTATGGAGGATACAGCATCACTTTTACAGTATTGCCAAAAAAGGCATAACCTGAATTAACCATGAGGAAAAATCAAATAATCCCAAATTAAGGAACATTCTACGTTTTATTTATTTTTTAAAAGATTTTGTTTATTTATTCATGAGAGACACACAGAGAGAGAGAGAGAGAGAGAGAGAGAGAGAGAGAGGCAGAGACACAGGCAGAGGGAGAAGCAGGCTCCATGCAGGGAGCCCGACATGGGACTTGATCTCAGGTCTCCAGGATCAAGCCCTGGGCTGAAGGTGGCGCTAAACCGCTGAGCCACCGGGCTGCCCACATTCTACGTTTTAAACTCCAAAACTGTCAATGTCATGAAACAAAGGCTAAGGAGCTACTCCAGATTAAAGGAGAATAAGCACAGCTAAATGCAAAGCTTTCTCCTGGGTTGCATTTGAGAACGGAATACTTTCTTTCCTTTTGTTATAAGAGACATCGGTGGGACAATCAATGAAACTCAGCTAGATAATATTGTATCAGTGTTAATCACCCAATCTTGATAATTATGCTGTGGTTATATAAAAGAATGTCCCTTTTTTCAGGACATGCATACCAAAAGGTTTAGAGGTAACAGAGCATCATGTCTGCACCTTACTCTCAAACCATTAAATAAATATAGCCATATGGGTGCCTGGCTGGTTCGGTCAGTAGAGCGCTGGGAGTTCAAGCCATGTGTAGGATGTAGAGATTACTTTAAAAAATTAAAAATCAAGAAAAATAAAAATATATTTACATTTATATGTAAACGAGAAAGACAAAGCAACAGTAGACTGTTAACATTTGAGAAATCTAGGTAAAGAATACTCGGGAATCCTTTACAGTATTTTTGCAACTCTTCTGTAACACTGACATTTTTTCAAAATAAAGTTATCTCCTCCCTACAAAAAAAAGGGGGGGCATGTAATTGAAGAGCCTCTATGTGTCAGTATTACGGTGGGCCCTGTGGAGGTGAGGATGAATGCGAATCATCCCTGCCCTTCAGGACTCATGATCTAGTGGGTCATTTTGGCAGCAGATCCAAAGGGGTGAGGCAAGCCCTCTAGGTTGCTGACAACAATCAACAATCTGCGCAAGAAGCGGGGAGGCCTGAATCAATGAAGGAAGTGCCAACGTAGTCAGAAGGGCATTGGAGGGACAATTTCTATGGCCTGGTGGCTAGCTGGACTTGAGGTCGGGACCAAGAGAAGTCTAGCAGTGTGTCTGGGCTTCTCACAAAGTCTGTTGGAGGGACCAGGGTCACATTCCCAGGCTCATGGAGAATAATGTGATTGGTTTTGGACAGCTCAGTGGTGCGAGTGAGTAGAGCATCTGAACCCCAGGCCTGTCATTTTTGGGGAGAGCTCTGGGCTGAGATAGCTTGGGGCATCGTCAGCATTAAGGTGGTGGAAGAAGCTGTGTGATGGGAAGAGGGCAAAAACAGAACTCCAGAGAAGCCTCTGGAGATCAAAGTCCCATTCTCTGCCCCACTCAAGAATGTACCCTTCAAGTTCTTATTTTTCTTATTTTATATTATGTTATGTTATTATTTGAGGGGCGGGTGGGGGAGAGGAGCAAAGGGAGAGGGAGACGGAGAAGCAGACTCCACGATGATCAATCTCACAACCCTGAGATCATGACCTGAGCTGAAACAAGAATCAAGGCTCAGCTGACTGACCCCCCCCACCAGGAGGCCCCAAGGTCTTATTTCTCTGCTGCAGGTTTGGCCTATTTGCCAGATTTCTCCCAGCTTAATACAAGACTTTGGGAGCCTCCTCACTCTGTAGACTGTTTTCCCATCTGTAAATGGAGACATGGGAGAGTAGTTGTCTTTTCTCTTCTTTTTTAAAGATTTTATTTATTTATTCATGAGAGACACAGAAAGAGAGGCAGAGACATAAGCAGAGGGAGAGCCAGGCTTCCTGCAGAGAGCCTGTTGTGGTACTCGATCCCAAGACCCCAGGATCACACCCCCAGCTGAAGGCAGACACTCAACCACTGAGCCACCCAGGTGTCCCATGGGAGAGTAGTTGTCTTAAACATCTCCCAGGGGGAAGGCAAAATCATTGAGGCCCTAAGTGCCAGTTACTCTGTTACTACCCTGAGACTTTGAGCTGAGATTGCTCCAAACATCTCTAGGCTGCCTAGAGCCCTGTGTCTTTGGAGCTTGATCTCTGGCCTTTCCTCCTCAGTGAATTAAAGGGAACTGGAATGCCACAGTGATCATGATTTGAGTGCACTAAGGGCTCTTAGGATAGTGCAGATGGCCAGGAATGCGAGAAGAGATTGAGACAGATCAATGAGATGGCACCGGGCTCTGGCTGACTCAGTTGGTAGAGCCAGTGACTCTTGATCTCAGGGTCGTGACTGAGTTCAAGCCCCACGCTGGGCATGGAGCCTACTTTAAAAATTAAAATAATAATGATAATAAGGTAGCCCTGACCTGGGATTCAACATATACAATAAAATCCACAAATCTCAAGAGTCCCACCAGACGAATAGGGACAGTACCTACTTCTATGCAACTCAAACCTTCACTCACATAGTTTCCATTACCCCCCAGAAAGTTCCCTTAACCCCTTCACAGTTATTCCTCAGCTCTCATCCGCCAGCGGGAACCACCGTTCTGTTTACCTGTCTCCCTTAATTTTTTTTTAATTTTTATTTATTTATGATAGTCACAGAGAGAGAGAGAGAGGCAGAGACACAGGCAGAGGGAGAAGCAGGCTCCATGCACCGGGAGCCCGACGTGGGATTCGATCCCGGGTCTCCAGGATCGGGCCCTGGGCCAAAGGCAGGCGCCAAACCGCTGTGCCACCCAGGGATCCCATGTCTCCCTTAATTTTTTAAAAATGTTTGAAACTTGCAAGTTATTTCGAGAAAAATATGGGTGGTGACGTAGCCTCTCAAAGGAGAGTGCGAAGCTGAGCACTGCTTAGGGTCGTTTCTTCCATTTGATTTTTTAAATCCAATCAAATAAGGCCTTTCCTTCCCCCCCTCCCCAAAAAAGCTTTGCAAGAGCTGGACTCCAGCCAACAGTCGTTCTTCTCCCGCTAGGAAAAGGGTGGATTTGTTTAACCGCTTTGTTCTTTCCTCTTTGAACCTGCTTGTGTTTAACCGGACCCTCGACCCCAATCTCTGTTAGGTATTTTAACAACTTTTCTTGTTTAGGTAAGAGAGAAACTTTAGCTCCCCGGCCAAACTCCGAGGGTTGGCTCCGGCCTCCAAGCGTCTGCCCCGCCCCGCCCGTCGCGGGTGGCTTCGTACGATTCTTCCAGGAGCCACGGAGGAGAGGGACAGCGTCGGGGGGTGCACTCCCCGGCCCGCACCCCCAGCTGCTGCCACCCACCTGCTGAGCCGCCCTGCCCCCGCCCAGGCCTCTCTCCGCGGCCCGACCTTGAGCCACTGGAAGGCGCCAGCCCGGTGAGTGCCGGGGTCGCGCTGGCCTCTCCGCCCGGCTCCCCGGGGATGCAAAGGTCCGGCCACGGCCGGTACAGAGTCGCCGGGGCCGGCTGAAAAGAGGCCGACTGCCCCTGCCCCCCGGGGACCCGGGCCCCGTGCGCCCCCTCGGCCCGGCCGGAGGCGAGGCGGGCTCGACCTTCAGCTTCACGGGGCCTCACGGTCGCCCGAGGCTGCGGCGGCGCCGCCGGAGGGTGCGGAGGCCCCTCGCCGCTCGCGCAGCTCAGGTGCAGCGGGGACACCTGCCGGCGCGCGCCCGCTCCCCGCCGCCCCGCCGCCCCGCCGCCCGCTCCCAGGAAGCCCCGGCGGAATGACAGTTGCGAGGCCCAGCCCTCCCACCCTCAGCTTGCACGCCGGAGCGCCCCATTAAGTCAACATTGCAAAAGGTCCTCGTCTGATCCTGGGCCTTATCTCGGGTCGATAACACGAAGGCCTTTGGAGCCTGTGCCAAATTTTAACAGCCAGCAAGGATTCCAAATGCTACGACGCTGGCCATCAGCATTTAAGATTTGAGTCGTTTCTTTAAAAAAAAAAAAAAACCAATGTATAGAAGGAAATATGAAATCAAAGATTATTTTTGCCTTTTCCCTCAGCTGTCATTAATTCGCCCATGCGTGGGTGAGGCCACTTACTTCCAAGCAGAAACATGCCAGGGGGAAGAATGACAATGCAGACAATTTGGGTCAGCAGCTGGGACGAGTTTGGGAAAGAAAGGAGGCTCTGAAAAGTTGCCTGGTTTTCCTCTCCCACGGGGTGTCTTAGGTAATGTTTCTTCTCTGATACTTTTTGTCTTCTCCCTGTTCGCTGGTCACACTCTGGCCTCAAGTCCCAGCATAGAATGTTCCTGTCAGTAAAGTTCAAGACTCCTTGCCAAACTGGCGCAGTGCCTTCCCCGGAGCGAGAAGTAGCCGAGGGACTGTCCATTCCTACAAGAGATCCCCAGATCATGTATGTCCCCTTCTCCACCCCTTCCACTGCACCAAGTTGGAAACGGGTGTCAGCTCCAATTTAGTTTATTATCACCGGTGAATCTAACTTCTAAAAATGCAGGTCCGAAAAATGCAGAGCGGGAAGGCCCTGGCCTTGGTGAGGTGGGAGAAGGGAGTCCGCACCATCAGTGGGTGGGGAGGGTAGCAGGAGCTGGTGACCTGCGGGCGGGGAGGGGCCACCAATGAGGGAGCTGCCCGCCCCTGACCAGACCCATCTTCAGTCGGGGGCTAGGGCGCAGGCATAAAGGGCAGCCTTTGGGTGCAGGAGCAGCCAGCAGCCAGCTCTCCAAGGGTCATCGGCACCAAGGTACGGATGTGGGGGGGCTTGGGGTTTTTCCTCTCTCTCTCTTTTAAAGATAGTTGAAAACAAGCACTGGTAAGTGGATTGAAGATGCCTCATGTTATGGACGATCAGCCCTGTCTTCATATATGTCTCTTCCTGCCGCATTGCCTATTTTGTTCTGATTTTAGAGAAATTTTTCCAGTTCCGATAAAACTCAGTTCTGCATCGTCATCTTACCAGGGCCTTAAGCCCGGAGTTTGACTGAATTCGCCCCATGCGATTACATCCCGTGTTATCTCCGTTACCTTCCGCAGAGCACCCCCTTGACAATGTCTTCCATTAAGATTGAGTGTGTTTTGCGGGAGAACTGCAGGTGCGGAGAGTCTCCGGTGTGGGAGGAGGCGGCCAACTCTCTGCTCTTCGTAGATATTCCTGCGAAAAAGGTTTGCCGGTGGGATTCGCTCAGCAAGAGCGTGCAGCACGTGACCGTGGGTAAGGATGAAGGCCGGGCTCAGATCCGCCCACACATCGTCCTCTCCCCGGGGAGGGGCGGTCACCTGATGTGTCATTCCCCAGGGAACTTCTTGTTAAAGCATCCTGGACATGCTTTAAAACTGCTGCTTGGTCGTGCTCTCTCTGTCCACACCTGTGCACTCCCGCTTCGATCCAAGAGCAAATTCTGGATGCTCAATACTTCCTCTTCCCCGCGGGCGAGGGGCAACAGTCCCCATTTTGTGTTGCTGACCAGGCACTGGAGGATCTTTCCTTAACATCTTTGGATAACAGCTTTAGAAGTTGGAGGCCCGTTTGTGGCACAGCAAAGGTTGTCTACCTTGGGTCGGGCCAAGCCCTTTATTTGCAAAACAGAAACAAACAACCCCCTCCCAAAAAAAACCCCAGGTATATTCCTTCTTTGAATGTACCAAGAAGGGCTTTCAGACTTACAAAGTATCAACCAGGACTATCTGTTCACTGTACAAGATAAGATTCATGACAAATTTCAAGGGCATTGGAATGTGATTCTGTTTATGGCCGTGTGACTCCCAGAGGAGGGGTTTCTCATTGTAGGAGTTTGATATGAGATAAGGAAGCTTCTTGTTCTTTGTTAATGGGAAGAGATACAATGAATTCCTGTGACCTTGGGACAGTCTCATCCCAGAACTGGTGATCTCAAACTTTTTTTTTTTTTTTAATGAGAGGGAATAGCTTTTATTTTTTTGTAAAGATTTTATTTATTTATTCATGAGAAACATGGAGAGAGAGGCAGAGACACAGGCAGAGGGAGAAGCAGGCTCCACGCAGGGAGCCCGATGTGGAACTCAATCCCAGGACCCCGGGATCATGGCCTGAGCCAAAGGCAGACGCTCAACCACTGAGCCACCCAGGTGCCCCCTGCCCCCCGGGAACAGCTTTTTAACTCACCCAGGGATATGAGTGTGGCTAGAGGCAAAGTGACTGTGGCCAGTGGCCAGCATAGAGGCAAGGACCCGTTACCCTAGTCTCTCTTCGCCAGTGTGCACACAGTAGAGGTATGTTCCCATCCCTAATCTGCAACCACCCCCAAACCACAGAAAGGCATTATGGTATCAGTTAATTTAGGAAGTTACAGAAGCCTCAGGCCACAGGTTGGGATGCATGATGAGAATGTGGCCCTCCCAATACTGTGCTGCACGTTCCTTGGGCCTCTCAATGGCTGGAATCAACTTCTGAATGGGGCTTTGCACTTACTGAATAGATGCTTAGAAAATGTTTCAAGGGGTGCTAAATGGCTGAGTTGGTTAAGGGACCGACTTTTGGTTTTGGCTCAGATCATGATCTCAGGGGTCCTGGGATCAAGCCCCGCATTGGGCTCCGTGCTCAGCTGGGAGTCTGCTTGTCCTTCTCCCTCTGCTCCTCCTCCCATTCTCTCTCTCTCTCTCTCTCAAATATTTTTTACAAAAAAGAAAATGTCTTCAAAATAAACTCTGATAAATTTGTTTCCTCTGACTGTTCACCATGGTAATCAATCTCTCTAGACAAAGAAGTTTCCTTATACGTGGAAAAATGTTAAGCCCAGAAAACCTAAAATTTAAAAATACAAAATATAGCAATCTAGTCACATATGATTGTTTTATCACCACATCTATGTTTCTATTATTTTTATCATGCTTCCTTCCAAAAAAGAATTTGAGAAACAATTTTCAATTACATACATAAAACAGGACCCCTTAGAAAAGACAAGTCCCGAATCAGAGAGAGATGTCACAAAACCTAGTTGCCGGAACTAACACAGTTTGTGTCTCTGAGTTTCCTGGAGATCAGGTGAATCAAGCATCACTTGCTCTGTGACAGCTACTTTGGTGCTCCCCGTTCCCCCATTCCACCCCAGTTAAAGACATCCCCTCCCTTTGAACTTGATGTGGCACCTGCTCCAATGTATGGTGGCTGCCCCTATGTGATTTCTCTGCTTCTCCCACTCAACTGGAAGTTTCCAGAAGAGTTGGGTTTCCTTCACCTTTCTATCTCTGCTGCCCAGGATACTGCTCAACAAATATACTTGGTTCTGTAGTCTTCACCACTCAACAGAAGGGAGAGGGCACTCCCATTGTCAAAAGAGCTAGAATCCTCTTAGAGATGCCAGGTGGCGGGATGACCGCCACTGGCCCACTTACTGCCTTCTGACTGCTGCTTTTGCTTCTGCAGATGCCCCCATTAGCTCTGTGGCCCTTCGCCAGGGAAGAGGCTATGTCGCCACCATTGGAACAAAGTTCTGTGCTTTGAACTGGGAAGATCAGTCAGCAGTTGCCCTGGCCACAGTAGATAAAGACAAGAAAAACAATCGGTTCAATGATGGAAAGGTGGATCCCGCTGGAAGATACTTTGCTGGTACGGTTTATCTCTAGCACCTATTGACTGAGCGTGGGAGAGAAGCAGGACTTAGAAAAGTCTCGAATTGGTAGTGGTAAAATGTTATTCATAACGGGTCTTGGGTTCTTCTTTTATTATTACTTGAATAGCTTTTCCTTAAAAAATATATCCCAAGGGACGCATGGCTGGCTCAGTTGGTAGAGCATATGACTCTTGATCTTGGGATCATGAGTTCGAGTCCCACACTGGGGGTAGAGTTTTGGGTTTCTTTTAAGATTTATTTATTTATTCATGAGAGACCCAGAGAGAGAGAGGCAGAGACATAACCAGAGGAAGAACCAGGCTCCTCTCAGGGATCCCAATGTGGAACTAGATCCCGGATCCCTGCCTAACAGGTGCCCAACAGCTGAGCCACCCTGGCGTCCCGGGGGTAGAGTTTACTTAACAGAAGTGTAAAAGTACATACATACATACATAAGAGAAAGCCAATTAAAAATCAACTGTTAAGGGCAGCCCTGCTGGCGCAGCGGTTTGGCGCCGCCTGCAGCCTGGGGTGTGATCCTGGAGACCCGGGATCGAGTCCCACAGGCTCCCTGCATGGAGCCTGCTTCTCCCTCTGCCTGTGTCTCTGCCTCTCTCTCTCTGTGTCTATGAATAAATAAATAAAATCTTTTTTAAAAATCAACTGTTAAAAATGATAATTTTTTAAAAGATTTTATTTATATGAGAGAGACAGCATTAGCAGGGGAGAGAGAGAGAAGCACGCTCCCCGCTGAGCCAGGACCCCCTTGTGGGGCTCAATCCCAGGACCCTGGGGTCATGACCTGAGCCAAAGGCTCATTTTTTAATTTTAAGAATGCCATGAGAGGGATCCCTGGGTGGCGCAGCGGTTTGGCGCCTGCCTTTGGCCCAGGGCGCGATCCTGGAGACCCGGGATCGAATCCCACATCAGGCTCCCGGTGCATGGAGCCTGCTTCTCCCTCGGCCTATGTCTCTGCCTCTCTCTCTCTCTCTCTCTCTCTGTGACTATCATAAATAAATAAAAATTAAAAAAAAAGAATGCCATGAGAAAATCTTTCAATATCTGTCTCTAGCGGAGACTAAAATGTACGTGGTCCTATTATAGTTTAAATGAGTTTAAAATAGAGGTTTTGTGGTTGCTGATGATGTTTAAATTGGAAATAATTTCAAATTGACAGAAAAAAGAAGTAAAAATAGTACAAACAACACCTGTCCACCCTTTACCTAGATTCACCTATTGTCAACGTTTTGTCCCATTTGCTCGCTCTCTATGTATATCAACATACTTTCCTCCAGAATCATTTGAAAGTAAGTTGCATATATCACAACCCTGGAAAATACTTCCATGTGATTTTCCCAAGAAAATGACATTCTTGCACTACCTCAGTATAGTTATCAACTTAAAAAAAGTTTAACATTGTTAACAGGTTTTTTTAAATTTTTATTTATTTATGATAGTCACAGAGAGAGAGAGAGAGAGAGGGGCAGAGACACAGGCAGAGGGAGAAGCAGGCTCCATGCACCGGGAGCCCGATGTGGGATTCGATCCTGGGTCTCCAGGATCGCGCCCTGGGCCAAAGGCAGGCGCTAAACCGCTGCGCCACCCAGGGATCCCCATTGTTAACAGTTATATCTGACATACTATCTATACTCCAGTTTTGTCTATTAACCAAATAATGTCCTTTATAGTATTTTTCCCCCTCCACCACAGGATCCAGTCTAGGATTATGTATTGCATTTAGTTGACATGTCTCTTTAAACCTCTGTAGTCTGGGACAGAACATAGCCTTTCTTGTTTTTTATGACCCTGCCATGTTTGAAGAATACATACAACTACCCCCCCCTTTTTTAAGATTTTATTTATTTATTCATAAGAGACACAGAGAGAGGCAGAAACACAGGCAGAGGGAGAAGCAGGCTCCCTGCGGAAGCCCAATGCGAGACTCGATCCCAGAACCCTGGGATCACGGCCTGAGCCAAAGGCAGACACTCAACCACTGAGCCACCCAGGTGCCCTTTTTTAAGATTTTATTTATTTATTCCTGAGAGACACAGAGAGAGGCAGAGACATAGGCAGAGGGAAGCAATTCCTCCTGTTTTTAATAGAACATTCCTCATGTTCCTCTTGTCCTTGTGTTTGTCTAATGTTTCCTTGTGATTAGATCGATGCCGTACATTTGTCGCTAGAATACTACAGAGGTGATACTGTCTTTGTCCAGGTATCCCACCTGGATACCATGTCCCTCGTGGGTGATGTTCGTTTTGATCACCTGGTTTAGGTCTTCTCAGATTTCTCTACTGCATAATTACTAATTTTTTAAAAGATTTCATTTACTTATTTCAGATAGAAAGAGAACAGAGGGGCAGAGGGGCAGGAAGAAGGACAAGCAGACTCTGCCTTGAGCATGAGCCCAGCGCAGGGCTCCATCTCACAACCCTGAGATCATGACCTGAGCTGAAATCAAGAGTCGGAGACTTAACCGACTGAGCCACCCAGGCACCCCCATGGTTATTATTTTTAATTGTGATTTATAAACATTTTGTGGGGTTTATTAGTCATCTATTGCTGTGTAACAAACTACCCTGAAATTTAGCAGCTTAAAATAAGAAATATTTCTTACATCACATAGTTTCTGAAGGTTAAGAATCTGGATGTGGTTTAGCCCGATGGTTCTAGTTCAAAGCTGTATCATGAAGTTGCAGTCAAGCTGTTGGCGGGGGCTGTAGCCTCAGAAGGGGCTGGAGTCTCTCAAGGGACCTGGAGGATTCATGTCCAAGCTCACTCACAAGGGGTCGGCAGGAGGCTTCAGTTCCTTACCAAGTGGGCCTCTCCATAGGGCTGCTCTGGACATGGCTTCTCCCGGGGCCAGTGAGGTGAGAGACGGGGGGGGGGGGGGGGGGGGAGAAAATGAGGACACCCAAAACAGAGGCTACAGTCATACTATAACTAATTTTGGAAGTGATAAACCATCACTTCTGTCATGTGCTATTGGTCACACAATGATAGAAGAGACTACATACAAAGGGTGTGAATATCCCTTAGGGGGATAGGGAGGCAGGGATCCCTTGGGGCCATCTTGGAGGCCAGCTGCCACACGGAGGGAGATACCTGAAGACCAACCAAATATCCTAGTCCTCAGCAAAACATCTCTCTTGGGTTTTACATTTGTTGATGATTCTTTCTTGAACCAATGTTGACTGTGATGGCTGTAGAATGGCTTATGTTCAGCTTTCAGTGAAATGTAACTATAGTTTCCAGTTAAATAATACATTTCACATACATTCTTATTTCCTTCTCGTCATAACAAATTAGCCAAAGTTGATTTCAAAACCCTGCTGTTTCCACCTCCCCACCCCGCCTCCTCACGGTATCAGCCATGCTGCCGTGGCTCCATTCACTTTCAGCATGGAAGGTACGTGAGATCCGAATGACTGGCCATGGCTCGCTTCCCATATCCCTGGACTTTACACAACCACAGATCTAGTCCAGGTCAGGTTGAAAGATTAAAGATGAGAATCGATTGGAAGCCCTCTGCCACTGATTTCTGCAGGATAAGGAAATAGGATTGGATACCCTACCTGCTGTCAAAATTGATTTTCTCTCTCCCTTATGGCTATAGTATACGGTTCTGTGGCTCTTTGTGAGACAAAACGAAGACATCCTCGGAAGCCTGAGTCCTTAGCCTGGAGTCCCCAGTTTTTAAACTGTGCCTGGAGGAGACCTCTTAAAATTGTAGGCATCATTGTGGGTGTACAAACTGATCATGCGCATCTGTCAGAAGCACCTGAGAACCTTTTTCTAGAGAGTTCATAGCTTTCAGCAGGTACTAGGAGATATTTCTGGACCAGGAAAGGGTAGAGTCATTTGATAGTCAGGAGGTGAGGGTGTCACTACATCCAAGGTCTGACCTGTGTGTGCTCACTCCTAGACAGTGAGGTATAAGCCAGGGCTCCAGCTTGTTCTTTCCCACAAAGGTAGAACCCTTTCCGAGCAGTGGGGAATTCACATTCACGTTCCAGGTATCTCTTTCTGTGGGGCAGACAGTGGGGAGGAATATTAGTGAAACAAATCCAACTACCCTATAGCCCGAAACTGCTGTGTGAACATCCTTGTCCCCTAGGAGGGAGGATTTACCCTGTCTTGCTTGCTATTCAAGCTTCCAAACTTTTGTTTATTTTCCTTTAACCCATTCTTACTCTGCTGCTGTTGAGTGTACAGTGTTCTGTAAATGCCACTTAGATTGGTTGATGCTGTTCAGTTCTATGTCTTTGCTGATTTTTCTATCTACTTGTATCTATTACCGAGAGAGGAATGCTGACATCTCCAATTGTAATTATGGATTTGTCTATTTCTTTTCAGCTCTGACTTTTGCTTTGTGTATTTTGAAGCTCTGTTGTTAAGCACATACAAATTTAAGGTTGCTATGTCTCCTTAGTGAATTGACCATTTTCACGATACGTAGCACCCCTATGTATCCCTGGTAATTTTCTTTGCTCTAATTATTTTTTTAAGATCTTATTTATTTATTCATGAGAGACGCAAAGAGAGAGAGAGAGAGAAAGAGAGGCAGAGACACAACTCAGGTAGAGGGAGAAGCAGGCTCCGTGCGGGGAGCCCGATTCAGGACTCGATCCTGGGACTCCAAGACCACACCCTGGGCTGAAGGGAGGCGCCAAACTGCTGAGCCACCCAGGGATCCCCCTTTGCTCTAATTATTTTGTCTGATATTAATACAGCCCCTCCAGCTAATATTTTAATCAATACTTGCATGGCTTTTCCCATCCTTTCACTTGTACACAATCTCTATCATTATATCTGAAGTGAGTTTCTTTTTCTTTTTTTTTAAGTGCTAGGGTTTTTTTGTTGTTGTTTTGCTTTGTTTTGTTTTTATTCATGAAAGACACACACAGAGAGAGAGAGAGAGAGAGAGGCAAAGACACAGGCAGAGGGAGAAGCAGGCTCCATGCAGGGAGCCTGACGTGGGACTCGATCCCGGGACTCCAGGATCACGCCCTGGGCCAAAGGCAGGCACTCAACCACTGAGCCACCCAGGCGTCCCAGAAGTGAGTTTCTTGCAGCAAGCAAATAATTGGATTTTTTAGAAATTCATCTCAACAATGTATTAATTGATGTGTTTTAATTATTGATATGCTTTGATGTAGATCTACCATTTTGTTATTTGTTTTCTCTTCTTTCCCTCTGTATTTTTTTGTTCCTGTTTCCCCTTTCCTGCCTTCTTTTGGGTTACTTCACCCTTCTTTAGAATTCAATTTTAATTTATTTATAATGATATTTTGCTGTATCTCTCTGTATAGTTTTTTAAGGGCTTCTGAAAGGATTGTAAAATATACAGTTAACTTTTTTTAAGATTTTATTTTTTTTATTCATGAGAGGCACAGAGAAAGAGGCAGAGACACAGGCAAACAGAGAAGCAGGCTCCATACAGGGAGCCCGACGTGGGACTCGATCCTGGGTCTCCAGGATCACGCCCTGGGTTGAAGGCGGCGCTAAACCGCTGAGCCACCCGGGCTGCCCTACAGTTAACTTTTTGCAGTCTATCTATAATCAAGATTTTACCGCTTCAATTGATTATCACTTCTTTATACTATAGTTGTCTTTTTTTAAAGATTTTATTTATTTATTCATGAGAGACACAGAGACAGGCAGAGACAGGCAGAGGGAGAAGCAGGATCCCCGCAGGGAGCCCAATGTGGGACTTGACCCTGGAACTCCTGGCTCACGCCCTGAGCCAAGCATCCCTATAGTTGTCTTTATAGGGATCCCTGGGTGGCGCAGCGGTTTGGCGCCTGCCTTTGGCCCAGGGCGCGATCCTGGAGACCCGGGATCGAATCCCACGTCGGGCTCCCAGTGCATGGAGCCTGCTTCTCCCTCTGCCTGTGTCTCTGCCTCTCTCTCTCTCTGTGACTATCATAAATAAAAAAAAAAAATTTATAGTTGTCTTTATATACATACATATAAATCCTGTTGGAAAATGTAATTTTTGCTTTAACCATCAAAAATATTTTAAAGGGGTGCCTGGCTGGTTCAGTTGGTGGAGCATGCAACTCTTGATCTCGGGGTTGTGAGTTCAAGCCCTAGGTTGGATATAGAGATTACTTTAAAATAAAAAAATATTTTAAAAAATAAAATCTTTAACAAAAAAAGAAATATTTTAAAGCACTAAAAAGAAGAACTGTCTATTAAATTTACTATTTCCATTGCTCTTCATTTTGTTGTTTCAAGCTGCATTTTGATGTCATTTCCCTTCTAAGGAACTTGCTTTAGCAATTCTGTTAGAACAGGTCTGCTGGCTATGAATTCTCCCAGTTTTACTTTGTATGAGAATATCTTTATTTCACCTCCATTCTTGAAAGATACTTTCACTGAATATAGAATTCTAGGCTGACACCTTTTTTTTTTCTTTCAGCAAATGAAAAATGTGTCCCTTCTGGGGCGCCTGGGTAGCTTAGTCAAGGATTCAACTCTTGATCTTGGCTGTGGTCTTGATCTCAGGATTATGAGTTCAAGCTCCCATGCCGGGCTCCACTCTGGGAAGGAGCCTACTTTAGAAAAAGAAAAAGAAAAAAACTGCGTCACCTCCTTCTGACCTCCATAGTTCCTCATGAAAAATTGACAGTCATTGAAATCATTATTCTTAGGTATATCATATGTCATTTTGCTTTCTTTCTATTTGACTTTAGTTTTCGGAATTTTGATTATGATGTGTCTGGGTATAGATTTCCTTGGGATTGTCTCCTGTTTTGGGTTTGCTCAATTTGAATCTATAGTTTTCTGCTTTTCACCAGACTTGAGTTTTGAACCATTGCTTCTTCAAATGTGTTTCCACCCTGTATTTTCCTCCTCTAGGAATCCAATGACACATATGTTAGCTCTTTTGTTGTTCCACAGATCTCTAAAGCTCTGTTCATTTTTTTCAATATTATTTCTGTCGTTCACATTGGATAATTTCTTTTTAAATATATTTTAAGATTTTTAATTTTTTTAAGTAATCTCTAGGCCCAACGTGGAGCTCAAACTCACAACCCCAAGATCAAGAATCTCGCGTGCCCTCTACCGACTGAGCCAGCCAAGTGCTCCTGGATAATTTCTATTGACTTATCATTCCCTACACTAACTCTTTCCTTTGTCATCTCTATCCTGCTAGCAAATCCATCCAGTCAGTTTCTAGATTATTTTATTATTATTATTATTATTATTATTATTATTATTATTATTATTTTCTTTTTCAGTTCTAAAAAATCTTTTTAAGATTTTATTTATTCATGAGAGACACAGAGAGAGAGGCAGATACATAGGCAAAGAGAGAAGCAGGCTCCTTGCGGGGAGCCCGATGCAAGACTGGATCTCTGGATTCCAGGATCACAACCTGAGCCAAAGGCAGATAGATGCTCAACCCCTGAGCCACCCAGATGCCCCAGTTCTAAAATGTTTATTTGGCTATTCGTTGTGTCCTCTACTCCCTTCTCCTTCCTTGCATTGCCAAGTTTCCTAGAAATTTTAAATATTATTTTGAGACCCTGGATCTTGGTTCAATCCTATGGAGAATGTTGATATATTTGTCCTAGTTAGTGATCTATAGGTTCAGAACATTTAACCGAAAAGCTTGAGCCTGCTGTCTGTGAGGTGCCATTAGGATCTGGCTCACATGTAGGCTACTCAGTGGTCAGCCTGAGACTGGTGAGTTCTAACCACAGCTGCATTCTCAGTCTTTGGTATGCTAATTAGAACCAGATTCGTGCACGTACAAGTAGAAGATGAGCCCCGTACAAGTAGAAGATGAGCCCCGGGCGATCATAAACAGCTTTATGGAATTGCATTCCTGAGCAACATCCCTCTTCACTATCTCCAAGTACTTCCCATTTTCCTGGAGCTGTCTTTGTCATTCCTCCAGCCAGAAACTACCCATTTCTAGAACGATGCTGTCTCTGGGGCTACGCAGCAGCCAGACAGAGGAGGAGAGGGATGTAAAAGCAGCAGTGTTTGGCTCTCCCCTTTTGGAACTCTGTCTTCAACCAGCTGGAGAGGAATGTCCCCTTCCCTAAGTCTTGATTCCTGCAGTTTCCTGTTGTGGGCCACACTCTGCTGTTAACTACCCTTGCTTCAAATAGCTGGTAGACTGGAGAAAGGAGTAGAAAAGAAGTAGGGTGGGGCACATGGGTGGCTCAGTGGTCGAGCATATACCTTTGGCTAAGGGCATGATCCTGGGGTTCTGAGATGGAGTCCTACATCCCCCCATGGGGAGCCTGCCTCCCCCCTGCCTATGTCTCTGCCTTTCTCTGTGTCTCTCACAAATAAATAAATAAAATCTTAAATTAAAAAATCAAGGAAACTATTATATGATCCCCATCTGGGTCCTATATTAGAAAAAAAAATGACAACTACCTTGCTTATGATGCGAATGGAAATCACACCGACAGGTCTGGTTCCCAATAAGAAGGAGAACATCTCTCCCAACCCGACTTTCTCCCACTGAGAGCAACCCTACAATCTGGAACAAACCTACGGTGGAGCTATTTGAGAAAGCAAATGCAAAGAAAAGAAACAGAGATTTCTTCCACTCTTTGAGCCTCAGGAGTTTCCTTTCTGCTCCTTGAGTCAGACTGAGAGGGTTTCTCTTGGATCTCTCTTCACCACGGTGCTCACTTCCAAGTTTCAGCTGTGTTGAGTTCAGGCTGGGACATCTGGAAAATAAAATGGAGAACTAACCACCCATTAGGTGGCACTGAAAATTCCGTTGTTCTTCCCAGAGCTGCCTGATATTGACTTTTCAGAGTTCTCAAATAGCTCTACCATAGGTTTGGTCTAGATTGTAGAGTTGCGCTCAGTGGGAGAAAGTGGGGTTGGTAGAGATGTTCTCCTTATTTGGAACCAGACCTGTCGGTGTGATTCCCATTCGCATCATAAGCAAGGTAGTTGTCATTTCTTTTTTTCTAATATAGGACCCAGATGGGGATCATATAATAGTTTCCTTGATGGGATCCCTGGGTGGCGCAGCGGTTTGGCGCCTGCCTTTGGCCCAGGGCGCGATCCTGGAGGCCCGGGATCGAATCCCACATCGGGCTCCCGGTGCATGGAGCCTGCTTCTCCCTCTGCCTATGTCTCTGCCTCTCTCTCTCTCTCTCTCTGTGACTATCATAAATAAATTTTTAAAAAAATAGTTTCCTTGATTTTTTTTCTTTAAGATTTTATTTACTTATTCATGAGAGACACAAAGAGAGAGACAGAGACATGGGCAGAGGAAGAAGCAGGCTCCCTGTGGGGGGCCGGATGCAGGACTCAATCCCAGGACCCCAGGATCACAACCTGAGCTGAAGGCAGAAGCTCAACCACTGAGCCACCCAGGTGCCCCTAGTTTCCTTGATTTAATGCTGGGAAAGGAACCCTTTTGATAAAAGATGGTGTAGGGCATGGGGCAAGGTCCTGTGATGCTAAACCCAGTGCTTTTGGGGTTTTGTAGGCACCATGGCTGAGGAAACGGCCCCAGCAGTTCTGGAACGGCACCAGGGGTCCCTGTACTCCCTCTTTCCTGATGGCCATGTGGAAAAGTATTTTGACCAGGTGGACATCTCCAATGGTTTGGATTGGTCCCTGGATCACAAGATCTTCTATTACATTGATAGTCTGTCCTACTCTGTGGATGCCTTTGACTATGACCTGCAGACGGGGAAGATCTGTATGTACTTTTTCATTATTCTTCTTAATACTGCTGGTATTTTTTTTCATATGTGTGTAACTAGTAAGCTGCCTCTTCCTCAACTTATATGAAAAGGCCCTTACTTGTCAAATAAAGAACTGTCTGATGTGACTATTCCAACATAGTCATAATTGCCCAGACTCAACTGTGCGGCCAATCAAGCCATGGCCCTCAACACAACTAACTGTGGCCACCTCGGACATAATATGAATAGATCCTTAATCCCCTCTCTCGCCACCATCTCTAGAAAGAGGCTCACTGTGCAATGGATGCTGTTCTACCGGGAGGTGCCTACAGGCAAATAATACACAGCAGAATTAGATAAAAGAACAGAAAGTTAGGGTTGGGGTTGGCATTTCTCATTTGTCCTTTAGTTAATGGTAGGCAATACTCAGAGACAAATTAACAATCTTCCAAAGTGGGAAAGTCTAAAACGTAGCTGCAGATTGTTCAGTTCCATCAGTGAGTTCTGCATGAGCCACAGTTGGAAACTGGGAAGGAAAGAATTCTTGAGGAAAAATCAGGAGGGAGTTCTTGAAACTGTTTTGTGGAAGGTGCCAAACCACAAGAGCAAAACCAATCATAAAAGCAACTCAAAAAAAATATCACAAGGCTCTCGTGTAGATTTAACGAGAGGCCAGTTATTTCAGTACAGATGTTTTGCTTTGAAATATATAAGGCTCTTTGTTACAACTGTTTTTACCCATTTTTACTGACACGTGGTTTTAACATCTTTTTTTCCACTATACCACAATGCAGTTACCATGATGACCTGGATTTTGTAGTATAAATTTCCTCTGGAGCTTGATGCGGGGGTTCTTTGTATCCTGTGATTCCCCCTCCTTTAATGCCAGCTGGTTGGCTCCAGATTACCCCTCCTCTCAGAAATAAGCTCTTCAATATTGAGTTTTGATAAGATGATTTTGGAGCATTCAGCTGGGCAGAAACAGAACTCTCACATCTTACTATTTTTTGCATATGGGCCATTCACATGGTAAGGCCACCATTAAGTTGCCTTCTAGATCTTGGAGTTAATCAAAGTCAGCATTTTTATAAGCAAAACAGCAAAGGTCTAACCGCAGACTGAACTGTATCCGAGGTGGGTGCTCAGAGCTTCAGTTCAGGTCAACCTCAAAAAGAACTATTGGTATTTTATTAATAATTCTACTTCCAAAAAAAAAAAAAAGAATTCAACTCCCTTTTGGCTCTCCTTCTCCAAAAGCTTAGATGGATATGACTGTACACAAACTAAAGAGAGTGCAATCACCCCCAAATCATGTGGCAAAAATCCTTAGTTGAGGAGTGCCCACTCGTGTTTCTGGACATTTTTGTTTAGTTAGGAATTCTTCTGAACCATCCCACATGCCAGACCCGGATAAGCAAAAGTCATCAGGATTTACAGTCAACTTGCGAGTTCCTTGTCTGATGCCCAGCATTGAGTGGCCTATTGCTTTGTCATGTGTGTATGTTTGTTTGTTTTAACCCTAGCCAACCGCAGAAGTGTTTACAAGCTGGAGAAAGAAGAACAAATTCCAGATGGAATGTGTATCGATACTGAGGGGAAGCTCTGGGTGGCCTGTTACAATGGAGGAAGAGTGATTCGTTTGGATCCTGAGACAGGTAGGCTCACAGCAAAAGAAAAAAATCCCTGCCATGTCTAGAAAAAAACACGACACTAGCAACCAAAGAAACTTCATTACTAATTAAGTTATATGGAGCTATATTCAGAAGTCTCAGTAGGACGGCTTGGAAATAAAGGCCAAAGATAGAGCACAAAACTTACAGGCAGAACTTCTTTTCCTGAGGAGGTTAAGTCTTTTTGCCCAAAACAAATTGTCAGGGAAGGTAGGTTAAATACATGGCTGAAGTCTGACCTCCACAATCCTTTTTGATTATCCCTAATTCTCTACAAGGGGTCCCGAACAGTAGTGCAGGTTGAAAATTTGCTAAAGCTGGACTCTCAAAAAAATATTTGGTGATCTAGGGAAAAGACTCCAAACTGTGAAGTTACCTGTTGATAAAACAACTTCATGCTGCTTTGGAGGGAAGGACTACTCTGAAATGTATGTGACCTGTGCCCGGGATGGAATGGACCCTGAGAGTCTTCTGAAGCAGCCTGAAGCTGGTGGGATTTTCAAGGTGATCCAGCTATTTATTTTAATTTGAGGGTGAGATGGGAGATCCTTGGCTAAGTAACTGAGTGATTAGTGCTTTTTCTTTTTATTATTTATTTATTTATATTTCATTTTTATTTATTTGAGAGAGAGAGAGAGAGAGCAAGAGAGAAAGAGCACGAACAGGGAGAGGGGCAGAGGGAGAGGGAGAAGCAGGCTCCCTGCTCAGCAGGGAGCCAGGCACAGGGCTGGATCCCAGGACCCCAAGATTATGGCCTGAGCCAAAGGCAGACACCCAACTGACTGAGCCACCCATGTGCTCTGATTAGTGCTTTTCCATACTTCCAAAACATAATTCTACTTAGTATTTTTTTTAGCAAGAGAAAGCAGGTATATGTGCGCGCGCACACACACACACACACACACACACACTCTAGTTGGGACAAGGAGGGCAATGGGAGAGGGAGAGAAAATCTTAAGTAGGCTCCACACCCAGTGTAGAGCACAACCAGGGGTTTGATCTTACGACCCTCAGATCATGACCTGAGCCAAAATCAAGAGTGTGGTGCCCAACCAACTGAGCCACCCAGGCATTTCTCTATTTAGCAATTTTAAGCTCATCATGCTAGACTTTTTTTTTATGCTAGACTTTTTAAAACATTTTATTTAGACTTTATAGACTGTAAGTACAAGATCATGTGTTTAGCCCACTTTGTGCAGCATTTCAAAATATTGTTGTGCTTCAGTAGTGTTTGCCGAAATTCTGTAAATCAATAGAACGAGCTTGAAAAATCAGTGTTTGAAACATGTTTATGAGATCAGTTGATTGTTTTGGTGTCAAAAGAATATCTTTGGGCTTCTTCCTTTTTGCAACCAAACAAACACTGATAAAAACTATGGACCTCTAGGGACACCTGGGTGCTTAGTCAGTTAAGCATCTGCCTTCGGCTCAGATCACGATCTCAGAGTCCTGGGATCAAGCCCCGAGTCAGGCTCCCTGTTCAGCGGGGAGTCTGCTTCTCCCTCTCCCTCTGCCCCTCCTCCTTGCTCTTGCTATCTCTCTATATATATCTCAAATACATAAATAAAATATTTTTTAAAAATTATGGACTAGGAAGGCTGGGTGGCTCAGTGGTTGAGCATATGCCTTTGGCTTGGGGCGTGATCCCATGGTCCCGGGATCGAGTCCCACATCGGGCTCCCTGCATGGAGCCTGCTTCTCCCTCTGCCTGTGTCTCTGCCTCTCTCTGTGTCTCTCATGAATAAATAAATGAATCTTTAAAAAAATTATGGACCTCTCAAACTGAAAAGAAATAGGAAGATGGTATAAATAAATTCAGTTTTAAATCCAAGTTAATTGCAGATGGTTGCTAGTTGGACTATTATCAATGTGAACTCGACTTAATCAAGTAATTCCTTTTTATGATAGGAAATAAAACAAGTATAATTGGTAGCTAAATATATTAATATGAATCATAAAAAATGCTTTTGAAGAATACTTGAGAATTACCTTTAAGCAAAATTTCTCTCGTTTTTCTTTTTAACAGATAACTGGCCTTGGGGTCAAAGGAATTCCTCCCTATCCCTATGCAGGATGAATGGCAGGTCTTCTTTCCTACTGGGGGAAATTTGAAGACACGTAGAAAATTCTAGAGCTGAAATTTCAATCTAGTTACAAAACAAATTAAAGAAATGGTACTATTAACAGGCAAAATTAACGTTTTTTTTTCATTTTTAAGAGGTAGAGCATTTTAATAAGGGGTGACAGGTAGTTTTGATAACACACTAAGAGGCCTTCTACAAAGGTATTACAGAAATATAAAGAATTGTTCAACTGTCAATCAGCCTCTACTCTTTGCAAATTGCTAGAAGGGGACTGGGGGTACTATATCTTTTATGCATTCCATACTTATTATACCTAAAGCTTAAAAAAACTAATAAATAATTACCTTATAATGACTTATGATTATGTTCCTTTTTATTTTCGTCATAATCTTATAAAATATACTGCAGTGCTAACCTGCCTTCATATTATTTTTCCTACATATTACTTTTTGCAAGTTAAAATATAACTGGAGGATGAGAATGAAACTCTGGCAAAATCCATGGCTCCAACTGCCACCTAATAAATGTAAAAGCAATATATCACTTTAGAGAATACTTTAAAAAAATAGCTTTATTGAATTATAATTGACCTATACATATTTCAAGTCTACAATTTGATAAATTTTACATATATACTCACTAATGAAACCAACACCACAAGCAAGGTAATGAATCTATTTACCACCCCCAAGACTTTACCTGTGTTCTTTGGTAATCCTTTGCTTTGGTCCCTCTGTATGTCTGCCCTCATCCCCAGGAAAACACTGATCTGATGTCTGTCACTATTAATTAGTTTTAAAATTGGATGGTGTTATTTCTCCAGCTTTGTTCTTTTTCAAAATTGTCTTAGTTCTTCTAGTTCCTTTGGCCTTCCATATAAATTTTAGAATCAGCTTAACTGGGCACCTGGGTGGCTCTGGTTGAGCATCTGCCTTCAGCTCAGGTCATGATCTCAGGAGTCCTGGGATTGAGCCCCATGTCAGGCTTCCTGCTCAGTGGGGAGTCTGCTTCCCTCTAGCCCTTCCTTTTCCCCTCCCCCTGCTTATGCATGTTCTCTCTCTCTCTCTTAAATAAATAAATAAATAAATAAATAAATAAATAAATAATCTTTTTAAAAAATCAGTAGAACAATTTGGAGAGAATTAGCATCTTTACTATTTTGAGTCTTCCAACCCATGAGCATGGTGCATCTTTCAGCTATATAGGTCTTCTATGACTTTTTTCTTTTTTTTCTATGACTTTTTTCATCAGCATTTTGCAGCATATAGGTCTTGTACATGTTTTGTTAGATTTATATTTGAGAATAATGTGCATTCTGCTATTATGAATGGAGTGTTTTATAAATGGCAGTTAGATTCAGTTGGGTGGTGGTGGTGTTCAGTTCTTCTATATCTTTCCTGAGCTTCTGTCTTCTAGTTTTATCCATAAATGAGGAAGGAGTGTTGAAATCTCTATCATTTTGGATTTTTCTGTTCTCTATTCAGTTCTGACAGTTTTGGAACTCTGTTGTTAGGTGCATTTAAAACTGAGCATCAGGGAAGCGCAGGTGGCTCGGTGGTTTAGCGTCGCCTTCAGACCCGGGATTGAGTCCCACGTCAGGGTCCCTGCATGGAGCCTACTTCTCCCTCTGTCTGTGTCTCTGCCTCTCTCTCTCTGGTCTCTCATGAATAAATAAATAAAATCTTTTTAAAAATAAATAAATAAATAAATAAAAATAAAACTGAATATCTTTTCAATGAATTCACTTTTTTTCAATATGTAATGTCCTCTCTTTATCCCTTGAAAATCCATTGAAATCCATTGAAAATTCATCAAGGTTTTTTAAAGATTTTTTTTTAATTTTTTTAAATTTTTATTTATTTATGATAGTCACAGAGAGAGAAAGAGAGAGAGGCAGAGACATAGGCAGAGGGAGAAGCAGGCTCCATGCACCAGGAGCCCGACGTGGGATTCGATCCCGGGTCTCCAGGATCGCGCCCTGGGCCAAAGGCAGGCGCCAAACCGCTGCGCCACCCAGGGATCCCTAAAGATTTTTTTTTAAAGATGGGTCTCTTTTTTAAGATTTTATTTATTTATAGACACAGAGAGAGGCAGAGACACAGGCAGAGGGAGAGGGAGAAGCAGGCTCCATGCAGGGAGCCTGATGTGGGACTCGATCCCAGGTCTCCAGGATCACACCCCAGGCTGCAGGCGGCGCCAAACCGCTGCGCCACCGGGGCTGCCCAAAGATTTAATTTTTTTTTCTTTTTTTTTTTTTTTATTGGTGTTCAATTTACTAACATACAGAATAACCCCCAGTGCCCGTCACCCATTCACTCCCACCCCCCGCCCTCCTCCCCTTCTACCACCCCTAGTTCGTTTCCCAGAGTTAGCAGTCTTTACGTTCTGTCTCCCTTTCTGATATTTCCCACACATTTCTTCTCCCTTCCCTTATTTTCCCTTTCACTATTTTTTAAGGGACACCTGAGTGGCTCAGTGGTTGAGCATCTGCCTTCTGCTCAGGACGTGATCCCGTGTTCCAGGATTGAGTCCTGAATCAGGCTCCCCATGGGGAGCCTGCTTTTCCCTCCACCTATGTCTCTGCCTCTCTCTGTGTGTCTCTTATGAATAAATACAATCTTTTAAAAAAAG
Organism: Canis aureus; assembly: GCF_053574225.1. Taxonomy (NCBI): domain Eukaryota; kingdom Metazoa; phylum Chordata; class Mammalia; order Carnivora; family Canidae; genus Canis; species Canis aureus. Next base: position 83,714,275 of record NC_135649.1, on the reverse strand, counting down.
ATTTTTTAAAGAAGTAATCTCTACACCCAACGTGGGGCTCAAACTTAACAACCCTGATCAGGGTCAAGAGTCCCATGTTCTACTGACTGAGCCAGCCAGGTGCCTCATTAATGTTAATTTTTTTGCTTTCAACCATCAAGCGTGTTTTGAAGAATTCACGAGGAAAATAATAGTTTATTATCTTTAACAAAATATTTACCATTTCTGTTGTTCTTTCTTCATTTCTGATATTCTAAGTTTCTTTTGCTCTCCATTTTATTGTCTGAAGAACTTCCATTAACAGTTCTTTTAGAGTAGGTCTGCTGCTATGAATTCTCTCATTTTTACTTCATATGAGAGTGTCTTTATTTCACCTTCATCCCCGAAGGCTATTTTCACTGGATATGGAATTCATGGTTGATAGTTCTGTACTTCCAGCCTCTTGGCACTTTAAATTTGTGCTATTTTCTTCTGGCCTTCATGGTTTCTGATGAGAAACCTAGTCTTCAAAATCATTATTTCCCTACAGGTAATGAGTAATTTTTTTCTTGGCGATTTCAAGACTGTTTTTGTCTTTAGTTTTCTGCAATTTGATTATGATGTGTCTGGATATGTATTTCTTTGGGTTTATCCTGTTTAGGGTTTGCTCTGCTTCTTGAATATATACATCATATATATATCACACATAACTTGGGAAGTTTGGGAAATTATTTCTTCAAATATTTTGTCTGCCTCATATTTCTCTTTCTGGGACTCCAAAAACTTGAACATCAGACTTTTTGTTCTTGTCCCACAAGTTCCTGAATTTCTGTTAAATTGTTTCAATGTTTTTTTTCTCTCTGTTCTATCGATTGATCTTCAAGTTCACTGGCTCTTTTCTCTGTTTTCTCTGCTAGTGAGTCCATCTGGTTATTTTTACTGTTATTATTTTATTTTTCAGTTCTAAAATGTCCATTTCCAGTTCTAAAATTTCCATTTCTATTCCAATACTTTCCATTTTAACATTTGTTTGGAGAATTTTCATGATTGCTCAATCATTTTTATATGATGGTCGTTTCAAAGTGCTTGTCAGACTAATTCCAACAGCTGCATTATCTCACTCCTGGCACCTGTTATTGTCTTTTTCCATTCGAATTGAGCATTTCATTGTTCTTTGTATGATGAGTAATTTTAGATTGTATCCAGGATGTTTTGAATACTATATTATGGAACTCTAGGTCTTGTTTAAATCCTATGAAGAGGGCAGCCCTCGTGGCTCAGCGGTTTAGCGCCGCCTTCAGCCCAGGGCATGATCCTGGAGACCCGGGATCAAGTCCTGCACTGGGTTCCCTGCATGGAGCCTGCTTCTCCCTCTACCTGTGTCTCTGCCTCTCTCTCTCTCTCTCGAATAAATAAATAATCTTTAAAAAATAAATAAATCCTATGAAGAATGTTGGTATATTTGTTTTAGCAGATGATAGGTTTGGTCAAAAAGTTCCATCCTATCTTCTGTGGGTGTGGTTCCAATGTCAGTTGTTTTTACAGGCTTTGCAGTGTTATTTGGGACTGTTCCACATGTGTATTACCTGGTGGTCAGTCTGGGACCTGGGAAAAGGTCTAGCATTAGCTCACTTCTCTGAGTCTTTGATATGTTAATCAAGATCCAATTCATGTACATGCAGGTCGGGAGCTGGGAAAAGCAACTCCGTAAAGTTGTTTATGAATGCCTGGGCTCAAACCCAACATGCAAAGGCCTTTTCATTGAGGATCTCCAGGGAGCATGGTGGATCTGAAGCCCCAGGACAGCTTCTTCTCCAACCCTCACTACAGTCCACTAGTTGTCTGATCTCTGCTTGGTCCTTTCCCATTCTCATTTCTCAGTCAAGGGTTTCTCTCTCTCTCTCTCTCTCTCTAATAAATAAATAAATCTTTAAAAAATCAGCAGAACAATTTGGAGAGAATCAGCATCTTTACTATTTTGAGTCTTCCAACCCATGAGCATGGTGCGTCTTTCAACTATATGGTCTTCTATGACTTTTTTCATCAGCATTTTGCAGCATATAGGTATTGTAAATGTTTTGTTAGATTTATATTTGAGAATAATGTGCATTCTTCTATTATGAATGGAGTGTTTTATAAATGGCAGTTAGATTCAGTTGAGTGGTGGTAGTGTTCAGTTCTATATCTTTCCTGAGCTTCTGTCTTCTAGTTTTATCCATAAATGAGGAAGGAGTGTTGAAATTTCTATCATTTTGGATTTGTCTGTTTCTCTATTCATTTCTGACAGTTTTGGAACTCTGTTGTTAGGTGCATTTAAAACTGAATGTCTTGGGGCAGCCTGGGTGGCTCAGCGGTTTAGCGCTGCCTTCAGCCCAGGGTGTGATCCTGGAGACCAGGGATTGAGTCCCACGTTGGGCTCCCTGCATGGAGCCTGTTTCTCCCTCTGCCTGTGTCTCTGTCTCTCTCTCTCTCTCTCTCTCGAATAAATAAATAAATAAATAAATAAAATCTTTTAAAAAATAACACTGAATCTCTTTTCGATGAATTGAATTCAATATGTAATATCCTCTCTTTATCCCTTGAAAATCCATTGAAAACTCATCAAGTTTTTTTAAAGATTTTATTTTTTAAGGGATGCCTGAGTGGCTCAGTAGTTGAGCATCTGCCTTCTTCTTAAGATGTGATCCCGTGTTCCAGATTGAGTCCCGAATCAGGCTCCCCATGGGGAGCCTGCTTCTCCCTCCACCTATGTCTCTGCCTCTCTCTGTGAGTCTCTCATGAATAAATAAATAAAATATTTTTTAAAAATATCTAATAAAAATGAGATGATCAGAAGCACAAAACTGGAGACCTTCCTCCCCACCTTCCATGTTACAGCTGGCTAGCCTCCTAACTCAGTCACTTCCAGTCCATTTCTCATTCAAGGTAAGTCAGAGAGTAATGGAATTGCTGAGGTGCTCCAGGGGCCAAGGTAGAGTGCTCTGAGGACTTTGAAGAAGGAAACCCCTAGAATTGCAGGTGATCCCAAGCCCCCAGAGTGGCTATCCTCTCTGCAAGACCCCTGAACCTGGAAACTCAGCCTTGTGGGACCCCCACTCTAGCTCCCTTCCCTGGTGGTGGAAGCCTCCCCTATGACAAACATTAAACCCTTGCACTGAGTCTTTTCTGGCCAATTGCACAAATAGCCATCTAGTCAACCAAACTTCTAAAAAGGGCATCTGCTTGACGGGGAATTGTGATATCTGGCCATCCTGACTTACCAAAGGCAATCTGCCATCATCCCTGAGGATTCACACACATTTCTTGCTGGGCATGCCAACAATGCAAGGTTGTGACCGCTCTTTAACACAAGTCTTTTCTCAGAACTGTTTGTAGCAAGTTCCCTTGATAAGTGAAATAAGATTTCCTTACAGACAAAAAGCAGGCTTGTTGCTGCTCATCATAGGAGCGATTAATCTTCCACACTCAGTATTCCCCTCCTATAATACAACTCACAATGCATGCAGACATGCATCTAGGCCCATCTGTATTACTCCCTTGGAGTAATCAGCTCTAACATCTGACACTCTGGCTACTACTTTTGGTATGAAAAGTAAAGTTCTGGGCAGCCTGGGTGGCTCAGCGGTTTAGTGCTGCCTTCAGCTCTAGGCGTGATCCTGGAGACCTGAGATCAGGTCCCACGTTGGGCTCCCTGTGTGGAGCCGGCTTCTCCCTCTGCCTGTGTCTCTGCCTGTGTGTGTGTGTGTGTGTGTGTGTGTGTCATAAATAAATAAAATCTTAAAAAAAAAAAGAAAAGTAAAGTTCTTTATCCCTGACCCAGGAGTCTCATGATTTCTACTTGTATCCATGAAACAGGATAGCTTGTTAGCTTGCAAGTAGAATAAAATCTCAGACCTTTTACAATGCTAGACATTGACCTGCACCCATCAGACACTGAGTTCAAGGTCCTCAGGCCTGGCACCAACACCAGACTCCTCATACGAGGCACTAAATTCTGTCTTCCTCCTGCCAGATACCAACTTCCAATCTATGCTGCCAACAATTCCTTCCTCAACTGCCCCTGCAAAGGCTAACTCCACACTAATAGCACCAGAACTTAATTCCTACTTTTTGCTTCAGATACTGAGTGCCAACCTCCCTCTCCAGAGACTGAGTCCTGACCTCTCCTGCCAGGAATCAAGTCAAAACTCTGCCTCCAGAGGATAAGTCCCCACCTCTGACATCAGAAGCTAGGTTCCCCAGTTCTCCCTCCAGATACCAAATCTCTACTCCTCCTCCAAATGCTAAGTCTTTATGTCAGGTTCAGAATCAACGTCTCTACTTTTAGTCCTGCGATGAAATTTCCAATTTGCACTGCAGAGGTGAAGTCTCAACTTTCACGAGGAGTCACTAAAGCTGTCTAAAGGCCTGACATTAAAGAGGGCATTTCATGACACCATTACTCATGCAGAGGAGAAAGGAGTGGAAAGGACTGGTAGACATAGATGTTGGAGTCTTCCACAGAGGGTGCAGAGTCCTTTTTTTTTTTTTTAAAGATTTTATTTATTTATTCATGATAGTCACACAGAGAGAGACAGAGAGGCAGAGACACAGGCAGAGGGAGAAGCAGGCTCCATGCACCGGGAGCCCGACGCGGGACTCGATCCCAGGTCTCCAGGATCACGCCCCGGGCCAAAGGCAGGCGCCAAACCGCTGCGCCACCCAGGGATCCCTGCAGAGTCCTTTTAGAACTGACCTTAGGAAATCCAGGAACAGTAAGATACCCCAGGGCCTTCCTGCCCTCTATGGATGGTTGGTCTTTAGATGATGACCCAGGCAGCTGGAAGTCCCATTTCTTGGGTAGAGAAGGTTGGATAGCAGTAAGACCAACATAGAACAATCCCAGGGCCCAATATCAAGGGTGCAGAGGCCTTTTAGGAAGGGTCCACTGGGGAAAGGGGGTAAACCCAAATACCAGCACATGCTCCTCCACCAGAGTTGCCTGGATATGCACCTGAACCTGGGTATTTAAGGTCCCCATCTCTTGTGCAGGTCAGGAAATAGTTGATGAGAATGGCACAAGTCAACATTGGGGTTCTCCAGGATGAGTGCACTGGCCTTTGAGGAGGGGCACTACAGAAACTGGAGGGATCTGGAATCCCAAGCAGCACACTGCCCCCCACGCTCCATATCCAGCTGGTATTTCAGCAACTACCAGGGATTTATGGCCCAGTTTATCATGTGGGGGAGGTTGAAGAACAGTGAAATCCCATGAGATGACCCCAGAAACCAATATGAAGGGTAAAGAAATCTTCCAGAGGAAACTTCTGTGGAACAGGGACTGTTTGAAACCTAATCTAAGCTCCACCCTTTACAGCCACTTAGCCACTTAGCCACCCGACATTGTCCTGGTCATTCTCTGATGCCATGGTCTGGAAGGTTGATTGACTTGCTCCGCTTGACTCTGGAAGCCAGATTGGCTTAGCCTATAGGGGCCTCCACACAGGGTGTATTATGCAGAAGAATGCAGATTAGTGCATGCATGTGAAGAAAATGCCTGAGGCCAAGGAGAGAACCGTCTGAAAGGATTAGAAGGAACAGTGGCTGGCACTTGTACAGGCAGAAGAATAGTAACTCCTCCTACCAACCAGGCTGGAAAAATCACATAATTCATGAGGCAGTAAGTAGAGTCTTCAAGAAGGTCTTGTCCTGGTTGCAGAGAATAATTAGCCCTACACTGGGACTGCTCCAGGACCCCATCTAACAAATCATAAAGGCAAGACCTGAAAGAATAAAAAGATTTCCAAGAAACTTAACTGGATCCCAAAACAAAGTTCAAGAAGATAATACAATACAACCATGTGGGATTTATCTCTGGGGCGCAAGTTTATGATTAAAATATGCCAATCAATGTGATACACCACTTTAGCAGAATTAAAGATAAAAAAACACATGATCCTCCCAATAGATGCAGAAAAAGCATTTGACAAAGATCCATATCCACTTATGATTAAAACAACAACAACAACTCTCAACCAAATAGGTATAGCAGAAACTTGCCTCAACACAATAAAGCACATTTATGAAAATCCCACAGCTAACATTATAATTAATGGGAGGAAATCTCAGAGATCTTCCTCTAAGATCCAGTACAAGACAAGGATGCTGTCACCACTTCTATTCTACATACCACTGGAAGCACTAGCCAGAGCAATCAGACAAGGAAAGGAAATAGAAGGCACTCAAATCAGAAAGGAAGAAGTAAAATTATCTCTGTTTTCAGATGATGAGATCCTATATGTAGGTACATGGAAAGATGCTCAACCTCATTCATCATCAGAGAAATGCAAATTAAAACCACAAGACTTTACACCTGTCAGAATAGCTAAAGTGAAAAGCACAAGAAATAGCAAGTGTTGGTAAGGATGTGGAGGGAAAGGAAGTCTCATGCACTGTTGGTGGGAATGCAAATTGGAGCAGCAACCCTGGAAAACAGTATGGAGGTGACTCAGAAAATTAAAAATAAAATTACCATATGATCCAGTAATTCCACTACTGAGTACTTACGCAAAGAAGACAAAAGCTCTAATTCAAACATATCCTCACCCCTATGTTTATTGTAGCATTATTTACAATAGCCAAGATATGGAAGCAACCCAAGTGTCCATTGATAGATAAATGGATAAAGATGTGGTATATACACAATGGAATATTATTCAGCCTTAAAAAAGAAGATCATGTCATCTGTGACAATATGGATAAACCTAGAGGACATTATGGTAGGTAAAGTAAGCCAAAGACAGAAAGAAGAATGAGTCATGAGAATCTCAAAAAATTGAATCCATAGAAACAGAGAGTTGAACAGTGGTTACCAGGGGTGAGCCTGGGGAGGTAGGGGAGGTAGGGTAATGGGAAGATGTTGGTCAATGTTCCCAAATTTGCAGTTATGTAAGATGAACAAGTTCTAGAGATCTAATGTACAGTGTGGTGATTATAGTTAAAATACTGTACTGTATATTAGAAATTTGCTGAGAGTAGGTCTCAGAGGTTCTTAACACACACACACACACACACACAAGCACAACTATGTGAGAAAATAGATCTGTTAATTGGCTTGACTATAGTAGTCATTTCACTACATATATCAAATTACCTAGTGGCTATTCTCAATGGAATATGAAAAATGCAAATATGTTTCTCTGGAATATTTTTCTCTCTCTCTAGGAACTCTGGAAGGGCAGGGGCTCTGCCTGTCTTCAGTGCTGAGGATACATAGCAGGTGACTAGAAGTTTATTTCATATTCAACAAATATCTTCCCACAAGGAAAACAGTAAGCCCACCTGGCTTAAAGTTCAAGCTGTGCAATACATTCAAGAAGCAGTTCATTGGAGGCTATATAAACTCTTACAGAGAATAGAAAAACAAAGGGTAAAATCCTCAGTTCATTTTATGAAGATAGTGTGTTTGTTTCCTAGGGCTGCTGTAACAGAGTGCCACAAACTTGGGGGCAGGGGGGTTCACAGCTCTGAAGCCCAAAAGTCTGTAATCAAGGTGTAGGGCCCTATTCCCTCTGGAGCCTAAAAGTGACTCCTCCCTTGTCTCTTCCTAGTTTCTGGCAGTTGCCAGCTATCTTTGGTGTTCCCTGGCTTGCAGCTGCATAACTCCACCCTCTGCCCTGTTACCACATGGCATTTTCCCTGTGTCTCCCTGTCTTCACATGGGTGCCTTCTTTATTTTTAAAAAATTTGTTTAAAGACTTATTTATTTTACAGAGAGAGAGAGAGAGCGCAGGGGCAGGGGAGGAAGAGAGAGAGAATCCTCAAGTAGCTTCCCACTGTGCACAGAGCCTGCCATAGGGATCGATCCCAGGGACCCCGAGATCATGACCTGAGCCAAAATCAAGAGTTGGCAGCTTACCCAACTGAGTCATTCAGGCACCCCTTAATTTTTTTTTATTATATAAACTCTTCACTCAATGTGGGGCTTGACTCACACCCCCAAGATCAGGAGTTGTAAGTTTTACCAAGTGAGCCAGCCAGGCACCTCTGATCATCTTCTTAGAAGGACACAAGTCACATTGAATTAAGGACCCACCTTAGAGCAAGATGACCTCATCCTAACTAATCCCATGTGCAATGACCCTATTTCCACATTAGGTCACATTCTGAGGTCCTGGGGGTTAGGACTTCAACATCTCTTTTGCAGAAGCACAGTTCAACACATAACAGCATAATGAACGACAACAAAAATTTCAGGTTTGTCTCATTCATGAACATAGATGCAAAAATCCTAAATGAAATATTAGCAATATATAAAAAGGATAAGGTATCATGAAAATCAAGTTTATCCCTGGAATACAATGTTGGTTTATTGTTGGAAAATTGAATAATGTAACTTACCATATTTACAGGTTAAAAGAGAAACCTCATGGGCAGCCCTGTGGTTCAGTGGTTTAGCACCGCCTTCAGCCCAGGGCCTGATCCCGGAGACCCGGGATCCAGTCCCACATCAGGCTCCCTGCATGGAGCCTGCTTCTCCCTCTGCCTGTGTCTCTCTGCCTCTCTCTCTCTCTCTCTCTCTGTCTCTCATGAATAAATAAATAAAATTTTTAAAAAAAGAGAGAGAAACCTCGTGACTGCTAAGAAAGACATAGAAAAAATATCTGCCAAATTTTAGCAGCCATTTATAATTTATGATTTTTTAAAAGATTTTATTTATTTGAGAGGGAGAAATAATGAGTGAGAAAGACCAGAGAGAGCACAAGTGGAGGGAGGGAGAGGAAGAAGCAGAATCCCCGCTGAGCAGGGAGCCTGACAGGGGGCTCAATCCCAGGACTCCAGGACCATGACCTGAGCCGTGAGCCTGAGCCTGAGCATCTGAGCAACCGACTGAGCCACCCAGGGGGCCCTATAATTTTTTTTTTAATTTAGTAAAGTAGGAAGAAATGGTAACTTCTATAACCCGGTAAGGATCTCTACAAAAAAACAAATACACATTATTCTCAATGGGAAGTGTTGAAAGATTTCCCTTTAAAAAACAAAAACAAAACACAAGGGTTCTACTCTCAATGTTTCTCTCCATCATTGTACTGAAAACTCTAGCCAATTTAGTAAGAACGGGGAAAAAAGAATATAAGGACCCATGGTCTTCTGAGTCAGTGATTGTAGAAAAACAGGCCTGTGAGGCTCAGGTCAAGAGCTCAGGCTGCAGGGTGACAATGTTAGGGATACTTAAAACAGAGCTCCTAGATAGTTCACTGTACACCCTAGGGAATCTACACAGCCTACTTTCTAAGCTAACAAAATTTAAAACTTCCCAGATACCAACCTGGGCTAACAACCAAAGATCTGTATCTAGACTATGACCATGCTGGCTTTTCTCTGAGCCATACCGCAGAACCTGTTAAGACGCGTGGAGATCAGATTTACCAGAGAGTGAGTGAGTGTGCAGTTTGCTACAGACCGGCTTCACCAAAAGCCACTCCCTATCCACATTGTTCCTCCTCCTACCCTATCCTCCAGGTCCTGAATTCAGAGGCACATACCCCAGTATATTGCCATCGTTCTTCCCCAAAATTGTGCATGATCTTACGCTATGGACATGCTGAGGATTTTCCACAATAATATTAAGATATTATACATATTATATACTATATATATTATATGATATATTACCTCCATTTTATAGATAAGGAAACTGAGCCTCAGAAGGAATAAGAAATTTGACCAAAGTCAAACTATGCTGGCATGAGATAACAGAAAATCTACAGATTGGCCTCTGTCCCCTGGTTCCTGGCACAGAGCTCTGAAAACCCTTTAATTTCCTAAGCGATAAAAGCACCAGGAGCATCTTTTATCCTAATATCTGCCTTTGACCCTGGTTCCTGACACAGGGCTCCTGAAATCCTTGCAAATTCCTAAGTGATAAGAACACAACTAGCTGGCTCAGTCAGAAGAGCATGTGACTCTTGATCTTGGGGTCGTGAATTCGAGCTCAACGTTGGGTGTAGAGATTACTTAAATAAATAAAATGTTAAAAAAAAAGAGCACTAGAACCATCTTTTGTTCTAATGAGGTGACTCTAGGTGAGCTCCTGGGTGGGGGCTGGTGATCAGAAAGACCAAGCCACGATTGGAAGTCTGGGATTTTCAGCCTTGCCCTCTCCCATTTCTCCAGAGAAGGAAGAGGGCTAGAAACAGACTTAATGATCAATCATGCCTACATGAGGAAGCCTCCATAAAAATCCCAGTAGCATGGGGTTCAGGGAGCTTGCAGGTGGGTGAACACATCCACATACTAGGAGAATGATGCACCCAACTCCACAGAGACAGAAACTCCTGTGCTCGAGACCCTCCCAGACCTTGCCCCATGTATCTCTTTGACTATTGAACTGTATCCTTTGTCATTTCCTTTATTTTTTTTTAATTTTTTTTCTATTTTTATTTACGATAGTCACAGAGAGAGAGAGAGAGGCAGAGACATAGGCAGAGGGAGAAGCAGGCTCCATGCACCGGGAACCTGATGTGGGATTCGATCCCGGGTCTCCAGGATCGTGCCCTGGGCCAAAGGCAGGCGCCAAACCGCTGCGCCACCCAGGGATCCCTGTCATGTCCTTTAATAAACTGAAAAATGCAAGCAAGTGCTTCCCTGAGTTCTATGAGCTGCTCTGACAACTTATTTGAACCTAAGGAAGGGGTCATAGAAACCTTTAATTTGTAGCCACAACTTCCGTGGGTAACCTGGGGACCTACTACTTGCAGGTAGTAGGCATCTAAGGTGAGGAAGGGGTCAGTCTTGAGGGACTGAGCCCTTAACCTGTGGGATCTGACGCCGTCTCAAGGTAGATGGTGTCAGAATCAAGTTAGGTTGTAGGCCATCTACCTGGTGTCACAGAGAATTGCTTGGTGTGGGGAAAATTCTCTACACATTTAGTGATCAGAAGTGTCAGAAGTGAAGTGTTTTGTGTAAAAGTAAAGGAGAAGCATAGGAAGAAGTGGGCTGTATTTTTCCCTATATAGAAGAAAGACTGGGAGAGGTTTCTTTTTTTTTTTTTCAAACCTGTTTGTAAGTTGTGGAGCTAACCACCAAATGCAGATAGGTCTGAATCTAAAGGATGCCTATTACCTAAGGAAAATCCAATTCCGTATCTTCCCGACCCATTCTCCCTTGGGGCATGGGGCAGTCCTACTTCCCACAGGGTCCTCCCAAACCCCCACTAATCACATAAAGTGCCAATCACTAATCCTCAAAGAATCCAATTAAGAAAACAAACCCCAACTCAGGTCCCCATCAACACTGGCACCACATCCCTTCTCCCAGTGACTGACAACCACAGATCCTCAACAGCAGCCTCACAGGCCTCCAGCCACTAATCACCTCAGGACTCAGATCCTTCGAGCCACATCCCTGGCACCACTGGCAGCTAGCTGATCACTGACCTTTGAAAACTGCCAATGGCCAAACTATAGGGAATGTCAGGACACACAGGGGGAAAAAAAGATCCCTCAAGTCTTGACTGTCAGGGCCTGAGATTTTTACCCTCTTGGAAGCTAACAAGTTGTATGGCTGCTGACAGAAGACATGAGACTCGTGGGGATTTGATGGAGGATTTTCTGCTCAGGGCACAGCAGGCAGCATACATATGGTGTTGGCACTCTGTGTCCTCCAAATCTCGAAAAGGTGACACAGAGGGCCCTCGTGGATGCTACACATGCAGCAGGTTTCCAGTACAGCCAAAAAAAATGCTGAGCTTGGAGAATCCAGCTTGCTCTGTGTACTGGAGGGAGATATTACCTCATCCCTCAGGGTTGCTTGCTGTCAACACAATCCTGAGAAATAGCCAAGGTAATGAGTGGTCAGGGCCTTGTATTCTTAGACAGCCAGGAAGTAGTCTATGGCCAGGCTGTTATACTGCAACCCACGCAAAGGTGTTTAGACTGATTTGTTGGTGTTTGGTGTCACTAACTAGAGGGAGCACTGAATGGTCTAAAAGATATTCTGTTCCCCATTCTTCCCCTGCCCCACCATATACAAATACATAACCAAAAGGGCACGGTTTATTCCAGTTCAGAATTTTTTGTTAAACTTGATTGAAAACACTGTTGTGTTGGTTTGGTTAAGTCCCACGGGTGGTGGTGGCATCAACGGCCTGTTGCCAATTTGCTGAGCACTGATCATCCGAGGCCACTCAGGTGTCAGGAGAAGCAAATGAATTTGTATCAGTCAGATCTAAACAAGGCCATGCTGGCCCGTGTGTATGTGTGTGTGTGTAGGTATGAGGGAGGTTCAGGAGCTGACATTGATGTATCAGGCACAGCAGAATAGTTTAGGACTGGCCATGTTCACATAAGTCTGTCTTTCTTTTCTTTTTCTTTCTTTTCCTTTCTTTCTTTCTTTCTTTCTTTCTTTCTTCTTTCTTCTTTCTTCTTTCTTTCCTCTTCCTTTCTTTCCTTTTTTTTCGTCATCCCAAGGAAGTGATGACAAACCTGGCAGGAGGTCAGATTGCCAGCTGCATCTGCTGCTTGACTCCAAGAGACTGTGTGATTATTTTTCCAGACTTCGATGCTTGATCTAGGGGACAAAGAGAGTATTTAATCGTCTCCTCAAAAAAAAAAAAAAAAAAAAAGAATTGTCTCCTCACCTCACAGCTCTCAGAGGCTAACTCATGTGCTCCCCAAATACTCTCTTTCCACAGCCAGGAATTCAGTGTGTCCTATCCCAGTGCCTTCACTTCACTTCACTTTTATCCAATCATCTCCTACTTGCACCTAGATCTTTCATCCAGGAGGGTCAGGTGCAAAAAGACCAAAGGCATTTTTGTAAAATTTACAGGATTTTTTTTTTACCTCTTCCATCTTGGCCACTGGGGGCCATTGTGGGGGAATTCAGCGAGCACTACTCAATAAAGTGGTCCTATCCTTATGATGTAGCACCAAGTTCATCCATCAAAAGAATCCAGGTGACTGAAACAGAAATCTGAATCTCCTAGGCCTCTTTTAGGCTAAGCTGCCACCCAGATGATTACCTAGTGCTCAGGAATGGCAGAGCAGAATCCCTGATTTTCAAACTAGGTCTCTAAGACTCACCCCTTTTGTTCTGATCATTATCTAGGAGGTATCCATTAGGAGATGATTCCTTTTTGCTGACAGCCACATTCAGTGATCAAAGTGCCTTACTAAAGTGTCTGGGCCAGGAGAACGTGGCAGAGGTAGAGTCTGAGATTCTTCTGAGTCCATTTTTAAGGAGGCTGCTCAATGTTCATCAGCTATCTGCCAATGGTAGGAGCAGGGGATGTCTATCAAATACCTTGACTCCTGACACATTATTGGTGGCCTTTGCAAGAAAAGGTACAATACTGTCAAGACTGCAAATGTTCTGGAGCACCTGAGTGACTCCGTGGTTAGGCGTCTGCCTTCAGCTCAGGTTATGATCCCGGGGTCCTGGAATCGAGTCCCCCATCGGGCTCCCTACATGGAGCCTGCTTCTCCCTCTGCCTATGTCTCTGCCTCTCTCTCTTTCTGTGTCTCTCATGAATAGATAAATAAAATATATTTTTTTAAACTGCAAATGTTCTGCATCAGAAATAGTCTTATACTTTGTGTCCAGTCTCTAATAATGGGTACATTGTCATGTCCAGGGGGCAACGGCAGCGTTTTGGGCAGCGCCGGCCCCATAAGCCGCTTGATTCCATTTGGTCTCACCAGAGAACAGGCCCTTACTGTGGGCGTCTACATGGGTGATCCAGACTGACCTCAACCACTAACCATCCATTACTGATCCCCACAGGCCCCCATCATTGCCCCCAAGCCCCCATTGCTCACACCAGACGGAGACCCTTTATCAGACAAGACCCGCCCCCCCCCCCCCCCGTCTCTCAGGCCCTAAAACCTCAAATCAAGTTCCAATTTTATGCCAATTGCTGTTAAGTGGCTTCTGAGAACCACTTCTATTTCCTGTCCCCACCCCTAAGCCCACCTTCCCTAACAGCTGCTCTTTTTCACAGGTGCAGTGAGACCGCTGATTCTATCCAGCATGAGAAAACTAAATTGCTCTAAAGCTGTGCTTTTCAAATTTTTTTTAAAAATTTTTATTTATTTATGATAGTCACACAGAGAGGCAGACTCCATGCACCGGGAGCCCGACGTGGGACTCGATCCCGGGTCTCCAGGATCGCGCCCTGGGCCAAAGGCAGGCGATAAACCGCTGCACCACCCAGGGATCCCAACTTTTCAAATTTTTTAAAAGTATCGTAAGTCTTCAAAACCAGACAAAGGGAGGAGGATCCACGTGGAATTGGGGTTTCCTCTTTAAGCAAAACCAGGTCACGCAAGAACAAGACTCCGCCTTTTCTGCAGTCGCCCCGCCCCCAGCCCAATAAGGCACACCTATTGGGTGATAAGAGTGTCAGTCAAAGTAAGACCCGCCCCTTGACGGCCAAAAGACACGTGCTACTTAAGGGAGGCCGGGCTCGGACGTTCTCACTGAAAAGGCTATCAATCAAGTCCCCACTCCCGCCCCCTGGCCGCGAAAGAGCCGCGGATCGAGCTTCCGCGCTCCTGGACAGGCGGACTGGTCAGTTTTCTACCCTCTGCCTCAGCACACCCAGCGACTCAGGAACCGGAACTCTTGATTGGCTGCCCGCCGCCCTTTCAGCCTGGAGCCCACCATCTAAAGGTGTCAGAGCTGCTCTGAGGAACAGCTGATTAACCCTAGGGCGGTTAGGGGCCCACAGATCCGTCACAACTGGCTCCGCCCCTTCCTGAACACCTAATGGCGCCGAGACGGGTGGGCCTGCAAAGAGGTGGTGAGCTCAGCCCAGCTGCTCTCAGCTGGTCGCCTAAGGTGTCGGGTTCGGTGCCCGGGAAGAGAGACGGAGCCAGTGTTGTACGCACGCAGTGGAGCGAGGAGTCTGCGCAGCGGCGGCACTAAGGAACGCAGAGACCTGGGGGCAGGTCCTAAACACTTTTGAAGAGTAACTCCAGACGGCTGCTATTTTGTCTCTCATCTAGCGCACAGGGACTGACTTGTATTCAAAACTCTGGAGCTTCATCCTAGTCTGGGAAATTTTTCCGGCGTGTGTGCACATGTGTGACTTTTTAAAAAATATGTTTACACTTTGTAATTGTGTTTTCTGTATGGTTGTGTAATATGGCAATGGTGGTACTGTAATTAGCTTACAACTCTAGTTTAAAAGTTAGGAAGCAGGGGATCCCTGGGTGGCTCAGCGGTTTAGGGCCTGCCGTTGGCCGAGGGCGTGATCCTGGAGACCTGAGACCGAGTCCCACGTCAGGCTCCTGGCATGGAACCTGCTTCTGCCTACCTCTCTCTCTTTCTTTCTCTGTGTCTTTCACGAATGAATCAAATCTTTAAAAAATATATTCCTAAATTTAAAAGTTAAAAAACAGGGATGCCTGGTGGCTTAGCGGTTGAGCATCTGCCTTCAGCTCAGGGCGTGATCCTAGTTTGGGGGTTGAGTCCCACTGAGGAGCCTGCTCCTGCCTATGTCTCTGCCTTTCTCTGTGTCTCTCATGAATAAGTAAAATCTTTTTTACAAAGGTTAAAAAACAAACGTGAGAAATCACAACTATCACAATCTGTTATTGATTACACAATATGTAAAATACATAAACTGTAACATTGATAACCTAAATTATGCTGGGGAGAAGTAAAAAGTGTCAAGTTTAGGACTGCTATTGAAGTTAGGTTTCTACCAGCTTATAATAGGGTATTGTTATAATTTTAAGATACTTTATGTAAGCCTCGTGGTAACCACAAGGGAAAAATCTTACATGAAAGAACATGATAAAGAAGTCAAAGCATACTGATACCAAGACATCAAAGCACCAAAAAAGACTGTAGGATAAGAAACAAGGCATAACAGACCTACAAAAGAGCCAGAAACAATGAACAGAATGGTAATTATAAATCCTTACCTATCAATAATTACCTTAAATATAAATAAATTAAATTCTCCAATCCAAAGACATAAAATGTCTGAATTGATTTAAAAAAAACAAACAAGACCTAAAAATGCACTCTCTATAAGAGACTCATTTTTGCCTTAAGGACACAGACTGAAGGTGAAGACACGCTAAAAGGTATTTCAAGCAAGTAGTGACCCATAAAAAGCAGGTGTAGCTATATTTATATCAGACAAAATAGACTTTAAACTAAAAATGTTGAGTTTGGGGCACCTGGGAGGCTCAGTCGGTTAAGTGTCTGCCTTTGGCTTACGTTGTGATCCGAGAGTCCTGGGATGGAGTCCCACACCAGGCTCCCCACAGGGAGCCTGCTTCTCCCTGTGCCTATGTCTCTGCCTCTCTCCGTGTGTCTCTTACGAATAAATAAATAAAATCTTTTTTAAAAATTAAATTTAAAGATGGTAAGTTTTATTAATCAAAAGTCTTTTTCAGATCCCAAACTGACCTCTCTGAACTTGTTTGGTTGTTTTGTTTTTTGTTTTTTTAAAACCCTAAAGCTTCCCCCAGAGAGGCCATGTCTGTGGGCAAGTGGAATTTTTCTGGAAAAGGGAGAAAGCAGATTCCAGATAAGAAGAATGATGGCCCAGAAGTCAATATGACTTAGAATCTTGGCAGAAGCAGAGGCTGAAAAGTGTGTGCAGAGTGTTTTTCATTTGGATGGAATCCGTTCAAATCCACACCCGCATGTGCACCAAGCCTCAGTGTGACATTCAGAGCCCTGTGTGATCCAGACCCAAACCATCAGTTCTGCCTCCTCTTGATGGGTTTAGGGTTTTTGAAGATTTCCTTCCTCCTCCCCTCCCTTCCATCCCCCCTCCCTCCTCTTTCTACCTCCTCCTCTCCTTCTCTCTCTCTCTCTCTCTCTCTCTCTCTCTTTGAAATAACCTCATTTATTTTTGTTTAATTTTTGGTAGCATGACCACGGTTAAAAGGACAACACACCCAATGCAGTTTGTGTGTGCAGTAGAGGCGGGGTGGGGGGGTGCTCAACAATAAACGTAGAGAATAAACAGCAAGGGGGATGCAGATTTTAAATAAGGGGAGTCATCTCTGAGAAGCTGATATTTAGCAAAGTCTTGAATGAGGAGAGGGAGTTGGAAAGAGAACAAAAAAGAAGACTACAGCATTTCTAGGCCCCCAGAGGGTACCTGTACTTGACACCCCATGGCCTCCATCCATGGCTGCTCTTTTTCCAAACTTCAGCTGAAACCCTGGATCTTCATTCTGACCCTGGCAGAGTTCCCCTGATGCTCTCTACCTTTGAGATGACTAACTCCAAGAATCCTGCCACTCTTCTGAGTGCTACTGCTAATGGCCCTGACTGACCTAAGTCATTTTCCAAACCTTGTCTCCAGAAGCCACCACCACTTTCCATACCAGACCCCAAATCTCCCATAAGTGATCCCTAGGGATTCCCAAACCACCTTCTATTTTGAGTCCACAATCTAAACATTCCCCAAACCATAATTACCACAATTTCATTTTTTAAGGCACTTAGTAAAAAAAAACTTCCATGGTCACTAGATTGATGTTAAAAAGGATTCAACCATTCACCCAATATTTACAAGTGCCTAATCTGTGTCGGGCATTGTTAGAAGCACCCACAAATTAATCCTCTCTTACTGTCATTAGCCCCTGCTGATAGAAGAGTAAAATGGGGAGGGGCACCTGGGCAGCTTAGCCATTTGAGTGTCTGCCTTGGCTCAAGTCATGATGATTCCAGGGTCCTGGGATGGAGCCAAGCCCTGGGTCAGCTCCCTGCTCAGTGGGGAGTCTGCTTATCCTTCCCCCCTCTGCCACTCCCCCTCCCATGCTAACTCCTTCTCTTGCTCCCTCCCTGTCTCTCAAATAAATAAATAAAGCATTCAAAAAAAAAGAGTAAAATGGGTACATAAGGTCACAATCTGGGGAAGAGGCTGTGATTTGAACCCAGCCAGTCTGGCTCAAGAATCTGTGCCCTTCCAGCATCACCTTAATTCCAAAACCAGACAAAGACCCCACCAAAAAGGAGAATTATAGACCAATATCCTTGATGAACACAGATGCAAAAACTCTCAACAAGATACTAGCCAATAAGATCCAACAGTACATTAAGAAGATTATTCACCATGACCAAGTGGGATTTATCCCTGGGATGCAAGGCTGGTTCAACACTTGTAAAGCAATCAACGTGATACATCACATCAACAAGAGAAAAAACATATGAACATATGAAGAACCATATGATCCTCTCAATAAATGTAGAGAAAGCATTTGACAAAAGACAGCATCCATTCCTGATCAAAACTCTTCAGAGTGTAGGGACAGAGGGAACATTCCTCAGCATCTTCAAAGCCATCTACAAAAAGCCCACAGCAAATATCATTCTCAATGGGGAAACACTGGGAGTCTTCCCCCTAAGATCAGGAACACAACAGGGATATCCACTCTCATCACTGCTATTCAACATAGTACTAGAAGTCCTAGCCTCAGCAATCAGGCAACAAAAAGAAATAAAAGGCATTCAAATTGGCAAAGAGGAAGTCAAACTCTCCCTCTTTGCAGATGACATGATCCTGTAGTAGAAAACCCAAAAGACTCCACCCCAAGAATGCTAGAACTCATACAGCAACTCGGCAGTGTGGCAGGATACAAAATCAATGTCCAGAAATCAGTGGCATTTCTATACACTAACAATGAAACTGAAGAAAGAGAAATTAAGGAGTCAATCCCACTGACAATTGCACCCAAAAGCATAAGATACCTAGGAATAAACCTAACCAAAGAGGTAAAGGATCTATACCCTAAAAACTACACAACACTTCTGAAAGAAATTGAGGAAGACACAAAGAGATGGAGAAATATTCCATGCTCATGGATTGGAAGAATTAACATTGTGAAAATGTCAATGCTACCCAGGGCAATTTACACATTTAAGGCAATCCCTATCAAAATACCATGGACTTTCTTCAGAGAGTGGGAACAAATCATCTTAAGATTTGTGTGGAATCAGAAAAGACTCCGAATAGCCAGGGGAATATTAAAAAAGAAAACCAGAGCCGGGGGCATCACAATGCCAGATTTCAAGTTGTACTACAAAGCTGTGAAAATCCAGACAGTGTGGTATGGGCACAAAAACATACATAGATCAATGGAACAGAATAGAGAATCCAGAAATGGGCCCTCAACTCTATGGTCAACTAATATTCGACAAAGCAGGAAAGACTATCCCCTGGAAGAAAGACAGTCTCTTCAATAAATGGTGCTGGGAAAATTGGACAGCCACGCGCAGAAGAACGAAACTAGACCATTCTCTTGCACCATACACAAAGATAAACTCAAAATGGATGAAAGATCTAAATGTGAGACAAGAATCCATCAAAATCCTAGAGGAGAACACAGGCAACACCCTTTTTGAACCTGGCCACAGCAACTTCTTGCAAGATATATCTATGAAGGCAAGGGAAACAAAAAGCAAAAATGAATTATTGGGACTTCATCAAGATAAGAAGCTTCTGCACAGCAAAAGAAACAGTCAACAAGACCAGCCCCACGCAGCGAGCGAGCGCCTTCTCCGCACCAGGGAAGCCCCACCCACCTGAAGCCAAGATGTCCAGTAAGTGGACCAAGGCCAAAACCACCAGGAAGCAGCCACAGCGGGCACTTCCAATGTCTTCACGATGTTTGACCAGTCCCAGATCCAGGAGTTTAAGGAGGCCTTCAACATGATTGACCAGAACCGAGATGGCTTCATTGACAAGGAGGACTTGCATGACATGCTGGCCTCACTGGGAAAGAACCCCACCAATGAGTACCTCGAGGGCATGATGAGTGAGGCCCCAGGGCCCATCAACTTCACCATGTTTCTCACCATGTTTGGGGAGAAGCTGAATGGCACAGACCCTAAAGATGTGATCCGAAATGCCTTTGCCTGCTTCGATAAGGAGGCTTCAGGTTTTATCCATGAGGACCACCTTCGGGAGCTGCTCACCACCATGGGTGACCACTTCACGGACGAGGAAGTGGACGAGATGTACCGAGAGGCACCCATTGATAAGAAAGGCAACTTCAACTACGTGGAGTTCACTTGCATTCTCAAGCATGGTGCCAAGGACAAGGACGACTAGGCCACTCCGGATGCCCATGCCCAGGCCCCTGTCCCACTCCTGTTCCCCCCTCTCACTGTGTATCAGCTCCATGCCCGTGATTCCACAGGACCCTCTCAGGGGATCCTCCCTCTGAGGGGCTAGGGGCCCAGCTCCTTGTGGAGGAACAGGCTGAGCACACACAGTGCCAGGCAAGGGGCCCACAGCCAACATGAAGCAGGTGTTCCACCATGACCTCCCCCACCCCAAGAGAGAACTGTCTTCTAGGGAGCTGGGCCTCAGGGCTGCTCCCCGCAGGACAGGCCCTCTGTCCTGTTGGAAGCAACTTCGCATGCACCCCATGCAGGGCATGACAGCTCTTTCCCAGCCACTGCCACTGCCACTAACCTCACCAAGGTCCTTTCTCAGATGGAAGGATGCCAGACCCCTCCTCTGTGCCCTGCTCAGCCACCAGAACACAGCCCACCCCACCGGGAGAGTGATCCAGAAGATGCATGTAGGTTGGACATTTGACCCAAGGGAGACAGAATCTTAAATAGAAGTCTGAACACTGAAAAAAAAGGAAAAGAAAAGAAAAGAAACAGTCAACAAAACTAAAAGACAACCTACAGAATGGGAGAAGATATTTGCAAATGACCTATCAGATAAAGGGCTAGTGTCCAAGATCTATAAAGAACTTATTAAACTCAACAGCAAAGAAACAAAAAATCCAATCAGGAAGTGGGCAAAAGACATGAACAGAAATTTCACAGAGGAAGACATAGACATGGCCAACAAGCGCATGAGAAAATGCTCTGCATCACTGGCCATCAGGGAAATACAAATCAAAAAGACAATGAGATACCACCTCACACCAGTGAGAATGGGGAAAATTAACAAGACAGGAAACAACAAATTTTGGAGAGGATGTGGGAAAGGGAAACCCTCTTGCACTGTTGGTGGGAATGTGAACTGGTACAGCCACTCTGGAAAACTGTGTGGAGGTTCCTCAAAGAGTTAAAAATAGAGCTACCCTATGACCCAGCAATTGCACTGCTGGGGATTTACCCCAAAGATACAGATGCAGTGAAACGCCGGGACACCTGCACCCCAATGTTTATAGCAGCAATGTCCACAATAGCCAAACTGTGGAAGGAGCCTCGGTGTCCATCGAAAGATGAATGGATGAATAATATGTGGTCTATGTATACAGTGGAATATTCCTCAGCCATTAGAAACGACGAATACCCACCATTTGCTTCAACGTGGATGGAACTGGAGGGTATTATCCTGCGTGAAATAAGTCAATCAGAGAAGGACAAACATTATATGGTCTCATTCATCCGGGGAATATAAAAAATAGTGAAAGGGAATAAAGGGGAAAGGAGAGAAAATGAGTGGGAAATATCAGAGAAGGAGACAGAACATGAGAGACTCCTAACTCTGGGAAACAAACAAGGGGTAGTGGAAGGGGAGGTGGGCAGGGGTTGGAGTGACTGGGTGATGGGCACTGAGGGGGGCTCTTGAGACGATGAGCACTGGGTGATATGCTGTATTTTGACAAATCGAACTCCAATAAAAAAATACAAAAAAAAAAAAAAAAAAAAAAACAGAATCTGTGCCCTTAACCACCATGATTGTCTTGCAATCATGGCTCTTGTTTCAAAGCTCTCTCTTCAGACACTTCCTTTAGGTCTTTCTCAAATGTCTCATCTCAGTGAGGCCTTTTTCCTGGCCACAATAGCTAAAATTCACACATTCACACATTCACACACACACACATTCACTCGCTTTACCCTTTCCTGCTTCATTTTTCTCCTTTACATTTATCACTATATTATACATTTTACTTATTGATCTAGCAATAAGCATTATTAAAAATTGGTATTTGGGGGATTCCCTGGGTGGCTCAGCAGTTTGGCACCTGTCTTTGGCCCAGGGCACGATCCTAGAGTCCCGGAATCGAGTCCCACGTCGGGCTTCCGGCATGGAGCCTGCTTCTCCCTCCTCCTGTGTCTCTGCGACTCTCTCTCTCTATGCCTATCATAAATGAATAAGTAAATCTTTAAAAAAACAAAATTGGTATTTGTTTTTTCCATTTATTATCTGTATTTTATAGAAGTCAGCTCCAAGAAGGCAGAGATTTTTGCCTGTTTTATTCACTACTGTCTCTCTCCCCTGTCACACAGTAGGAACCCAGTAAATATTTGTGGGAGGAAGGAAGGAAGGAAGGAAGGAAGGAAGGAAGGAAGGAAGGAAGGAAGGAAGGAAGGAAGGGAGGAAGGAAGGAACTCTTCCAATGATGGTTGATTCCAAGGTGCCTTGTCGGAATCCTGGCTGGCCCTGGATTCACTCCTCTGTCACATACACAACTGAACCTCTGATATATTGGCTCTGCTTACAAACATTAACATTTAAAAATTGGAATCATACCTCTCTGATCAATTTCTATTAAGAGTTTTCCCTGGAGTGAATTATAAGCCAGTTTAGTTCCTTGTTCAATGCCATACACTGGCACCAAAGCTGGTTTTGGCGATTTTCATTTTTCTGAAATTACTTACAGTGATTCATTTTTTAGGGGGGTTAATTTTTACAGTAACGATTTGATTCATGCATCAATTTTCTTATCTGTGTCATGTTTCAGCAATAATAGGTTTGCCCCAGATATCTCCTTAGCCTCAAGCTGCTCCTTGAACAGCTCAGGCACATCTTGCTTCAGGGACAGTACTAGTTGTTCCCTTCGCCAGAAATGTTTTTGCATCTGCATAGCTTGTCTCTTGTTTTCTTCATTTTTTCCCTCAAGAAAAAATCATCTTTCTTTTTTTATATACTTACTTTTAAAGATTTTATTTATTTGGGAGAGTGTGAGAAAGAGAGAAAGCATGAGCAAGGGGGAGGGGGAGAGGGAGAGGGAGGAGCAGGCTCCCCACTGAACAGGGAGTCTGATGCAGGGCTCAATCTCAGGGCCCTGAGACCATGAGCCAAGCCAAAGGCATTTAACCGACTGAGCCACCCAGGTGCCCTCATCTTTCTTTTCTTTTTTTTAAATCCTTTTTCAACAAGGCCTAAGCTAATCACCTATTATTTTAAAGATTTATTTATTTATTTTAGAGAGAGTATGCAGGGGTAGAGGGTTGCAGAGGGAGAGGGAAAGAGAGAGACTCTCAAGCAGACTCCCTGCTGAGCACAGAGCCCAACATGGGGTTCAATCTCACCACCCTGAGATCATGACCTGAGCCAAAATCAAGTGACTACCCTATTTACATACTAGCCTCTGTCACCTTGCACTCCTGATCCCCCTTGAATTTGTTTGCTTGTTTTTTTTTTGTTGTTTTGTTTTGTTTTTGTTTTTTTGTTTGCTTGTTTTTAAGTGATCTCTGCACTCAATGTAGGGCTCAAACTCACTACCTGGAGATCAAGAGTCAGATGCTCCATGGACTGAGCCAGCCTGCCCACCCCATCCCCCTCAAATTTAATGCATGCTTACCCTCTCCCAACAGACAAACAAACAAACAAGCAGCTTGAGCAGAAGCCCTCCAGCACAGACATCCAGACACTAGCAGTTGGCGGTTGGCCAGTGCACACTGGAGCTGTAAGGACACAGGGATACGGGCAGGGAACTGACAGTATCTGTTACAGGGTCTGTGACTGTCTTGTTCCCTCAGCCTTGCACATAGTAGATGCTCTTTTAGATTGAAGGGTGAAGGAGGTTGGTATCTGTTATGTTGCTAGAGCAGAGCAGGGCCCTGCATATCAAGGTTCAAATATCCCTGGGGTCAAATGGCAGGGCATAGGTGCTCTGACCACTCACACCGGCCCCCACCCTCACCCCCAGCCTGGGAAATTCCTGAGGACAAGGATCCTGGTATGTATCAGGGCCTGGCATACAGTCAGGACTTAGCACACAGTAGGCAACAAACTTCCACCTCTTCATCTCACTGTGGTCCTTAAAAGGTCAGTGGCTCACCCAGAATGGCTACAGTGAGAATGATGGAGGGCGCTGAGTGATGGTGGGGATGTGGCGTTCGCCACTGGGGATCGTGGAGATTGGAAAATTGGTGTCATCTATCCAAGCTGATCACGTTTTACTCCATGACTTGTATTCTAGGTATATGCCTGAGAGAAATGAGGGCATCTATCCGAGCAACAAAAAGATAGGTACAAGAATGTTCACAGAATTATTCTTAATAGCCCCACACAGAAAACTACCCAAATGCCCATCAACACTGGAATGGATGGAGTGTGATTTATTCACACAATGGAAGAGATTACAGCAACAAGAATGGACAAACTACCAATTACATAACAACATGGATCCATCTCACAAACATCATGCTGAATGAAAGAAGCTGGACAGAAAAATGTATACTTGCACTTATATGGAAGTCCCAAAGCAGACAAAAGTAACTTAGGTTGTTCGAGGTCAGGAGTGGTCACCCTTGGAGCAAGGGGGGGGGGGCGGTGGAGCTGAAGGGAGCTTCTAGTGTGTTCATGTTGTTTCTTGACCTGGGTGCTGGTTATATGAGAGTGTCCAGCTTGTAAAAAGTAAATGAGCTTTGAAAGCTGTATGTACATTTTAATTCAATGGTCAGAATAAAAGAGTTTTGAGGTGGCCAGTGGGGCTGGGCCCCAGTGAAGGAGGTTGGGGGTAGGTGGTATTGTTGCCATCAGAAAGGAAGCAAAGGCATGGATTTCAGGATTTAGTCTTAAGTGCAGGCTCCAGTTTGGCCAGAATGGAGGTTTCTTTTTTTTTTAAGGTTTTATTTATTTATTCATAGAGACATACACAGAGAGAGGCAGAGACACAGGCAGAGGGAGAAACAGGCTCCATGCAGCGAACCTGACTCAATCCCGGGTCTCCAGGATTACACCCTGGGCTGTAGGCAGAGCTAAACCGCTGAGCCACCCAGGCTGCCCCAGAATGGAAGTTTCTTGAGATCCCGAGAGCTTGATGAGGAGGCAGAACGGGGGTAGGGGGCGGGGGGGTGCATTGGAGTGCTCATCCCCAGCGGCAGTGAGCCTGAAGGGCATTGATGGTAAGGGATGGCACCTATACCCGAGGTAACAATACCATGTTTCTCAAGCACTGTACCAACTCCTGCTGTAAGTGAACAGGCATGCCTGAGAATTTGCCTTCATGGAGCTTACCTCCTGGATGGGGTCATGGGGGAATAGGTTCTCCAGACCAACAGCAGGGTATGACGGCAACAGGCTGAGGTTTATTATAGGGAGTATTACCCCAGAGTACTCAGGTACTCGGTGGCTGGGACATGTCCCTTTCACTTCCAGTCCCAGTAACTACAGGCTGGAGGGTGGAGAGTGTACCCTTTACATGTTAGGATACTCTGCTTTGGGGCCTATCCTCAGGTTGGGAGACAGGCTCACAAGGAAGCACTCAGGGAGTGAAACTGCTCACGTGGTCACTGTTCACATGGACAATGCTCCCACCTTGGCCACGTACCAGTGGACTAGGGCTCCTCTTGAGACTCAGTAGCTAGGGGTAGAGACATCACCTTCTAGCAGTGGGTCCAGCAGGCCAGATTTTCTTCTGGTAGCCAGTAAATGGGGGTTCCTGCATTCTCTGAAGTCCCAAGCAGAGAATGCACGGAGATGGTAGCAATGAGCATGTGGTGTGGAGTTTTGAGGTATGAGTTGTGGAATGGGGCCACCGGGGAGAGGGCAGAGATGCTAGGGGCATGACAGGGAGCTTAGATGTCCAGACTTAACAGGGATTTAGGAGAAACTCCCTGGAAAGAAACAGCCAGAGCAAGTCTCCTACTCCATCTTCCAGAAACCAGAGAGACAGAATGAGCCCTTGATGCAAGGAGACAGCCTATTCCCAGAGAAAGAATGTGCAGGGGGAGAATTCCTGTGAGAGAAAGAGAGAGAGACAGAGAAGGGGAGCAGGCAAAGACACACATGCATACAGAGATGTGCGTCTTGAGGTAGAGACCCATCCAGACTCACCAAAACGCAAGATAGGCAGAAACTCCAAAGCACAGAGAGAAACTGAGAAGATAGCTAGGGAGACAAACACTCATCCTCAGCAGTAGAAAAGCCCTGCTCTGACACACCACCCTCAATCCCCAGTCATCCAGGCCCTTCTTCTAGGATGGTTGCCACTGATTTCTTCCTATATGCTACACCTCCATCCAGAGGAGCCCTGAGCTACCATATAAGAAGCTCAGACTATTCTGCTGGAGAGAGATGCCACATGGAAGGACACCAAAGTGCCAGATATGTGAGTGAAGAAGCCACCTTGGACGTCCATCCCAGTTAAGCCTTCAGATACCCCTGGGCCCCCCAGCCACCATCTGACTACAACCACCTAAGGCCCCAGGAAGAGCCACCTAGCTAAAGCCCAGTCAACCACAGGACCATGGAAGATAATACTAAATTGTCATCTTAACCCATCGAGTCTTATGGTGTTCGTTACCCAGCAACAGATAACCAGAACACCCGGAAAAGGCTGCAGTGGTCTTTTAAGACCCGACACCCTGTTCCCACATCCCCCTCCCCACACACAACAAAACCAACACCAGCCAGCCAGACTTTCAGTCCCTTTAATTAGGTGCTCTAAAGAAACGGCAGAACGACAGGCAGGCAGTGGAGAAGGTGATGCTTCTTGAGCCCCGCTTGGTAACAGATCAGTCCTCATCCTCTGGCAGCTGGATCTTGCTGGGGTCAAAGCAGTTGGATTCCATGATGGGGAGGCCATTGGCCTCTCGGTATTTCACAAGCCTCTCAGCTTCCCGGCGGGCCCACTCCTGCATTCTGGAGGCAGTGGAATGGGGGAAGATGTGAGGGAGCTTCACTGGACACCAATCCCCATCTTAGCTCCCCCTTCCCCACTGGCACAAAGAATGGGATTCCTGGCACAGTCCCCTTCAACCTCCGCCCCCACCCCCACCCATTCCACTCTCTTGGACATTCCCATGCACCTGTAATCAGGCAGATAAGCTACAAAGGTGCTGCCAAAGACCAAGACAATGGAGAAGCCAAAGAAAAAGACGACCCGCATGTTCCAGAGGTCCACAACAGGATCCTTGTCGTAACCATGGGAGTCTGGGTTCTATGGCAAGAAGAAGAGGACAATGAGGGCTTCCTGTGGCTCCACAAAAAGCCTTATGCTGGCCCTACATCAGTTGGTCTCCGATTTCACCTCAGACCAATCTCCTCTCTCTCATTTAATTCCTCCTTCTAGTCTTAGGAGTTGTAAACTCCTTTCTACCACAGGGCCTTTGCTATTCCCTCTGCCTGGAAAGCCTTTCCTCCAGATCTCGTCATAGCTAGATCTGTCTCCTCATTCAAAGTGTTGGCTTCATAATCACTTCCCTTAGAGAGCATTCCCTAGTCACTTTATCCAAACTACAGGAAATTGCCACTTTTATAGGTTAAAAATGGTTGAATATAGCCAATTTCCTATAGTTTCATCTAATAAAATTACCCTCTACCCCTAAGTCACTCTCCATCTATTTATCTTACTGAACTTCCTTTCTAGCAGTTACTAGTTTACCAAGGTAGCATCTCCCTAGATCCTAACACATTGTCTTATATATTACATACTCAATGTTACTGTTTCCAAATATTTTACATGTTTATCTTCTGTGTTCTCCATTATCATATGAGCTCTACAAAAGCATGAGCTTTATTTGATTTCCACATTGCCGAACCTCTAGAGCCCTGAACTGCCCCTGGCATACAACAGGCCCTGGCTCCTTATTCACAAAAATGAATGAATAAGTGAATAAACATTCTATATACCCAAGCCAGAGGACAGTACTGATGAATAACCTACTGTGTGCCACACACAAACATCACAATATCCCAGTAAGGCAGAAAGTAGCAACAATAATTAACACCTTCTAATGCTGGATACTAAATACCAACTGCTGTTCTGAGCATTTTGATCCATTTGATTACATCAGGCAGATGTAGTATTTTATTTTCTAGAAGGTGTCCTAATACTTTCCCCATTTTACAAAGAGGCACCAAGGAGATAAGCTACTTGCCCAAGGTCACCAAGATGAGTAACTGTCAATGCCTGTATTCCAACTCCGGCATTCTGATTTGAGTCTCTGCTATCACCACAGCCCAGCAGACCTGGTTGGATCACACGTTCAGTTGTGCGAGTCTGGGCAAGTCACTTAACATCTTTATTTTTCAGTTTCCTCAGCTGTAGAATGGGTATGCTAATAGTACCTACTTTTAAACAGGGTTGTTTTGAGGATTAGATAACGTAAGTCAAGCGTTTAGAGCACGGGCACTGAGCAAGCACCATGTGAGAGTATCATTGTCATACTGTACTGTTTCTAATGTGTTTTGAGCATTGCTCACTTCAGGTTTGATATATGTCTGCAAAATAAAGGCAGTCTCGCCTCTGGCCCTGACCTGAGATTACCAGAGGACAAAGAAGGAAATCAAGCTAGGGAAAGTTCCCAAGTCTTCGAGGATTTCACCAGCAGCGCAATCCACAGCCGCCTAAGAACGTCCTCTACAGCGCCCCGTCCACCGGCCCCCGATTGACCCTTCTGGCGACCCGTTTCCCCTCCCTCTCACCTTCTCATAGAGGTTTTCGTCCTCCGGATCTGGGTCCTCCTGCCAGCGTACAGTCGGTTCCGGCGTCCGCTTTCCTGCCACAGCCGACGGGGCGATCACGGCCCTGGACGAGCTGGATTCCCAGCGAACATGGGCGACCGGGAGCCCTCGCGTCGCCGCTACTGCCAAAAGGCGGCGAGCGCCCAGACCTAACAGCCCCGCCGCCATGACAATGGTTCTGCAGGCTCTCAGGGGCGGGGACGGAAATGCGATTGTGCGCAGCTGCAGTTGACCCGAGCGCGACAATTGTCGCTCCGCCCCGCCGCACTAAATAGGTCCCGAGATTGGATTTGCTTCTCAAATGAGATGAGGCGCTGAGTAGCCCTCTGTCATGACCTCATGGGGGCGACCATTTTCTTAACCTCCCCCTCCCCCCGTCAGGCTAAGGAGTTTCTGGCGGATAACTCTGCCCCTTTCCTTGATAAGAAAGCGTTGACATTTGGGTGGGTGCAAGTCCCAGCCAATGGCACGGAGATTTCCCTCGCCCTCTGGGGGAAGGGGCGGAGTTTCCGTTTGTCTTTCATCTTCGAAGGAAGCCAAGCTTCTAAAAAGCGGGCCTCGCGGGATTAGCCAATAGCTACTCCTTTTCCAGACTTGCGAGCGTTCGCAAGGAGAGTGGGGAGGTGGCATACGCTTGCCAATCAGAGCTGGCCAGGGCTGGCCGTCGGCGGCCAGCGACCAATAGACGAGGCCGGCCAGAGCGCGCTCCCTTAGTAGGTGGATGGTGGTCGAAGCGCCGGCTCTCTGCTCGTCGTCGCCATTTTGTGCTGGTGATTGCAGCCGGCTGGGAGTAGGCGGCAGTGGGTTTCCTGGGGAGGGTAGCGCGCTTGGCGCTTCTCCCCTCCCCGCTCCTCCACCCTTCTGCCTCCAGCCTCGGACTTGGCGGTGGTGCGGGCCGGCTCCGGCTGAGCTGGGAGAGTTGGAGGAGGTGGCGGCGCGCCGAGGTGATGTCCGGGAGCCCTCCCTTGACAGCCCGGGCCGAGAAGGTGAGCGTCGTCGCTGGTCGTGGGGGCGGAGGTAAGGGGCCGGGGGCGGGCGGGGGCGGAGAGGAGGCTCGAGGGCGGACTGCGGGAAGTGGGCCTGGGCTACGCACGGAACCAGGAGATGGGTGCATGGCCTGAGCCTGGGAGGGGGGTGTCTTCCCCCCCCCCTCGGTTTCGAGAGCGGAGGCGCGTGCGCGATTGGAGCACAGGATGGGTGCACGCGGGTTGGGGGAAGGGAGGGACCGATGAGAGTGGGCTAATGTGGCTTACTGTGTCTGCGACACGGAACTTTATCCGTGGAGAGGTCGAGGTCTTTATCCATAGGGGAGAGGGTGTGCTGTCTTCTCTGTGTGACTTGGGCACTTACCTGTCCATGGGAAAGTATTCCGTGGCTCTGGTTCTTATTCTTGGGTGGAGGAGGAGGAGGAGGGAAAACGTCTGTATGACTCTGGTCTTTATTCTTGCAGTCTCTGCTGTAACTCAGGTCCTTATCCATGGGGAAGGGTCCTTATCCATAGGGAGTCTTCTTGGAACTGGCCCTAATCCACTTGCTAGGTGGGGAGGGAGCACAAGGAATGTGTGTATGACTTACTGCCCCTTCTTTGGGGAGGGGTTCGTATCTGTGACTCTGACGCTCATCCTTTGAAAGGACCTCAGTGTGTGATTATGGCCCGTATTTATTGTGGGTTCCTGTCTTGTGATTTTGGTCCATTTTAATTCGGGGTGCGTGTCTGTGACTTTGGTCCCTATCTGTTGTGGATACCAGTGTGTGACTCTGACCTCTTTGCCAGAGTCTACTGAGGGTTTTGTATCTGGCTCTCATCCACTGGGGCCCTTGGTTGTGATTCTAACTCTTATCCATCTGGGAGCAAGGAGCTCTGGTTCCCAGTGGCTTAAGGAAGAAGAGAAAATTGGTTGTGTGTATACATGGAGGAAAGGTGTGGTGGCAACCTAGTGTTGGGCAAGTGTTACTGCCCAGCTTTGCCTGATTCCTGCTCAGAGGGTGGGGCCTGAAGATTCTGGGATACTTCTTGGTGACCCCCAGCCAGGTCATGTGGCTTTTGGGACTTAGTTCTCCTGGCTGCCCTGCGGATTGGGTGAAGTGACTGCCCTTCCATCCCAGCAGAACAGCACAATGGTTGGGAGCAGCCTCAGAAGGGCTCCTTTTGCCTCTGAATAAGTTGGGCCCAGAGCCCCAGGGAGAGAACCACCTTGGGACCTGGCTTCACATAAGAGACAGGGCTGGAGGCTGAGCTAGTTGCAGAGTGAGGGCCAAAGCTGTGTTGGCCAGGAGCCCAGGGAGGCGTCAACTGTCTCACTGAAGACAGCCAACATCTTATTGGGAGAATGATGAAATAGCACCTGGGGGCCCATGGAAGGAGCCTGGTGGGTGCCTACAACTCCTGTTGTAAAGTCTTGCCTCCATGCCTGATATGCCTGATTGTAGACAAGTCATCCAGCACCAAGAGCCCCCTAGGCAGATAGCTCCAGGCTTGGACTTGTCTACCGATCTCAGATGGCAGAGCCCTGATCACAGAATAAGTGGCACTACCAGGTCTCTCTGCAGGATGATCCCTCTCTGCTGAAGGCCTTGCTGTTTCTATTTTATTTAAGTAAGCTCTATGCCTAGTGTGGGGCTTAAACTCATGACCCCAAGATCCAGAGCTGCACATTTTACTGACTGAGCCAGCCAGGTGTCCCTGTCCTTGCTGTTTTAGTGGTATGGGCTATAGTCTCCCGTTTGTGAGAAAAGGAAGGAGCAGGCCCAGTAGAGGCTGCCTTCCCACTGTAGTCCCCAGGAGCACCAGGAAGTTGGGAAATAATGTCCCTGGGCTGAGGGACAGCAGATAGCCTTGACAAGGGATTCTCCAGGAGGCCCCAACTGCCTTGACACCTCTCTTCCTTCTACTTTCCCAGAGTCCCTGCAGGAGGCATCACCCAGGCTGGCAGATCATGGTGGCAGCAGCGGGGGTAGCTGGGAAGTGAAACGGAGCCAGCGGCTGAGGAGGGGCCCCAGCAGCCCCCGCAGGCCCTATCAGGACATGGAGTATGAAAGACGGTAAGTTTCCCACTCCCACCCCTACCAAGCATCCTAGGCTAATCCTCATGTAAAAATTGATCCAGTTAGGTGCTAGGAGGGGACTTCTGGGCGGAGGAAACAGTGCAGCAGATGATTGGTTTCTTTTCAGCAGACATTTACTTGGCACCTGTTGTGAGCCAGGACCTGTGCTAGGCTCTGGCAGTGCAGTGGTGAGCGAGACAGATGAGACTTCACCTTTTTCCCTCAGGGTCTCACAAGGGAGACCACACAGTAAACAGGTGATTAAGAAACAACTTGATAGGTGACATGGTTGGTTGTGAAGTTGGGAAAGAATCAAGAGAAAGGAAGGAATGGAAGCTGAGGCCCAAGTTTCCAGTTTGGGTGACTCAGATAGGCTTATGGTGCCATTCACCAAGGTGTGTACAGCCACTGCAGGAGGAGAGGCAGAAGTGGGTGACAGGTGGGTGGCGGGTTGTAAACGCCTGTGGATTCTAACGGGAGAGGTGTGAACTGTGGCTTTGGGTTGGAGGGATGGATGGGAGTGGTGCCTTCAGTCAGGCATTTGTACAGGACAAGTATGGGGCAGACCATGTCAGATAGTGGAAGACTTCAGGGACAAAGTGGGCTAAAGCTGATGGGATACTTGTCTTCGAATGGGATACTCTC
The DNA here is from genome assembly GCF_053574225.1 of Canis aureus. NCBI lineage: Eukaryota > Metazoa > Chordata > Mammalia > Carnivora > Canidae > Canis > Canis aureus. Next base: position 83,682,006 of record NC_135649.1, on the reverse strand, counting down.
ATGGTTATTTTTATTTTTTTTCCATGTGGTTATTTTTAAACTGGTACAAACAGGAAACAGTCGGGACACTTGGTAAAATACAGAGATCTTGGGCCAACCTTTACCATCCTGGTGGATCTCCCCAGTTGATTATCATGCAGATGATCTATTCCTGACATTTTAAAAGTGCATAGGAAAGTAGACCTAATCTTCCAGAAAGCCTCTATCAAGTCAGTAGATTTATAAAAAGTCAGGGAGGAAATAATTTTTTTAAATGTCTTACAAAAGGTTTCTTCTTCTACTACCCTTTTTAAAAATGTTTTCTGAGAAGCGAACCTAAGTTTGAGATGTGGTCATCATCTAGTGTTAATCAGTCTTCTCAAAAAAAAAAAAATCTTTTGAAAGCATTCAATTTTGGGTAGTATTCTCTGGAAATGCTCTGTGGCAGTTTCTGAGTTTGAGTAGGTGACATACTTGCTTCAGACTTTATAACCAAATAAAGCCACTTTCTTTTGGCTTTCAGAGGACCTCAAGTGCAGAGGTTTGAGTTAAATCCTACCTTTTCAGTTCAAGGTTGATTTCTATCATGGGTCACTATAGGGCCTTCTCTTGCCATATTTGTTTTTTTCCTTTTTATTTCCAATGCCCATGGCTGTAGGCAGCTGCTCTCTCCTGTTTGAAATTTATCTCTTCTAAAATATGTAGCCCTGCTTTGAGCGTCTGTGTTTTCTATTTATACAAATGGCAGAGTGCTACAGTTTTCATTGTTTCCTGAACTTTGTATTACTCAGCACTGCATTTTTAAGATCTGTCTCCCTTGCCATGTGTATATGAGTGCTTTGCTTCTAATTGGTCCCAAGGACACCATGGTGTGTGCCTGTTGCCTTTTACTTAATGATTCCCTGAAGGATGGATATCTGTAAAATTCATCACTTTTTTCTCTTATAATCTGTGCTTTCAGAACCTTCTCTGTTCCTACCTATGGATTACAAAGATTTTTACACTCTGAAGTTTTCCCTTTCACATTCAGATCTTTAATAACATGTAGAGTACACTTTTGAATATGGTTATAAATTAGGTTCTGGTTTTGTGTTCCTCCATATAGTGGACAGTTTTAAAAGGACAGTACCACCTTTTAAATAGTCCTTTCTTTCTTTATTGATTGGTACTATGTCATCTCATTTCAAGTCTCCTCATGTATGTGGATCTGTCTTGAGTAATCTGATTTGTTTTGTTGGTCTATTTGCTTAATTCTCATACCAGAACCTTATTGTTTTTGTTACTGTGGCTTTGTAGAATTTCTTAACTTAGCTCCCACTTTGCTCTCTTATTTATCAAAGTTGACTTTAGCCATGTGTAGGACTTATATAGAAGATATATCGGGTTGCCTGGGTGGCTCAGTGGTTGAGTGTCTGCCTTCGGCTCAGAGTGTGATCACGAGGTCTGGGGATCGAGTCCCACATCAGGCTCCCTGAGAGGAGCCTACTTTTCCCTCTGCCTGTGTCTCTCATGAATAAATAAATACAATCTTTAAATATATATATATATACATATATATATGTATATATATATCAAGTCCCTCAAAAACATTCAAGAATTTTAATTGAGACTCCATCAAATTTGTATAGTAATTTGGGGAGAATTATCTTTGTTAAGTAGTGATCTCATCCAAGACCTGTATGGAAAATATTTTAAAATTCGTTTAAAAGACATACAAATCCATGGGGTGCCTGGGTGGCTTAGTCGGTTAAGTGTCTGACTCTTGATCTCCAGTCAGGTCTTGATCTCAGGGTGGTGAGTTCAGGACCCATATTAGGCTCCACACTGCGCATGGAGCCTACTTAAAAATGAATGGATGGATGAATGAATGAATGAATGAATGAATAATATTCAAACCTGAATAAATGAAAATACAAGTCTTTTTTTTTTAATTTTTATTTATTTATGATAGTCACAGAGAGAGAGAGAAAGAGGCAGAGACACAGGCAGAGGGAGAAGCAGGCTCCATGCACCGGGAGCCCAATGTGGGACTCGATCCCGGGTCTCCAGGATCGCGCCCTGGGCCAAAGGCAGGCGCCAAACCGCTGCGCCACCCAGGTATCCCAGAAAATACAAGTCTTTTGTCATTGCTAGACGCTTCAGTAGTTTTCATTGACATCTTATTTCTTTTATATTTTCCAAGCTTGTGTTTGTTGGGGTAGAGAAAAGCTGTTGATTTTTTTGTAAGTTATCTTATCCCTGCTGTACTCTCTTGTTATTTCTGATCATTCATTGTTGGTTCTAATAGTCTCAGTAGTTGGTCGTGCTGTATGCAAATCAGTCCTGTCACTTTTTCCTCACATACAATGTTGTCCTAGACTTTAGTACCATATTAAATGGTGTCAGTGATGCTTGGTGTACAAATTAAGATTCATTTTGGTAGATTGTAACCGAAAACCTGAAGAATAATGGCTTAACAATGTAGTTTATTCTCTTTCTCATAAAGGACATCTGCAGATAGGCAGTCAGTCCTGGCCTGATGGGCAGCCCCTTCTGCTTAGCCATCAAATTCAATGTGTGCTATAGGCTGTTAGAATGTAGCCTTTCATAAGCCAAGAAAGCTCTCTAATCTTAGTTTGCCAAGATTGATCAGAAATGAGAATCAGGGCAGCCTGGGTGGCTCAGTGGTTTAGCGCTGCCTTCAGCCCAGGGCCTGATCCTGGAGACCTGGGATCGAATCCCATGTCGGGGTCCCTGCATGGAGCCTGCTTCTCCCTTTCCCTCTGCCTGTGTCTCTGCCTCTCTCTCTCTCTCTCTCTCTCTCTCATGAATAAATAAATAAAATCTTAAAAAAAAAAAAAAGAAATGAGAATCGGAGGCACCTGGGTGGCTCGGTCAGTGAAGCACCAGACTCTTGATTTCAGCTCAGGTCATGATCTCAGGGTCCTAGGATTGAGTCCCATACCAGATCTACACTGAGCACAGAGTCTGCTTGAGATTCTCTCTCCCTCTCCCCCCTACTAGTGCACATGTGCACGCTCTCTCAAATAAATAAATCTTAAAAAATAATCAATGTTGGGTTCAAAGAACATTAAAAAAAATGAGAATCAAACTTTATAATTACATTTTTTTCTCCTTTTGTCCATCAGTTTCACAAATTACAGTAAATTATATCATTGCCATTGTTGAGATACACCTTCCTTGAACAGATATGTATGTTTATAACTTCTTATTTTGAAAAAACTTCAGTTTTCAGAAAAGTTGCAAGTACAGTAAACTCCCATGTATCTTCTCCCTGGAACCACTAACTGTAAACATTTGCCACATTTATTTTACCTACCTACATGCCTCACCATCTCTCTCTTTCCCCCATCTCTCTCTATGTATACGTAGAGATACAGATATATATCCATGTATCTATATATAGGCAACTTTTCTTTCTATATCATTTCAGTTAGTGAAGGAGGTGACCTAAGTACAATAGCATGTATATCCTAAGACCAAGGACTTTCTCTTCCTTAACCATAGTACACTTCTGAATATCAGGAAATTTAACATTATTACAATACTTTTGTCCTCTTAAAAAGTGTATACAATTGTCATCCCTTGTCCTTTATGGCATTAGTTCCCTAATCTAGGATCCAGTCTAAGATCATATACTACATGGAGCTACTTTATATATTTGGTTCCCTTTACTCTGGAACAATTACTGAGTTTTTCTTTTTCTTCCATGGCCTTGATATGTTTTAAGAGCACAGGTCATTTGCTTTGTAGATGCTTCTGAAATTGAGTTTTCCTAATGTTTATTCATGAACTGTTGGCAGAAAAATTACTTAATACGTATATATATTTACGAAAGACGTATATTTATGAGAGACACAGAGAGAGAGGCAGAGACATAGAGGAAGAAGCAGGCTCGTCGTGGGGAGCCCGATGCAGGATTCAGTCCCAGGACTCCAGGGATCATGACCTAAGCCAGAGGCAGATGCTCAACCCCTAAGCCACCCAGGTGCCCCTTAATTCATATATTTTTAAAACACTGTTATATTTGATTAGATACTGTAACAGACAGTTGTATCTGTGTGTCTGTGTCCCTCAGTAAAGTAGTCTAGGAGATTTCCTTTTCTAGTATCCATCTGACAGTCACTGTAGCCCCTTGGTGTGATTTGGGCAGCTTTTGCCATTTCTCTCTTTATTGGAGAAACTTATGTAAGAATTATCTGTCCCTTGAAAGCTTGGTAAAACTGAGCTTTAGAAGGGCCTGAGTTTTTAATGATCATTCTGCCTACTGCTTCTGCCAAGTTTGGCAGTTTATGTTTTTCAGAAATATATTCATTTTGTGGAGGTCCTCACATAGTAGGATTCAGTCCAGCTTTGTGGAAATGTATTATATGAACTGGGAAGAGAACAGATTTGGACAGCATGCTTTACTGTCAAAATCTGTTCTCTTCTCGAGTTTAGATAGCAAGAGTTCAATATTAAAATTTATTTGGGGGACACCTGGATGGCTCAGTGGTTGAGCTTCTGTCTTTGGTTCAGGGCGTGGTCCTGGAGTCCTGGGATCGAGTTCCACATCAGACTTCCTGCATGGAGCCTGCTTCTCCCTTTGCCTATGTCCCTGCCTCTCTGTGTGTGTGTCTCCCATGAATAAATAAAATCTTTAAAAAAATTTTTATTTGGTTTAGGGGTGCCTGGGTGGCGGTTAAATATCCAACTCCTGATTTTGGCTCAGGTCATAATCTCAGTTGTGAGATCAAGCTCCAAGTCTGTCTCTGCGCTAGGCATGGAACCTGTTAAAGATTCTCTCTCTCAAATGAGTGAAAATATCCATAAGGGTGACAAAACATGAGAGACACCTAACTGGGAAACGAACAAGGGGTAGTGGAAAGGGAGGTAGGCAGGTAGTTGGGGTGACTGGGTGATGGGCACTGAGGGGAGGGCACTTGGCGGGATGAGCACTGGGTGTTATGCTATATGTTGGCAAATTGAACTCCAAAAAAAAAAAAAAAAAGATTCTCTCTCTCTCTCTGGGACGCCCGAGAGGCTCAGTGGTTGTGCACCTGCCCCTGGCTCAGGGCGTGATTGATCCGCGGTCTCAGGATCGAGTCCCGCTTTGGCTCCCTGCATGGAGCCTGCTTCTCCCTTTGCCTACGTCTCTGCCTTTCTCTCACTGTGTCTTTCATGAATAAATAAATAAAATCTTAAAAAAAAAAAGATTCTCTCCATCTCCCCCTTCCCACCCTCTTCTCCTCTAAAACAAAACAAAACCCCTAAAAATGAGTGGTGTCACTCATACCAGCCACTTCTTGTCTGGGTATTTATCATAAAGAAACAATTTGGGTTTCAAGCCAAGCTTACAAGGACAGGGACTTCATTTTATTCACAGCAGTAGCCCTCACACCTAGAACAGTGCTTGACACTTAGCAAATGTTTTAGTAATATTTGTTGAATGAATAAATGAAAGAACAATTATGAAAAATTGGAAACCAACCAGATGTCTGAAAACATTTTATTTTCCCTATTTGTTAATTAACTTTGAGCTTTATGGTGTTTTTTCAGTATTTTTTAAAAGATTTTATTTATTCATGAGAGACACAAAGGCAGAGACACAGGCAGAGGGAGGAGAAGCAGGCTTCATGCAGAAGTCCGATGTGGGACTCAATCCCAGAACTCCGGGATCACATCCTGAGCCAAAGGCAGATGCTCAACTGCTGAGCCACCCAGGTGTCCCTTTCCAATATTTTATTATGAAATTTCAAAAACACAGAAAAGTTGAAAGAATTTTACAGTGAAGGATGTCTGGGTGGCTCAGTGGTTGAGCGTCTGCCTTCGGCTCAGGTTGTGATTCCAAGGTCCCAGGATCAAGTTATGTATCAGGCTCCCTGCAGGAAGCCCACTTCTCCCTCTGCCTATGTCTCTGCCTCTCTCTGTGTGTCTCTCATGAATAAATAAATAAATAAATCTTTAAGAAAAAGAATTTTACAGTGAATACTTCTATGCCCATTACTGGATTCTACCATTAACATTTTACCATGCTTGCTTTATGACGTGTATTTGTTTATGTTATTTTTAATACATTTTTTTAAGTTTTTACAAAGTCAGATTTATCAGGGTTTTTTAATGACTTCAGAGTTTTATCTTCCTCAGAAAGGCCTTCCCCATTCTTGAGGTGATTCATTTTTTTCTTATATTTTCTTTATAATGTCTTTATGGTTTCTATTCAGGGATTTAAATTTTTTATTTATCTAGAATTTACGTGGTATAAGAAGTAATGTAGATAAACAACTTTATTTTCTTAAACTTTTTCTGTAAAGGACCAGATAGTAAATATTTTTGGCATAGTCTCTGTTACAACTACTTGTCTGAAAGTAGCCACAACAGTATATAAATGAATGGGTATAGCCATGTTCAAGAAAACTTTATTCAGGTGGCTGGATTGGATCCACTGGCTGTAGTTGCTGATCTCTGGGTCAGACCATTACTGCAGCTGGTGTTTATTGACTAATCCATTTTCACCCTGTTCATTTGAGATACAACCTTTGGGTTACTCTAAATTTCCATGTGTTTTTGTGTAGTAGGGACTCTGTTCAATTTCACTGATCTATTTGTGTTTCAATTGTTCCACCTTTATATATTATATGTTTTAATATTTGGTGGAGCTCTTCTCCCCCTTGTTAATCTTTTTTTTTATTTTTATTTATTTATGATAGTCACAGAGAGAGAGAGAGAGAGAGAGAGGCAGAGACACAGGCAGAGGGAGAAACAGGCTTCCCGTGAGGAGCCTGTTGAGGGACTCGATCCCAGGACCCAGGGATCACAACCTGAGCCAAAGGCAGACACTCAACCACTGAGACACCCAGGTGCCCCCAAACATTTGGCTTTTAAACAGATACTTGTATTAGAAATGTTCTATCACAAATCTTATAGAAGAATTCCAAATAATATACGTAGGTACTCTCCATTCCAGGAGGTAGAGCTTAATTCTCTTCCTCTTGAATACGGGCTAGTCTTAGTGACTCACTTCTAAAGAACAGAGTATAGAAAGGGAAAAAGAGAAACTACAGTGGAGAAACCTGGCAGACCCCACCACAACCATACGGTCAAGGTCAGCAGCGCCAGTGATAAGTCATGTTGATATCATGGGCCCCTTTATACAATGCAATTGGTGGGGCATATCACCTCTCTTGTATTCTCCCCCCAAAAAACCATAACCTCAAATCTAATCACAAGAACACAACGGACAAACTCAAGTTGAGGTACATTCTACAAAATAGCTGGCCAGTGCTCTTCAAAACTGTCAAGGTCATAAAAAAAAAGCAAGGCAAGACTAAGAAACCTTCCAGAGCCAGAGGAGACTAAGGGTGCGTGATGACTCAAAGCCGTGTGGTATCCTGGATTCAGTCCTGGAACAGAAAGTGGATAGTGGTAGAAAAATGGTTGAAATCTTACTTAAAGTCTATCGTTTAATTAACTTCTTAGTTTTGACAAATGTACCGTGGTTATATTTGTCCCTTGTTAATATTAGGGGAAGCTGAGTAAAGAGTATACAAGAATTCTGTTATCTCTGAACTTTTCTGTAAATCTAAAATTATTTCAAAATAAGTTTGACTTCATCAAGATTAGAAACTTAAGGGGCCCCTGGGTGGCTCAGTCAGTTAAGCACCTGCCCTCAGCTCAGGTCATGATCTTGGGGTCCTGGGATCGAGTCCTGAGTCAGCTCCTGCTCAGCAGGGAGTCTGCTTCTGCCTCTGCCCCTGGCCTTCCCCCCTGTTCATGGTCTCTCTGTCAAATAAATAAAATGTTAAAAAAAATTTAGAAACTTAAATATATCAAAGGACATGGTTCGAGAGAGTATAAAGACATCCCACAGAATGCGAAAATGTATTTGCAAATCATATATCTGATAAGGGATTAACACCCAGAATGGAAAAAAGAACTCCTGCAGCAGCACAGAAAAACACAATTCAGAAATGGACAAAAGACTTGAATAGATGTGTCTCTGGAAAAGATACACAGTGGCCACTAAGCACATGAAGAGCTAGAAAATAACAAGTGTCAGTGAGGATGTGGAGAGATTAGTACCTTGCTGCTTTGCCTATGGGAGTGTAAATGGTGCAGCTGCTGTGGAACACCGTACAGAGGCTCCTCCAAAAATTAAATCCAGAACTGCCATATGGTCCAGCAGTTCTACTCCTGGGTATTTGTCCAAAGGAATTGAAAGCAGGGAGTCAAACAGATATTTGTACACCAGTGTTCATCGCAGCATTAGTCACAACACCCAAACAACCGGTGCTGGAAACAGCCTAGGTGTCCGTTGACAGATGCATGGCCAAATAAAGTGTAGTCTATGCCATACCTATATACATGTGCAGCCATAAAAAGGAAAGAAGTCCTGATGCATGCTACACCATAGATGGACCATCAAAACATGATGCTAAGTGAAAGAAGCCAGACACAAAGGGACAAACATATGATTCCATTTATATGAGGCCCCTAGAATAGGCAAATTCATAGAGACAGAAGGTAGAATAGAGGGAGTGGGGTGGGGTGTGAAGTTAATGTTCAGTGAGTATAGGGTTTCTGTTGGGGATGATGAAAAAAGTTTCTGGAAATAGATGCTGATGGTTGCTCAACATTGGGAGTATACTTTGTGGTAAATTTTGTGAGATATATGTTTTACCACAATAAAAACGACTTAAAACTTTACAAAAATACATTTTAGACATTTATTTTTAAATGGCCTGTCCAGGGTAGTTTTCATTTTCATCCTTCATTGTGAGACTAAGCATCTTTTTAAAAATACAAATTGCTGTATTTCTTTTCTGTGAATTCCCTTCCTCTTCCTCTTCCCATACTTTTTCACAGTTGATTTGTCCTGACTGGGCTCGTGATGGTTTTTTTCTTTTCTAAGCAGAAGTGTTTTATTTTTATATAGTCAACTTTAATAATCTTTTCTGTGGCTTCTGGATTTGTGTCATAGTTTTCCCCATTTGAAGATTCTCAAATCATCTCATATATTCTACTTTTATGGTTTCAGTTCTTCATTTAAATAAATCTTTGACCTGCTTTATTATTATTATTATTTACTGTTGAACAATGCATTTTATTTTTTTCACATTTTCTTTTATTTTTAAAGTTTGTTTTCATGAGAAGTGTATGCTTCAACCCCTGTCCCCTATCTCCCCCATTAACCCCCACCTAACCCCCTCTGGTGACCTTCAGTTTGTTCTCTATAGTTAAGAGTCTGTTTCTTGGTTTGCCTCCCTTTTTTTCCCTTTGCTCATTTGTTCTGTTTAAATTCCACATAGGAGTGAAATCATCTGGTATTTGCCTTTCCCTGACTGATTTATTTCACTTAGCATTGTACTCTCTAGCTCCATCCATGTCATTGCAAATCTTTGACCCATTTTAACCATATCCTGGTTTACATGTGTGAAGCATAGTCATGAGATCTTGCGCTTGTCTAGGTATTTAACCTTTTTGGTTCAGTTATAATTGGGATCTTCCCATTTCTAAATGGTGCCTCTCTGAACAGAGGCAATGTATTTATTTCTGCCTATTACTTTTGTACTCAGCATCTTTACTCTTATTGTTTATAACCATTTTTCATTTGATTCTCTTCGACTTTGCAGGCATATTCTCATATCATTTACAAATAATGGTAATTTTGCCTTCTCCTTTCCAGCCTTTAATCTTCTTTTCTTTATTCTCTTATTTGTTTCATCTAGTATCTTAGAATAACATTCATAGTGGTATTGATGCTAAATACTCTAAAGGTGTCATTCCTGACTAGGAATGGGACCCTGCTAGTCTACTATGGTGTCTGTTTTTTTCTTGTTTGAAGTTAACATGTATTTTAGAATACTTTTTAAATCATTATTTCACCAAACAAAAATTATTGGGCACCTACTGAAGTACCAGGTACTAAGCTAAGCTTTGAGGAGTAGGGCAATGGACCCTCTGGGTGTGGTCCCCTCTTTCCCAGAACTCACAGTCAAGTACTTTTTTTAAATCATCAAAGAAATCTAAGTGAGGGGTGCCTTAGTGGCTCAGTAGAGCACACCACTCTTGATATTAGGGTTGTAATTTCAAGCCCCATGTTGTGTGTAGAGATTACTTAAAAATAAAATCTTTTTTTTAAAAAAGAAATGCGGGATCCCTGGGTGGCGCAGCGGTTTAGCGCCTGCCTTTGGCCCAGGGCGCGATCCTGGAGACCCAGGATCGAATCCCACGTCGGGCTCCCGGTGCATGGAGCCTGCTTCTCCCTCTGCCTGTGTCTCTGCCTCTCTCTCTCACTGTGTGCCTATCATAAAAATAAATAATAAAAAAAAATTAAAAAAAAAAAAGAAATGCCCATGAAGTCAAGTTAGAGATAATTATCTTACAGTAATCACAATAGGAAAAATTTTAACAAAACACTACCAGTGCTTAGCAGGGCAACTGTGAAACAGAGGGGCAGGGTAGCATAGCACACAGTGAGGCAGAGGGAGAGGTCGGTTGGACATCACCACACATACCCTGCAGACATTGCAGGACCTTGGTGAGCATTTTGGTATTTTATCTTGAGAATGAGAGGGAGCCGTTGAAGAGAGTGCAGTGATTGGGCTTGATTGGCTTTGCCTGATCGAACACTGGCTCACATTTGGGGCATAAAGAATGATCTAGGAGAGGCCTGGTGGAGGTGAGCCAGGCCCTGATGCCACACCCGATGGCCCTGTGAAGGAAGACAGACATGGACTAGAGAGGTGGCAGGGGGAAAGAGAAATGGATTGGATTTGAGAGGTAAGGACCAGCTCGCCTCATGGAGTCAGGATCTTGGGACCCCTGTCAGGAGTGGGATCTAGGGTCTAGAGGGAATGAGTGGGAGCCCCCCACCTCTTACACCTTTCAGAAAGGACTGCCCTCTAATCCCTCCCCATTCTTCTTCCGTCAGAGGTGGTCGTGGGGACAGGACTGGCCGCTATGGGGCCACTGACCGTTCGCAGGATGATGGTGGGGAGAATCGCAGCAGAGACCACGACTACCGGGACATGGACTACCGCTCATATCCCCGAGAGTATGGTAGCCAGGAGGGCAAGCATGACTACGACGACTCATCTGAGGAGCAGAGTGCAGAGGTGAGGGCCGAGGAGGACAGAATTCCTGCAGGGCCTCTGGTTGTAGCACCATGTGCAGGTAGCTCTCAGTTCCCATGCCTTCAGACTGTGCTCAGTGGCTTTGCCTCACCTGGAGGGTCTGTCCCTGCTCCTCTCTGAGGGCTCCTCTCCCAAACTGGGTCTCCCTGACTTCCACCTGCTTGGCTCTGTACTTCTGAGGGCCCTTGGCCATCACCTCTTTCCCTTCTTCCTTGTTTTTTAATTTGGGCTCATGGTTCACTGCAAGCCCTTTATTTTACTGCCTGCTCCCAGCCAGTTTGGGGTCCTTGAAGAGCCTTTTGCATGAGACCCAGCATGTGGGGCTTGGGAGGGCAGTGGGGACACTGGATATCACCAAGCAGAGTAGCTCTGGGAGGCCAACCATGGGCGTTTACAGGGGCAACAGAGCCCCTATACAAAAGGGAAAGACCCTCTAGGGCCTGTCCCTTTGAGCTCAGAGGGTAGCCAGTTCCACGTTGGGTAGTTAGCCTTAGCCTGAGGAGGGGAGGCGTTCACCATCTGAGGAGAAGCAGCAGACTTGCCTTAAGGGAACCCCAGTTTGAGAGGACCCTGGGTCCAAGCAAGCAAGCAGCTCTCCTATCCAGCAGGGTGGGAAGGGTACTTTTGCAACCCAGCCCCGGGGTATAGAGTGGGCAGCCAAGCTTCACAGTGGCAGCTGTGATCTGTGCCTGGATGTCTCCAGGGCACCAGGAGGCCCTGGGTGGACCCACTGGGAAGAGTGGGAGTGGAGACCTGAGTTATCTCGTCCCCCTGAGGGCAGAAGGGGTGTGGACCCTGGCCTGGCCTGCTTAGTCCTGGCAGGATGGCTTGGGCAACATCCAAGAACTCCGTGACCACACCCTGTTAGGAGGGAGCCTAGTGATGATAGAGCACCGGCCAGGCAGAGGAGGATCAGGGGCTGGGGGCAGTGCTGTGGCCCTCACACCTTTGCTAGTCCCTGCTGACTGGCTCCTAGAACACTGGCCCATGCCAGAAATCATAAGGCATAAAGAACAGTCGTGCACATTCTAGCCGAGCTGGCAAGGGAGGACGAGGGAGAAACAGGGGGCAGGATTTAGGGTGCTGACCCCAGACCCAAGGAAGTTTAAGCAGTCTGGTCACCTGTCTGTGGGAGTTTCTCCCCTACAGTAATACTACTGCCACCAGCCTCTCCCCACTCCCCACCAAGGCAGCCCCCAAAAGGCATCCGGGGACAGTTTCCCACCCCAGAAGGGTTGCAGTCCAGGGCTGACCCATTTTGCCTGCCCTGAGTCTTTAGCCGGAGCCCGCCCACCCCTGGCTTTCAGAGCCCGCCTGCCTCAGAGAGCCAGCGGCCAGCCCCTAGGCCCACCCCAGACTGACTGCCCGTCTGGTGTCTCTCGTCTCATTCTGTTGGCCAGGATTCCTACGAGGCCTCCCCGGGCTCCGAGACTCAGCGTAGGCGGCGGCGGCGGCACAGGCACAGCCCCACTGGCCCGCCAGGCTTCCCCCGAGACGGCGACTATCGGGACCAGGACTATCGGACCGAGCAAGGGGAGGAGGAGGAGGAGGATGAGGAGGAGGAGGAGGAGGAGAAGGCCAGTAACATCGTCATGCTGAGGATGCTGCCACAGGCAGCCACTGAGGATGACGTACGTGCCCCCCCCCCCCATGGCTCCGGGCAGGCGACAGAGCAGGAGGCCAGGCTGGGTCTCCTCCAGGGCCCCCAGCTTCTCCCTCACCCCGACTTCAGCACCTTTTATCCCTTCTCTCCCCCAGCACTGATCCGTCCTCTGGGCAGGCCCTTGTACTCTCCTGGTCCGGAAGGGAGGAGTGTCGGATAGGCTGGCTTGGCCAAGGGGCTGCGGTGGTGGGTGTGGGAGGGAACAGAGCATTCCTCCCAAACATTCCACTGGTCATCCATCCATTCGGCATATGTTGATTGAAGGCCAGATGCTCACCAGGCCCAGAGCTGGGTATTCCTGGTGGCAGAGATGATGTAGGGCCCTGCAGCCCTGGGGATAGGGAGGGTCCCCATGAGATTTTCTGAGATTTTAATCACATTCTCTCCCCATAGCCTCACCCCCTCCCTATTTTGGTAGCAGCATCAAATCTCAGTGGCCTGGCCACAGAGTCCTACATTCTTTGACTTCCTTTGCTGCTACTGACAGCCTCCCCACCCACCCCATGCTCTGTGACATTTCCTTCCGTATTCCTCCCTTTTCTTCTGTTTTCTTCTCATACAGGCTTCCCCTAATGAGTCGCAGTAAAACCCCAGGGAGCCACTAGAATAGCCTCCTCCCCAGCCTTCCTGAGTCTCCTCTCTACCTCCCCTGAATTCTCTGCCCAGCTCTCCTCTGAAACCCACCAGCTGCCTGTTTTGTTGCAGAGAGAATCCCACCTGTGTATTTGGGAGCTTCTCAGGTTTGGCCCAGCTGCTGTGTTCAGGGTCAGACAGTAGCTCTATGCTGACATGTGTTAAGGATTGATCACAGGGTGGGCCACAGGCCAGGTCTCATTTAATCCTCACAGCCACCCTGTGGGGAAGGTATTCTGCGTGTTTCCATCTTACGGATCAGGAAGCCAGGCCCCCAGCAGTGAAGCAGCTTGCCCCAGGTCCCACTCCCACAGCCAGTGAGTGGCAGTGGAGTTGGGGTCTGGCCCTAGGCAGCTGGATTCCAGAGCCCACATTCTTGCCATTTCCTGAGCCCTCCCTGAATATTTGTAGTCCTAACAAGTAACAAGCTCTTCTGTGTATGTTTCTTTTTATCCTTGAGTGCACATGTGCGTGTGAGAAATAGAGATCTCCTTTCTTTTTCACCTGATGAGGAAAATTAAGCCCAGAGGCAAGAAGATTGCCGCCTGAGAATGCCCAGTATGTGCTTCTGGGCTTCTGCAAGAGGCACCACTGGCCTAGAGACCTTGCTTAACCTGGTCCAAACCCCAAATTGCCTCTGCAGCTTCCCTCTGGCTTCATCCAGGAAGCTTTCCCAACCTTCTGACCACACCTTTTGGTCTCCACCCCAAGATACTGCTCCACATGCAGCTGGGCTCTGCTCAGACCCTAGTCCTTCCCATTTTGATATTTGCATCACGGTTCTCTTGAGGCAAGCCCCAGCTCTCCTCACCACAACTACACCAAGCCTGTTGTCAGATCACCCCAGCAGGCAGGCCATTCTTGAGCTCTGGCTTGGCTCGCTCTCTCATTGCTCTCCGCCTCTGAGGATCATCACGCTGCCATGCCCCCCACCCTCGCACCATGCCCCTTTCATCTCACTCACTCTCTGCACGTCTGGGGCTGAGCGCCAAGACCAGGTGCTGGTGTGGGCCCGGGGCCACAGCCACTTGGGGAAAAGCCCCAAGAAAGCTAGAGAAGGCAGTGCATGCACATCCCCGGCAGCTGCTCAGGGTCCTGGAGGCCTCCAGTGCCCCCCACCCACCCTCATGTGCTGAGCCTGCCCCAATCCGTATCTCCCCGTACAGATCCGGGGCCAGCTGCAGTCCCATGGAGTGCAAGCTCGAGAGGTCCGGCTGATGCGGAACAAATCCTCAGGTGAGCTTTTGTTCCCAGTGCCTCCCCTTCCGCTGGCCAGCCTCAGCCTCCAGTCTCCCTCCTGCTTCTGCCTTTTCCCTCACCCTCCCTGCCCTGCCTTCCTGCCACAGCTGGGAATGGGCAGCTTGGGGTACCCTCTCTTCTTCTCTTCCCCTCGACCCATCCTCCTCACAGCTCTGGGGCTGTCGGGGAGGGGGTGCAGCACTGAGCTGAGTGCTCCCCGGGGGCAGGGCCAGGGCCAGGCTCCGGGGAACCTCCTCTTTGGGACTCTGAGTATCTGAGGTGGTAACCCCTCCCCCCATATACTCCCTTCCCTCTCCCTTCTTCTCCTTCCCCTGCCCCTCAATCTCCCCCACATTTTCTGGTAACAGCCTGTGACCAGAAAGTAGGTCTGACATGGTCGCACCCACGTGTCCCAAGAGGGGAGGCAGAGGATGGCTCTTATCCAAGGGTGCATCCCAAGGAGCAGCCAGGATTTCTGGCCTCTGCTTGTTCCCTCCCTCCCTCTTGCAGGCTGCTTGGAGCTGGCCTGAGGTTAGCAGGGTGGTGGGGGGGGAGTTGTCTCTGCAGGACCTCTGGCCCAGGCTCCCCAAGGCAGGCACAGTGGGGCTTCACTGCCTGGGCTTCTCTCTCCATCTCTCAGTCTCTCTCCTCCCCACACCTCCATATCTCTCTCTATCTCTCTCTATATCTCTCTCAACCTCCCCCTCCCCCTCTCCCTTTCCTTCCCTTCTCTCCCCTCTCTCTTTTCCCCTCTGTCTCTCCTTCCCTCCCCCGCCCCAGATCGTACCATTTCATCTTCCTGTGCATCCTAACCATTATTCTTATGGAGATCAATCATGCCCCCCTGAAAAGCCCTGCCATGTCTAAGCCCATCCTGTGTGTGTACCTCCAGAAGAGGAGCTGCTTTCCTGCAGCTTCAAGCCCTGGATCCCTGTCCCAGCCCTGGCCAGGCCTGGAGTCTCTCTTGGTTGCATGTAGGTCTTGCTGTTTGACCCCAGCCAAACCACACACTGACAGGGTTCTGTTTTCTCTCTCTCCATAAGGTAGTGTCCTAGGTGTGCCCCCCCCCCCGCCAGCACTTCTCCCAGGTACCCACTGATTCTTTAACGTCTACCTAGCCAATCTGGCCCCCATTCTCCTGCTGTCTAGGAGGACTTGCATTGTGGGTGGACGTAATCTTCCTGGCTTGGCCCTGAGGTGGCTCCCTGCTAAGGCCCACCTCCCCTGCACTGTGCTAAGGCTGAGGTGACATTGTGTCCCTAAGTCCCCCTGGTTCTTGATGGGCTTAGAGCCTTCCTAGCCTCACTGAGCAGCCTGGCCCAGGTTCTCTTTTGCTTTTTTGATGAAACACCTGTCACAAGACCCTTCCTGGGCACCCCAGCCTTATGCTGGGCCCAACCCTTCAGTTATTTATTCTGGCCCATGTGGAGCCAATAGTTTGCCCATCTGCCCTCCTTCCTTCCTCTGAGATCCCTACTTGTACCCTTTCCCTCCCACCTCCTCCTCTCCATCTCCATCACCCCAGGCAGGTCTGCCTGAGCCCCTCTCTCTTTTTTCCCAGCTGGCGTGTGTGTATCTCCCTCTCCCCCCAACCCCCACTCCCATTCAGTTATCCTTCTTCCCTCATCCCTCTTTCCTGCCCCTCCACCTTGCCTCCCACCCCTTGGTCTTTCTCTCTCTGATTACTTCTCTTTCTCCCTTTCTTCTTCTCTCCTCTCCCCCCTTCCCTCTCTGCCCCCTGGTCCTCTCCCCTCGGGTCCCACCCCCGGGAACGCCGTGTGTCCAAAGCTGTTGACTAACCCACTGCGTCTGTATCTGAATGCTGTCTCCAGGTCAGAGCCGGGGCTTCGCCTTCGTCGAGTTTAGTCACTTGCAGGACGCTACACGATGGATGGAAGCCAATCAGGTTGCTTTGCCGCACTTGAACCCCCCCCCAAACAAATACTACTTTGTAATCGAGCGCTCCCCATCGCCTGATTCTTATGGACACAGTTCCCCGCCCTGTGGCCCTGTGTCCCATCCCCCCCGCCCCCTCTCTCTCCCCCTTCCTGACCCTCACTATCTCCTCTTCCCATCTCTTGCTACCCACTGGGCTTCCCATCAAGAACCCACACTCAACACTGGCCCATTCCCACCACCAGGCACTAGCTCTGCCCCTCCACCTCCCAGCTGAGCCTTTGGAGAAAGGGCTGCAAGGGGGAAGTTTTCTTCCACTGAGGCTCCCACTCCTCGGGGACCACCCTGCTCTGGGGGTTAGGCAGAGACAGGATTTCTCTCCACTTTCAGGCATCACGGGAAGTCTAGCCACTGGGGAACTTAGCTGTTGGCACACTAACTAGCAAGTCCCGTTTGCCAGCTCTTCCTGCATGTGAGTTTGGCCTTTTGATTTCCATGTGAGAGGCCAGCACCGCTCTGTTGACCTAAAGCACCAGTCAAATGCGATAGAACTCACTTCGGGTGCCCCAGCCCTCCCCCTGCACCTACCCACTACGGGAGTCACCACATGCCCACTCCACTGGGGGCAGGCCTGCCTTTTCAGCAAGGAGTCCTGCTGTCAGGAAGGGAAGGGAGCCTGCTCCCCCACCTGGCACGGTCTCCCCACCCAGCAGCTTTGGGACCTTCAGAGACCCAAGGACCTGCTCTGCTCACCTACCCAGAGCCCGGCTTACTGGTGTTGGGCACAGAAGAAAAGCCTCAGGGGAGGAAGGGGCAGGTGTGGTGGAAGTGGGGCTCAGCAGGGCAGCCCTGGGGCCATCTCTGCCCTAATGCCTCGGGGCCCAGGACCCAGCCAGCCCCAGGAAGACAGCCTCACAGCAGGAACTTCCATCTTTTAAACATGGCTCTTTCTTTTTCCCCTTCTCCAGCAATAGCGCGCGTGCGCTCTCTCTCTCTCTCTCTCCCCTCCTCTCCCTTCCCTCCCTGTCCCCCTCATCCCGAGTGTAGCCTGTGTAGTGCTGGCCCTGGGTGTGGCCTGGCAGTGTCAGGGCCGAGTGGGGGGTTTTCCCCACTGTCCGGCAAGCGTCGGTCAGCCGAGCACTGTGTGCCTGGTGGCGTGTGTTCACGTGTGCGTGCGCGTGCCCGGAAGGCAGCAAAGAGCTGCGCCCAAGGGCTGTGGCGCTTTCCCTCCCTCCTTCCCTTCCTTCTTCCCTCGTCCGTTCTCCGACCTCCCTCCGTTCCCTGTCCCTCATCCATCCAGCTGAAGGGCTCGCTCACTCTCTTCTCCTGTGCTGAAACGGTGCGTGGGGCACTGCTGCCTGGGCCTCACTGTGCTCTGCTTTTTCCCGCAGCACTCCCTCAACATCCTGGGCCAGAAGGTGTCCATGCACTACAGCGACCCCAAGCCCAAGATCAATGAGGACTGGCTGTGTAATAAGGTACAGGGGCGGTGGGCAGCAGTTGCCATGGATAGAGACAGAGGCGGCGGCGGCGGCAGCGGCAACATCTATCTCCCTAGGGCCTGAAATGGCATAGGTGTTGAGGACTGGCTCAGCTCAAGTAGCCACCGTCCCTTGCCGCCTGTCCACCCACCCATGTATACTGGGCTTTCACTCAGCACCAGGCTCTGCCCTCAGGAGGCACAGTCCTTCTTGAAGCCCCAGTATACTTTCCACAAGTACTTAACATAAGTGACTACCTAATGACAGTGGAGGCACAACGTGTGGTGTGTCAAAGGTGGACTTCTGAGCAGGCTGGCTGGAATTAGAGCCTCCTACATCCTCCTTGGTCTCTGCCTCACGTTCCTCATCTCCAAAACAGGAATAGTAATGACCCCCTCTCTCCCATGTGGTTGGGAGGATTCCAGTGTAGCAGTTGGAACAACAGCTGGTCCACAGTTAGCACCCTCGAATGTCCGCCTATTCCCCCAAAGAAAAGCACAGGTTGTTCTAGGACCCTATGTCAGTAACCTTGACTGTCACTCTGACAAAGCCATGTCCATCTGAGGTCAAGGCTTCAAGCTGTGGTATTTCCAGTTATATTCCCTACGAGGAAGGCAAGCTCAGAGAGGTGCTAACCTGAGTTAGCCTTGAGCGATATGCTCACCATCATGATCACGGGGGCCATGGATCCCCACCCTGGCTTCAGGTCTCTCTTGGGGCCAGCCTCCCAAGCAGCCCTGAAGCAGCCTTGCAGCTCCATAGCCCCTCCTCCTGCAGCCAGCTGGCAGTGTTGAGACCTAAGGGGAGGAGCCCCCAACCCTCTCCCCATGAAGAACTGTCTACTAAGGGGAGTAGCACCGGTGTCCATTGTCTCTGTAGGGGTAGAGACTGTGAAGTGACAGTGGCACTCTGTCCCTCCTTGTATTTTCAGCTACTTTTCAAAACTAGGGAATTCTCTCCTTTACTCTCCTTTATTCCCCACATCCCATTGATCACCAGGTCCTGTCCCTTCCATCACAAGAATTCCTTCCCTTGCAATTCCCACTGGCTAGGCCAGTCGTCACCCACTCCCTCTGTTACAGTGGGCCCCTCTTCCGCTGTGCTGGCCCCTTGCCTCTTTCTCCCACCTTCTCACCTATAATACTCCTCAAAACTACCTCTAGCCAAGTCACTCCTCTGCTGAAGACCACCTCCCCAACTCTGAGCTACGTGTGACCACCCTCCATAATCTGGTACCACCTGCCTTCTCCAGCTTCCACTTTTGCCTCTCCATTCACCCTCCTACACCAGCTGCAGAAAATCTCTTGTTCCCTTTACCAGCAGTAGCTTCCCAACAAAACCAAACCAAAGCAAACTTCTAGGCCTCCTAGATCCAATGTTGCACCAACTGTCCCCAGCTGAGTGAGCCAGGCCCCTCTGGGACTGTTCCCCTTCCTGAGTCCCCAGACTAACCTGCCCCCTGTTAGGGGGACACAAGAGTGGCAGAGGCCACATCCTGGGCATATGGGGCAGAGCCTGGTGCAGGAACGGTGCACGGTCCCCGACGTGGAACAGAGATAAAAATGGGGTGAAAGCTGGGGGTTCCTGGAGGTTGTCATGCCCAAGGCTAGTTTCTCAAGAATACCAACCTAGTCTTCAAGATGAAGGAAGGATAGGAGTCTAGCAAGAGAAGAGCTGCTGGCTTTTAGGGGTAGAAACACTGCAGGTTTCTGAACAGGGAAGCAAGTTTTAGGAAGAACTTGCTAAAGGGACAACAGGGGGGCCATCCTGGGAGTTGGAACCTCGGAGGAGGTGGCGCTTATGGCAGAGGTAGGGGAGTTAGTTGTTGATTCCTGAGTTGAGGAGGTGGCACTGAGGACAAACTTGAGACCCTGTGAAGGGAAGATTTCTGACTGAGAGTGACAGCCAGAGCTCCCCGCCACCCCAACCCTGGGACCTTCCTTCCCGGGGGCGTTGCGGGGTTCCCTGGGTGATCTCTGGACCCAAGTTTGCAGGGTGTGGTGGAAAGCCCCACCCACTCTGACAGCCTGGCCTGTGCCTCACAGTGTGGTGTCCAGAACTTCAAACGCCGTGAGAAGTGCTTCAAATGTGGTGTGCCCAAGTCAGGTGAGGCCCTCCTGCCTCCTCCCTCCCCCCCACCCAGGGTGTTGGTGGAAGAGGGGAGGAAGAGGGTGACCAGCCTTGGAGCCTCCCCCTTTGTCATCGGCCTGTCTTCTGCGACCCCTGACAGAGGCAGAGCAGAAGCTGCCCCT
Source organism: Canis aureus (assembly GCF_053574225.1). Classification (NCBI taxonomy): domain Eukaryota; kingdom Metazoa; phylum Chordata; class Mammalia; order Carnivora; family Canidae; genus Canis; species Canis aureus. The sequence continues at coordinate 83,661,749 of NC_135649.1, read as the reverse complement.
GGGCGCAAGGCTGGATCAGCAGACGCTGCCACTGGGTGGACGGGAGCTAAGCCAGGGCCTGCTCCCCCTGCCACAGCCCTACCAGGCCCAGGGAGTGCTGGCCTCCCAAGCCCTGTCACAGGGCTCAGAGCCAAGCTCAGAGAACGCCAATGACAGTGAGTCAGTTGTTCCTTCCTTTCTCCCTGCCCTAGGGTGTCTGGGCCGGGCTCTCCAAGACCAGAGAGATGGTGGTGACCAGGACTCAATCCTCCCAGGGTCTCTGCCTGGCAGGGGGACAGAAGTGATGTAGGGAGAGCAGAGGAGGAGCATTGCCCGACTCGACTTTGGGGGTGTGTTGGGAAGGGTCTCAGCAGGTGAGCGACTGAGCTGGGACTTGGACTAACAAGCAGAGTTTATCCAGGAGGAAGAGGTGAGAGGAAGCAGCAAGGGCAAAGACACAGAGGCCAGAGGAGAGGGGCAGTGGGGAGCCATCAGAGGGGTAGGGCTGGAGCAGAGTGTCAGGGGTGCCCCCTAATGCTGGGCCGCTTCCCACAGCCATCATTTTGCGCAACCTGAACCCACACAGCACCATGGACTCCATCCTGGGGGCCCTGGCACCCTACGCGGTGCTGTCCTCCTCCAATGTCCGTGTCATCAAGGACAAGCAGACCCAACTGAACCGTGGCTTCGCCTTCATCCAGCTCTCCACCATCGTGGTGAGGGCGGCACAGGGGGGGGCCGGGCAGCCAGGGTCCCGGCCCCCGGGGTGGGGAGGAGGGACCCTGACCCACACCCCCCCATTTCACCCCGCGCCACCGCGGCTCCAAGCCTGGCGACAGGGCAATGGAGCCGGGGGCCTCCCCGGGCCTGACCCTTCTGCCCCTGCCTCCCTTACTCCCCCAGGAGGCAGCCCAGCTCCTGCAGATCCTGCAGGCCCTGCACCCACCACTCACCATTGACGGCAAGACCATCAACGTTGAGTTTGCCAAGGGTTCTAAGAGGTCAGGACCCCACCTATGCCCCTTCCTAGCTGGCCCCCCAGCCTGGGGCTTCCCATCTCACTCCCAGTCTCTGACATCCTCCCCAGGGACATGGCCTCCAACGAAGGCAGTCGCATCAATGCTGCCTCTGTGGCCAGTACTGCCATTGCCGCGGCCCAGTGGGCCATCTCACAGGTACTCAAAGACTCCCCTCTGCCCTAGCATCCCCATACTGGGGCCACGGTCTCGACCCTCTCGTGCCCTCTCTGCAACCAAGAGGGCTGGCTTGCTGTCTGGCTTTCCCTGGACCCCAAACCCTTTCACAGTGGCTGCTATTGGCTTTGGGGGCCTTGCTGCAGCTCCCTTCCCAGTCACCTCCTCCCGGGCTTTCAACTTCAACACCATCGTGACTGCTTTTCGCTTGTATTTGGTGGTTATTTTATCGACCTGCATTGTTACAACTTTGTTAATAAAATGGAATTTATAAATGGCTGAAAGAAAATTGGGAGAGGAGAATAAAGAAGGGGAGGACAGTGTCTTCTTGACCTGACAACCCAGCACTTGAACTATGCCACACACATACCAGTGTCAGCCCTGGGGGTGTTTTGGCACATGTCTTCGGTGGATTCTTGTTTTTGCCGCTGCCCTGCCTTGCTGTGGCTGGGTGGCCCTCACACTTCACTTGTCTGAGGCCTGCATGCTTTCTGTCAGCAGACAGACACTAGCCTCACCTGTGGGCAAATGCTTCTTAGCAGGTTCCCCTCCCCCTGCGCCCCTTCCTCTGCTAATGAGCCCCTCCCACTGCCCCTCAGGCCTCCCAGGGTGGGGAGGGTGCCTGGGCCACCCCCGAGGAGCCACCGGTCGACTACAGCTACTACCAACAGGATGAGGGCTATGGCGGCAGCCAGGGCACAGAGTCATCCCTCTATGCCCATGGCTACCTCAAGGGCACCAAGGGCCCCGGCATCACTGGAACTAAAGGGGACCCATCTGGAGCAGGTGAGGCCCAACATCTGTCTCTGAGCATTTTGTGGGGTTAGGGAGGGTGGCAGGCCCTGGGTCCTGCCTGTTCACAGGCATTCTCCTTCCTTCCCTGTTCTTCATTACAGGTTCAGAGGCCTCCCTGGAGCCTGGGGCAGACCCCGTGTCACTGCAGGCTTTCTCTCGAGCCCAGCCTGGTGCTGCCCCTGGCATCTATCAGCAATCAGCAGCTGAAGCGAGTGGCAGCCAGGGCGCTGCTGCCAACAGCCAGGTGAGGGAGCTTGAGGGGTTCCTGGGTGTCAGGCAGGGGATCTTGGGTTGTTGCGGGGCGTGGGTACAGGAGGCTTTGGCAGACATTGAGTCCTGTTACCCTGTCTGGCCCCATGACCAGTCATATACCATCATGTCACCTGCTGTGCTCAAATCTGAGCTCCAGAGCCCTACTCATCCCAGTTCTGCCTTGCCACCGGCCACCAGCCCCACTGCCCAGGAGTCCTACAGCCAGTACCGTGAGTAGCCATGGCCTGTGGGTGGTAGGGAGGCGGGGAGTTCCTTAACAAAGCAGAGAGGAGTGTGACCCCCCCTCCTTTCTCACTACCCCCCCCAGCTGTTCCTGACGTCTCTACCTACCAGTATGATGAGACATCTGGCTACTACTATGACCCCCAGACTGGTCTCTACTATGACCCCAACTCCCAGGTGATAGGGTAGCCCAGGGAGTGGGTGGGGTCTGCAGTTCCCCTTCGGAGGTCTTCCCTCACAACCCCCTCCCTCACCCCTCCCCCAGTATTATTACAACGCTCAAAGCCAGCAGTACCTGTACTGGGACGGGGAAAGGCGGACCTACGTCCCTGCCCTGGAGCAGTCGGCCGACGGGCATAAGGAGACGGGGGCCCCCTCAAAGGAGGGTAAAGAGAAGAAGGAGAAGCACAAGACCAAGACAGCCCAACAGGTGAACACTGGGGGTCCAGCAGTCACTGGCTAGCTATTTAATGTCTTCTGATGAATGCATTTCTATCATCTTTAAGCCTTTGCTGCTGAGGGACAGGGGTGGATGTGAGCATGGGAGTGACCATGCTCAAGAGAGACCAGGCTCCTGACCCAGCTCTGCTCTTTGATGCATGACCTTGAGCCAAGGCAGTTGCCTCTGTACACGGTAGGGCTGCCCACCTCCTGAGTGGCCAGTACCATCCATCCGAGTGAGACCAGTCAGCTTTTCTGTCCCCCAGTGGGAACCTTCACGTTGCTTGCATGCCTGAAGCCAGGCTAACCCTGCCTGTGGAAGCAAATGGGCATGCAGACCTCCTTTGGGCTCAGAACCCGACTCTTGGGTAGGTGTCCGGGTCTGTCTACCCAGAGAACTTCTCATGGGCCCATCAGGCTGTGGAAAATGGCCACTGCCATGTCTGATGGGAGTGGGCAATTGGAAGGAACTTCGGTGTCCTCCTGTGGAGGAAGAGTATGACGGTCTGAGTGTAGCACTTAGAAGCAAGAACTAAGTGTTCCCTTGGCAACCTGGTAAATTCTAAAAGTGGAGGGGCGGGGGGAGCAGATGGAATATGGGATACATGGAATCACACGTATTAAAATCCTACCTAGAGGAAGCCATCATCTGCACTGTAAAATGATAAGATGAAAGCATAATTGTGGTGTGAGTGCTTGTGAGGAGAGCAGGCACAGCCCCAGAGGGCTTGGCAAGAGGCACCAACGACAGAATGGCGAGAAACCATGACTTTCATCACCACCTCCTCACCTGCTTGAGACTGCAGGGCAGGAAGGTGCAATGGATGGAGTTGGCCGTCCCAGCCATTGGAGGGTCCCTGAGAGCCTCACTCCCACCTTTACCCCTAGATTGCCAAGGACATGGAACGCTGGGCCCGCAGCCTCAACAAGCAAAAAGAAAACTTCAAAAACAGCTTCCAGCCCATCAGCTCTCTGCGAGATGACGAGAGGCGGGAGTCAGCCACTGCGGATGCCGGCTATGCCATCCTTGAGAAGAAGGTGTGTTGTGGCCACCCCTCCATTATCCCCCCTAGTCTTGTCATCGCAGTGGTCCCTCTGTGAAGTCCCTGAATTTGTGTGTCCGTCTACCCCAGGGAGCATTAGCTGAGAGACAGCACACCAGCATGGACCTCCCGAAACTGGCCAGCGACGACCGCCCAGTGAGTGGCCAGGGCAGGAGGGGGCGGTGCTCCAGTGTAGCCAGGCCTGACCTCTCTCCCCGACTCTCACATTCTCTAGAGCCCACCTCGGGGCCTGGTGGCAGCCTACAGTGGGGAGAGCGACAGTGAGGAGGAGCAGGAACGCGGGGGTCCAGAGCGAGAGGAGAAGCTCACTGACTGGCAGAAGCTGGCCTGTCTGCTCTGTCGGCGCCAGTTCCCCAGCAAGGAGGCGCTCATCCGCCACCAGCAGCTCTCTGGGCTACACAAGGTAACAGAGAGGATTGGCAGGGAACCTTAGCTCGGCCCTGTGTGGCCTGGCGGCATCACACCTCCTCTTGTCTGTCCCCTTGCAGCAAAACCTTGAGATTCACCGGCGAGCCCATCTATCAGAGAACGAGCTGGAAGCACTGGAGAAGAACGACATGGAGGTGAGGGGTGACCCATTCCTGGACTCTCTCCCCTCAAGCAGCTGGTGCTCAGGTCCCTCAGCTGGAGGTAGCCTGGCTGCTCACATCCATCTGTTAGCCAGATCCAGTCCCCACAGGGCCCCTGGTGTTTCCTGCAAAGAGTGACCAGCTACCCTATTCTCACACACACGTTTTCAGCAAATGAAGTACCGGGACCGTGCAGCTGAACGCAGAGAGAAGTACGGCATCCCTGAGCCACCAGAGCCCAAGAGGAGGAAGTATGGTGGCATGTCTGCAGCTTCTGTGTAAGTGCCCAGGGTCAAGGTGAGGGGCTTAGGGTCAGTGGGCCAGTCACTCACACTGTACCACTGGCCCCTCCAGGGACTTTGAGCAGCCCACAAGGGATGGGCTGGGCAGTGACAACATTGGCAGTCGCATGCTTCAGGCCATGGGCTGGAAAGAGGGTAGTGGCCTGGGCCGCAAGAAGCAGGGCATTGTGACGCCTATTGAGGTAAGTCTCCTGTGATCCCATCCCCATCCTCCAGCATTCTCTGTTGCACCCCCATCCTGCAGCCGACCTAACAGCCTGCCTCCCTCACATAGGCCCAGACACGGGTGCGGGGTTCCGGCTTAGGTGCCCGAGGCAGCTCCTATGGGGTTACTTCGACTGAGTCCTACAAGGAGACACTGCACAAGACAATGGTGACCCGCTTCAACGAGGCTCAGTGAGCAGCTGCAGGAGCTGCTTCTACTTATGTCGGGTGTCCAGCCCGGGACAGGGGAGGGTGAAGTGGTGGGTGGTCTGAGTGGGGCCCTGCACCTGTCTACCAGCCTATTCCCCAGCCAGAGAGGCCCTGACCAAGTCAGACTTTGAGTTGGTGACTTTTGTTGGAGAACTGGGCTGGGATCATGCTCTTCTTTTTGTAATAAAAGCTGAAAAGTCAATAGCTTGCATGTCTCTTTCTCATGCACCAGCATGGTTTGTGGCTCACACACGGGGACATAAACATGAGTGGATAAGGTGGGTGGCAGTGGTAGCATTCACAGTGGCTGGTGCATAGGGGCTACCCACTTGGGATAAATATAACAGGAAGTTCTGGTCTGTGCCCCAACCCACAAGATCCTAGTCATAGCCATCTTACCATTGTCAAGTCCAGCAGGTCTTGACCTACCAGGAAATCCCACACCACCAGGGCTTGAAGTCCCCCTGAGTCAGTCAGCACTGAGAACCTCCCACCCCCTGGCCTTTCCACCCAGCAGCTGTACCAGCTGTACAATCGAAGGGCTAACCCCGAACCACACTTGGCCCTCCCTGAATCTGGGGACTGCCTACGGGCATCTCCAAAGGGACAGCAGTGGCCACTCTGGCACCAGTCACCCCTGTGCCCTCCTCAGTGGACAGATGACCCCAGAAGGGTAGGGATAGAGCAGCTCAGCCTGCCAATCCCACATCCCAGAGATGCTTCATCGGGACCAATTGGGCCCACACTCATTCCTGTCCTCTCCACAACTGTTAGCACAGGACCCAGCCCTCCGGTCACAACGGGCCAGTCTGTACCCTGTGATTCCTAACTATGTGTATGCTCAGCACGGGTCTGGGTGCAGTGGAACTTGAAGCTGGGCTGCCCTCTACCGGCGGAGAATGGCTGGGCCGGAAATGGGGCCAGGAACCGCCCCTCCTCCAAACGCTTGTGAGGCGAGAAAGTGGAAGGGGAGGTGCCAAGGGAAAAGGCAGTCAGCACAAAGCCTCTCCCCCCCATTAACTGGTCTGCATTGGGACACCTCCCTGCACCAGCAGAAGGAGGCAAGGTTAGAAAGAGGGTGCCCCCTGGAGGTGATGTGATTTCCCGACACCGGGAGGGGAGAGGGACAGGAAATGGAAGCCACCTGTCTCAGGATGGGTGGCTTTTAGCCTGGAGATGCCCACATGTTCCCTCTTCCCACACCCCAGGGCTCTCAGAATCCCACAACAAGGAACCCTTCTGTGTGTTGAAGTAGTAAATGGTGAGGCCACTGTGGAAAACTTTCATATAAAAGTAAATATATGCTTACCCTATGACCCAGCAATTTCATTCTTATTTACCCCAAATAATGTAAACATATGTCACCAAAAAGACTTGCTATACGTACATGGAAAGTAGCAGCTGTGTTCACAGTAGCCAAAAACTGGGAACCCAAACATCCAACAAGAGGAGGGGAATGGATTGGGTAGCCTGGGTGGCTCAGCGGTTTAGTGCCACCTTCAGCCCAGGGCATGATCCTAGAGACCCGGGATGGAGTCCTACATCAGGCTCCCTGCATGGAGCCTGCTTCTTCCTCTGCCTGTGTCTCTGCCTCTGTGTGTGTGTCATGAATAAATTTTTTAAAGATTTTATTTATTCATAGAGACACAGAGAGAGAGGGGCAGAGGCACAGGGAGAAGCAGGCTCTATGCAGGGAGCCCGACGTGGGACTCGATCCAGGGTCCCCAGGATCAAACCCCGGGCTGCAGGCGGCGCTAAACCGCTGTGCCACCGGGGCTGCCCATGAATAAATATTTTTAAAAAGAGGGGGAGAATTGATAAATTGTCCATTCATACAATGGACTACAACTCAGCAATAAAAAGAACAAAATACTAATACAAATATCAACATAAATGGATCTCAACAAACATGAGTGAAAAAAGACAGAAAAGGGTACACACTGTAGAATTCCATTTATGTGAAGGTCTCCATCAAAACACATTTTGGTGGGGTGCCTGGCTGGCTCAGTCAGCAGAGCATGTGACTGATCTCAAGGTTGTAAGTTTGAACCCCGAGTTGGGTGTAGAGATTATTTAAAAATAAAATCTTAAAGATTTTCTTGGTGATAGAGCCGAGTGGAGGTGGGGAGGGTGTCTTTCACTAGAAAGGGTCATAAGGTAGCTTTCTGGAATAATGAGAAGGTTCTAGACCTTGATTGACTAGGGTACTCGTCACATGGGTGTGTATGTACAATTCAAGCTGTACAATTAAAATCTGAGCATTTTATCATATGTACATGAAATTGGAAAAAGACCACCAGAGCAAACCAATACGAAGCAAGGAAATAAGAGTAGAAATAGATGAAATAGGGAAACAACAGATTAGTAAAATCAAAGGTAAAATCTTTGAAACAAAAATAAGAGGAAAGACAGACCTCTGGCAAGACTGATCAATTAAAGATCAAAAATGCAAGCAAGCACCGAATACAAAATTAAGAAGGAGAACATACTACAAATGCAACAGAGCATTTAAAAAGAATGAACAGGGGATGCCCGGGTGGCTCAGCGGTTTAGCACCTGCCTTCGGCCCAGGACGTGATTCTGGGGACCTGGGATCGAGTCCCACATCGGGCTCCCAGTGCATGGAGCCTGCTTCTCCCTCTGCTTGTGGCTCTGCCTCTCTCTCTCTCTGTCATAAATAAATGAAATCTTTTATAAATAAATAAAAAGAAGGAACATATCTGAAAATCTAGGTGGAATGAATACATTTCTAGAAAAATATAAAATGCCAAAACTGGTCCATGAAGAAACAGATTAGTTGAATGGAGCAAAAAGTAATAAATTGAAACAGTAGTCAAAAGCTTTCCTCTTCCCACCAAAAAAAAGGGGGGGACAAATGGTTTTTATAGGTGTGATTTACCCAACTCCCAAGGAATAGTTAGTTAACTGCTACCTTATAAAAGTTGTTCCAGGTATTAGAAAAAGAAGAAAAGATGTCTATTTTATGAAGCTATTGTAATCTCTATTCCTGAGGCAGGTGAGATAATACAAGAAAATTTCAAGCCCATTTCACTTATATCTATAGATGTAAAAATCTTTAACAAAATCTTCGCTAAATGAATCCAGTAGTATATTTAGCAAACATGTTTTGTTTTTTAAAAGATGTTATTTATTCATGAGAGACACACAGAGAGAGGCAGAGACACAGGCAGAGAGAGAAGCAGGCTCCATGCAGGGAGCCCGATGTGGGATTCGATCCTGGGGACTCCAGGATCATGCCCTGGGCCGAAGGGAGGCACTCAACTGCTGAGCCACCCAGGTGTCCCAGCAAACGTGTTTTGATCAAATAGGATTTATCCCAGGGATGCAAAATTGGGTCAACATCAGAAAAGGCTATGAATGTAGTTCTCTATGTTAACAGACCCAAAGTAAACAAAACATAAGCATCTGAAACACAGAAAAAGCACTTCCATACTTACATAAATTAATGGGTGAAAGAGTAAATACTTGGAAAGGAAGGGAAATATTATTCTTTACAGTAGAATGTCAACTAATAATACTAATAATTGTCAACAATGATAGAGGTAGAAAATTTATGGGTGTGGGGCGCCTGGGTGGCTCAGTTAAGCATCTGCCTTTGACTCAGGTCTTGGGTTCCCTGCTCAGTGGGGAGTCTGCTTCTCCCTCTCCCTCTGTCCCTCCCCCTGTTCATGCTCTCTCACTCTCACAAATATATAAATAAAAATCTTTTTTAAAAATGTATAGATGCTAAAGCTAGTGGTTATAGTAGCAGTCAGTGGGTCACATTTTGATCAGGAACAGGATGTTTGCAATTTCAAAGTATCTCCCTATGAAATATATATTAGTTAATTCCAAAGGGAACAAGAATATCTTTACAGTAGAGAAACCTGGCAGATAGCAGCTTAATGAAGGGAACATGCAAACCTTACCAGTACTAAAATAATGAGCCATCTGATAGAATGAAATGAGGAGTCAGCGATACTTCTGTGATATTCCCACCCCAAATGCAGAACCTGAATCTAACCACAAGGAAGCATCCGACAGAAAAACTGAGGGACATGCTACAAAATTCCTGGCTTGTCATCTTCAAAAATGTCAAGGTCATGAAGGTCAAGGGAAGACTGAAGAACTGTTTCAGACCGAAGGAGACATGCCATTTGAAAGTTCAAATGTCACCTCCTTAATGAGGCCTGCCTTGGCTACCCTATTTAAAATTCCAAACCCTCCCCCACCATACTCCCTAGGCTCTGCTTCCTTTTTTTTTTTTTTTTTTTTAATTTATGATAGTCACACAGAGAGAGAGAGAGAGAAGCAGAGACACAGGCAGAGGGAGAAGCAGGCTCCATGCACCGGGAGCCCGATGTGGTATTCGATCCCAGGTCTCCAGGATCGCGCCCTGGGCCAAAGGCAGGCGCCAAACCGCTGTGCCACCCAGGGATCCCTAGGCTCTGCTCCTTGCATTACTTTTCTCCATAACACTTCTCAACTTCTAACATCCTCTCCATATATTTTTCCCCCTTTTCTATATTGTCTCCTTCATCAGAACAAAAGCTCCATGAGGGAAGAGACTTTGGTCTTGTGTTGCTCACCACCATGTCCCTAATGCCTAAAACAGGGTTTGACATATACCAGGACTCAAAAGCATGAATAAAGACACACACAACTGTTCAAATCACTCTCACTTTAAAAAAAAGGCTAGGAGAAAAAAAACAAAACCAAAAAAGGTTAATGGGAAGCCTGGGTGGGTGGCTCAGCGGTTGAGTGTCTGTCTTTGGTTCAGGGCGTGATCCCAGGGTTCCAGGATCAAGTCCCGCATCAGGCTCCCTGCATGGAGCCTGCTTCTCCCTCTGCCTGTGTCTCTGCTTCTCTCTGTGTGTCCCTCATGAATAAATAAATTAAATATTTATTTATTTTTTAAAAAGATTTGTTTATTTATTCATTCAGAGAGAGCAAAGAGAGAGGCAGAGACACAGGCAGAGGTAGAAGCAGGCTCCATGCAGGGAGCCCGATGTGGGACTCGATCCTGGATTTCCAGGATCACACCCCGGGCTGCAGGCGGCGCTAAACCACTGCGCCACCGGGGCTGCCCTACTTATATTTTTTATTGGAGTTCAATTAGCCAACATATAGTATAACCAGTGCTCATCCTGTCAAGTGCCACCCTCAGTGCCCATCACCCATTAAATAAGATCTTTTAAAAAAAACAAAAAAGGTTAATAGAGTCCCTAAAAATCCATGAAGATGTACAGCAGCCCAAGAGAAATAAACAAAGGACACAAACAAAATTTCCCCAAACAAGAACCACAAATACTTTTAAATCTATGAAAAGATGCCCAAGCTCACTCCTACTATGAGAAATTCAAATTGTAATTACAACAGATTGGCAAACATCCAAAGACTTGGCAATCCACTCAGGCTGTGAACAAGCAGACATTCTCATATGTGGCTGGAGGCAAAGCGAAATGGTACAATTCTTTCTCACCTCCATCTCCCCCTCTCTCTCCTTTTCCTGTTTTCTTACCTCCATGGGCTTCTGCTCAAGCTGTTCCCTCCAGCTGGAATGCTCTTCCCTCTCACTTAGGAAAGTCCAAATCCTGCCTCAGTTCCTCCCACTGATTTATTTGAAGGCAATTAATTCTTCAAAGAACTCGGCCACACTCATTGCTTCAGCTGTCACCTCTGATGGTCCCCAAATCTGTATCTCCAGCCCCAGACCTCCCTCCATCCCCTGAATTTCACACCTGGTCCCCAATTGTTCACTTGACCAACACATACCACAACTTGGATGTCCAATATTCATCTCAAATGTCACATCCAAAACCAAACTCCTCATCTTACCCCACACCTGATCGTAACAGTATTTCCCATGTCAGTTGAAGACAACTCCATCCTCCCAGATGCTCTGGCTAATTACTCTGGGGGTCAGCCAGGATTCCTCTCTACTTTTCATGTCCTCTGATATCTTGGCAAGTCCTGGCATCTCTGCTTTCAAAATCAATCCAAAATCAAATCCCTCCTCACCACTTCCACTTTCACCTTTTACCATCTTAGTCTGATCCTCTCTCTGCACTTCTAGGCTCTTGCAGTGGCCTTTCCGCTGGTTTTTCTGCTCCCATCTTTCCCCTTAGTTTGTTCTCTCTCCACACAGAGCAGCCAGCCTGTTTATTCTAAGGCTTATAATACCCTCCTTGACACACATGGCCTCAGATCTCATGACCAGTGTTTTCCCTTCCTTGCTCCTCACTCTTCTCTGACTACACAGACTTCTGCACTCTTACTCAGACAAGAAAACTACAGCCTCGGGCTTTGCACCTGATGATCCCTTGGTCTGGAATGTTTTCCCCCATGTGACACATGGCCTGGTTCCTCACTTTTCACATGCCACTTCCTCAGAGAGGCGGTCCCTGACCACTTTACATGGAGTTTCAGGGGAGGTCTCTCTGAGGGGTGGCAGAAGATAAATAGGAAGGAAAAGATCTGATTGAAGAGTGTTCTCGACTGTTGCAAGGGCAATCTCCTTCATATGTTTTTTTTTAAGATTTTTATTTATTTATTCATGAGAGACACCAGAGAGAGAGCACGCGCGTGAGAGCGCCACAGGCAGAGAGCCACAGGCAGAGGGAGAAGCAGGCTCCATGCAGGGAGCCTGATGTGGGACTCGATCCCAGGACTCCAGGATCACGCCCTGGGCCTAAGGCAGGCGCAAAACCGCTGAGCCACCCAGGGATCCCCTCCTTCATGTTTTTTGCTACATTCCCAGTGTTCTGCACTTAGTAGGCATGCAAGAAATCTTTTTCAAATGAATAAATTTGGTGGTTATTGACAGGATATGAGATGCAGAATTTGGGATAGGGTGATAAAGATATTTTCTGTTAAACACCTTTGCTCAAACATCACCTTCTCAGCAAGGCTTTCTTTGACCACACTAAAAATACAGACAACCCCCAGATTTCCCCTGATCTTGTTCTATTTCTCTCCATAGCACTTGGCAGTTGTCACATACATATATACAACACGTATTTACATGTGTACTTAATTATATATTCGCATATGAATATAGAATACACACAATGTATATAAGACATTTATCACATACAGAGGTAAATTATTTACATATTGACACTATCATGTTATGTCAATAAGTAGTATTTATATGCATATTTTATTACATATAATTCATACTATACAGTCACATATATCTATTATAATAAGTATTTATATGCAAAACTGTTAAGTTTTACTTATTTGCCATATTTCTGGTCTCTCTCGCAAGAACATCAGCTCCGTGAGGGCAGGGAAAGAATCCCTAGCACCTAGCCCACAGCTTGAACTCCATAAATGTCAAGTGAATGAACTCCTTGGCTACCTGAGCCTCAGTCTTCCCATCCGTAGGATGGGTGTGCCTTTACATCTGGAGGTACCCCATGTTCCACATCCTTTTTCAATCCCCCAGAGCGCAGCTCCGGGAATTCCACAGTCAGGGTTTACATTCTCCCATACTCTGGGCGCTGTAGCCCACCACGTGCACCAGGCACGGGCCAGACAGGACTACCACCCCCAGCATGCCTCGCGCGATAGGGACGTACCACAGCCCGTAGGGGTGTCTGGGTCTGACACGGGCGCCGACAGCACGGGAGCAGAGGCGGGCGCCCCTCTAGCTAAGCATCTGTGGTACGTCCCAAACTGGGGGCCCTTCAAGGCCCCGCGCTTCCGAGCTCCGCGCAAACTCTGGCTCTTGTACGACGGAGGTGGTTTGCTCTTCCGTTGCCCCGTGGCTTCGGCTCATCTCCAGCAGGAAGGCGAGGCTTCCGCCCGGCGCAGGGGGTGAGCTGGAGCACGGTGCCCCCAAACCCTAGACAGCATTTGGGGGAGGGGACTCAATTTGGGGGATCCCCTGATGGGCACATTTGGAGGCTCTGGGCCCGGGGTGGCGTTTAGGGGTGGTTGTGTTCGAGTGGTCCCTTAGGAAGTGGCATTTGGGGACCCCAGGATAGTATTTTGAGTCTGTTTTAAGGAGTATCACTGGGAGGGAGGCAGGATTTATATACCCCTCGGAGGCAGGCGTTAGGGGGATGTTTGAGGAGACCCTTAAGGTCCGTGTATGAGTTCTCTGTCCATGAGGCAGGATATGGAGGTGCTCTCCAAAGGGAGAAGCGAAGTTTGAGGTTCCCGAAGTCCAGGCGGAATTTGGGGAGAGCTTGTTTCAAGCAAGGTCCTATGACAGAGGAAACGTTCGGGACCGACGTGGCATTGTGGATGTATCTGTGGCCTTTGTGACCTCTAGTTTTATGATGAGGTCCCCCCGCGCTTAGGTACTCGCGGCGAGGCGACCGGACACGTCGGGGCCCACACGTTTTTAGGGAGAGGGACCCCCCCCCAGCCCAGGCTGTTGAAGGGACGCTGGAACCCAGTGTGCTGGGCTCTTCCCGAGGGGACGGCGTGCTACCGGGCCTCCGTTGGTCGCGGCTTTTTTCATTATTCATGAGGAGGTGGGATTGCTAAGGAAGCCCATTTTTGCCGCTTTCACACCTGGTCCGCTGGAAGTATCGGCTTGTGAATTATTCACGAGGGGGCGGATCAGCGTGCTGGAGGGATGTGCTGAACGGGCATTCTGCAGTCTCCCGGGCAAACTAGAACTCATTGATTAATCGTAAAGGTGAGTAGCGCCCCGAGTTTTCTGTGGCTTTTGTAGGGGCATTGTGCATAATTCATGAGGGGCGTAGCTTTTGCAGTTTCACCTGCATGACCCGCTGTTAGCTTTCCCTTACAGGTTCCAAGATTTAAGCCTTAAGTCAACCAAAGGGACGAGGCCTCCTACATTGTTCATTCCTTATGGCCCAGTAATTCCAGATTATCCACAAAGGCTCTAGATTCAAATCCCATCGATCCTTGCCAAGCCCTGTGATCTTTGGCAGATCTTTCTGTGAGCCTGAAAATGTGTATGGGCACAATAATGATCAGATGAGTTTACACTCATTTCACACTTTATTAGCCCATTTAATCCCCACAACAATCCTAGGAGATAGGTTATTATTACCCCATTTTATAGATGAGGAAACTGGGACACTGGGAGGCTAAGTAATTTGCCTAAACTTACTTAGTCAGTGAGTGGCTAGGCCAGGATTCAAACCCCATCAGTCAATCTAGTTCCAGAGTCTGTAGTCTTAATCAAATACCGTAATGTACCCTCCACCACCACTTTAATTGCATATACTACTACTGATGTTAGTCATATAGCACTTGTGCATGGCACTGTTCAAAGCCTTTTCTGCCTATTTACTCACTTAAACTCCCATCACACAAGGTAGGTTACTATTGTTCTCATTTTATGACTGGAGAAACGGTGGCCCAGAAAAGCAAAATGTCTAGCCCCTGGTCACACAGCCAGTTGTAGGTGGGTGGAAATGATTTTTGTGAGGGTTCAAGAACTCTCTAAGGAGGTCGCCTTTGAGCTAAGACCTGAAGGCCAGGAAGGAACCAATTTCCTGCTCTGCATTCCTGAGAACAGTGGCACAATGCATGGGAAGAACACATCACCATAATACGTGATCTGTTAAATATGATCTATTATTATTTGAGAGAAGTGTATTGGGTGTTTATTGTGTACCTGAGGCTTTGGTATATAGTTGTATCTCTCGTGACCTGGTCCTCTATCCATCTTACCTATTCAGTAGACATTGGAGGCTTTAGCATTCTGTTTTCCATTGTCCTTCTGTGGTTGGTTGACTCAAGGCATTGTTTTCTTTTTCTTTTCTTTTTTTAAAGACTTTATTTATTTATTCATGAGAGAGAGAGAGAGAGGCAGAGGGAGAAACAGGCTCCACACAGGGAACCTGATGTGGGACTCGATCCCGGGACTCCAGGATCACACCCTGGGCCAAAGGCAGGCACTAAACCACTGAGCCACCCAGGCATCCCTCTTTTTCTTTTTAATGCTGAATGATATTTCATTGTCTGGTTAAGACATTGTTTTTTAAATAATGCTCCCAGTTGGGGGTTTCTCTGGTGGCTGAGTATACTCTCACCCGTAACCAGTTTTATATTAATATAAATATATATTTACATAGTTCTTTTATGTTATTATATAATACTTTAATTAAACAGCGCCCTGTGTCAGCATTGCCAGCTCACTCCCTAATCCATATTCTCTGATTTTCATAATAGCACATTTTGCCTTTATGAGGTAAATGGGTTCTATTTCCAGCCCCATTTTACAGTTTTGGAAACTGAAGCACCTGCCAAAGTCATATTAGTGAGTCTGGATTCCGTTGGACCAAGACAGCCCTGGTTCCTGTGCAGTTAGTCAGGGGTGGGGAGAAGGCATCTACACTTCCCCTGGGTTTCCCCTGTGGCTCTGCAGTATCGGTTTTCATTATTCATGAATAGGAAGGCGTGGCTGTGTTGCCTTGGCTGGAGTACTATAATCTCCAGTAGCTAGGGCTGTCTTGAGTGTTTCTGTCCATCCAGCCTCGTACATAATTCATAAGTAACTAGGTGGGACCTTTCTTGACCTCTCTGAGTTTCCAGGTTGAGCCGCTGCAGCAGCAGCATTATTCATTATTTATGAGCCAAGGGAGTGTGTTTTCCCTGTGGTAGCCCTTTTTCCCTGCTTACAGGGTATTAGATGCAGCAGTAGGAGGACCTGTATCTTTTGTTCCAGCCCACCGGGCCTCATGCATTATTCATGAAAAGATGTGGCCTTAATCTCCTTGGCTTCCGGGCTGCTGTGAAGTTATTAATTATTCATGAGCAATGGGGCGTGGCTTCCATGTTTTAACATTGGCTTTCAGGTTGCAGGGAGTTAGTCCTACCACCCGGCCTCGTGCATAATTCATGATCAGGAAGTGTGGCCTTGAGGTCCCTTCTTCGCTTCCTTGGCAGCCTGGATACAACAATATATTCATTATTCACGTTCCATGTGGCGTGGCCTCTGCGTTTTTTGGTGTTTTTTTTTTTTTACCTGTTTTCATAGTTACTGCCACCTTTGCCACCAGGTGGAGCTCTTCCTCTTCGAATGAGTCACAGATGGGCCGGGACCATATACATGATTCATGAATAGGCGCGGCCTTCTTGCATCCGGGTTCCTGGGGGGTGGGGCTCAAGGTTTTGTCCCGGCCCCGGGCTCAGCGGCCGCCATCTTGTGTCGGCGGCGGAGGTGAAGGAGGTGGCAGGGACGAGCACAAGTACTACCGCCGGGGGAGGAGAAGGCGGCCCAGGCGGCGGCGATTCTACGCGGCCCAGGCGGCGGGGAGGAGGAGGAGGAGGAGAAGGAGGGTGGCGGCCGGGCTTGGCTTCGGCTCCTAGAGGAGTTGGCGGCGGCGCGACCCGGGGAACCGGCATTGGTAACAAACGGCCTTTCTCAGCGCCTTGGCCGGGGCAAGGGTTTCGGGAAGCATTGGAGGAGCCTGGGTCGGTGCTGGGCCAGGCTGATGCCGGGATGGGCGGTGGTGACTCGGATGCTAGGGATTCGTGTGGAGGGGGGTAGATTTTGGGGCGGGGTCGACATTTCCCATCCTGGACCAGCCCTTAACCTCCGAAATCTGACCTTGGGGTCAGACCCCCTGAGATCTGGGTTTAGAGACTCAGGCCTAGTATCCCTAGTCAGGGACCGGAACCCTATCCAGAACCTTGTATCGCAGGTCAGAACGCCCCTCAATCGCCTGTAGAGACTTAAGGGATTGGCATTTTTGTTGGAAGCCCCCCACCAATGTATGCTTAAAGCCCTACCCCAGAATCTTCTTTCAGGCCCTCCTAGTTCCTCAGTGTTTGCTCACTTCCAAGAGGGGTTAGACCCCGGGGAGGGCCTTCATTTCTGTAAGTCCTCTCTAGTATATTCCTTCAGACCGCTCCCTCAACTCACAGGCATTCTCTGCCCTCAGAACTTCCAAGGAAACTAGACTTTGAAAGACGATTTGGGCCTGGCTTCCGTGTCAGAGATTCCTTCACATCTATAACCCCAACCTGGCCCTAGCATCTTCCATCAGAAAGCCCTCTGGGTCTGGCCTTTCTAGTCAGAGGTTCTCCTTTGCAATTACCTTTAAGATTTTCTTTAATTCTTAGTATTTGCTTTTACAGACTTTTTACTCTAAGGGAATGCCTTGTTTCATGGTCTCCGTATTCTTTTCAGAGACTACCTCTTGTGAGCCTTGGCATCTTCCTGATTACACACTCCTCTAACTCCTGGGATGCTCCCTCAGAGCCTCCCAGAGGACCAGATACCAGGGCAGAACTGTTTGGATACATAATTCTCCCATCACCAATCAGTCTGCCAGCAGCTGCCCTTGCAGACCCTGTTGCCTTCTAGCTCTCTCTATCAAACTCACCTCAAACCCCACCCTTCACTCAGCCTCTGCCTTCAAAAGCCAACCAGGATTGCAGCTTCTCACACAGATCTCTTAACCTCACATAAGGCCCCAGAATCTGCCCTCGGAGTCTTTCAAGGTCCCCAGCATCAGTTAGAGGGCTTTAGGTTTGTAGGATCTCAGCATCATTGTCAGATGTAGATGTCCCTTCCCCCAACAGGCCCAGTTGTCCTCAGTCAGAGTAGACAATCCCCTTCTCAGCGTCTACTCTCAGAGCCTCCATAGGATTCCACAGAATTGGTCAGAGAAACCCAACCCTACTTGGAGACCTAGCTGGTATCTGCTTACCGAACTTTTTAGGGCCAGAACCGTCTGGGCTCAGCCTTCCCCTTCCACTCTGTCAAGCAGCTGGTGTACCTAGCATGTACCAGTCAGAGATACTATCACAAGGCCTTTGTGCTCCATTAGAAATCCTTCCCAAACTCTACCCTAGGACTCCACGTTTGCCTTCATAGCCTTCTGCGACTCTGACATTGATGTCATAGGTTCTTCTCTTCCTACGTGTCCCTGTTATTTTTGGTGAGAGGTTTTTCTGTGCCAACAGCATCCGTTTACAGAGACCACTAGGGCCCTAGCATCCTCCTGATGGAGAGCACCTCTCCCTGCAGGCCCTAGCATTTTCCTGTGGCCTTCTTGGGCCCCAGAATCCCCCACCCATCCCCTGTGTAGCTTCCATGGGGCTCAGCTACTGCCCTCCTACCTCCCTGCAGCCTCAGGGGGCCTCTAGTGCAATTTCCTGGCCTTCCCCTAAAAGATTCTTTCCAAAGAGCCAGATAGGTGTCTTAACGACCTGGCCTGGCTCTGTCCTGCCTTCCCCCCATGACTTCTAACCCCCTCTTCCGTCTCCCTCTGAGCCTCCATGGGCTCAAACAACTATCTCCTGACTTCTTTCTTTTATGTTACCAGGGACTTCTCAGTTAATCCCTCCCAGGAGGCTTGACAGGCCCCAGCATCCTGTTCCCTAACTTCTCTATTCCTGATAACCTGACCCTGTGCCCGCCCCCTCTCAAACCTGCTCCAGGACTCCTCCCTCAAACCTTCTCTGATTTGGGTGGTAGAGAATGTTCAGGCTTCAGAATCACTAGTTTGGAGACCTCAGGCAAGTTCTGAAACTCACTAAGCCCAGTTCAGCTTTGTTGAACAATGGATAGTACGTGCATCCTACTGGGGCCTGAGCATATGTTGAGGGAGAAATGGGGGATCTTTAGCTCCTTTCTGGGGTTTCTGCCCCAGAATCCTCTTGCTTGCCTTGAGACTGGGCTGTTCCGAATCTCTGCAATTGAAATCTCTGCAACAGTCACCCAAATCCTGCTTAGACCCTTGCTGGCAGCAACAGGAATCCTAAGGTAAAAAAATGCAGATATTAAAGATCTCTCTGGACCTGGATCATCTCTGATCTAGGAAGCAAGAGAGATGGTATGTCCCAGATGAGCAAACCAGTGACAAGACAAGGAGATAACTGAGTAACAGAGGCCACTGCAGGTATCCAGGGAGGATCTTACTTAGGTCTTCAAGTTGCTGAGTTTTGACCACAGAAGTAGGCTTTTTTTTTTTTTTTTTTTTTACCCTTCCCAGCAGCCCCTTGAGGATAGTTGTTTGTTCCTGCTTTTGGAGAAAGTAGGGCTCTGAGTAAATGAGATCCCTTCCCCAGGTCAGAGAGTCAGTGAATGGAAAAATCATGATTTGCTTTTGTCTCCATACTAATTCACCAACTTTTTCTTGTCTAGGTTGGTGCTTTGCATTCCCAGTAATTAGGTTGATTGGCTCCAGGGTCCTAGCCAGCCTCCTGCCTTCTGGGTCCTCCTTCCTCACACCTCATCCCTTAGCTCTATGGGCTGGGCCCTGAGCTTGGTCCTGACTCTCTTCTCCCGGGAGGCATTTGGCAAACAGGCCCGCACCAGCTGCATGACTGTGGGCAAGTGATTGAGTTCTCTCTCTGAGCCTTTGTTTTCTTACTTGTGATGTGGGCATGAGGTTATCTCGTTCGTGGGCATTGTTGGGATTAGACAAAGCCCTTTACCCTGTGATTGACGGGCAGTAAGCTCTTGGTAGATAATAGGGAGCTTCTGTTCTCCTGGTTAGTGTGAGAGTGTGACAGGTGCCAAGATGGAATCTTGGGTACCGTGGGCGTGTTCGGTGTGTTTGGGGGTCAGGAAAGTCTCAGTGTAGGTGGCTTACAGTGGGGAGAGCATCGGTGGCGAGGGGAAATGATTGAGGGTCCTGTTGTCTCTGGCATGGGGATCTGGTCATACACAGATCTCACTCCCACAGCAGACTCCATTGTTCTGTCTCTGGGACCCAGTGTGTGATGCCTGGCAGGTTAGCTCAACCTCACGAGCTCAGGTTTTCTCATTTGTCTGGCAAAGGTGCTCAGCCCTGCCTTGCAGGGCCGGGACCATCGAGGGGATGAAATGTGATAACCTCAGGCAGCAGCCTAGGCTTCAGGGTCAGCAGATCCTGTCTTGGGCTCTGCTTGGCCACTGTGTTTATGGGAACCTTGGTCGAATCACCAAATGTCCCCAAGTGAATTTTTTCCCTCAACTCTGAGTTGGGGGATGTTATTGATGGTAGTCCAGATCTCACGGAGATGCCTTAAGGACAAAGTGAAGCAAGGCTTAGCGTGACATCTGGCACTGGGAGGATTCCTAATAAATATTCATCTGCCATTATTGTTAACCTGTTTAAGGGACTCCACAGGCAAAAGTGTGTATTTTTTCTTCCCATGACCTTTTTTATTGGCTTGGGCCTTTCCCCTCCCAGAGCTGGGTGGGGGGAGGGGGCTTTGGAAAACCCTCTTCCCCAAGCCCCTCCGGGTACTGGGTCTCCGGCAAGGTGTCTCCTGCCATCATGCTACCCTGATGGAAGTCTAAGCCACATTTCCCTCCTGCACCCCTGTCACGGGGGTTAAGGGGGAGGAGAACGGCTGCTTTTTGTTGCCTGCCTGCTCTGTGCCAGGCTCTGTGGTCTGGGCTCTCTTTCATCACTTCGGCAACTCCGTGGGGTAGGTAAGTGGCACTGTTAGCCCTTTGCACAGGTGAGGCAATTGAGGGGCTTGAATGAGGTCTGTCAAAGAGTGGCAGGGTCTGACCTGAGCTGACACCCTCCTCTGACTTTCCCACAAGGACATTCTTCTTGTCACTCCTCTCACCCCGCAGGACTGGAGTCTCTCCCTCATGCTGGGCTGGGGAGAAAGGCGAATGGCCTAGTGGTCAGCAGCATGGATTGCAAGCCAGACCACCTGGGTTCAGATCTTAGCTCTGACAGCTGTGTGACCCTGGGCAAGTCACCTCACCTCTCTGTACCTGCCTCCTCTTCTGTAAAATGGAGATACCAGCCCTTAAGTCTTCCCTTCCCCTACAGTCACCACTAACCAACTGTAACACCTACATGCCCTAGGCTCACCTCTGATACTCCTTTTCCCTTCCAGATGTCCAGCTCGCCGCTGTCCAAGAAACGTCGCGTGTCCGGGCCTGATCCAAAGCCGGGTTCTAACTGTTCCCCTGCCCACTCCGTGTTGTCCGAAGTGCCCTCGGTGCCAACCAACGTAAGTGTCTCCTTCCTGGACCCTGGCAGGTTAGGGTAGTGAGAGTGGTGGGTGGGAGAGCCTTCGGTATCACCGTACATCTGTCCACGCCCTCCTCTGTTTCTACCCAAACCTGTTCTTCTCCTCTGTCTCTAGGGAATGGCGAAGAACGGCAGCGAAGCAGACATAGATGAGGGCCTTTACTCTCGGCAGCTGTAAGTGGGGCCTCAATTGGGCTAAGCACTGGGAGGGGCACTGGGAGGATTGGGTCTGGAGGACGAGACCTTGACCTGGAACACCCCCCAACCCCTCAGGTATGTGTTGGGCCATGAGGCAATGAAGAGGCTCCAGACATCGAGTGTACTGGTGTCAGGCCTGAGGGGCCTGGGCGTGGAGATTGCCAAGAACATCATCCTTGGCGGGGTCAAGGCTGTCACCCTACATGACCAGGGCACTGCCCAGTGGGCTGACCTCTCCTCCCAGGTACCTCTTGCTAGCCCTTCTCCCTTGCTGAGGTGCTGGTCCCCCACCCCCAGACTCGACTGCCACTCCCTTCTTCCCTGGTTCCCCTTTGCAGTTCTACCTGCGGGAGGAGGACATCGGTAAAAATCGGGCTGAGGTCTCACAGCCCCGCCTCGCTGAGCTCAACAGCTATGTGCCTGTCAGTGCCTACACTGGGCCTCTGGTCGAGGACTTCCTTAGTGGCTTTCAGGTACCTTGGTGGGCGCAGTGGGGGGTTGCACACCACCCAGCCTCCTGCCCAGTTTTCTCCAAACCCACTTTTCCTTTGATCATTTGTTCTCTATTAAATGGGCCAGCCTGTGTGCCAGGTTTCACACTGGAGATGCAGGTGGGTTTTAGACCCTGGACCTGCTTTTTCGGAGGGCAGGGGTGTGAATGGGCAGGCCATAGAGCGTAGTGATTATGAGCACAGGCCAGAGCCAGACTGCCCTTGAGTGGGTCTCCAGTTCTATTAGTATGATCTCAGGCAGGTCACTTGATCTCTTCTGCTTTGTTTTCTTTTTCTTGTTTGTGGACTTGGGACCGGTAGTAGTACCTACTTTGTAGAGTTTCTGTGAGGGCTAAGTGCTTAGAATAGCAGCTGGTGCATGATAAGGGCCATCTGGTTATTTGTTAAATAAAAACTCTGAGCCCGAAAGAGGAGCTATGGGAGCTGAGTTTGTGCCCTGGGGCATCCCAGTGGCCGGACCCTGCTGCTGAACCTGAAGTAGTTGTAGGAGCTCACCCTGGTGGGCAAGGGTGAGCATTCGGGTAGAAAGAAAAGTCCCAAGGTACCTGGTTCAGCAGGCATTGTCTGGAGAATTGGAAGCAAATGGGTGTGGTAGGAGTGAGCTCAGACTTTGGCTGTGAAGGGAGGTTTACTTCTGTGTCTCCCAGGGCAAGGCAGGCCTGTAGGCGGGCAGCAGTGGGTGTTGATGCGTAAATGAGTCAGCTCCTCTCTACACTCTCCCCTCCTGGCTGCCTCATTACCTTGTCTGCTACCTTGCCCGCCCTGGTGTAGGGATTCGCATTTCTTTTTGCTGGGTTTCACCCTGGCCGAATGTGATCCGTAGTAGATGCTTTGGGAGACAGTATCCACGGAACCATAGTAGATAATTCTGTGAAAGCTTTAAGGACTCTTCTGAGTCTCCCCTGGTTCCGGCCTTCCTGCATTATTCTCTCCCTCTTGCCCCAGTGCTGGGCCCTTGTCCTGAGCCTCCACCTCTCCACAGGTGGTGGTCCTCACCAACACCCCCCTGGAGGACCAGCTGCGGGTCGGTGAGTTCTGTCACAGCCGTGGTATCAAGCTGGTGGTGGCAGACACACGGGGCCTGTTTGGGTGAGTGCCCCTATCCTCATCCCCCGACCCTTGCCAGGCCTGTGCCAAGACCCCTAAGCTCTCATTGCCTTGCCCCTTGGCCACCCGGGTTTCAGATTCTGTGTGTCCACCCCTCCCCACGTGACATGAGTGCTGTGTGATTCCCAGCAGTGATGGACTGAATTTGCTCAGCAAGTATTTGTTCTATCTCAAGGGATATGTCCGGTCCCCATGAGCATGGGACTCTGGGGCTTCAGCCCTGTTGCCTCCCTTTACAGGCAGCTCTTCTGTGACTTTGGAGAGGAAATGATCCTCACAGATTCCAATGGGGAGCAGCCACTCAGTGCTATGGTTTCTATGGTCACTAAGGTAAGGAGATGAGCCTCAGGGGTCCTAGAATGCCAATGGGCAGCAGCAGGCCTTCTGTCTGCTCCTGGTACCCTGAGTCTGCCTCTGAGGTTCACTCCTCCTTTAATCAGGATAGCCCCGGTGTGGTCACCTGCCTGGATGAGGCCCGACATGGGTTTGAGAGTGGCGACTATGTCTCCTTTTCAGAAGTACAGGGCATGGTTGAACTCAATGGAAGTCAGCCCATGGAGATCAAAGTCTTGGGTGAGCTAAGGCCATGGAGGAATCAGGGGTGGTAGGAGGAATCAGGGGTGGTAGGAGGTATGTCCCTGGGCTCTGAGCGAGGGGTGAAAGACACATGCTGGGTGTCTGAGATGAACCAGGACAGAGTCCCCTGGGTCCAACCAGAGCTGGTGGGCATGGGGTAGAGGTACTGTCTGGTGTTTGAGCTATTCCTAGGAGAATAGGTCCTTGGCGTCTGCGCTAAGCGGGGGGGAAGGTCTTTGGTGTTTAAACAGAGCAGATCAGAGACGATCCACTTCCTGTCTAAGCTGATGTAGACAGGGGCAGAGAATGTTTTCTAGTATAGACTTGGGTCCAAGGGCCCAAGGGGGTTGCAAGCCTGTGTCTTGGGCAGAGGGGACATGGTTTCTGATGTCCCAGCAGGACCTGGGGTGGAGAGTTGGCTCCTGATGACTGAGTTGGGTCAGGGATGGAGTTTGCCTTATCTTGGGGGTATTGTGGGTTTTAGGGGAGGGCCGGTAGCTTGACAGTTTCCTCCTCTACCTAGGTCCTTACACCTTTAGCATCTGTGACACCTCCAACTTCTCCGATTATATCCGTGGAGGCATTGTCAGTCAGGTCAAAGTACCTAAGAAGATCAGCTTTGTGAGTGTGGTGGGTAGTGGGGGTGGGGAGGGGTTGGTCCTGGGCATTTCTAGGCTCTGATGTCCCATCCCCCACAGAAATCCTTGCTGGCCTCACTGGCAGAGCCTGACTTTGTGATGACAGACTTTGCCAAGTACTCCCGCCCTGCCCAGCTGCACCTTGGATTCCAGGCCTTACACCAGTTCTGTGCTCAGCATGGCCGGCCCCCTCGGCCCCGCAATGAGGTGGGTGAGTGGGTGGGCCAGCCAGGCCCGGTGACCTATGCCTCTACCTGTCTGCTCTCCCTTCCTTTTGCATCCCCCCCCAATCCCTCTTCCCACAGTGGCCTGACTGAGGTCTTCTTGGTCTTTCCTGCCCCACCAGGAAGATGCAACAGAGCTGGTGGCCTTGGCACGGGCCATGAATGCTCGAGCCCTGCGAGCAGTGCAGCAGGACAGCCTGGATGAGGACCTCATCCGAAAGCTGGCCTATGTGGCTGCTGGTGATCTGGCCCCTATAAACGCTTTCATTGGGGGCCTGGCTGCCCAGGAGGTCATGAAGGTCAGCACAGTGGGGAAGGGCAGGGCCAACAGTGGCCCAGGCCTGTCCCTGATTCCATCACTTACTGTCCATCTGCCTCAATTAACCACTGACCGCTTCCTCCTCCCCACCCCGCAGGCCTGCTCTGGGAAGTTTATGCCCATCATGCAGTGGCTGTACTTTGATGCCCTGGAGTGTCTCCCTGAGGACAAAGAGGCCCTCACAGAAGACAAGTGCCACCCGGTATGGGAGTGGGGCCCATGGGGAAGATGTCATTGGGGGCATTTCTGGCGAGGCTCCTCCCACACTCTGACCCTCCTCCCTTCGCATTCCTCAGCGCCAGAACCGTTATGATGGGCAGGTGGCCGTGTTTGGCTCAGACCTGCAAGAGAAGTTGGGCAAACAGAAGTACTTCCTAGTGAGTGTGACCCCCTTAGACACCCACTGCCTTCATCTCCCTGGGCCTCTGGCCCCCTCTTCTGGAGTCTCCTGCGTCCCAAGGGAGGGTCTTTTGGTTCTTGTAACTCTGTTGCGTGCCTTTTGCCACTCATTTTTTTTATCTCAAGAGAAAGCCTTGTTTGTCCTTCTGTTTCCTCCTCTGGCGCTGCCTTCCCTCAGATGGCTCTGGGTTATTTCTGATAGCCCTGGGACTTGAGGATGTGGCACAAGCCCCACTCCACCTCTCCTGTTGTCTTCTGTCATGGGTAGGGGGTGGGGAGTGTGGAGTGATGCATACTGTCACATTCCCCTGTGTTACCCCAACCAGGCTCTATCTGTCTTCTTCGCTACCTTCTAGGTGGGTGCAGGTGCCATTGGCTGTGAGCTGCTCAAGAACTTCGCCATGATTGGGCTGGGCTGTGGGGAGGGTGGAGAAATTGTTGTCACAGACATGGACACTATTGAGAAGTCAAATCTGAACCGGCAGTTTCTTTTCCGGCCATGGGACGTCACGGTGAGTGGAATGAGGAGAAGGGAGTGGGATTTTATCCTCTCCCTTTCCTCCTGTCTTTTGTTTCCATTCTTTCTGGAAAGGAGGGAGGCCTCTCCATCTTTTTCCTTCAGCTCTTTCAGTTTCTCTGCGACACTCCTTTAGCAAACATTTCTTGAGCATCCTTGCGTTGAATCTACCATTTTTTCATCTTTTTCTTTTTGACCTGTTATCAGTGCTGGTTGGGCCAGTGTGTTGGGGGGTCCCCCAGACCACCCCCAAGTCTGATGATTGACTAGGACTCACAGGACTCATCTTATAGCCCTATTCACAGTTATGATTTCTTCTAGCAAAATGATGCAGAGCAAAATCAAAGGGAAAAGGCATCTGGGGGAGACCAGACACAAGCTTCCGAGACTCCTCTCCCAGTGGAGTCGCACAGGACACACTTAACTCCCCCAGTAGCAAGTTGTGACAACACGTGTGAAATGTTGCCAACCAGGGAAGCTCGTTAGAGACTCAGTACTCAGGGTTTGTACTATGGGCTGGTCACGTAGGCACCCTCCACTGGGCACATACCCAAATTCCAGCCTCCCAGAAGGAAGGCAGGAGTTCAATAGAAACCACACTTTGCATAAGCAGTCTAGGTACAGTGAGCTGCCCTTAGAAGGTAAGGCCTGGTGAGAACCCTCTGGAAATCCAGGTTCCCAGATGCCGACCTAGGGTTGATCTTGCCAGTAGGCCTTCCCTAGGAGAACGTTTGTATTAGGGTCACTCTTCTCTGCCAGATGGAGTCTAGGTCATTCAGGGGCTCGAGCTGGGAAGCCTTCTATGGGGGACAGTGCCCTGTTTGCCTGCCTGGGATCTGTTCCCCTTTCTTTTTTCTTTTTTTTTTTTTTAAAGATTTTGTTTATTCATGAGAGACACAGAGAGAGGCAGAGACACAGGCAGAGGGAGAAGCAGGCTCCATGCAGGGAACCTGACTTGGGACTCTATCCCAGGTCTCCAGGATCAGGCCCTGGGCCGAAGATGGCACTAAACTCACTAAACTGCTGAGCCACCCGGGCTGCCCTTTTTTTTTTTTTTTTTTTAAAAGATGTTCTCCTTTCCATTCAGTGATGTCATCGGTAGTCATTGGCCT
This sequence comes from Canis aureus, assembly GCF_053574225.1. Taxonomy (NCBI): domain Eukaryota; kingdom Metazoa; phylum Chordata; class Mammalia; order Carnivora; family Canidae; genus Canis; species Canis aureus. The sequence continues at coordinate 83,634,969 of NC_135649.1, read as the reverse complement.
AGGCACCGCTTTCGGCACTTGGGATACAGCAAGGAAACACAGGTTCTAAGGAGGGAGGACAGACCATAAGCAAGCAATACAGTATAATAAATTAGTAGTTAATGTTGATGAGTGCTGTGCAAAGGAAACAACAAAAGCAAGCTAAGGGAAGTTGGGCCTGTCTGGAAGACAGGTTGGCAGTTTCGATTATAATGGTTAGGAAAGGGCTCAGTCCTGCACACCTGGAGGGTAGAAGGGAGTAGAGACCCCTTTTCTGGGTTCAGAGCACCCTAGGCCAGGATCCTGTTGGCGGGGTGGGATGTAGGAGATGAGCTAGAGGAAGTAGGGGCTAACTCATTTTCTCCTCTGTGGAGGGGGAAGCCAGAGGAGGGTTTTGAGCAGAGGAGGGATGTGACTGACCTAGGCTTTGGAAAGATCCTGTTTTGTTTGAGAGGATGGACCCCAGGCCTGGGTGCTATTACCGGAAAGAACAATAGGTGTGGGGTAGTCATAGAAACAGATGGTGGCCTCTTGCTTCTCGTCTACATTTGTTCATTGCTTCGCTTTCCACTGAGCCCCTGCCACTACTGTCACAGCCCTAGCCATGTGGTACTGTCACAGACTATCTCCTGCTAAATCAGGGAGCCTTCTGAACTCAGAGCCTGGTTTTTCCCAGGCATTAAGTAAACCCATTTTTAGGAGGATGGCCCTGTAGAGGTTTGTTGGGTGAATGCATGAATAACTGAGTTCTGTGTTTCCCTGTCCCACCCTTATCCCCCTTAGAAGTTAAAGTCTGACACAGCCGCTGCAGCTGTGCGCCAGATGAATCCGCACATCCGGGTGACAAGCCACCAGAACCGTGTGGGCCCTGACACAGAACGCATCTATGATGATGATTTCTTCCAAAACCTGGATGGTGTGGCCAATGCCCTTGACAACGTGGATGCCCGTGAGTTTGGAGGCGGGTGAGGAGGTGGGCGGGGGGAGGTGGTGTGCATGTGTGCCATCAGGGATGCCTGTCTTTCCATCCTCTGTTGACATTCCTGTCCTGACACATGTGCCCCCCCACACACACACACACCCTATCCTCCTTAGGCATGTACATGGACCGCCGTTGTGTGTACTACCGCAAGCCGCTACTGGAGTCTGGCACACTGGGTACCAAGGGCAACGTGCAGGTGGTGATCCCCTTTCTGACAGAGTCCTACAGCTCTAGCCAGGATCCGCCTGAGAAGTCCATCCCCATCTGCACCCTGAAGAACTTCCCCAACGCCATCGAGCACACTCTGCAGGTGATCAGCTTTTTTGGGGGGAAGGGGCAGGGAGGGGAGGGAGCAGGCACCTTCATGGCAACTAGGCCCCCTCCTCCTCCGGTGTCACCAGCCAAAGCTCAAGATGTGCTTTCTCTCCAAACTTTCCTCCCTCGCTTCCCATCCCAACAGCCTGGGTTTCTAGAGCGATTTCATTCATCTTTCATTTTGAAAAGTTTTCAACACAGAAAGACAAAGAGCGGTATGGTGAACACTCAGCGTTCGTCACCTAGATGTAATAGTTAATGTTTTGACACATTTTCTTCTTAGATTGCCATATCTTTCCTTCTTTGTGCTGAAGTGTCTCATAGGTATCACAACACTTAACTCCTTAACATTCTAACAGGCATCTGTGAGGGAAGTATGTTCTGCCTAACAGGGTCTCTTCGACCTCGGAATTGTTGACATTGGGGGCCAGGTATTTCCTTGCCAGTGCAGGGTGGATGGGTGGGTGGGTGGCTTCTGCACTGTCTAGTGCTTAGCGGCATCCCTGGCTGCAGGAGGGTGCGGTTGCGGCTACTCACAAGGTCTCCAGACATTGTCAGATATCCCCCCACTCCTCCAGGGGGCAAAATCGCTCCCAGGTGAGGACCACTGCTATCTAACCCAAATCCTGCTTGCACGCTGAACAAAATTACTGGTGATTACCTCCTGCAGTTATTTAGGTCTTTAATGTTTTAGTTCTTCTTCACGTGTCACCAGGTGATGCTCAGAATGGCTTCAACAGCTAGTTTCTCAGGATGATCCTGTGCACCTCTCACCAGGCTGAGTCTTGATAAAGTGAACGCACCTATGTAACTGGTATACCAGGGCCACGAAGGAGAACCTAAGGGTGACCTGAGGATAACGATTGTGCTATCAGAGTGACTGTAGTCTTCGAGAACAAACCATTCAGAGTGTTCAGTTAGGAGCAAGGGGGGTGTTGGCGAGATCCAAACAGGGCAAAACTGGCTTCCTCGGCCACCTTCCTTTCTGCCTGTAGTTCCAGAGTATGCACGTTCATATTTGTGGGCCCTCCATGGTCTCACTGAGCCGTGTGTGACTTTGGATTCTACCTCATCGTGCCTGACTCTTCTGTGAAACGGGGCTGACAGCATTGTCAGTCTCATGGTTGCGAAGCACTTGGCATTTACTTGTATTTGGTGCTGTTTAAGCGAATTTTTGAGTGGATACATCCTTGCTCATTTCTTTGCAAGCACACCTCATGATAGGTATTACTGGTAACGATATCTGTTTTAGGAAGGAGAATGCAAAGGTAAGTGTTGCTGTGTGTTTCTAAAGTCCCAAAACTAGATACTAGGTAGGAGAGCTGGGGTTTGAACCTAGATGTACTCTCCTCCCAGCCCTTCCACCAGTGAATGCATTTACTGTCTTTAGGAATTTTCAGAGTACAGGAATTCCTTAGGAATTTACAGAGTGTCTGTCTGGTTTACTGCTCAGCCCCAGGGCCTGTATGGCAATCATTTTTGATTTGGGTCTGATGGTTTTTTTCTTTTTTAAAACTGGTAAAATATACATAGCTAAAAGTTTGGTTTTTGTTGTTTTTTTTTAATCGAGACATAATGGGTCTCTAGTGAGGTACACAAATCCTTAATAATTTTATTCCGTGGCCCAAATCAAGTTCATTTGTTTTTAAATTGAGGCACTGGGGGTGTGGGGAAGATGGGGGAGCAGGGGCGGAAGGTTTCTCTTTGCTCAGAGCAGCGGTGTTCTTCTAACTGGGTTTATTTACGGACAGTCTTTGTAATGGCAAATAGCCAGTTGTCAGCTGTCACTCCATGCAGTCCATCTGCTCTGTCTTGCAGTGGGCTCGGGATGAGTTTGAAGGCCTCTTCAAGCAGCCAGCAGAAAACGTCAACCAGTACCTCACGTAAGTAACCAAACGCCCCTTCAGCCCACCCCGCCTGCTAGCCAAGGCATCCCGTCTATTTTTCTTGCCAGTAACACCCAGCACCAGGCACACTTTGCAAATGAATCAGTGAAGGCTCGGGCCTCATACCACTGGGGGTCAGGATTAGCTTTCCCTGGAGAAAGTGGGGTTGCCCTGGAGCCCACTCCTGGGGCTGCTGTGTAATCCTGCCCCTTTGACCCCTCCAATTCCTGATAGAGACCCCAAGTTTGTGGAGCGGACCCTGCGGCTGGCGGGCACCCAACCCCTGGAGGTGCTGGAGGCTGTGCAGCGCAGCCTGGTGCTGCAGCGGCCACAGACCTGGGCTGACTGTGTGACCTGGGCCTGCCACCACTGGCACACCCAGTACTCTAACAACATCCGGCAGCTGCTGCATAACTTCCCTCCCGACCAGGTAATGCCCACTTGCCAGGTCCATTTGGTACAATGCATTTTCCCTGAAATAGGGACCTGCTCTAGGCTCTCCACATGCTCTTTCTGTCAAGCCAACTGTGGCAGGTACCCCTAGGGCATGGGGAATCTCAGTAGAATGATTAAGTCTGACCTGTTTTTCCCATCACCTTGCCTTCGAGCAAGAAACTTGCATTTCTATTTCCTTTGCCAGTGGCAGACTCTGAGCCCTACTCGACTCCCAGGCTGTATAGATTATGGGGGAGAAATTTTGTAGTCAAGAGAGTAGGAATCAGTATGGGTTCAAATCCCAGCAGCATTTGCACTTGGGCAAAATCACATAACTTCCTCGGCACCTCAGTCTTGTCATGTGTGCAGGAGACCTAACAGTAATTTTCCTCATGGGGGTTTTTGTCAGAATTTATTGGTACTTAACTAATAGTAAGTCGGTCTGGTGCGTGGTAGTCGGTAAGAGTTTGTGAGATGGCTGTGTATCTTGCACAAAACAAAGTGCCCAGGAATTTGGCAGTTGTGTGCTCAGTGAGGTCCCTGATTAAGCCTGGCATCAGAACTTCCATCTATAGGACCCTACAGGTGAGGTCTTTCATGACTGACTCCACCGCCCTGTGTGTGCCCAGCCGGGGGTAGTGAGGGCACATCTGGGGCCAAGGCGAGGAGTTAGGCTTGTTAGAGAGGCCTCTGCTCTCAGGTCCTGCCCCTCAAAAATCTCTTTACTCCTTTAGCTCACGAGCTCAGGAGCTCCATTCTGGTCTGGGCCCAAACGCTGTCCACACCCGCTCACCTTTGATGTCAACAATGTAAGTCTCTTCCCTGTGAGTCTCTTAGGTCTGGTGGAGGGTTGGAAGGGGGAAGGAAGGGAGGGCAGGAGGGAGGGAAGGAGGCCTACTCTTCAGGCAAGAGCCGATGTGCTTATTACCCTTCTGGGCCCTGCCTTCTCCCAGCCCCTGCATCTGGACTACGTGATGGCTGCCGCCAACTTGTTTGCCCAGACCTATGGGCTGACAGGCTCTCAGGACCGAGCTGCTGTGGCCACACTCCTACGGTCTGTGCAGGTCCCCGAGTTTACCCCCAAGTCTGGTGTCAAGATCCACGTCTCTGACCAGGAACTGCAGAGCGCCAATGCCTCAGTTGGTGAGGGTGTTTGGCCAGACGGCCAGGAGTCACCACTTCACTTGTCCCCTGCCCGGGCCAGGCTCCCCACCAGTTCTCCACCTCTGGCTCAGCTCTTGCCACCCCAGGCCTGAGGCTTCCCCACACCTTCCTTTGAGCCTCTCTCCTTCTGAAGTGTGAAGAAGGTGGTCAGTTGGGGCAAGTTGTCTCTCTCACTTCTTCCTTCTCCCTACTCCCTGGCCTTCTGTTTGTATTTGCCTTGGAAAGCACAACTTCTGTTTCTGTTTTATGTTTCTCCGGGGGGTATGATCGCCACCAGTGGTCTCTCTCCCTTGACATCTGGCCCCCGAGTTCCTCTGTGTGTGTCTTCACCCTAATATCTTCCTCCATATCTTTCCTCAGCACTCCCTCCCCATCTCCCTCCACCATCTCCCTGCAACTCCCCATCTCTCCATCTCTTTCCTCTAGCTCATGCTGCATATCAGGTAAGAGGCCAAATAGTAACTCTCAGGCTTTGCGGGTTATAGATTGTATGCAGCTAATCACCTGTCATGATTGAAGCACAAAAGCAGCCATGAACAACGTGTAAATGAATATGTGTGGCTGTTTTCCAGTAAAATTTTATTGATACAACACAGGGCGGGTGGGCTGACCTTGGCTCGGGGCCTTCGTTCGTTGCTGCCGCCCTGCCCTCCCTCCCCCCCCCACCCCCGGCCCTGTAGATTTATTTATCTTCTCTTCCATACCTTTTCTTATCCATAGACTAGATACTGCACTCGCAGCTGTGGGGATCCCCCTGCATTTACCTTTTATGCCCCCCATCTTCCTCTCCATGGATCTTCTCGCTTCTCCTGCTGTCTCCCCTATCGTCTCTCCATCTCCCTTCCCAAATCTCTACCCTTTCATGTTCCTCTCTGTATGTTTCTTCCCATCTTTCCTTCCACATCTCCCTTCACTTCACTCCTGTATTTTCTCCACTTTTCTCCTCATAGACATGTGCATACGTGCATGAAGCTGTGTAGCTGTACACGAGATTTATATAACGTATGTAACATATATGTAAAATGTATATAAATGATACATGTAAAGCGTGTATGAAATGTAGAACACCTACATGTCTCATGTCCCCATTCTCCCCTTTTTGATCTTCTTTCTCCCACGCCATATCTTTCCTCTATCTCCATGTCTGCGTGTTCCCCCCAGTATCCTGTCTGTATATTTTTTTCATCCCCTGTTTCCTTCCCCCTCACTCATATTCTCCGTGTCTCCTCATCTCTTTTTATATAACATTCTCCCTAAGATCTGCAGCTCTCCCATTAGGATTTATCCATGTCCACTTCATCCTGATGTCTTCCTTAGTGTCTCTGGAGAGCTCTCTTTTGATATACCCAACCCCCTTTCTGTCTCCTTCAGGTTTGTGCTCTCTTGTCCTGCTCTGCCTCTCCCTCTGGACCTCCTTTCTCTCCCAGGATAGGTTCCTTTTCAGGTCTTCTCTACGTGAACATGTTTTGCCCTTCCTGATCCCCCCGCCCCAGGGCCCCCGTTTCCACCTCAGACACTGGCCTGGATCTAAAGGGGCTGATGGTGTCCCTTTCTTCCTGCAGATGACAGCCGTCTAGAGGAGCTCAAGGCCACACTGCCCAGTCCAGAAAAGCTCCCTGGATTCAAGATGTATCCCATCGACTTTGAGAAGGTGCTGGGTGGGAGCCCTGGGCAGGCAGGGGGATGGGCTAGACAGAACTGACCTTTGGGAATCTGATGGCAGCCCCAGGCCCTTATGGGAATTGGATCTTGGGCCTGCTATATGGCCCTGAATGTATAGATGTTCCCAGCCATGCCTTTGTGATCTGAGAGCCTGGCAGGTAATTGCAGTGGAGGATACCTGTCTGCAGAGGCCAGGAATCCTCTTCCTCCTCTGACACTGATCCTCTCTCATCCTCTCCCCACCCTTCCCCTTCTCCCTCCCTCATTCATAAAAGGATGATGACAGCAATTTCCATATGGATTTCATTGTGGCTGCTTCCAACCTCCGGGCAGAGAACTATGACATTCCCCCTGCGGACCGGCATAAGGTGAGGGGAGTCTGGACCTGATTCCCCCCCTCACCCCTGGCTTGAGTTCTCTACATTCCATTCATTCAATGTAGGCTCTGAGCCGCTTCCACCTTAACTACCGTGTTTCTTGATCTTCCTGCCTCACAGAGCAAGCTGATTGCAGGGAAGATCATCCCAGCCATTGCCACAACCACAGCAGCTGTGGTTGGCCTGGTGTGTTTGGAGTTGTATAAAGTGGTGCATGGGCACCGACAGCTTGACTCTTACAAGAATGGTTTCCTCAACTTGGCCCTGCCCTTCTTTGGCTTCTCTGAACCCCTTGCTGCACCCCGTCACCAGGTAAGGGCCTGTATCAGGGCAGGTAGGTTTGTGAGCAGGGGGTTTCTTCTGTGGAGCTGGCTTTAGTTTGCTTGCATAGCCTATCACCAGGTGAGGGTTTCTGTCAGCATGCACCTACTCCTTTTGTGCACACCTTATTCATTTATTTCCTTGCCCTGTTTTGCGCTAAGCACTGATGTGAATCTGCCTGTAGAAGCCCTCAAAAAAGATGGAATATTTTAATTGTACCCTAAGAGGTTATTAATAACATAATAATAGCAATCAACATTTACTGGGTGCTTATGGCAAGTACCTTTACTCACTTTATTCATTAACTTCAAATGTTTGCTGAGCACCTGTGTGCCAGATACTCTTGTAGGTAGTAGGATTGTATTTGTGCAACAGATTTTATAACATGATAAATGATTTTAGAACCTCCCAAGAAACAGCAGGGCAAGGAGGACTTGAGACTACCAGGTGGCAGGGGGATGGGATGGGGCCTTCAATTGTGGGATGGTCAGGAAAGGCCCTGCTGAAAAGATGACCTATAAGCCCAGACTTGGGCTCCCTCCCTCCAGAGGGAGACAGACCATGCAGGCTCCTGGGAGGAGAACATTCCCAGGCCAAAGGGACCATTCTCTTCACGGGTCCCAAGGTAGGAGGATGCTTGGTGTGTTTGAGGAAGAGTAAGTTGGTAGAGCGGGGGCGGGATGAGGGGTAGGAGGTTAGGCCAGAACAGGCTCCCAGTGCCTAGGCTTGTCAGTCATTGGTCACCGAAAGGTTTCGGTTGCTAGCTCAAGTTGTGAGAGAAGCCACGTTTTTGATGGAAGAGGCTTGCAGTCTGAGCACATTAGCCTGAGTGGGGGTGGGCAGCAGGGGTGAGGACAAGACTGACGGGGCTAGGCCCTGTGCTGGCCCCTATCCCATCAGCCCACTTCTTGCCCCACAGTACTATAACCAGGAGTGGACGTTGTGGGATCGCTTTGAGGTCCAGGGTCTGCAGCCTAACGGTGAGGAGATGACACTCAAACAGTTCCTTGACTACTTTAAGGTGAGGCCCCTTTCTCACTCTCACCCCCACCCACAGGCAGAGTGTGCTGGTGAGATTCACTAGGCTGCCCACCCCCCGTGACACTGCTGTCCCCCTTCCCCCTCCTCCAGACAGAGCATAAATTGGAGATCACCATGCTGTCCCAGGGTGTGTCCATGCTCTACTCCTTCTTCATGCCAGCCGCCAAGCTCAAGGAACGGTTGGATCAGCCGTGAGTTGGGGGGCTTCTGCTCACATCTGTTCCAGCCCAGTTGGCTGCCCTTTGCCTCTTTCCCTGCCACCCAGCCCTCCCTCACTTTTTGCCTCCCTGACCCTCTGTTCCCCCCACCCCTCAGGATGACAGAGATCGTAAGCCGTGTGTCGAAGCGAAAGCTGGGCCGCCATGTGCGGGCGCTGGTGCTTGAGCTGTGCTGCAACGACGAGAGCGGCGAAGACGTCGAGGTTCCCTATGTACGATACACCATCCGCTGACCCCTGTCCACGCCCATAGGCTGGCCCCAGCCCTGGCTCCTACCCCACCCCACCCCCCAGCCCAGGGCTCCCATCAAGCCTCTGGCAGTGGTCCAGCTAGCCACGCCTGGTGTCCCCTCCTCATCTCCCTCCCTGCACCCCTCTTGCCGCTGCTTTCTACCTTATTTGGAACCTGAATCCTAATAAAGAATTATTAACCCAGACGTGGCATTCCCTGCTGGTTCCAGGGAAGGAAGAGACTTCCCAGAGCTGTCCAGTTCAGGTGGTAGCCCAGAGGGCTCAACCCCACCCCAGCAGCCAGTTGCCTGGGCAAAGAAAATGGGAATTGCCGCTTCTTCCTCCCACCCTCCGTGTTTGGGAAGAATTGGATGGAGGCATAGGGTGGAGGTAGCTGGGTCCATGTGACTGTATTGGAGCTGGGTTCAAATTCCATCTTGTCCAGCTCTAGCTCCCAACTCCCCACCATGTTGATTTTGAGAGGTAGTGAAGAGTCATGTTTGAGCAAGCCCCGCAGCTTCTCTAACCTTGTCTTTCGTGAAGAAGAACGTTACTGCAACCCGTTGACCAGGGCTTGGTTAGCATGGCTTATGTCCTTGGGGGGCAGATCCCTTCCCATGTGGCTTAAAGCACTGAGACTCCAGACAAGTCTTAAAATCATGGTTCCCAGGACCAAGTGCCCAAGGTCAACTTCCCAGCTACAGGGGGCTCTAAACAACTGTTGGACTGAGGAAGATCATGACTGTTCAGACTTTAAAGTTTTTATGAAAATATTTGGCTGAGAACATCTGTAGAGGAAAAGCCCCTTTCCCACTCCACCCTGCTCCCCCTCGTGCCTGGTCTGCTTGTCCCAAGGCTGCCTACCTTTAAGAAGAGAGTGGGCTCTGGGTTGTTGGTTAGATAGAGCAGGCTCACCACAGGCTCTACCAGGACTGTAGAGCTGCCCACGCTCGTCCTTGGTCTTGACTGAGTACTCCAGACAGCTGAAAGCGCCAATCAGACTGGCTACCTGGTGTTTGAGGATGCCAATCCTACCTCTCCCTCAGCCAGCCAGAAGCCCAACTTTTCTCCCACTTGGAAATAGACCCCTCGTTCCTTCATTCAAACCTGGGTACTGGGAATAGTATAACCTATCCTGGAACTTGGCCTGGCACTCATCACAGCCTGCCCCACATCTGCTGCCTCCTGGGCCAGCTCCAGACCCCAGGCACAGTGTATGCCCTTGTCCACCTCCATCCTGTGATTATATTTTTTTCCCTTGGCCTACTCTGCTTGGGTGACTTCATCCTTCCATACTTCCTTTTTATTCCCCTCCAGGACACTGGGGACTGAAGTGCTTTACCTCTGGCATCTATTTAGTGGTGATGCTAACTGTTTAAGTGGAGAGGTTTTCCCACCAGAGATACTTTTTCCATTACTGCTGCTCCAGAGTACCCCACACCTCTGTCCACCATTGCTACCATCTGAGACTTGAACAAAAACTTCCTCTGCTCCCTTTCTCTACTATCCCAGCTCTTTGTCCATGATCTATCTCCCCCATTACAGCTCTTGATTCTCCAGACACTTCTGTCCCTTTGTTCAGCACCCCAGCTCCTGGATCCCCTTTACTACCTTACTCATACCTGAAACACCAAGAACAGCTTCATCAAGAACCCCTGAATCCTGGTTGCATTTTAGCTCCCCAATGTGTGCCATTTTCTGTCATGTTTGGCTACCATTGTAACACCAACAAGATGGAAGACGAGGGTTAGTGGGCAGGATTTGTGTCACTTCACTGAGCCCGCCCCCTGCACCCAGCAGGCATGAAGGAAAGGATGGTACGTGGTTTTCTCTTTTCTTGGCCTAGAGCTGTTTGCCACCAAATACTTGCCACAGCAATCCTTGAGTGCTTACTATGTGCCAGGCACTATTCTAGGCATTGGAGACAGCAATGGATCAAAAAAATCCCTGCCTTGGGTGTGTGTTGGGGAAGGAGGGGGGTGCTGCTTATGTTCTGCTAGGGTGAGACCCAGAATAGACAAACACAAGTAAATTGTAAGAAGTTAACTGGTATCATTCGAAAGGACCAGGCCTGGGGGGTCTAGAATGTTGGGGGTGCAGGTAGGCATTTTTAATGCAGGTAGGGAATTCAGGGTAGGCTTCATGAAGGTGACATTGAAGTAAAGACTTAAGTGGAGGTATTAAGCATGTGGGTATCTAGAATATACTAGGCAGGGGGAACAGCAAGTGCAAAGTCCCTGGGGCTGGATTGTGGCTGCTTTATTCAGAAACAGCTAGAACGAAACGAATATGTCTGGAGTGAGACAAAGAAGGGTAGGAAATGAGAATGAAGTCAGAGAAATGATGGACCTGATGGTCTAGCCCACGGTGGACTTTAGTCCTTGTCAAGTATTTCCGCTCCCATCGTGCTCTGGTAAATCCTCCCTAGTATGAATCTACCAGTGTGATCAAGGCTGCCATAAAACGAAGCCCAGAAGAGGCGGGGAAGCTGGTTTTGGACTGGGGTACAGTGTAAAGATTAAAGATGTCCCAGAAGGCCTGCCAAAAGCTGCCGCCATTTGAGCTGGGCTTGTTGATAGAGTTTTCCAGGCATAGAGCTGTGAGGGATTTAGGTATGCTGTCAGTGCTTTACACACACAGGCATGCAATAAATGAAACAGAAAACCGCAGACCTGGGAAGAGCCACGGGGGCGGGGGGACGACTCTGGCAGGCAAGTGTTAGCTGAGAGGTAGCAGGAAAGAAAACCCAAAACCGGGTGCATACGCAAACGCTCGTGTGAAGCGGTAAAGAGGTCTCCCGACCTAAAGTCTCAAGCATGCGCACTAACGCACCTTCCCCTCTAAAGGTCCGCCTTTCCTCTTTTCTCAGCCTAAGCTCCGCCTCGGGAGTCTTGTAAAGGGAAAATGGGAGGGGCCAGAGGCGGGACTAAAGGCGATTGAACGCTCTTTTGGCCAATCATCTTGTGGAATATTCGGCCTATAGTGAGAGAGGCGTTCAGAACAAAAAGAAATGCCCGCCTCCGGCGCTGAAAACCAATGAAAACCGGGCAGAGGCGGGGGTGTGGGGGGCAGTGAATCACGCCTCTCCAGCTTAGCCACGCCCTTCATTCTTGCGCGGCCTCACCCCAGGGGGCAAATCCGATTGGCTGGACGACAACCTCAAAGGGCGGGGCCGCACACGTTTACAGTGGGAATGAGCTAGCGGAGGGGGGGGGAAGCTGGGCGGGGTTAGACTCTGTCCTATTTAAGGTGGTAAAGGCAAATGATTCTCCAGGTTGCTTCTCCTAGAAAAGTCATCTTCTCGCGAACCTTTAAAATTCCTGCCTTCTGAGGCAGCTCAAGGGACTCAAACTGACAGTCTCATCAGTCTTTTTCTTCCTTGCAAAAGTCCCGTTTGCCACCATGGGGATGTACCAAGTGAGACCAAGTAGGGGGACCGAGTGGTGACCGGCACGCTGATTACTGGCTGCTGCCCACTTCGGTGGGCTAGCAAACTTCTAGCGAAATCGGGACTGAGTACTAAACAACCTCTACACTTCCCCCTGGCGCCGTTCCAGGGCTGGCGCCACATTCCACGGTGGGCGCGCAATGGCCGCGCCCCCTCCCGGTGCGGACGGGTCTTTTGGTACATGCAGTCCGAGGTGAGTCCCCTCCTTCCCACTTCAGCCTTTTCGGCGCGTGCGTGCGCATGCGCGGAGCGCGGCGCGCGCGGCGGTTGGGCCGTTGGGTGTTCGGCCCTGGGATCCGCCGCATCTCCGCAAGCAGTCGGCTCTGAGCCGCGAGCCGCCGTGAGCTCTCGGATTCGAGCGGGCGCCAGCGAGCCCGGGGGCATCGCCCGCAGCGGCCAAGCTCATGGCCGGCTGAGCGGGACGCCGCCTCCGCCTCAGCCACCGCCGCCGCCGCCGCCTCCTCCTCCTCAGCCGGCGGCGGCCCGGGCCCAGCAGCCATGGCCGAAGACTACTGGGACGGGCGCCTGCGGCGAACAGGAGGAGAAGGAGGTCGCGCGGCCTCATCCCGGGCCGCCGCCCCAGGCGCCGCCGCGCCGGCCCCGCGGCGCTGAGGTTGCTCGCGCGCCCCCGCCGGTGAGCGCGTCCGCGAGACGTGGGGTGGGGGCTGCCCTTCCTCTTGCAGAACCAACCCAGACCCCGGGCGGTGCCCAGGGGTCTGGGCTGCACAGCTGGCATGTGCCCCCTCCCCCAGCGAATTTCCCAGAGTGCACCGGGGCAAGGGTCATTCGGGGCCTCCCTGACCTTGGCCCCGCCCTGGGCCCGGTCTGGGAGCTGGGGATGGGCAGCCCTGTGGGTGCTAATGGGGAGCAGGGTGATCAAAAGACCAAAAGATGTGGAAGTGGGTGGTGAAAGGCTCAAGGTTTGCTAATGGCTTGAGCTTTGGAGGGGTCGGAGCCGGTGATAATAAGTCTTACCGCTGTGTAGGGCTTGACGCCCAGCGTATGCTAACCGGGGGGTGGGCAGTGGGTGGCCCCGACGGTGTGTGATAGGGGAGAGCATGTCAGAGGAATGCTGAGGTATGCAAACGGAGTTATAGGTGCAGAGAGACCCCGTGTGTGTTAATGGGGGATAAGGTGGTAGAGATAGCAGGAGGTATGCTAATAGGATCAGAGTTCTGAAGCCCTATGTGTGGTAATGAGCGTTCAGGATGGTGTTAATACTATGTATTTGTCCATGAGGGACTGCAGCGTGTGGGTCTGGAGAGTGCTCCTGGAGGTCAGGATAGTGGAAGAACTCGGAGCGTTGAGAGTGTGCTAATGGGGGTCATAGCTGTAGAGGGTATGTTCCTGTGTTTATAATAAAGGTCTGGGTAGTATGAGGCCCAGTATATTGCTAATGGGGACAGAGTGGTGGAAGACCTGAGCTGTGTTACTGGGTATCAGAAATCGGTCTATGTGGAGTGGGAGGGCACAGTGGTGAGGGAAATGTCTTAGCACTGTAAGAGGTTCAGTCTATTAAGGGTTAAGATGGTGTGAAGTTAGTGTGTATCGATGAGGACAAGGGTTATGAGATTCTGGGATGCGATAAGGGACAGTTATGTATGAAATTCTAATGACAGTTGATATGGGTTTAGAGCCTTAGAGGTGCTTAAATGTGTGCCATCAGGGGAAGAGTCAGCAGTATGAGGTCTGGAAAATGCTAGTGAGTGTCAGAACATTGCGAAGACAGTATGTGTTTGTGTCCACGGGGAACTGGGGTGTGTTGAGGTTCCAAAGGGTGCAGTAAGGAGGATCGGGGTCATGAAGGGAACAGGCCTAACTGTGGAGGAGTTGAAGCAAAGAGAAATTAAGGACAGGAATATGTGAAGGTCTAGGTGTGGTAAAGTGGATTTAGAACGATGGAGGGCTGAAGTGTACTAATGGGGCTCCAGGCTGAATGAAGACCTGTGTGCGCTAATGAGGGTCAGGCCATTATAGAACAGTGTTTGTGTGTCCATGGGGAATGGGGCTGAGTAAGGGTTCAGGATGTGCTAATAGGGAGTACTGTGTGAGTTCCAGTGTGTGTTAATAGAGGTCAGGGTGAAGTGAAGGTCCAGCTTGTGCTGACAGGAAGTGGTGGGGACAGGGTAGTGTAGAAGGATCAGAATATGTGTTTAATGATGGTTATAGCCGTGGAGGGGTCTGAGTGTGGGCAAAAACAGGTCAGGGATTGGCAAGTTTCACTTTGTGTTAATGAGATTCAGGGGAGTGTGAAGGTCCAGTGAGTGCTAATGTGGGTCAGCTGTAGAGGGTCCCAAGTGCGTGTTAATAGGGGTCAGAATCATGCACGGGGAACAGTGTGTTAATGGGGGTAAGTGCTTTGGAGAAGCAAACAGGCGGCTGGGCCTGGGAGGCATCCAAGAATGTGGGGTGGTAAGGGTTAAACTAGAGGGGCCCGAGCATATTCAAACAGAATTCTCTGCTCTTTGGGGGCTCTGTATGCTGATGGGGGTTGGAAATAAATGGAGAAATTGCAGGTGCTGAAAGTTAGAATGCAGGGAGGCCTTCTTGAGGGTCCAATATGTGCTTACGGGAGTTTGGACAGGCTGAGGGTGATGTGTTCTTGGTGGGAGTGAGTAAATGTAATGGCTATGTCCTCAGTGGTCAGTGTGGTGTGAAGTGATGAGTGCCCTTGCGTGTGAGAGTATTCTGAGGATGGGGGTATGTCCTCAGGGGTCAGGAAGGACATATGCCCTTTTTTGGTGGAGTTGTGTATCCAATTTCTTGTTCCCTCCCTCACTATTCTAAAATCTAAAAAGCTCAGAAGATGCAAATAATAACATCTAAAAGTTTTATTGTATATTAATGTTCAAGTGTCTCTGTTCACAAAGGTCTGCCCAGGGCACCCCTGCTAGGAATGTTGCGTGATAAGCAGGTTTTGTATCCTGTCTTCCTAAAATCCCCAAAAAACTGAACTCTGGAACATGTCCAGCCCTTGGAGTTTCCAGTTAGAGGTCATGGACCCTGGCTCCTTCTGGCTCCCTCCTCATCTTCCATCCAGCCCTACTTACCGTCCCCCCAGATGTCCCATTCCCTGCCACAACAGGCAAAGCGACTGGGTATTTGTACCATGGATGCAAGACTGCCTTTGGGGGCTGGCCATGCTTCTTCAGCTTCAGGTCCAGTGTGTGGCCTACTGGGTCAGGATTTTTGTTGTTATTCTGGGTTCTCTGAATGGACCTCATCTTCTTTACTGGGGTCTTTCTGCTAGGCTGGCCCCTCCTGGGGGTGGTGAGGTCAGGTAGGCGGAAGCAGGGTGTAGGGACCAGTGAGGTAAGCACCTGATTTCAAGGTAACAGATGACCCACTTCTCTCCTCGAATCTAGCCTCAGCCCCACCTTCCTACCTTCCCACCTTCCCACCTCCTATCTAGCTCTACTTCCCTTGGGCCCAGGGCCATCGTAGGCCCTGCTGTGAGTCCAGATGGTTCCTAGGCCAGGTCTTTCCCCCTCCTTGTTGGCCTAGAGCCCAGGAGGAAGCAGAAGAAGGCCAGCCTAAGCCTTTTGGTGGCCCTGTTCCCTCCAGCAGCCCCATCTAGGTCATCTTCCTGCCGATGCCAGTGTCCCTGGGCCACCTTTTCTGGAGTTGTTCACGAAGAGCCAACTTTACCCTGCCCATCCTGGTAGAGATTGGTCTTAGGCCCTCAGTACCCTGATTCATTAATTTCTGCCATAAGCAATTTTTGAGCATCTACTCTGTGTCAGTCACTGTTCCAGGTCCTCAGGATATAGCCGTGACCTAAACAGAAATCTACCCTGGCGGAGCTGATCTTCTAGTTATGGCGGTGAGGAGACAGACAGTTAAGAATACAGAAACCAATAAATAGATGGTGTCATTTCTGAGGAGGTGATAAGTGCTGGGGGGGGGGGTAATTTGACAAAGAGAGGGAGCTCAGTGTAGTTGAGATTTTAAATAGGGTTATTTGTGCAGGGTTATCCATTAAAAAGGTGATATTTGAACAATGGTCCGAAGAAGGCGAGGGAGTGAGCTATTTTGAAATCTGGGGGAGGGGTATTCCACATACCAGGAATAGCCAGTGCAAAGGCCCTGAGGTAGGACTGCTGGGTGTGGTTGCAGACCAGCAACTAGCAATGATTGAGGGGGAGGTGAGGCCAAAGAGATAATAGGGGTTAATAGGGTAAGACCTAGTGGGCCACCCTTGAGGACTGGGACATTTATTTGGGGTGATAAGGGAGATGTATACTCTCAAGTAGAGGAGAAATGAGACCTGGCTTATAAAAATCTGGGTGGGACCCATAGAGTCCTAACCTGATTGAAACTTTCCAGCAGCCCTCAGGACAGCTGGTATGCTTTGAGATCCATGCCCCCCCACACACAACCCTACCCAGTGGTTGGGTCTAGGCAAGACTCCCCTCTCCATGCACCCCTCACTCAGGTAGACCAGTGGGGTAGTCCACTTAGTCACCATGACAATGGTTGTTAGGGAAGGTAGGAGCGTCCTTGTGGTTGTGGGGAGCATTCTGCCCTGGCAGTTGGGGGTGATGTGGGGCTGGTGCCGGCGAAACATGCCATTCTATGGGCATGCCCGGGGCCGTATTGGTGGCCCTTCGGTCCTGGGCGAGCCTCTCGCCCCATCCACAGCTGGGTCCATCATTGCCGCTGCACCTGAGAAGGCCTGCTGTGGAGGCCTCTGCTCCCACAGTGAGGCTGCCCCCATAGAGGCCAACACTTCACCGGTTGGGCCCTTACCCTCAGCCAGCCACCCAAGCCTCAATACCCAGGTGTGCTACTTAGGAGCAGGGTCCCCAGGGGCTGGTGGGAGGTACTGACAAGGGTCCCCATCTATGGCAGGTTTCTAGGATTCCCGAGCGGGTCCAGGGCTCAACAGTGGTTGGGTGGGCACTGATACAAATCCATGTCAGTGTGCCTCACTAAGTTGTCTTGGGTTTTAAGGGTACCCTTTAGTAATGGGTACTAACATGGGACCCATTCCCATCTCTATCCCCTGCTCAGGTCGCCATGGATCGGATGAAGAAGATCAAGCGGCAGCTGTCGATGACACTCCGAGGGGGCCGAAGTGCGGACAAGACCAATGGTGCCCCTGAACAGATAGGCCTGGATGAGAGTGGGGGTGGCGGTGGCACTGACCTTGGAGAGGTACCCACTCGTGCCGCTCCTGGGGAACCTCGCTCTGGACGGGGCCCACTCAGCTCTGCACCAGGTAGGTCCACCGACCACTCCTGCCCCCCGAGTCTGGCCCCCAGGTGCTGCCTCCCAGCCGAGCTCCCCCTTAGACTTGTGCTATTTCCGTTTTCCTTTCTCCATTTTCTCTCCTTTCCCTGCCATCTTCTCCACACTCTCTCTGTCCATCTGTGTCCCTTTCCTTGGCTTTGTGCCCAGGCCTCAGGGGGAGAAAGAGTGCCCTGCCTGCTGCAGCTGCCCCAACCTTCCCTTTGCCCTTCTCCTGCACTCTGCACCCCCTTAGGCCTATTGGTGCCTGCCTTCCCAGGGCCTTTGGCTACTCTGCCACTGCCTGCCTTCTGGCCCTGGGCCAGCACCAGTCTCAGCTCACCCCTGGAATGGGGTGCTCCACTAGGTGACTATTGTCCCTCCACCCCTATCCAACCAGTCTCGACCTGTCTGAATTTCCCTGGGCCTTGCCTCCCTCTCCCTGAGGGACTCCAGGCTGCTCTGGGGGCTTGTGTGTACATGTGTGATGAGGGAATGTGTTCTGCTGGGGAGGGGGGTTCCTGGGGCTCCAGACCTCAACTGGTCTGCCCTCCTCCCCCTGTCCTCACTACCAGAGATTGTACATGAGGACTTGAAGATGGGGTCTGATGGGGAAAGTGACCAGGCTTCAGCCACGTCCTCGGATGAGGTGCAGTCGCCAGTGAGGGTGCGCATGCGCAACCATCCCCCACGCAAGATCTCCACTGAGGTGCTTAACCCCCTATCTGGCTGGTGGTGGGGCTAGAAAAGAGGGTTCAACCTGGGGAGGTGGAGCTCATGGCCCTTTTTCTCACCTGTCTTGCCTGCTAGGACATCAACAAGCGCCTGTCACTACCAGCCGACATCCGGCTGCCTGAGGGCTACCTTGAGAAGCTGACCCTCAATAGCCCCATCTTCGACAAGCCCCTTAGCCGCCGCCTCCGCCGCGTCAGCCTAGTGAGCATCTCCTGTTCTGGTCCTCTTCCCCGCCCCCCACAGCTTCTCCCCCACCTCCACCCCACTTCTCTCCCCAGCCAGTCCCCTCCTGTGAGCCTGCTTCAGCCTACCCCTTTACCCCACAGTCTGAGATTGGCTTTGGGAAACTGGAGACCTACATCAAGCTGGACAAGCTGGGCGAGGTGAGAGACAGTCACAGGGCCTGTGGTGGGGATAGGGGTCTGTGAGAACTTCCTGCAGCCTCAAGCTCCTCTCCTATCACTCTTCCCCACACCCCAGGGTACCTATGCCACCGTCTACAAAGGCAAAAGCAAGCTCACAGACAACCTTGTAGCACTCAAGGAGATCAGACTGGAACACGAAGAGGGGGCACCCTGCACCGCCATCCGGGAAGGTACAGACACCCAGGAAGGCTGTCCCAGGCTTCCCAGGCTCTCCCCATGGCACATTATCATGCGCGTGTGTGCACACATACACACATGCCCCATAGTGAGAACAGAGACTGGGGCTTTGCGGACTTCCCTCCTGACACTCCGGGCTTCAGGAGAAAGTGCCCATCATGCAAATATTTAGATAATAAGATAACCAGGAATCTGTTCCTGTTTGGAGAAGAGGCCAAGGAATTAGAGAGCAGGGTACTTGCCTTGGTTCTGAGAGCACCCGTGAAGATGCTCACCAATTTCCTTGACACAACAATTTCTAGTCATAATATCACATGGAATGAACCTGAATTGCATAGGTATTATGTGTGCAAACTCAGTTTCACACAAAGCTGCAGGCCTCTGTAGTGAGGGAAATCAGTACAGAAATAAAAAACAAGTTGTGAAAATCTAATGTCACATAAAACTGGGGCTGCAGTCCCAGGTTCTTGCTCCACGCTCTTCTCTGAGCCTTAGTTTCCACATCTGGAACATAAGGAAACACCTTGGTATTAGGTGGGAAAGAGCCAATGGCTCTCCATCAGCCCAGAGTGCTCAGGGAAACAAGGAAACCCTGGGCTCATCCCTGTCTGGTCCTTGCTCTCACTTCTATCCTGAGGGTGAGGTCCTGACTCTTCCCCATCTCACCCTCATGCTTCCTGCAGTGTCCCTGCTCAAGGACCTCAAACACGCCAACATCGTCACACTACATGACATCATCCACACGGAGAAGTCCCTCACCCTTGTCTTTGAGTACCTGGTAAGGTTGGGTGGCAGTGAGTCCTGGGGGGAAGATGAGGATATGGCCACTATCTCCTCTTCTTTCCACTATCTCCTCTTCTCTCCTCAGGACAAGGACCTGAAGCAGTACCTGGATGACTGTGGGAACGTCATCAACATGCACAACGTGAAAGTGGGTGTGGGGCAGGAAGCAGGGGCACATGGGGGCCCCCACTCACCCACTCCACCCCACAAAATCCCAGAAACAGACTTTTCCCGTTTGGCTTTTTTTGCTGGGAGCCCTTGGAGGGCATTGGGACCCTGTCCTCTTTTGTGAGATAAGGCTCTGAGCTCAGTGTCTGTGTTTGGGAGGGGGAACAGTATCTGCTGGGGGTCAGGCTACTGGATACCCTTTGACCTCTCCCTGCCCTTCCTGGGTCCTAGCTGTTCCTGTTCCAGCTGCTCCGTGGCCTGGCCTACTGCCACCGGCAGAAGGTGCTACACCGAGACCTCAAGCCCCAAAACCTGCTTATCAATGAGAGAGGAGAGCTGAAGCTGGCGGATTTCGGTACCCTGGCCTCCCCCTTCCTCCCAGTGATCCCCCAGCCTTACCCTCTTGTTTTCCCCCTTCCTCATGACCACCTCATCTCAGTTCCTTTCAGCTTTTCTGA
Source organism: Canis aureus (assembly GCF_053574225.1). Lineage (NCBI taxonomy): Eukaryota > Metazoa > Chordata > Mammalia > Carnivora > Canidae > Canis > Canis aureus. Next base: position 83,614,936 of record NC_135649.1, on the reverse strand, counting down.
GCTTTGCTTCAGACGCCCTTAGTCCCCAGCTCTACTGTCCCCCAGACTGCCTGGGACCTACTCAATTCCAGCTGCCCCTTCTCTCAACCCTTCAGGCCTGGCCCGAGCTAAGTCAATTCCAACGAAGACCTACTCCAACGAGGTGGTGACACTGTGGTACCGGCCCCCCGACATCCTGCTTGGCTCCACAGACTACTCTACCCAGATTGACATGTGGTAAGGACATGTGGAAGTGTGGCAGGAGCCAGTGTGCTGAAGGGGGTGGCTCGTCACAGCAGCCAACCAGCTGACCGCCTCCCCTGTTCACTGTGTTCTCCCTGCTTAGGGGTGTGGGCTGCATCTTCTATGAGATGGCCACGGGCCGGCCCCTCTTCCCAGGCTCCACAGTGGAGGAACAGCTGCACTTCATCTTCCGCATCTTGGGTGAGGATGGTTGAGCCCACTAGGAGCCATGTAGACATTTAGAGGTGCCCTGTGAACACTTAAGAGTAATTTTTCTTCCCTACCAGGAACCCCAACTGAAGAGACGTGGCCAGGCATTCTGTCCAACGAAGAGTTCAAGACATACAACTACCCCAAGTATCGAGCCGAGGCCCTTTTGAGCCATGCACCCCGGTGAGGCTCATGGCAGGGGGTGGGGGGGGGCTGTTAAGGACCAGAATGCCCAAACTCAATTTAAAGCAGGTCCTCTTGTCCTTGCGATAGACTTGACAGTGATGGGGCTGACCTCCTTACCAAGCTGCTGCAGGTAAGCCCACCCTCCTGGGCCAGCCTTGGGGGTTAGGGGATCCTAGGTGTGGGGAGACAGGGAGCTCCAGGGGGAGGGTCTGGGGTGGGGAGGAAGAGAGGCCTACTTGTTGAAGGTGTCAATACACCACCAGTGCTGCCACCGCCCCTGCCCCTATCCCTCTTTCCCCTACTCAGTTTGAAGGTCGCAATCGGATCTCCGCGGAGGATGCCATGAAACATCCATTCTTCCTCAGTCTGGGGGAGCGGATCCACAAACTTCCTGACAGTGAGTGGAACTGGTAGGGGGGTGTGGGGAACAAGACATGGGGCAGATTGTGCAGGGCTCTGGCTAGGTCATCTCTGAGGGGGCACACCCTTGTTCACAAGTGTGGTGTGTTTATTACAAAAACTATTTAGCTTTCAGTTACTTTTTACCTTTCATGGAAATTTTTAAATCTACATGAAAATAGATGCAACATCACTTTCCCTTTTTTTTGTAAATAATTTTTTATAAAATACATATTGAGGGATCCCTGGGTGGCTCAGCAGTTTAGCGCCTGCCTTTGGCCCAGGGCGTGATCTTGGAGTCCTGGGATCAAGTCCCACATTGGGCTCCCTGCAAGGAGCCTGCTTCTCCCTCTGCCTGTGTCTCTGCCTCTCTTTCTCTTTCTCTCATGAATTTATTTCTCTAAATAAAATCTTTAAAAAAAATACATATTGAGAAATGCACAGGTCATAAGTATACACAGCACAGTGAATTTTCACAAACTAAACACACCCATGTAACTGGCATACAGGTCAAGAAATAGGATGTGAGGGTACCTGAGTGGCTCAGTTGGTTAAGATCTGCCTTCAGCTCAGGTCATGATCCCAGGGTCCTGGGATCAAGTCCCATATTGAGCTCCCTGCTCAATGGGGAGTCTGCTCCTCCCTCTCCCTCTGCCCCTCCTTCAGCTTGTGCTTTCTCCTCATTGCTCTCTTGCTCATTCTCACACATGAATTTATTAAATCTTTAAAAAAGGAGAGAAAAAATATGAAAGGATATGAGAAGCTCCCTTGAAGTGCCCTCTTGTTTGCTTTAGGTATTCCTAGCCTCTTCTTAAGGGTTACCCCTATTTGGACTTTTTTTTTAAGATTTTATTTATTTATTCATGAGAAGCTGAGAGAGGCAGAGACATAGGCAGAGGGAGAAACAGGCTTCATGGAAGGAGCCCGATGTGGGACTCGATCCCAGGACCCCGGGATCACAACCTGAGCCAAAGGCAGATGCTCAACCACTAAGCCACCCAGGTATCCCCACTAGTTGGATTTCTAACAGCATAGATAAGTTTTCGCCATCCTTGTACTCTACAGAAATGGAATCACACAGGGTATTCTCTTTTTATACTTGATTTAAAAAAAAAGATTTATTTATTTATTTTAGAGAGGACAAGAGTGAGCAAGCAAGTGGAGGGGAAGAGGGAGAGAAATCCTCAAACGAACTCCCAGCTAAGCATGGAGCCCAACTGGGTCTTGATCCTAGGATCCTGAGATCGTGACCTGAGCCGAAACCAAGAGTTGGACACTTAACTGACTGAGCCACCAGGCACTCTAAAGATTTATTTATTTTAGAGGGAGAAAGAGAGAGTAGGCAGTGGGGAGGGACATAAATATAAGGAAAGAATCTTAAACAGTCTCCATGCTGAGCACACACCCAACACGGGGCTCAATTTCAGGACCCTGAGATCAGGACCTGAACCAAAACCAAGGGTCTGATGCTAAACTGACTGTGCCACCCAAGTGCCCCTTCATGCCTGATTTAAAAAAACTTCTTAATATGGACACTTTAAAATTATATATATTTAGGGGTGCTTGGCTGATTCAGTCAGTGGAGCTAGGACTCTTGATCTTGGGGTTGTAAGTTTGAGTCTCATGTTGGGTGAAGAGATTACTTGAAAAAAATTAAATAGGGGCCCTTGGGTGGGTCAGTTGGTTAAGCGTCCAGCTCTTGGTTTTGGCTCAGGTCGTGATCTCAGGGTTGTGAGCACCACATCAGTCTCTATGCTCTGCATGGAATCTGCTTGTCCTTCTGCCTCCCTCCTTCCCTCTCTGCCCCTCTCCACACTTCTCTTTCTCTTGCTCACTCGCTTGCTTTCTCTCAAAATCTTATTTTAGAAAATAAATGATACTTATTTATATATTAGATGAAATACTGTGAGTCCCCAAGTACTCTAACATCTCATCAACTTGTGGCCAATCTAGTTTTATCTATATTCCCTCTGATTATTTTGAATCAGATCCCAGATATATCATTCATCTATAAATTTAGCATGTATCTCAAACATTTAATAACTATCGTTATTATAGCTTTAAAAAATTGGCCCACTTCCTGTATCTCCCCAGTGGTTTAGTCTAAATCAAATCCCAGTGTTCATCACCTGGACTCAACAGATGGTAATTGCAACACTGTTATCACACTTGACAAAATTACTGATTTCCTAGTGTCCTGTAATAATCCATATTCCCTAGTTGTAGCTGGTTTGTGTGTAAGGATTATTTGACAGGTGAAAGCCATGCCTCTCAAAGAAAAGGCAATTTTTGGTAATTCCAATAGGGCCATGTGGGCAGTGATCCTGGATGGGCCTATGGGTCATTTTCCATGGTCTGTCTTCTACCCACAGCTACTTCCATATTTGCACTAAAGGAGATCCAGCTACAAAAGGAGGCCAGCCTTCGGTCTTCGTCAATGCCTGACTCGGGTAGGTGTGGCCTCGCCCTCTTTCCCTGCCCCAGCCACCTACTTGCTTACCTACCAACAGCCATCCGCTCTGCTTTCCCCTGCAGGCAGGCCAGCTTTCCGCGTGGTGGACACCGAGTTCTAAGCTGAGTTCTAAGCCACAAACCGAGGCCCCAGCAGGCAGCAGCAGCTGGAGGGATGCCACTCCCCTCACAGGGCAGCCCCCAACTGCATCCTTCTTGCTTGCTGCCTGCCTATCTGCCTGACTCATGCTCGCCTGCCCACATGTTCCCTGCTGCCTGTCCGAACACCCGACCATTGGCCTGTCAGCCCACCCATTGGCCTGTCTGCTGGGTGCTAACAAAGCTCTCATCGCTCCTTCGCCTGGTTTGTCTGTCTGTCTGTCTGTCTCTGTCTCTGTCTCAGTCTCAGTAGTTGCCGGCGGACAGCATGGTTGTGCCAGCCTCCCACACTGAGGCCAGGCCTACCCCTCTTCCCCATCATATCCTCCCCCAGGACCACTGACCGCTACCCGACGGCCAGCCAGGGGTCCGGAGCTAGTCCAGGCTGGGGATCTCGGCTCAGACAGGATCTGGCAATGCCTTGGGTCTGAGGCTTCCCTTGCCTGCTTTCCTGCCTGCCCCACTTGCCTCATGTTGTGTGGGCTTTTTTTTTTGTTTGTTTGTTTCACTCATTGTCGTTTTTTAATTATTTTAAATGAGGTTTTCATTTTTTAAATGCAATATCTCTGTATACAGACTGGCTGGGCCCCACCCCCTGCGTGTGGCCCTCCCACAGTATTTTGTGCAATGAAGCCCCGCTCTCAGCCTTTCCAAGGCAGGGACACAGCCCCTATTTGGAACCCTGACCATCACTAGACCCTGGGGTTGGCTAAGGGAAAGCATGCCTCGACCATTCGCCTTCCTACCCCACCCCACCCCCACCTGCCATCCCCAGCAGCAGGGGGACCTGGGGACTACGGGAGACTCTCTGGGAGGTGGATGAGGTGGGGGGGCCCCCACTCTTTCCCTCCTGCAGTCCCACAGCTGGGGCCTCCTTCCTTCTCAGGGTCTCCTTAGCCCAACCCTCCTGCCCCTGTCCCACTCGGTGCTGTTGAGTAGGGGCCCTGCCAGGAACTGACCAACTCTTCAAGGAGCCATAGTGTGTATATGTGCACAAGCAGGGGCAGAGGGGTGCATGGGGGTCTGTGCCCAGGCATTATCCCCTAACCCCTGGGGAGGGTGAGGCAGGGCAGGGACAGTCTCTGGGGTCAGTCCCAGATGGGTGATTACCTCCCCGTCCTCCACTCTAAACCTGGGGCCCTCAAATGGGGTGGGAGGGCTGGGGTGGGGGCCCTCCTAGTGGGGTTTGGGGGGTTGGGTTCCTGAATGCACCATAATCGCTGTATGAAATATTAAAAAGTCTAAAGTGAAAAACCTGATTGCAAGTCCCTGCAGGGGTGGGGGTGGGCTCAGTCCAAGGTGAGTTCTAGGACCTTGGAGAATTCATACCTGGCCCCCGACATCTAGGAGAGCACTGAGATGGGCCAGGGACATGGCATGACTGAAAGCCATCTGAGGGGTTGCACACACAATAGTGGAACATTTTTGTTGAAGCAGGTAGGGCAGGCTGAAAAGAGGATGAGCTAAGAATCCAGGAGAAGAGTGAGATTTACCCAAGAATATGAGAATGCCAGATAGTGTGGGGACAGGTGTATGTAGAGGGACTGTGAGAGACACTTGGAAGACTCCGTTAAACCAAGAGGTGAGGCAGGGAGGACCAGTATGACCACACATCAGAACTGGACACCATGAGGCAGGCCAGGTGGAGAGAGAGTATGAGAGGAAGGATAGATTTTTGGACCACTGAGTAGGTAGGGGAATCATAATGGATCAAATTCAGGAATGGAGCCACTGATGGATGGAACTGGAAGTTTGGATTATTGGTGTCCAGGGAGTAACAGAAATCCTGAGAAGGATGCAGCGGCTTGTGAGAGGCCAAATAGCACAGCCTAGAACTTGGACTCAAGTGTGAGGATAATGGGGGCTTTGATTACCTTTGTCCTGGGAGTTCTGGCCTCTGTCCCAACATCTGGGCAAAGCCAAGGACAGCTTTTCAAACAGAAGAGGTGGGGGTGGGCAGGGCCAGGCAAATACTGCAGGTAATAAACCTAAGGCTGGTTACTGAAGTCCAGGGGTGGTGGCCCAAGAACTTCTAATCATTCCACTGTGCCCCTGTAAACATTTTGGTGATCTCTCGGTTTGCAGCCTTATGGTTGCATGACAGCTGCCATGTTCCCAGAGATGGGGAAGCAAGCGAGGAAAACCGGACACCCTATTTCCTTGTAATAGGGCTGAACCTTCCACAAACTTCTTAGCAGACTTCTCGAGCCATTCTATGGCTAGAATAAGATGATATGGCCACCTCTGGCAGCAAGGGATGCTGGGAAAATGAGGACCCTGCAAAGGGAGACAGGATTGCCAAACCAAACTTAGAAAGGCTGGAATTTACACATCTGCTCTGGGAAGTGGTAGGGTCATTGCTGTGTGCAGAGGTTGGCCTTTGGAAGGTGAGGAAACCAAACAGTCTAGGCCTGGGAAGGGAGGCCTCTTGAATTGTAGGAAGGACCGGCTATCCAATAAATGGGGAGGGAGAGTCTGCAGAGGGGCAATGAGGAAAGGCAATTCAGAGGACCTGACCAGATTAAGCTGGGCTTCAAAAGCAGCTACTTGCCATGTGCCAGACCAAATTCCATGCCATTATAGAGAACCCTGGATGAAAGGGTTGTTCTCTTTCCCTCCCCAGAATTTACACAACTGAGTTGTAACCCCACGGCTGTTCAGGTCTGGGCCAGGGGCTGGAATCACAGTAATAAAGACAATCCCTGCCCTGTAGAGGTTAACTGAAAAGAGTTATGGTATCTAGTGGATGGGTGGGATTTGAAATTGTTCAGGGAGAGGTGAGGGTATTCTGGACACTCCAGGCCCAGGGAGCTGTGTGCACCAGCCTAGAGGTATAGGAAGGCAAGCTGTGTGGTCTTGCTTATGGGAATGGGTGGTGATAAGTCACTGAACCAGAGCCAGAATCATGAGCCCATCTTGGGGGAGTATGTGGGACGGTCAGGTGGGGCAGCCAACACAGGTAGATAAAGAGAGCCAGAGTGTGAAATGCTAAAGTTATCAACAAGAGGTAGGGCTAGAAGCCTCAGCAGAAAAGGATGGCAGAGCCTAGTGAAGTGGTTCTCAACCAGAGATCTCCACCCCCAGGGAACACTGGCAACGTCTAGAGACACTTTTGGTGATGAGACAATTAGGGGATGATAACTGCTATCCAGTGGGTAAAGGGCAGGGATGCAACTAAATATCCTACAATGCTTCCCACAACAGAAATGTCAATAGATCTTGATTGAGAACTCCTGGCCTGGGGCAATGGTTCTAAACTTCTTGGTCATGATCTCTTTAATAGTCTTAAAAATTGAGGACATCTAAAGAGCTTTTGCTTATGTAGCCTCTCAGAATATTCCATCACACACGCAAGACAGCTTGACAATGAAAAAGTATTGTGAAAATAGTTTTGACTTTGTGAATCCTCCTGAGAAGGTCTCCTGAACCAGTAGGAAGCCTAAAACCACAGTTTGGCCTTGTGCTTAAGGTCACAGCTCTGAGTTCGAACCACAGCTCGGTGTTTTTTTACTAGCTGGGGCAAAATGAATGTTTCTGGTCCTCACTTTGCCCCTTTGATGTCCGTAGGGGACGGTGATGTTTATCTGTTGCCTAAGGCTACCTTTTACGTGCAATAAAGCATTTAAACAGGGCCAACTATTATTAGTTATCATTGCTATAATGCCAACAAATACACTGGGCCTGAAGCTGACTTGCCTTCAACACGTTTGTCAGGAAAATAAATCTAGTTCAGGCAGGGAAGCAGCCCGTAGGCTTGGGTGGTGACCTTTTTTGTATTAGGTTCTGATGGACAAGAGCAGCGCAGTGAATAGGGCATTCTGGTCAGGCTAACAAAAACTCTCAGGGTAGGGGCCGTGGTTCCCAGCAAAGCATGGGACCGAGAAAGCGCGGAACCTTCGTGTCCCTGAGCACTCCCCAAAATGTCCTCGTCCATAACGGGACCTCAGCCTCCACCTTTCCACACCACCTTTTGCCCTGACTCAACATGGCTTTAAAATCCTACAAGGCACCTTTGTCTTCCTTAGTCCCTAACTGGAGGTTTTGCCCCGCCCATTGGCCGCAGGGATCACCGCCCACAGTCCCACGCCCGCCTAGCCGGTCCACGCGTGCGAGCGTGGGGTCCCTTTCCAAGATGGCAGTAGCCCCCTGGCTGTTTGGGGGGCTCTGTTTCCGTTTCCGGGACCAGAATCCGGAAGTGGCCGTTGAGGGGCCTCTTCCTATCTCCAGCTGCGGTGGCTGTGAGAGGAGGGCGAACGGTGATGGCGGCGGTCGCAGCGAATGTGGCGGCTGCGGCTGAAGACCGAGAGCCGCAGCGCGAAGCGGTGCCGGGCCTGGAGAGCCAGTGGCGCCAAATCGAGAACAGCGAGAGTGGGCGAGAGCGTCCACTGCGTGCGGGCGAAAGCTGGTGAGACAGGGCTGCGAACGGATCCTCGGCTGGGGGAACGTGGAGGATGAGGTCCGAAGAATTGCTGTGGGGGTGGGGGAGTGGCCTGTGAGACTGAGGACGGGAGGGGCGGGGAAGTGCCTGTGAGTGGATCGCCTTGTCTGGGGAAAAAGGCGGGGCCTGTATGGTGGTGCCCCAGGCCTGAGAACTGGAGGTTTGTTTTGGAGAGGCGAGGGGGTGGGGCCGGGAGTGCGTGATGGAACTCGCAACCTGGGAAGGGGCGGTGCCCGAGGCCGAGGGGCGTGGTCTGCGTGGCGTTGAGTAGCATCTGGCGGCGGGGCGGCCTGCGGTTTCTCCGCGCCTGAGAGCTAGGCGGGGATGACGTCAGGCAGAAGAGCGGAATCCGAGCCTTGGGGCTGTGGGCGGAGGGAAGGAGTCGGAGCCTGCGTGGTGGAGGGAGCTGGCGCCTGGGAACGAGGCTTGTGACGGACGCTGAGGGGCGTGTCCTGAGGCCAAGGAAAGACTGCAGAGGGGAGGTAGTGCCTGTGAAGCAGAAAATGGCGCCTGCGAATGAGCAAAGTTTGTGACGCGGCGAGGTTTTTGCCTCTGGCCGAGGCCTTCTTCCCAGGACGGGAGAAAGTGCAGGTGATTGGCACGGGAGGGGCCTTCGCTATTACATTTGTCTTGTGTTTTAGTACTGCTTCGTTTTTGTAATCAGGAGAAATAGTTATTTTAAAAAATGTCAGTGCGTGTCTTGATAAATTGGCTTGTTTTACTGATTTCTTGGCTAACCAGTACTTGAAATACACTGTTTCTGGGTTTATTTTATTTCTCGCCAAGTTGCATCTCATTTTTTAAGTTGTGATATACGTAAGACCTAAAAAGATTGCATAAAACGTTTACGTAGCCCAGATTGATGGACATTCTGTAAAAATAAACGGCCTGTGCTTTTCAAAAATTTCAAGGTCGTGAAAGACAAAGGATGAAGAACTGTTCCAGATTGAAGGAATTAATGGGATTTAAAGAATCATAACTAAATGCAATGTGTGATCCTGCATTGGATCCCGGAGCAGAAAAATAAATTATTTAAAAATCAGGATTTTTCTCATAAGATTGATTTCTCTTTTTTTATTGTAAAAGATGTTAATGGGAAAATTGATGAAATTTGACTGAGGCTTGTAGATTAGATATTAGTAGTGATAATTTCTTGCTTTGGATAATTGTGGTTATGAAAGAGAATTTTTTTAAGGGAATACATGCTGAAATTTTTCGGATAAAGAACCATCGTGTAAGCCGCTTACTCGCAAATGGTCGGGAAAAAATAGCGTATGTAAAGATGTATTTAAAGAAACGATGAGGCAAATGGCTAAAATGTTAAATTTGGGAAATGTGGATGAAGGGTATACGGGAATTCTTTATATTATCTTTGCAATTTTTTTCTGAGTCTATTTCAAAGTAAATAAAAGAATAATAAAAATTTGTGAATTCACCATTCAGGTTAAGATTTCAGACCGTTAGCTTAAGAAATCTCCTCCCTGATGGAAATCCCTCTCCCTGCGCCACTATTATTCTGAAGTTTTCAATTTGTTAACATTTTTCCGCTTTTGTATGCATCCCTAAATAGTATTTGTGGGAAAAAAAATAGTATTTGTGGTCTAAGCTTTCATTTCATGGAGGATATATGTGAAATCCTATGCCTAGAGGCGTACCGTGTGCCCTTTGCATCATATCAGGTGGTATACGGTATCCACATTACGTCATTGGTGACGTTAACCTTGAACATTTGGTGAAGATGGTATCTGCCCTGTTTCTCCACTATAAAGGTAGTATTTTTCTCTTTCCGTATGCGGTAATTCTTTTAAAAACATATTATAGCCATTCATTCCTCAAAACGTTTTAACAGCGTCCCATCGTGCAGTGTAAATGCTAAAATTCTTACAACGACTAGCAAGTCTGGTCCCCCTGCTCTGATTACCACTGCCCACCCCCCCAACTCTCTCCATCCAGCCATATTGGACTCCTGTTCCTCAGACACCGCAGGCATGCTCTCACCTGAGGGCTGTTCTGAGTGAGTTTTGCTTATTTTAGAGTTCTCTGATCACAATGTGTGTATCCCTGTTACTGGAGAGTTCAGAGACAAATTGAAATTCCCCAAATAGAGAATACGAAATCTTTTTTTTTCTTTTTTAACTGTTGTGCTGTAGCTCTCGGGCAAGGAAAAGCCTCATTCCACCCTGTTGAAAATAAACAATAACTGGATCATCTTTTATAGTTTATTTGGATGTGTTCAAACAGGGTTGGGGGCTTTGGTTCCTGATGCATCATGCCTTTACAGCCTCCTTGTGACAGTACCCTTTAGTTACCCCACCGGTATGGATTTCCTTTTTTGGGTGTTGAAAATGTGTTGGAACTAGATAGAAGTCACGGTTGCACAACATTGTGAATGTACTAAATGCCACCAAACTGTTCACTTGAAAATGGCTAATTTTATGTGAATTTTTAAAATTATGTTCTGTCAAATGAGTGAAAATATCAGTGAGGATGACAAAACATGAGAGGCACCTAACTCTGGGAAATGAACAAGGGGTAGTGGAAGGGGAAGTGGGCAGGGGGTTGGGGTGACTGGGTGATGGGCACTGAGGGGGACACTTGGCGGGATGAGCACTGGGTGTTATGCTATATGTTGGCAGATTGAACTCCAATAAAATAAATAAACAAATAGAATTATGTTCTGTCAATAAAAAAAATTACCCCACCAATGTTGGTTCAGTATTAAAGCCAGTTTATCTCTGCTATTGTAGCTGATACCATGAAGCATTTTTCCATAGCTCCATTTTTTAAATGCTTATCTACTTAGGTGAGAGCAAAGCATCTCAAGGTTCTTTAATTTGCTGTTCATTTGATAGAGGTTTGCTGCAGTGGTCAGGAAATGTGTGTTTACAAAGTCACAGACTAATAATCCTCAAATCATATCTAATACCAATATTAATATTTTACACCTTCTTTTCGTCAGCTGGCAGATCTGGGCAAGGGGAAGTAATTTGAACTGATTTAAATCTCTAGGAGAAGCTTATATTTTAAGAGTAAATTAATATCTGTGATAGTATAGCTTCCTTGGCAAATTCCAGTTTTTGAGGATGAACCATCTACAAACATAATTAAATCTGAACTGATTTAAATCTCTAGGAGAAGCTTATACTTTAAGAGTAAATTAATATCTATGATAGTATAGCTTCCTTGGCAAATTCCAGTTTTTGAGGATGAACCATCTACAAACATAATTAAATCAGGGAGAGGAAAGGGAGTCTCTAGATGGTTTGTGCAGGGTGTGGGTAGTTTTCTAACAGGTAAGCAGCAGGCAAGAGATTCTTTGTTCAGGTAAAAGAAGGAGTGTGGCTGGGTTCAGTGTTGCAGAGTGGATAGTGATGTGTGAAGGGAAAGTGACAGTGTTCCATTAGAGGTGAAGGACTAGCCTTAGAAATGTTGAGCCTTTTCTGTCAGTGGAGAAGTCTGTACAACATGGAGGACCATTTTAAGTGTAACGAAGATGCTAGAACTAAATCAACAGTTTTCGCTTCTTTGGTGATTGCTGCGTAGCTCTTAAACAAGGTGGCTATCCCTTGATTTCTGGATATAATGAAAGACTGAAATAAACAAAGACTGGCAATTCCCTTGTCATTGAGTTGGTCCCCCTAGTGCTTGTTCAGACTTTTCATGAACTGGGGGGAGAGAATTTATGAGTTTAGAGTCCTGGAGTGGGAAATCTTTTGGTAGACAGTAAATGTACCAGTCTTTGTTGCTTGAACAGGAGTATGCTTTTTAGCTTGAAAAATAGGCAATTATTGAAAGATATTTGTGTATCTAATTATAATTAATATAATTAAGCTAGGAAGATAAATTTGCTTTTTGATTTGTCACTTTTAAAAAACATTGTTTGTTAAAGAGTACATTATGAACACTGAGTAACGTATATAGAATTATTGAATCACTATATTGTGCACATGAAACTGAGTTAACTATACTAGAATTAAAATTAAAAACTTAATAAAATTGAAAGAAAATACTAAGTTTGGAAAATAAAAGAGCTTTTATAAAAGTTTTAAGTTCATTGAAATTTGGAGAATTTTAATTAAACTTAATTATGCCTATTGCCATTCCTTTTATAGGTCAAAGGAGCAAATCTTTGTGTTATCTCTCAAACATAGTTTAGCCATAAAAGAACATTTTTAAAAAGATTTTATTTACTTATTCATGATAGACATAGAGGGAGAGGCAGAGACACAGGCAGAGGGAGAAGCAGGCTCCATGCCGGGAGCCCGACACAGGACTCGATCCTGGGACTCCAGGATCGCGCTCTGGGCCAAAGGCAGGCGCTAAACCGCTGAGCCACCCAAGGATCCCCATAAAAGAACATTTTAACAGTATTATTATTCTGAATTTGGTAAAGACAAATCAACAATAGTCGTTAGGAAAAAAGGGGATCCCTCCCTCCTTTGGTACATTATTCATGTAATATTTTATAGTAAATAATTCATTTATATGCCTCTGTACATCTATTTAGGCTTATACGGATACATAAATGGTAAGCTTAGAGCAACATGCTATTAGATTTACCGTCTGAATAAGCTAAGCTAACAAAGCTTTGGATAAGTCAGAAATCCTATCTCTTCATTTAGGTCTATATTTCTTTTTTTAAGATTTATTTATTTATTTATGATAGACATAGAGAGAGAGAGAGGCAGAGACACAGGAGGAGAGAGAAGCAGGCTCCATGCCGGGAGCCCAACGTGGGACTCAATCCCGGGACTCCAGGATCGCGCCCTGGGCCAAAGGCAGACGCTAAACCGCTGAGCCACCCAGAGATCCCTATGTCTAGATTTCTATTTCTGATCGTTGTATCTAGTAAATTAATTGATGTATATTGTTATCATAACCAATTTTCTTCACACATGAGAGAAACTAGAGGACAAAAAACATTGCTAGCAATTTTTTCCATAAGCACATATTTCATAAGCATTTCAGCAAATTTGAGGAAATACACATAAGTGGCTTTAGCAAGATCTGTTGTATTTCTATATACTAGCAGGAAGAAGTAGGAAAATTTAAATTTGAAAGATATACCATTTATGATCGCATCTGCTCAAATCAAATACCTAGAGATAAATCTAACAGTGTGGGTGCTTCCCTCTCAGACAATGACAACTATGTCATGACTGCCATCTGGTCTGACAGATGATGAGACATCCCAATTTCAGAGGCATTTTTAAAGTGTTCTTGAAGTGAAGAAATCTGGTAGTCCTGTTCTGTGAAAATTGGTATAAAACTTGAGTCTCCTGTGAAGACTCTAGAAATTCAGGTTGTAGCCAGGTATGGGGGTTTTGCTAAGGGCTGCAGAATGATTTTTTTTTTTATTGCAGTATAGTTGATGTACAGTGTTATATTAGTTTCAGGTGTATGCTACAGAGTGATTTTAATGTTGGTTTTCCTTAAAAATCTGGCTTAAAAAAAAAAATGTTGAGCAATGATGCCCTTTGCGTTGAAAGTCCCGGTAACCATAATGGAGCTTTACTGAAGAAATTAACCTCATAGACTGTCAGTGGAGGCAGTGAAAGCCACGAGGGTGAGGGATGAGGGGTGGAGGGGTAGGGTCAGTGATGGGGTATTCCAGAAGAGTGATGGGAGATTGGGGCATGTGCCACTGGGATAAGGAGGATGTGTGTTCCTGGCATGAGTCATGTGCGGGGTCTGTGGGGCTCAGTGCAGTAAAAACAACAAAACCCCACCAAAATGTGTGCATGCATGCCTGTCCAGGTTACTCATGACTATTGCAAGGTTTTCTAGCCCTCCGTCTCCCCCATCTCCCTCAGCCTTTTATGAATACAGGAGAGTTGTCATTTTAAAGAATCCCATTTAAGGGTTAAATTGCTAGCACACTAATCACTACAGTGTGAGAGTAGTATTTTAAAAAGTGTTTATTTGAGGTGGTTAACTATTTGGGACAGCCTCTTATGTATCAAAAATCCCGTAGCAGAGCAGATTTCTAAGTGTGGGACCGGGTTTGTGTGTCTGTGTGAGAGAGAGAGGGGCAAATTTGAGCTTTGAGTTCCAAACCCTGGGATTGAAACAGTAACTTGCTAAAATTTATTTAGCATTTTTACTCTGTCAAGTCTTTTCCAGACTTAAGAATTGCTCATGACATTTTATAGAGCCAGGCTTTAGCAGTCCTAAATGTTTATCCTCGGTATAGTGCATACCCAGGGATCCCCCAAAATAAACTTTTCAACACAAAAATCATGAAACATGGTGAGATGCAGTCTTTGAAGGAAAACCTTACGATTCTTTTAGCATTTTAAATTCCTCTCAGTGGGATCCCTGGGTGGCGCAGCTGTTTGGCGCCTGCCTTTGGCCCAGGGTGGGATCCTGGAGACCCGGGATCGAATCCCACATTGGGCTCCCAGTGCATGGAGCCTGCTTTTCCCTCTGCCTGTGTCTCTGCCTCTCTCTCTCTCTCTCTGTGACTATCATAAATAAATAAAAATAAAAAAAATAAAAATAAATAAAAATAAATTCCTCTCAGTTTCTGAGCAGGTTTCCAAAATTTAAATAATTAATTTCTAAAAAAATTAATTTCTTATTCTCCATTTATATATTCTTTACAAAGACTGCACACTTAATGAATGGCTAAAGCTTTATAACATTAGGTGTAAATAACAGGCAATTTTCAGCCTAATTCTTTGTTCTATAATAAAACCTCATATTTCCTGGCACCATGGGTGTGAGTTGGTGGTTTGTTTTGTTTTGTTTGGAGTTTTGCCATTTTTTGTTCTTAATCCAGTCTCTTAGTATCCTAAGAAATTTGGTAATCTATCCAAACCTGAGTTGCACTGAATATATTTTGCTTTCAGTTATTTTCATATGATGGTGAAACTTTTTTTTCTTGTTGAATTCTGGGAGAGATTTCCCTTTTTTATTGAGTTATAATTGACATATGCCACAGTATTAGTTTTAGGTGTACGTGAAACTTGACATCTTGACTTGCAGCATGTTGATTCTTTTAGTCTAATAACCATGGGAAGTGGTGCCACTAACTCCAGGTAACCATGTGATACCCTTGTTACCTGTCTGGTCCAGGTTCCTCGTGGAACAGCACTGGTACAAACGGTGGGAAGTGTACGTGCAGGGAGGAGACCAGGACTCCGGCACATTCCCTGGCTGCATCAATAATGCTGACCTCTTTGAAGGTACCTGGCCTCTCCCTACCTAGCCCAGCCCCAGAGTTCTTGTCCCCTCTGTCCCTACAACAAATGATCATAAGCCTCTTCACTGAGCTAGGTCATTGATGAGATGGCCAGAGTGACTTACCACTTTCTTACCCTGATTCTTCCTCTGCCCCCGACAGACCAGGTAAACTGGCGCCTCAAGAAGGGTCTAGTGGAAGGTGAGGACTATGTGCTGCTCCCAGCAGCTGCTTGGCATTACCTGGTCGACTGGTATGGTCTAGAGCATGGCCAGCCACCCATTGAACGCAAGGTAGAGCAAATGAAGGAGGGTGCTCGGGTTAGATTCTTGAGGAATGGAGTAGGAGAAAGGCCCTGTAGGCCCAGGGTGGGTCTAGACCTGTGTGTTCACGGGTCTCCATTATGCTGTGTAGATACACCTTGTCTGCACTCCTCTCCCCTCAAGTATCTCAGTGTTTCTCAAGTGTGTGTTTGTCTATATGCGTGCTCCTCTGATCTCAGAGGTTGTCGTGCTTGTGCCTGTGTATATGTGCCATGTGGGTACACCTGTGTATGCACCTCCCACCTTCCAGGTTGTGGAGCTGCCCAGCGTCCAGAAGGTGGAAGTGTACCCAGTAGAACTGCTGCTTGTCCGGCACAGTGATATGGACACACCTCACACTGCTCAATTCAGCCATACAGATTCTGTTGGTGAGTCTGAGGGTCACAGAGTGAATTGGCGTTCCCATAGCTCAATGATCTAGGAATGCCTGGGTTTTGGCTATGACCAACTGAGAAGGCATTGGTCAGACTTTGGAGGACCAAGAAGGTATTGGTTAAGTTGGGCAGAGGCCCTGGTTGGAGGGGGTGCCTTATGGTCCTGAGGGTATGTGAGTTGCAGCCTGGTGGCTTAGATGGTGTGGCAGAGAATATTTCCTGGGGGTCCTAAGTCCTGAGCATGCATCAGTCATTTTGCTCAAGGACACAGGTATTGACTCAAGTGTGCAAGGTATGTGAGGATGCATCAGGGTCTGATGCTGAGATGGGTCGATCATTCAGGGTCCCAGGAAGACCTTGAATGTGCTCTGCCACCTTCCACAGACCTCGTTTTGCGCACCGCCCGAGAGCACTTCCTGGTGAGCCCTCAGGAAGAGACACGGCTGTGGATCAAGAACGCAGAGGGCTCTTTCGAGAGGTTGTGCAACACACGTGTCACAGTGCTTGACGCTGCCCTCAAGACAGGGCAGGTGAGGGTGGGGAGGGCTCTCCTGCTCCCCGGCAGTGCTCAGGTTGGTGGAAATGAGGGTAAGGTTCCCATAGGCCCTCCCTGAGTGCCTTCCTGCTTTTCTTTCTCTTCCTCAACTCAGGTGGTCATTATGGAGACCCGAAACAAGGATGGCACTTGGCCCAGTGCCCAGCCACAGGCCGTGTAAGCACATGCAGTATCCATCCCAGAGTGGGGTCCCCCAGTAGGCAGGATGACAGTGCTCATGAGCCCATCACATCTGCATGTAATTGGCCTTCAGCTGATGAGAGTTCCCTTCCACCCTAGGAACACTGCATTGGAGGAGGAGGAGGATTTCCAGGGCCAGCCAGGCATCTGCGGTCTCACCAACCTGGGCAACACGTGCTTCATGAACTCAGCCCTGCAGGTTGGGCGAGTAGAGCTGTGTCTGGCACAGCCACAGGGGTGGGCTCTGAGTGATGAGGATTGAGGGGGGCAAGGGATTGCAGGGCAAGGGTTCAGGTTGGAAGCTGGGGCCCCACAGGTCAGACTTGACTTAGCCATAGTCCTCCCAGAATCACCAGTACCTTTCCCTCTGCTTGCCCCTGCTTTCCTGGTTTCTTCTCTCCTTTGTCACCACATTCTTCCTTCTCTCCCCCGCCTCCCTGCCCACCCCCCTTCCTCTTTGCTTCCTTATTTCGGTCTCTACCTTATTCATCGCCCTCTCTGCCTCATTTTCCTGGGCCCTGCCTCCTGCAGTGCCTCAGCAATGTGCCACAGCTCACCGAGTACTTCCTCAAAAACCACTACCTGGAAGAGCTCAACTTCTGCAACCCACTGGGCATGAAGGGTGAGATCGCAGAGGCCTACGCAGACCTGGTGAAGCAGGCCTGGTCCGGCCACCACCGGTCCATTGTGCCCCATGTGTTCAAGGTGTGACTCAGCCCTGGGCTGCCCCTGCCCCTCCTCCACCCTCCACCCTCCACCTCCACCCCGCCCCAACTGGCGCTCTCTCACTCTGACCACCCTACCCATCTTCTCAGACCAAGGTTGGCCACTTTGCATCCCAGTTTCTGGGCTACCAGCAGCATGACTCACAGGAGCTGCTGTCGTTCCTCCTGGATGGGCTACATGAGGACCTCAATCGTGTCAAGAAGAAGGAATATGTGGAGTTGTGTGATGCTGCTGGACGGCCAGATCAGGTAGGCACTCCTCAGAGATCCCATCCTGAGAGCTCCATTAAAACCACCCGGGATTTTCTGGCCTCCCCAGGGTATCCCACACCCCGCCTGACATCATCTCCAACCCTAGTCCCAGACTGGGCTCCAGCCCAGAGTTGACCCTCAGTCTCCTGCCCAAATAAAACCCAGTCTGATAGTTTCAGATACCCCTAGCTGTAATTCTGTCTCTGGACTTTGCCATGGCCTAACCTTGACTTCAACCCCATGCATATCCACCCCAAACTATGGTTTCCCCTGCCCTGGGCAAACCTTGACACCCACACTGTCAATAGGAGGTCGCTCAGGAGGCCTGGCAGAACCACAAACGGCGGAATGATTCTGTGATTGTGGACACTTTCCATGGTCTCTTCAAGTCCACGCTGGTGTGCCCTGATTGCGGCAACGTATCTGTGACCTTCGACCCTTTCTGCTACCTCAGTGTCCCACTGCCTGTCAGCCACAAGAGGGTCATGGAGGTCTTCTTTGTCTCCATGGATCCTCGCCGCAAGCCGGAGCAGGTATGAAGTGATGGTGATACGGGAATAGAATAAGAAGTATAGTCAGTTTGATTACTCTGCCATACTTTAATGTTGCCCACACTAACTCATCACATACCCTTCTGCTCTTTTGTGGATACTGTTCCTCCCTCAGCACCGGCTCGTGGTCCCCAAGAAGGGCAAGATCTCGGATCTGTGTGTGGCTCTGGCCAAACACACTGGCATGTCACCAGAAAGGGTGAGGCTCTGCAGGCACAGAGAGGGTGGGATTTAGGGGCAGGGAGGCAGAGGGCCTGGGGAGACCTTGCAGACTGACCAGCCTCCTCTCTGCATTCCATTCCCAGATGATGGTGGCTGACGTCTTTAGCCACCGCTTCTATAAGATCTACCAGCTGGAGGAGTCTCTGAGCAGCATCTTGGACCGCGATGATATTTTCATGTGAGTGAGGGGACCAGGGAATTTAGGGGCTACTCAGGAATCTCCTCGTAACCAACTTCCCTGTCCCCTTTGGCCTGACTCCCATGGCACCTGCCTTGTTCAGGGCTTTAGCCATGTGCCTTAGTAGGGCAGGAGGCTTGGGGCTGTCAGTGGGGTGGGCAAGACATCGTTTTATAGGGTGTTCTCTGGTGTTCTCTTTCTTCTTAAATGGTGGAGGCTCATGTTTCTTTATTTTATTCAGTCACTAAGTACCTCCTGTGTATATCAGAAGCTCGATCTTCATTCCTTAACTCCTGTTGCAGTCCTCAAAAATCAAAAGTGATTTGTGAAATAGGGAACACTAAGATATTTTTTGAACATAAGAGCATTCAGAATAAATTTGAAACCTTTGGACAGCCCAGGTGGCTCAGCGGTTTAGCGCCGCCTTCAGCCCAGGGTGTTATCATGGAGACCCGGGATCGAGTCCCACGTCGGGCTCCCTGCATGGAGCTTGCTTCTCCCTCTGCCTGTGTCTGTTCCTCTCTCTCTCTTTCTCTCTCATGAATAAATAAATAAAATATTTTTAAAAAATTTTGAAATCTTTGGGTAGTGGGATGCCTGGGTGGCTCAGCATTTAAGCGTCTGCCTTTGGCTCAGGGCATGATCCTAGAGTCCCACGTTGGGTTCCCTGCATGGAGCCTGCTTTTCCCTCTGCCTATTGGCTGTCTCTTTCTCTCTGTGTCTCTCATGAATAAATAAATAAAATTTTTATTTAAAAAAAAGAAATCTTTGGGTAGCTAAAATATGAAGTGCAGGGGCGCCTGGATGGCTCAGTTAAACGTCCGACTTATGATTCCAGCTCAGTCATGATCTCAGGGTCATGAGATGGCGCCCTGCATTCGGCTTCCCGCTCAGTACGGAATCTGATTGAGATTCTCTCCCTCTGCCCCTCCCTCCCACTTGCACTTGTGCACACATGCGTGCTTTCTCTCATTCTCACTCTCTCACTCAAATAAATCTTAAAAATAAAAAGCTAAAAAGAATAAAATAGAAAGTGCATCTTGAGTGGAGAAGATATATTTTTTTAAGATTTTATTTATTTATTTATTTATTTATTTATTCATAAGAGACACAGAGGCAGAGAGATAGGCAGAGGGAGAAGCAGGCTCCGTGCACAGAGTCTGATGCAGAACTCCATCCTTAGACCAGGATCACACCCTGAGCTGAAGGCAGATGCTCAACTGCTGAGCCACCCAGGCATCCCCGAGATTTTTTTAAACCAAGGAGTGTTTTCCAAAAACAAAATGGTTTTAGATCCCTTTGTCACTAAAAATTGGTGTTAATCTTCTCAGTGTTTTCCTAACACCAGAGTGCTTTGTAAAACATCACAGAAACCAGGTGTTGTACCGTCTACCAGTTTGTAAAGCACATAACGCTGGGTGGCTCTTCAGACCCTTTAAAACACAGTTCTAGGCTGGACTGTGTGGGGTGAGTGGGTGGGGCAACTGGGGCAGTGTCCACAAGTCCCTCTTGAGTGTCCTGATCAGGTGTGACCTGATGTCCCCCCCCCCCCCGCCACAGATATGAGGTGTCGGGCAGGTCTGCTATTGGTGAAAACTCCAGGGAAGACGTTGTGCTTCCTATCTACCTGCGGGAGCGCACCCCAGCCCGGGACTACAACAACTCCTACTATGGCCTGATGCTCTTTGGGCACCCTCTCCTGGTGTCGGTGCCCCGTGACCGGCTCTCCTGGGATGCCCTCTATCACATCCTGCTGTACCGCCTCTCGTGAGTCTGCCTTCTGAGGGACAAAGGAAGGATGGGGTTTGAACTCAGACCTGGGTGTTGAGTTGCTTGTTGCCAACCCCCATCCACTTCCAAAAGACAGCTAAGCTTAACGTGGCCAGAGGGGAGCTTGTAGGGTTTGCTTAACGTGGCCAGAGGGGAGCTTGTAGGGTTTTTTTCTTTGTCTTAACCTCTGGGTTTACCTCTCTCTCTCCTGGGTGTTGGGGATAACAGGGGTCAACAAAAGGGACAAAGTATACACAACTTTGTCTTATACGTGATCGCTCTCTCCTTAAGGGGCATGGCTATTTGGATTTTTACTAAGAGATTTCCATTGTACCTAAAATCCGGAGCGGTGCGTTCTCTGGCTTAATCTCTCCCCATGTTTCTCTGGCTTAATCTCTCCCTAACGAGTCTGTTGCTCAGAGGCCTTCCCTGATCAAAGTTTACAGCAGATCGTGTGTTTGTTTAAAGTGGCTTATCGTACTTAAGGTCCATACTCCTTAGTCATGGCTCACGAGATCCTACCTTGTCAAGCCACCTCTTCATGCGTTTCTATGTCATCTCAGCTGCTCATGTGGGGGTGTGCCAGTGGTTTCCCATCATAAGCAAAGTAGAATCCTGGGCCCTGGCCTCTCTGCCCTTGCATCCCTCCTCAAGAGGCTCCTGTGTTCTCTTGGCAGGCGCTATGTGACCAGACCCAGCTCGGATGACGAAGATGACGGGGATGAGAAAGGTAAGGAAGAGGAAGGAGAAAGGATCGACAAGGATGAGGGTCTATACAAGCCATGCCAGGGCCCGAGGGAGGGTCATGGGGGTGGGGGTCTGGGGTAGGTCCACCTGGATGCGTACTGCTATCTCAGCCGCCTGGGGCTCACACAGACCTGTGCCTGCCACCCTCCCCTAATCCTAGCAGACATAGAGGATAAGGACAACATCCCCAAACCAGGACACGTGGCTGGGGCCAGCTCCCAGGATTCTGGGCCGGAGCAGGCGGGGCCCAGCTCTGGAGTCGCAGGCGGAAGCCGTGCCCCCGTGGATAACTCCCCTGGACCATCTCACTGGCCCCAGAGGGCACGGCGCAAGCACCTGTTCACCCTGCAGACAGTGAACTCCAATGGGACCAGCGACCGCTCAACCTTCAACGAGGATACCCATGGTGTCTCCTTCAGCTGTGAGCCAGGGTTGGGAGGCGGGAGGGGGGTTTCCTTGGCAGCAGGGCCCATGACCACCTCCCTCGCCCCCAGCCCAGCCGTACATTGCCATCGATTGGGAGCCAGAGATGAAGAAGCGTTACTATGACGAGGTGGAGGCCGAGGTAAATGAGATCCCAGTTGTTTCCATCCCCGAAACCCTTCATACCCGCCACTCCCATCCCCTCCAAGCCATGACCACGGAGCTCCCAGGGTCTTGGATTCCTAGCTTCAGAGTCCATGCCCTTCACCACGGGGCATGTGTCTTCTGCCTCCACTCCCTTTCATCTACTGTCCTCACTCCCGGCCATCTACTGCTTCTGGCCTAGGGCTACGTGAAACATGACTGTGTTGGGTACGTGCTGAAGAAGGCTCCTGTGCGGCTGCAGGAGTGCATTGAGCTCTTCACCACTGTCGAGACTCTGGAGAAGGAAAATCCCTGGTGAGGGACCAGTATGGGGGTCTGTGGTGGGTGTAGTTGGGTAGGATGGCCTGCCCAGATCCCTCTTACCTGCACATTTCCCTCCTTTGCCCCACATTCGGACCCTTCCTGCCACTCTGGCCACTAACACCCAGGCTTAGTGTCCCACCTGAGAGCACTTGTCTATTTCTTCTTCCAGTTCTCCAGCTGTGTGCAGGACTGGACTCCTTTGGCTCATATCAGCTTATCAGAGCTCTTCTCTTACTACCCTGTTAGAAGCCACTCCCCCTGACCTATCCCCTCCCTGTGCCCTTTCCATCTAGCCAAGCATTACTTTGTTCCAAGCTCTGTAATACCATTTGGTGTCATGTCCTAGATCCCCTTTTGTATCTTTCTTTGTTTTTTGTTTTTTTGGGTTTTTTTTTTGCGGAAGAGTAAACCCTTGAGGGTGAAGACTTCTAATTTAAGTTTTTACCATGTGTCTCTTCTCACTGATCATAATGGTGGGTAGGGGGAGAGGTGCGGGACATGCTCAGTAGATCTTTGCAGAATAAACAAAATATAAAGGGCAACCGAGAAGGTAAAACTAGTCTCAAAAGTTAGAGCAGCATCTCCGTGGAACAGGAGGGGAACAGAAATACAAAATAGTGGCCAAAGGAGTCAGCCATAGGTGGTCAGCTGGTAAGTCCCCAGCAAGTGAGCGAATGGAGAAAACGGAGAAGTGGAGGGACAGAGGCATGCTCTAAAATAAGATGAACAGGGGATCCCTGAGTGGCTTGGTGGTTTAGTGCCTGCCTTCGGCCCAGGGCATGATCCTGGAGTCCTGGGATCAAGTCCCACATAGGGCTCCCTGTGTGGAGCCTGCTTCTCCCTCTGCCTGTGTCTCTGCCTCCCTCTCTCTCTCTCTCTCTCTCTCTCTGTCTCTGTCTCTGTCTCATGAATAAATAAAATCTTAAAAAAAAAAGAATGGCTTGTGGAGCAGAAACCAAGCAAAACACACACTAGTATAAAAGCAATGTAGTACCTGATGAATGACAGGATTTGAATGTGTCAGGAGAGCAGATGAGAGGAAGGGGCAGGTGGGAAGGAAGAGCAGCATCTCTGTGGACTGCTCGGGGCCCATGGGACCCACAGAGAATGCGGTAGATGCCCAGCCAGTGTGTGTGCTGACTTGGGCTCTGGTTTGTAGGTTCTGCCCCACCTGCAAGCAGCACCAGCTGGCCACCAAGAAGCTGGACCTGTGGATGCTGCCCGAGACACTCATCATCCACCTGAAGCGCTTCTCCTATACCAAGTTCTCCCGCGAGAAGCTGGACACCCTTGTGGAGTTTCCTATCCGGTCTGGGCTAGGGCTGGAGAAGGATGGTTGGGGTGGGGGGAGGCAGGGAGTACGGAAGGGGCGCACTGGGAGTAACTGTCCTCTCCCACAGGGACCTGGACTTCTCTGAGTTTGTCATCAAGCCGCAGAATGAGTCCGCTCCAGAGCTGTACAAATATGATCTCATCGCAGTTTCCAATCATTACGGGGGCCTGCGTGACGGACACTGTATGTGCCGGGCTGTGGCAGGGCTTCCCCGGGGTCGGGGGGCAGGATGTCCCGTGTGTGACTAAGATAAGTGAGCCGGTGGCAAGGTCATCATGGTGGGTGGAGTGGGGAGGGACCGGGGGGACCCTCTCTGGGGTAGGAGAGTAGGTGTGGACAGCACCCCTCTCTTGCAGACACAACATTTGCTTGCAACAAAGACAGCGGCCAGTGGCATTACTTCGATGACAACAGTGTCTCACCTGTAACTGAGAATCAGATCGAGGTGTGATCTCCACCCTTCCTTCTCCCCCTCTCCTGACCTCTGGCCCGCAGCCAGCCCACGCTGACTCCTGTCCTTTTCTTGCAGTCCAAGGCAGCCTATGTCCTCTTCTACCAACGCCAGGATGTGGCACGTCGCCTGCAACCCCAGCCCAGTTCATCTGACCCCCCGGCATCTCCTGCCTGCGGTTCCCCACCCAACTCTGAGTTCATGGATGTAAACTAAGGGGCTCTGTCCCTGCCACAGGGAAGGAAGCCATCTCTGCTCTCTTCCTTCCCACATCCATCCACCCCCACCCTCGCCCTCCTACCCGCGTTAGGTGCCCCGTGCCAGGCATTGCAGGCCTGATTGTGGCTACTGTTCTCCTGTGCCGCTTATATTGCTCTCTCCCGGGGAAGAGGAGGTTGTGTCTCCTCCCGGCAGTGTGTTCCCCGCCTGTGTTTGCCCCTTAGAGCATTAATCTTCCCTTCTCTTCTCTATTTATGGTTGTCCCCTTCCCTCTGTCCTCAACCTGGGGTGTTCTGAGGGGGTGGTGGTGGGGTGCACCTGAACACAGAGTGTATTTTCTTATCGAGACCCTGTACCTTCTGCTGTGTATATATAAAGTGCCAGTGTGTTCCTTGGCAGTGTGGTTTTTTTCCCCCACTTGGTTACTAAGCGCCAGTTGGATGCCTGTGTGCTTATGTGTGCTCATTGAATGCCAGGTGTGTGATGAGTGCTTCTCCGAGTGCTCGTTGAGCACCATTTTGGGAATTCTTTAGCACCATCTGCACGGCAGACATGCTTCTCAGCACCAACTGCGTACCCAGGGTTTTCCAGAGCATCTTACACACTGACTCATAATCTTCACAACTGTCTCATGTGGGAGTTCTCTCCAGTTTCAGTTGGGGAAACTGAGGTACAGAGATCATGTAATTGCTCAGGTTCTGTCAGGAGATCCTGCCTTGTTAGTTACACCAGTGTTGGTTCCTTGGAGGGGGCATTTGACCTCTCTGGACCCAAGTCATAAATCTTTCTGTGGACATGGCCTGCCCTACAGCTGATCTGAAAAAGGTGCCCTGGAACAGACAGGCATCCATGTGGGCAAATGTGTGGTTTCTGGACACAGAGTAATCATACCACCTCACAGACTCCCAGTAGTGTACTCTCAGGAGAACTGCAGAGGTGGTACACCTGACCCAAGCCAGCCAGCCTGATGGACAAATGTGCTTTCTGTGTTGTCCCTGTACTTAGCCTTCCTGCTCACCGACCAGGCACAGTCCTTCCAGCCCCATCCCAGGGAAGAGGGAAATGGAACACCTACCACAGAATGGGAAAAGCATAGTGTGTATGGGTATAAGACACCGTTTAAACATACCTCCCACCTGACCCATTCTGTAGGCACCAGCCACCTCCTCTGAAAAACGGCTCCTGTGAGAGCCACTGGGGAGTGGAGCAGTGTAGACAAGCCCCCAGCCCTTCACACTGAGGAAGGGAATCTTGCACAGTGGTGGTTGGTTGAAGGACTGTTGGCACAGGAGGGGCCTCCACATCCCTCTAGTGAGTCCCACACTGAGGGTCACTCGGCCCAGCATTACCACTGGCAAACCTCCCATCCCAGTCACGCCATTGACCCCCGGCAAGAATGGAGGTAGTTGCTGTGAGGAACCCAACTCAATAGACACTAATTCCCGGTACGACCAGATCCAGGAACTCAAAAAAGTGGTCATTTAATCCTCACAAAGACCATTATGATTTGAACACTATTACCTGATTTTTGTTTTTTGTATTTTAAGATTCCATTTATTTATTCATGAGAGACACAGAGAGCGAGGCAGAGACCTAGGCAGAGGGAGAAGCAGGCTCCTTGCCGGGAGCTGGATTCAGGACTCAATCCTGGACTCCGGGATCAAGCCCTGAGCGGAAGGCAGACGGTCAACTGCTGAGCCACCCAGTTGTCCCTCTTAACCACATTTTGCAAATGAGGAAACAAGTATAAAGAGCTAGTTCAGAATGCTCTTTAAGTACAGGAAGACCTCATTACCTATGCATAATCAGTCCTGGACAAAGGCCTAAAGGGAACCCATTTAAAATTACTTGCCTGATGTAACCAAAAATCTCTTGAAATGACAACACGTCGGGGCCTGGGTGGCTCAGTTAAGCAACTGTGTTTGGTTTGGGCCATAACTCTGAGTTCTGGCATCGATCCCCCAGTTGGGCTCCCTACTCAGTGGGGAGCCTGCTTCTCCCTCTCCCTCTGCCCCTCCCCACCTCTCCTCTCTCTCTCTCTCAAATAAGATCTCTTTAAAAAAAAAAAAAAAGGAATGACAACACGCATAAGAATCAGAAGTGTGAGGGGCAGTCCTGGTGGCTCAGCGTTTAGCCGCCTTTGGCCCAGGGCGTGATCTTGGAGACCCGGGATCGAGTCCCACATCGGGCTCCTGGTGCATGGAGCCTGCTTCTCCCTCTGCCGGTGTCTCTGCCTCTCTCTCTCTCTCTCTCTCTGTGTGTGACTATCATAAATAAATAAAAATTAAAAAAAAAAAAAAGCAGGGGCACCTGGCTGGCTGAGTTAGTAGAGCCTGTGACTTGATCTTAGGGTTGTGAGTTCAAGCCCCACATTGGGCATAGAGCTTACGTAAAATGAGTAAATAAAATATATAACAGAGGTTAAGTGTACCAAGGAAAGTATCTTGCAGATTTTAAGTTGGACTAAAAACTGTATTTTGATAAACCAAGGGTAACCAATTAAAGAATAGGAAAGATACACATTTCAAACAAATAGAGGGAAATAGAATGATGAATTATCAATCCAGATAATCCAGAAGGGAACATAGAGTAAGGTGGATGGATAGAGAGCACATAAATGATCATTTACAAATAAAGTCATCTCTGTACCCTCAGTTCAAGGAAGGGGACTGGGAACTGGGCTGCCACTTCGAGAGCATGGCTGTCACCGTGCCAGGGAGAGGGTCGGATGAGGGTGGGTAAGAATGCCCAAAACTTTCCTACAGCTTTGAAGGTGGCTTTCTCTTAATTGGATGCTTGCTCCATTGCTGTAAAACTCCATTCTCCAGGGCTCTGACATGGTTTGTTCTGATGTTTCTTGTCGGTGTTTGGTTTTTGGTGTTTCTGTTGGAGAACGAGAGCTTGAAGGTTCCCAGTCGGCCATTTTGCTGATGCCAAAGTGTATTTAAGTGTATTTAAATGTATTTCTTTTTTTTTTAAGATGTTATTTATTTATTCATGAGAGACACACAGAGAGAGAAGGGCAGAGGGAGAAGCAGGCTCCATGCAGGGAGCCCCACGTGGGACTCGATCCTGGGTCTCCAGGATCAGGCCCTGGGCTGAACTCAGGCGCTAAACCATTGAGCCACCCAGGGATCCCCTTAAGTGTATTTCTTAACACACTTAGGTAGCATTTAGATGGATCTTTAATCTGATCTGACAATATCTGTGTTTAATTGGAGTGATCATTCAGTTAATGTGATTATTGACATTTAAGCAAGTTGAGTCATCTGGCTGTTGGTTTTCTATTTATCCAATTCCCTCTTTTCCTTTTCCCTCTTTTTCTGCTTTATTTTGGATTAGGTATGTTTTTTTAATGATTCCACTTTAGCTCTTTTGTTGGCTTATTAACTGTAATTCTTGATTTTATTTACTGATTGCTTTGAGGTTTATAGTATACATCTTTAACTTCAAGTGATAGATACCACTTTGCATATAGTATAAGAACTTCCCTGGGGTACCTGGATGGTTAAGTGGTTGAGCATCTGCCTTTGGCTCCAGATCCCAGAGTCCTGGGATGGAGTCCCACATCAGGCTCCCTACAGGGAGCCTGCTTAACTCCCTCTGCCTATGTCTCTGCCTCTCTCTGTGTCTCTCATGAATAAATAAAATCTTAAAAAACAAAACAAAAAAAGAACTTCCCATAGTGTGCTTCCATTTCCCCCTGCTTGGACTTTTACATGTATAAACCCCAAGATACATTGGGTATTTTTTCTTTAAACAGTTAATCGCTTTATTTTTTTTTAAGATTTTATTTATTTATTCATGATAGTCACAGAGAGAGAGAGAGAGGCAGAGACACAGGCAGAGGGAGAAGCAGGCTCCATGCAGGGAGCCCGACGTGGGATTAGATCCCGGGTCTCCAGGATCGCGCCCCGGGCCAAAGGCAGGCGCTAAACCGCTGCGCCACCCAGGGATTCCAGTTAATCGCTTTAAAGAGATTTAAATATGGCAGCCCTGGTGGCTCAGCGGTTTAGCGCTGCCTTCAGCCCAGGACCTGATCCTGGAGACCCAGGATCGAGTCCCACATCGGGCTCCCTACATGGAGCCTGCTTCTCCCTCTGCCTGTGTCTCTGCTTCTCCCTCTCTCTCTCTTTCTGTGTGTCTCATGAATAAATAAAATCTTTAAAAAAAAGAGATTTAAATAATAAGAAAAGGAATTATGTATATTTATCATGCCATACCATGGTTACCATTTCCAGTACTTTTCCCTAGCTCCTGATTTCCATCTGGTATCCCTTGCCCTCTGCCTGAAGGGCATCCTTTATTTTTATTTTTTTAAGGGCATCCTTTAATATCTCTTAGAGTGTAGGTCGGCTAGTGATGAATTCTCTGTTTTTGAATGTCTGAAAATGTCTTTGTTTCACCTTATTTTTTAAGATTTTATTTATTTATTCATGAGAGACACACACAGAGAGAGAGGGAGATAGGCAGAGGGAGAAGCAGGCTCCCTGTGGGGAGACCGATGTGGGACTTTATTCCGGACCCTGAGATCATGCCCTGAGCTGAAGGCAGATGCTCAACTGCTGAGCCACCCAGGTGTCCCTCACCTTATTTTTTGAAAGATATTTTCATGGGTATAGAATTCTAGGTACACAGTTTCTAGTTCCTTCAGTACTTAAAGATGTTACTCCAGTGATGTTTGGGTGGTTCAGTCAATTATGTGTCTGCCTTTGGCTCAGGTCATAGTCTTGGGGTCCTGGGATTGAGCCCTGTATTGGGCATCCTGCTTGGTGGGGAATCAGCTTCTCCCTCACCTTCTGCCTCCTCCCCCCTGCTCTCTCTCTCTCTCTCTCTCTCTCAAATAAATACAAATCTTTAAAAAAAATTTTTTAATTAAGATGTTATTCCACTGTCTTCTTGCTTACCTTGTTTCCAGTGGGAAATCTGTCATCCTTATCTTTGTGCTTGTGTACCTAGTATGTCCTTCTTGGCACTTGGCTGCTCTGAATATTTTTCTTTTTAGCACTGGTATTGAGCAATTGGATTATGATACGCCTTGGTGTAGTTTCTTCATGTTTATTGTGTCTGGGTTTCTTTGAGATTCTTGGGTCTCTGGATTTCTAGTGTTCATCAGATTTGGTAACATTTTGGCCAGTATTTCTTCAAATTTTTTTTCTGAGGTTCCCCTCTCTCTTCTCTTTCATGGACTTCAGTTACTCATGTATTAGGCTGCTTGAAGTTGTCTCATAGCTCACTGATGCACTTTTAATTTTTTAAAATTCTTTTTACTCAATGTGTTTCATTTTCTTTTCCTTTATATAGAATATCTCTATCTATCTATCTATCTATCTATCTATCTATCTATCTATGTAATCTCTTACCCATTTTGGGACTCAAACTCATGACCCCGGGATCAAGAGTTGCATGCTCCATCCACTGAGGCAGTCAGGAGCCCAATATGTTTCATTTTCAGTAGTTTTTTTTTTTTTTTGGGGGGGGTTCCTTTTTATATTCTCAGTGTCTCTATTTTACTTTTTGAACAGATGGCATATAGTCCTGCTAATAACCACTAGTGACTTTCTCTGCTAATTTATCAAAGTCAGTTCTAAGTTAGTTTTCATTAATTGCTGATTCTCCTTATTATGGGTCATGTTTCCCAGCAAAGGCATTTATGGTCATCTTTGGCTGGATTCTAAATATTGTGGATTTTATTTTACTAGTTGCTGGATATTTTTTTTTTGTCTTCCTATAAATCTCCTGGATCTTTGTTCTGTTAGGCATCTAATTTTCTTAGAAACAGTTTGATCCTTTAAGGTATTGCTTTTATGACTTGTTAGGCAGTTCCAAAGAAATGTTGGTTCTAGGGCTAATTATTCCCCGCTACTGAGTTCTCTAGCCCAGGACTTGTGAATTAAGAGGATTTCCAGTCTTGCTAGTGGGATTAGCCTCTGTTCCTCACCCTGAATGAATGCTAGGCATGGTTCCCATAACCCATTCAGATGGCTCTTTCCCCAGGCTCGAGTAGTATCCTCACACACAGGCTCTGATTGATACTCTGAAGACTGTTCAAGGAGGACCCTCTGCAAATCTCCACGGTCTTCTGTACATCAATCTCCTCTGTGACTCTGTCCTATGGACACTATCCATGCTGGTCTCCATGGACTCTCTGCTCTGTCTCCTTGAGTTGAAGGGTCTGCTGGGCTCTGCCTGGGTTCCTCTCCCTAAGTTGTGGCCTGGACAATCTCTCCAGGCAGTAAACTGAGGAATTCATAGGGCTCACCTCAATTGTTTCCCATCTCTCTGGGATCACTGTCCTTCATTTCCCTGATGTCCCTTATTTGGAAAACTACTGTTTCATGTGTGTGTCTCGTTCTCTTGTTTCAGGCAGAAAAAGATAAATCTTGTCCCTGCTGCTCCACTGCTACTGGAAGCAGGATTACTTTTCCTCAACTTTGTTAAATTTAGCTTCCTTTTTCTCACTTCTTGAGATGGAGGCTTAGCCCATTAATTTTTCCAACTTTTTGTCTTGATATATTTGTACTCTTAGGTACTAAAAGACAGGAATATGGATTGTAAAAACCTCATATACATTGATTTATTACTTTTTTTCAAAAGATTTTATTTATTCATGAGAGACAGAGAGAGAGACAGAGAGAGAGACAGAGAGAGAGAGAGAGGCAGCAACACAGCAGAGGGAGAAGCAGGCTCCCTGCAGAGACCCCAATGCTGGGACTCAATCCCAAGACCCCAGCATCACACTCTGAGCCAAAGGCAGACACTTAACCACTGAGCCACCCAGGTGCCCCTGATTTATTACTTTTAACACTGTTGGATTATTTAAATTCTTTGAATAAAAAGTGATACATTTGTGAAATGCTTACAGGTTTTTTGTGCTATCACAGTCCTTATCTTGAAAAAAAGTTTCCTTACAACTGCACAAAAATGGATATAAACATGAGTATCTATATTTTATTCTATTCTGTAACACAGTTGTTTTTAAAAAGATTTTATTAAAAAATAATAATAAATAAATAATTTATTTATTTGAGAAAAAGAGAGCAAGAGAGAAAACATGAGCAGGGGGAGGAGCAGAGGGAGAAGCAGACTTCCTACTGAGCAGGGAGGCCAATGCAGGGCTCCATTCGAGGACCTCAGGATCATGACCTGAGCCAAAGGCAGACGCTTAACCCACTGAGCCACCCAGGTGCCCCAAGTATCTATATTTTAAAAACATTTTCTTGGGGTGCCTGGGTGGCTCAGAGGTTGAGCATCTGCCTTTGGTCCGGGGCGTGATCCTGGAGTCCTGGGATCGAGTCCCACATCGGGCTGCCTGCATGGAGCCTGCTTCTCCCTCTGCCTGTGTCTCTGCCTCTCTCTCTCTCTCTCTGTGCTTCTCATGAATAAATAAATAAAATCTTAAAAAAAAGAAGCAGATTGATGCTTAATTGATTATAGAAGGAAACCTGGAATATTTGTGCAATTTAAAAAACACAATTAAAATTCCATTGTTTATAAATAAATAAATAAAAACATTTTTTATATCACCTTCTAAAAATTGTACATTCTTCCAGTGCAGTAAGGAGATAGGAGAGAAAGCAATCTGGAAGTTAAAAAGAAGTATGGAAAGAAGAAAGCAAGAAAGGGGAACTGAAAAGTAGGAAAAAATGAATAGCACACGGATAAGGTTTACAATTACAGTTTCCTCAGAACGTGATGTACCGCTGGTCACGGTCCACATGCATTTGCCAGCCACCCCACCGAGTGAGTTGCTGCCTACATTAACTACTCTATGAAATGGTAAAAGCACCATAGAAGAAAACTTAACTGTGAATATAGGTTTTTGGTGTTAAGAATGAACAATGTCTGAAAACAGGGTTTTAAGGGACCATCCTTCCCCCTACCCGCCATTGCCATAGAAGATCCATGTCCCAATCTCTGAGCAGCTCTAGAATCTTGATTCTTTCCATTCTAGATCCTAACAAAATTTCGGTTTGGGTTTGCTACTAGCAGTTATACTCACCAAGGGGCTTCTCCTCCCCCTACCTTAGTCAATAGGCCCTACTGTGCCCAGTTGGAAGTGGGGGAGGGATCAAGAGGATCTTTCCTTCCAAAAGGAGACTGCTTTGAAAGCAGCAGATTTTAGGGATCCCTGGGTGGCGCAGCGGTTTGGCGCCTGCCTTTGGCCCAGGGCGCGATCCTGGAGACCCGGGATCGAATCCCATGTCGGGCTCCCGGTGCATGGAGCCTGCTTCTCCCTCTGCCTCTGCCTCTCTCTCTCTCTCTCTCTCTCTCTCTCTCTCTCTCTCTCTCTCTCTCTCTCTGTGACTATCATAAATAAATAAAAAAATTAAAAAAAAAAAAAAAAGAAAGCAGCAGATTTTGTATCCATTTGGAAACACTCCTGCCTTTTCCCAAGCTCCTGCCCTTGGCTTTCAGCCAGCCCTTTCTTTTTGTGTGGTTTGAATAGAGCTTGAGTTTCAGTGAAGGTAAAATATGTTTCAAAATAAAATGTTTTTGAATCTGCCCTGGAAACAAAAATACTTTAACAATTATTAAAAACTGTACAGCTCTGTCATAAATACAATTAGGTAGATGGGACTTCAGGAATTCCAGATATAGGGGATGCCTGGGTTGCTCAGTGGTTGAGCATCTGCCTTCAACTCAGGTCGTGATCCCGGTGTCCTGGGATGGAGTCCCACATCAGGCTCCCCACAGGGAGCCTGCTTCTTCCTCTGCCTATGTCTCTGCCTCTCTCTGTGTCTCTCATGAATAAATAAATAAAATCTTTTTTTTTAAATAAAATCTTTAAAAATAAAAAAAAATTAAAAGGAATTCCAGATATATTCTCATTGGCCCTCGTGATAACACTATGGAATGTGTTGTTGCCATGTTAACAGATGATGGAGCGGCTGCTGAGGCTAGGCAAGTCTGCCCTTGCCCAAGGTCATGTAGCAAACAAGTGGTATTTTTTAGCCAAGTCTTCTGCCCAAAGCCCTACTTTTCCTACTACTCTATTCCTTCTAGCATGTGCTAAAAAGCAATCTTATTTGTTTAAAGAAAAAGAAAGCACTTTCCGTCCTTCTACTGCTTTTTGTTTTGTTGTTGTTTTTAAAGATTGTATTTATTTATTCATGAGAGACACACAGAGAGAGGCAGAGACATAAACAGAGGGAGAAGCAGGCTCCCCACGGGAAGCCTGATGCAGGACTCAATCCCAGGACCCCAGGATCAGGCCCTGAGCTAAAGGCAGATGCTCAACCACTGAGTCACCCAGGTGCCCCCACCTACTGCTTTTGATCTTGTGTAAGCTTTAAAAAAAGGAAATGTAGTCCTATAATTTGAAGGAGTGAGCCATGTTGGTAGGGCTGAATGTTTAGAGATCAGTTCATTATTTTCGATCATTTCATTGCTTAGCTTTACTACTTTGCACCCTGCCAGGTGAGATTAATGCCATTCTAGTTTCTGAAAGGCTCTTTGTCATAAGATGGTCAAGGGAGGGATGTCTCTGGGATTGCTACTCTCTTGGTGGTTCTGGCATGAGGTTTGAAAATCAGCAGATTAGGGTAGCCCGGCTGGCTCAGCGGTTTAGCGCCGCCTTCGGCCCAGGGCATGATCCTGGAGACCCGGGATGGAGTCCCACATCGGGCTCCCTGCATGGAGCCTGCTTCTCCCTCTGCCTCTCTCTCTCTCTCTGTGTGTCTGTAATGAATAAATAAATAAAGTCTTCTTTAAAAAAAAAATCAGCAGATTAGCAAAACCTGCCTTCTCTAGAAATATTTCAAATATTTCCCCCAAAATTTCAGCTATTTGTGTAGCTTTTTGTTTTAACCCAGAATCAAAAGAGGAGGTGGTTATTTTGTTGCCCACACAGAGAGAATATCAACCGCTGACCACTACAGTGTAAGGCCTCCATGTCTTCATCCCTATCTTTGGCTTTTGTGAATTCCCATGATGGAACAGCACAGGGCTGCTTCTCTGTTTTAACAGGACACAGAAATACTGGAAGCTTCAGACTGTGCTGTTATATTCAGCTGAAGTAACTTCTTTTAAAAAAATTATATATTATATATTTAAGTAATTTCTACACCCAACGTGGGGTTTGAGCTCATGACCCTGAGATCCAGAGTCATGTGTGCTTCAGACTGAGCCAGCCAGCCACCCCCTTAGCTGCAGTAATCTTACTTACAAGACAAGTTAAAAGAAAATAAAGATTATTTTGTGTTTAGAAGAGTTTATCATATAATCATAGCCAGAAACTCACATCTTTTCTGATATTAAAACTCAGCAGAAAAAAATAAATAAATAAAAAATAAAACTCAGCAGAGGGGCACCTGTGTGGCTCAGTCAGTTAGTTAAGTGTCTGCCTTCAGCTCAGGTCATGATCCCAGGATCCTAGGATCGAGTCCCACATGGGGCTCCCTGCTCAGGAGGGAGCCTGAGGAGCCTGCTTCTCCCTCTCACACTGGCCCTCCCCCCTGCTTGTGCGTGTGTGCTCTCTCTCTCTCTCTATCTATCTCTGTCAAATAAATACATAAAATCTTTAAAAAAATAAAAATAAAACTCAGCAGAAGGGGAGCCTGGCTGGCTCAGTCAGTAGAGCACGTCACTCGTGATCTTGGAGTCATGAGTTTGAGCCCCATGTTGGATGTAGAGATTACTTTAAAAAGAAAAAACTCAGGACAGCCCCGGTGGCTCAGTGGTTTAGCGCCGCCTACAGCCCAGGGTGTGATCCTGGAGATCTGGGATCTGAGTCCCCTCTGCTGAGGGAACCTGCTTCTCCCTCTGCCTGTGCCTTTGTCTCTCTCTGTGTGTCTCTCGTGAATAAATAAATAAAATCTTAAAAAAAATAAGATAAAACTTAGCAGAAAACCGACAGTAGTTGTTTTGTTGGCAATAGGTCAGGAACCATCCCACAGAGTTAGACACATCTGGTAGGTGACTTTTATTGGGCTTACTGAATTAACTTGATGACAAGGAAATGTAGTGGGTGTATGTACTACTTGCTGACTACATCTGAAGCCCCAAATCTGAGCAAAGAGGGTGAGTCTGCAGGGCAAGTGAATGCTGAACCCACAGCAGGTGTGGGTTCTCCTGAAATCTTTATATTTTTAGGGTTTTTTTTGTTGTTGTTGTTTTTCCAGTTTTATTGAGATATAATTGACATATAACATTGTGTTAGTTTTCAGTTTCTGAGATGATAATATGGTTTATATATACTGTGAAATGATCACCACAATACATTCAGTGAACACCTGTCACCTCACACAACAAGATCTTTTTGGAGGAAGAACAGACATCTTTAATTTTTATTGGAATGCTGTGATGTTTCTTATTTTTCCCATCATATCCTCCTGCCACCCCTCCTCATCCCCTCACCTACATTTCTTCCAACAGTTTTCTAAAGTAGAATTTGTGGGAAACCTGTGTTTTTTTAATGTTGGAAATTTTTAAAGATTTTATTTATTTATTCATGAGAGACACAGAGAGAGAGAGGCAGAGACACAGGCAGAGGGAGAAGCAGGCTCCACTCAGGAACCCCAATGTGGGACTCAATCCTGGGACCCCAGAATCATGCCCTGAGCCAAAGGCAGACACAACTGCTGAGCCACCCAGGCATCCCTGTGGAAAAATTTTTAAAGATTTTATTTATTCATTTTTTTAAAGATTTTTTTTATTATTTATTCATGAGAGACACACACACAGAGACAGAGACACAGGCAGAGGGAGAAGCAGGCTCCATGTAAGGAGCCTGCAGATTTTATTTATTCATTTGAGGGCATGGAGAGGGAGGGAGGGAGAGAGAGAGAGCATGAGCAGGGGGAGTGGGAGAGGGAGAGGAAGAAGCAGGCTCCCTGCTGAGCAGGGAGCCCAATGTAGGGCTCAATCCCAGGACCCTGGGATCATGACTGGAGCCAAAGGCAGAGGCCTAACTGACTGAGCCCCCCAGGTACCCCTAAGGTTGGAATTTTATGAGCCAGTCTCTTATGTGATAAGTATTCCCAAGAAATCAGGAGTTATGTTTCTATTTTAAAAGTACAATTTTAAAAACTACAGCAGTCACTTATTAATTTCAGTGAAAATATAGCATCAAAAAGTGATATCTGCACTTTTAAAGCTTTATTAAATGATAAAATATGAGACAGAGGAATAATTCACATTTCAGAGCCCAGTAGTGTCTTCAGAATGGTGCTTTATTTATGATAGACCTCATTCTCCAAAGCCACAGGGTGCCTCCTCTGTCAGAATTTAGCATTTTCTAGAGGTCTCCACCATGCCCTCTTACTCTACGTCTAGTTAGAAGGCTGCTCCTAACTCCCATCCCTGGCTTCTCATTCTCTACATCTGTAAACATAATACATTGGGTGATGCTGTAAACACAGAGCTCTTGCTGCTCTGAGTTTTCATGCTTCCAAGATCACAAATGAAAGAACAATGTAACCTAAATTCTGTAGAAATGTGGCACTTCAGTGTGTGTGTTGGTATTCTAGGAAGAATATAGTTATGTGGATGCATTCCTGAGCAATGATAAACAGTAAAACTGGGAACAATATAGCTGACTGTCTCTATGGTAACCTCCACTGGCTCTGAGTGTACCTCTTTCACCCATTTTGTAATTCGTATTTTAAAATATAAATGATTTTATGCTCATGATCATGCATTCATGATCATCAATTACTTGTAATCGCAGTGATTATTGGTCTTGTTTCTGCTCTGGAATCATAAGAGCTGTGGAAGCGGTGGGTGGCAGAGATGCAGGGAGAGAGATGATTCATTTTAACCTTTTCTGGAACAAACGTGATTACTTCAGAAAAAAGATGATTTTAGTATCGACTTCCCCTCACCAACCACCCCTCAAAACCTTTCTTTAATGGTAATGTCTTTCTGCATCGACTCTGTCCTTCAACCAAGGCTGTCAGGCTGGGGCTTCTTTTCTTTAATTAATTAATTAATTAATTAATTTATGATAGACACAGAGAGGCAGATGGAGAAGCAGGCTCCCTGCGGGGAGCCCAATGCGGGACTTGATCCTAGGACCCCAGGATCACAACCAGAGCCAAAGGCAGTGGCTCAACCACTGAGCCACCCAGGTGCCCCTGGAGCTTTTTTTCAAGTGCTGCCTAGACTTAAGAACACTTTGCATTTAAGTGAATTTGGGGGAATCTTTTTGGCTGAGCTGCTCAGTCATCTTATGCTTGTTGGGGACAAGTCTCTGAGGTCTTCATTTGGTAAAGTCTCCTCATGAGAGTTTAAGAACTACCACAGAACATCCTCATCACCCTCCTTAAACCAGGTGGCTGAACAAATTGTCACATTGTGAACATGAGCTCATAAGTAAAACAGCCAGTTGTACACTCAGGCCACGACTTCATCAAGGCACAGGTAGCTGGTAAGTCATTTCTCTCCATGGCCTTCTGGTAGCTTTCACGGTGCTATTAGAAATGTACCTAGAGGCCCTGATGAATTTACCAAGCTTCACGGTCATCCCCTAGGTGAGCTGTGAAAATGCATATTATCTGAAGGACCCACAGAGAGCAGGAGTCCCTCTGTGATCTGTGTTGGCCTAAGGAAGCATGCTTTTATTTTGTTTGTGTGCTGGTGACACCAGAAGTGGAATTGACAGTTGAGTGGCCTTAAGTATCACAAAAGGTGGTGTTCCTGAAGCCTTTATTTATTTTTAAAGATTTTATTTTATTTTATTTTATTTTTTTTTTTATTTTTTTTTTTTATGATAGTCACAGAGAGAGAAAGAGAGAGAGGCAGAGACATAGGCAGAGGGAGAAGCAGGCTCCATGCACCGGGAGCCCGACGTGGGATTCGATCCCGGGTCTCCAGGATCGCGCCCTGGGCCAAAGGCAGGCGCCAAACTGCTGCGCCACCCAGGGATCCCTAAAGATTTTATTTATTTGTGAGAGAGAGAGAGAGCAAAAGCAGGGGGAGTGGCAGGGAGAGGGGGAAGCAGACCTCCAGCTGAGTGGGGAGCTCCATGTGGGGCTCAGATCCCCAGACCCTGGGATCATGACCTGAACCAAAGGCAGTCGCCCAACTGATTGAGCCAGCTGCCTCTTTTATTTTATTTATGAGAGACACACACACAGAGAGGCAGAGGCATAGGCAGAGGGAGAAACAGGCTCCTTGCAGGGAGCCCGATGTGGGACTCGATCCTGGGTCTCCAGGGTCACACCCTGGGCCGAAGGCGGTGCTAAACCACTGAGCCACCGGGGCTGCCCACCCTGCCTCTTTTTTTTGAAATAAGTTTTATTTATTTATTTTTTTTTTTTTTTTAAGTTTTATTTATTTATTTGAAAGAGAACAGGAGCACGTGAGTGGGAGAGGGAAGCAGAGGGAGATGGAGACAAGCAGACCTCCTGCTGAGCATGGAGCCTGATGACAATGATGACACTGGGCTGGATCCCAGGACTCTGAGATTAGGACTTGAGTTCAAGCCAAAAGACACTCAACCAACTGAGCCCCCCAGGCGACCCTGAAGCCTCTTTTCTTATAACACCTAAACAACCATGCAGAAATGCCAATTAGCTTCTCTCTAAATATATATATATATAAATAATGCTAAGGGATCCTGGGGGGCTCAGTGGTTAAGTGTCTGCTTTTGGCTCAGGCCGTGATCCTGGCCGGGGTCCTTGGGATCGAGTCCCACATTGGGTTCCCTGCATGGAGCCTGCTTCTCCCTCTGCCTGTAGCTCTCTCTCTCTCTCTCTCTGTCTCTCATGAATAAATAAATAAAGTCTTAAAAAAAATAATGCTTGGGATGTGAATGTTCCATCACAGATTTCTTCTCATCAAGAAACCCTAGGCTTTTCCATTTTAAACCTCCCACGTTTCCCATGGCAGGACAACCAGTCCTCATCGGTCTCAAAGGCTACCAGAGCTTTTCCTCACAGACAGCTATAGCTGTGAAAGCATTATAAAGCAATGATAACATATTCAGAAGTCTTGCTTGTGGCTTGAGGTTTCCAGCAAATAAATCTCTCTGCCATCTGCCTGCCTGCTTTTTCTGTCCCTCCTGAAATCCTGACCCATGGTCAAAGCTGCTCCAGTGGCTATTTGGATTTGCTTCCTGCTTTTCTCACTCCCTTTCTAGCTTCCATGCTGCTGTCAAACTCAGCCTCTTATTCACAGTAATTCTCTTAAAAAAAAAAAGATTTTATTTATCAATTTGAGAGAGAGAGAGAAGGGAGGAAGAGGGGGAAGCTGACTCCCCATTGGGCATGGAGATGGACATGGGGCTCGATCCCAGGATCCTGAGATCATGACAGGAGCTGAAACTAAGAGTCAGGTGCTTAACTGACTGAGCCACCCAGGTGCCCCTCACAGTAATTCTTAGTGAGACTCCTAAGAGGTTTCTATTCTCAAGATGTAGAACCTGATTTTCCTGCTTGTTCTGACATTTTTTTTCCTTGTCCTCATTACTGTACTTAGACCCAGAGAAGTAACATTTTCTTCTGCGTTGGTAAAAATGTCTACTTTTCCTCCCAAAGATCTTTCACCACAGTGGGCTATTTGAACAGATAACGCATAGTATGTACCATGCATTGCTTTTCTTAGGCCTTGAAAATAATCTTCAGCTTTTGCTCTGGTATATTGTTATTGCCCACGACTTTTTAAAGACCACAGTGATTTAAAAAGCAAACAAATGGGGGTGCCTAGGGATCCCTGGGTGGCGCAGCGGTTTGGCGCCTGCCTTTGGCCCAGGGCGCGATCCTGGAGACCCGGGATCGAATCCCACATCGGGCTCCCGGTGCATGGAGCCTGCTTCTCCCTCTGCCTGTGTCTCTGCCTCTCTCTCTCTCTCTGTGACTATCCTAAATAAATAAATAAAATATTAAAAAAAAAAAAAAACAAATGGGGGTGCCTAGGTGGCTCAGTCAATTGGGCATCTGCCTGCCTTCAGCTCAGGTCATGATCCCAGGGTTCTGGGATTAAGTCCCATATTGGGCTCCCTGCTTAGGAGGGGGTTGGCTTTTCCTTCTGCCTTCTGCTTATGCTTCCTCTCTATCTCAAATAAATATATAAATAAAATCTTTAAAAGAAAGGCAAACAAATGAAGCTCTCATTTTATCACTCCCAGAGCCCTAATGTATCCGACAAAGATTATGGAATGGCCAGGGAACAGTTTGTGCTCCAGAAAGGATATCTTTGTTTCTTAGCAGAGTGGTAAAATGCAGGCACCTATAACTCAGCTGGATTGTGACACACTTTCTCCATTGTGAAATGAAATTATCTTCAGATTTAGTGGCAAATTTTTTGCATTCCAATTCTTGGAAAAATTAATAATCCAGGTGTGGTATGGAGGGTAGCATTTCATTAATCAGATTAGTGAGCTGCCGGCAGCCCGGGTGGCTCAGCGGTTTAGCGCCGCCTTCAGTCCAGGGCGTGATGCTGGAGACCCATGATGGAGTCCCACGTTGGGCTCCCTGCATGGCCTGTTTCTCCCTCTGCCTGTGTCTCTGCCTCTCTGTCTCTGTGTCTCTCATGAATAAATAAATAAATAAAATCTTTAAAAGAAATTAGTGAGCTGCTGGATCTCAATATTCTCTGCTTTAGGGATCCCTGGGTGGCGCAGCGGTTTGGCGCCTGCCTTTGGCCCAGGGCGCGATCCTGGAGACCCGGGATCGAATCCCACGTCGGGCTCCCGGTGCATGGAGCCTG
Source organism: Canis aureus (assembly GCF_053574225.1). NCBI lineage: Eukaryota > Metazoa > Chordata > Mammalia > Carnivora > Canidae > Canis > Canis aureus. Next base: position 83,574,266 of record NC_135649.1, on the reverse strand, counting down.
CTTCTCCCTCTCCCTGTGTCTCTGCCTCTCTCTCTCTGTGACTATCATGAATAAATAAAATCTTTTAAAAGATATTCTCTGCTTTACCAAATATAGGAGCTTTCTGTAGAACTTTGTTAGACCCAAACAGGCTTTTCCTCTGAGTCCTAGTAATAAAGTTGTCTCAATATGTGAATTGCAGAATTCTTGTTTTCCTCTGGAAAAAAAGTTGAAAGGTGAGTTGGAGGATTTTGTGAACATACGTTTTGTTTCTTTTTAAAAAAAGATTTTATTGGGACACCTGGGTGGCTCAGCGGTTGAGCAATTGCCATCAGCTCAAGGTGTGATCCCAGGTCTGGGAATCAAGTCCCGCATCAAGCTCCCTGTGAGGAGCTTCCTTCTCCCTCTATGTCTCTGCCTCTCTCTGTGTGTCTCTTATGAATAAATAAACACAATATTTTAAAAAATTAAAAAGATTTTATTTATTTAAGAAAGAGAGTAAGCACGAGCAGGGGGAGGGGCAGGCTCCCCAGCTAAGCAGAGAGCCCGACCTGGTGCTAGATCTCAGGACCCTGAGATCATGACCTGAGCTGAAGGCAGAAGCTTAACCGACTGAGCCACCCAGGTGCCCCTTATACTTTTTGTTACTTAATGACTGCTTTACCTTATAGATTAACTCAGCTGCTATGAGAAGTAGCCAGAGAAAGGAGGCAGAAGGCCACCTGTTAGGGTCCCTCATTTGCTAGGCTTTGAACAAATGGTCAGTGAATAGAACCAACCGAGGGCAGCTCGGGGGGCCCAGCGGTTTAGTGCTGCCATCAGCCCGGGGCCTGATCCTGGGAACCCGGGATAGAGTCTCACATTGAGTTCCCTGCATGGAGTCGGCCTGTGTGTGTCTCTCTCTGTGTGTGTCTCTTGTGAATAAATAAATAAAATAAAAAAAAAGAACTTACAGAATGGGTGTTAAAGTGATAGTTGCAGCCTTTTTCTTTTTTTTGCATATTTCATTCATTCACTCATGAGAGACACAGAAAGAGAGAGAGAAGCAGGCTCTGTGCAAGGAGCCCGATGTGGGATTCGATCCTGGGACTCCAGGATCACACCCTGGGCTAAAGGCAGGTGCTTAACCGCTGAGCCACCCAGGGATCCAGTTGCAGCCTTTTTATAAATTTTAAGATTGGCCCTTTGAACATTTGGATTTCAGAGAGTACCATTCAAATGGATCAATTTACAGGACTGATCTATCTTAAACCCAATGGAATAAATATCCACCCCCCCCCAATTTTTGTCACCACAGGGCAATATTTTGAATTGAAATGTCCCATAATGCCAGCCCCTCTTTTAAAAAATGATTTATTTAATTATTTGAGAGAGAGCGCGAGCAGGGGTGGGGAGCAGAGGGAGAGAGAGAGGGGAAGCAGACTCCCTGCTCAGGGAGTCTGCCTCAGGGCCCGAAATCTCAGAACCCTGAGATCATGACCTGAGCGGAAACCAAGAGTCAGATGCTTAACTGACTGAGCCACCCAGGCGTCCCTAATGCCCCCCCTTTAAAAAAAACTCACCCATAACAGTGCATAATTATGTCATAATGGAAATGTGTTCACCATAAATCCTTCCTTTGACACATTTATGTTGTGTGAACACTGTGGAATGTATCAATTTCCGTTCCCATTAACTGTGTGTTTTTCCTATCTTTTATGGTTTTTCCACTTACCACGCACAAGGCATAGGAGAAACTACTGGAGCACTGGAGTCAAGAGAACTGGTTGGAGTCCCGGCTTAGTGACCAAGTAGGGCTAGAAACACTATAGCAAAGGGCCACAGAAGTCCATTCTCTGAAGTTGGTGTGTGATATATTAATTGATAGCCTAATTTTCCCAATGATTTCCCCTCAATTCACTCTGTCATAAAGATTTTTTAAATTTATTTTAAATTTGGGGGATCCCTCGGTGGCTCAGTGGTTTGGCGCCTGCCTTCAGCCCAGGGCGTAATCCTGGAGTCCCAGGATCGGGTCCCACGTCGGGCTCCCTGCATGGAGTCTGCTTCTGTCTCTGCTTCTCTCTCTCTCTCTCTCTGTCTCTCATGAATAAATAAAATCTTTTAAAAATTATTTTAAACTTATTTATTCCTGAGAGACACACACAGAGAGGCAGAGACATAGGCAGAGGGAGAAGCAGACTCCCCACGGGGAGCCCAGTGCAAGACTGGATCCCAGGACTCCAGGATGAGAGCTTGAGCTAAAAGCAGATGCTCAACCACTGAGCCACTCAAGTGCCCCAAGATTTTTTTTTTTAAGATTTTATTTTTTCAAGTAATCTCTACACCCAATGTGGGGCTCCAACTTACAACCCCAGGATCAAGAGTCAATCACATGCTTCACCGACTGAGCCAGCCCGGTACCCCTTTGTCATAAAGATTTTAGGTGTGAATGGAAGAAAAAAGGAAATCCAGAGACTCTGATGCTTTCTTCATGATTTCCAGAGCTTTAATATATAGGATATATACAAAAACTAGGTATTTGGATTTCATATTATATCTGTTACATATGACACAGGTGACATACCTATGTGGCACACATACATATAAAACATATACAAGGGATCCCTGGGTGGCTCAATGGTTTAGTGCCTGCCTTCGGCCCAGGGCGTGATCCTGGAGTCCTGGGATTGAGTCCCACGTCAGGCTCCCTGCATGGAGCCTGCCTCTCCCTCTGCCTGTGTCTCTGCCTCTCTCTCTGTGTCTTTTATGAATAAATAAATAAAATCTTAAAAAAAACACATACATACAAGATGATGCAGTGCTGATTTCATTAATTCGTGTGCAACCATCACTACTTTTGCCATATCCATATACCACATAAAAGTTATCCATTTCATCTGTTTATTTAAACTGATGCTCATTTTAAAAATACTTTAGTTTTTTTTTCTTTAAGTAAACTCTATTCCAATGGTGGGGGTGGCTAAACTCACACCCAAGATCAAGAGTCTCATGCTTCACCAGCTGAGAGCCAGGCAGGCATCCCTAAACAGATGCATATTTTGAAGGTTAAATAAAATGACGCTCAGTCCTAAGTGCAGGATGCTTTTATCACTGATGGTAACTATGGACACAGCACTAAATATCAGTGAATCACAGGATGAGAGAGATGGCACCTTCCCCGGGCTCCTTCAGCATCTGTGGCTACAGCAGGTAGAAAGCCTCAGTTTGGAATTTATGACAACAGAAGAGCAGGCCTCAGGCTCAGAGCTTCCACCAAATGGTAGGATTTAGCTATGACTCAGTAGGATTATTTTGTTTTCATTGTACTGACCCCCAGTATATAAAGGGAGGAAAAAGTAATAACTTAGAAACAAAAGCGGAGTGTCTGGGTGGCACAGTCTGCTGGGTATCTGATTTCAGCTCAGGTCATGATCCCAGGGTCCTGGGATCAAGCCTCGCATCAGGTTCTCTGCTCAATCAAAGAAACTAACAATTGTAGAGATTTTTCTTTCCTTTCCTTTTCTTTTTTTTTTTTTAAAGATTGGGCAGCCCGGGTGGCTCAGCAGTTTAGTGCTGCCTTCAGCCCAGGGCCTGATCCTGGAGACCTGGAATTGAGTCCCATGTAGGCTCCTTACATGGAGCCTGCTTCTCCCTCTGCCTGTGTCTCTGCCTTTCTGTGTGTCTCTTATGAATAAATAAATAAAATAAAGATTTTATTTATTTATTCATGAGATATGCGGAGAGAGAGGCAGAGACATAGGGAGAGGGAGAAGCAGGCCCCTGGTAGGGAGCCCAATGCAGAACTCAATCCCAGGACCCTGGGGTTCACGACCTGAGTCGAAGGCAGACAACCACTGATCCACCCAGGTGTCCCTGTAGAGATTTTTCAAACAGCCACACTGAAACTCAGAAAAGAAATAGGAATGCCAAAGGAAAAGCCAGATCTTTCCAGTATTTTGCTTCTTTCTCAACTATCTGAGACTATGTTATATAACAAACTGTGAGTTGCTATACTGGTGACCCTTGAACAACACAGGTATGAACTGTGTAGGCCCACTATATACAAGATTTTTTTTTTTAATAAATGCAGTATAGTGCTGGAAATGTATTTTCATTTCCTTATCATTTTTTCCTTATAACTTTCTGAATAACCTCTTATTTTCCTAGCTTACTGGATTGTAAGAATGCAGCATATAACTGATAAAACAAAAAAATGTGTTCATTGGCTTTTGTCAGTAAGACTCCTGGTCAATAGTAGGCTATTGGTAGTTCAGGTTTTTTTCAATATTTTTTTTAGTTTATCTTAAAAAATATTAATATATTTGAGACAGAGAGAGAGTGAGCAAGAGAAAGAGCATGAGCTGGGTGAAGGATAGAGGGAGAAGCGACTTCCCTCTGAGCAGGGAGCCCGATGTGGGGCTCTATCCCGGGACTCTGGGACCATGACCTGAGCCAAAAGCAGATGCTTAACCAACTGAGCCACCCAGGTGCCCCTAGTCATTAAGTTTTTAGGGAGCCAAGAGTTACACACGGATTTTTGACTGCATGGTGTGGGGACCAGCACCTCTAACCTCTGCTTTGTTCAAGGGTCAACTAACTGCATAGCTATTGTGCAATTCTGATTAATGTACTTGACCAAAAACTGCAAATAAAATAAGCTTTTGGTTCTCTTGCTAATCATCCTTCTCTAAGGCCGTATATCCATTTCAGAATACACCAGGCTGGGGAGGGATGACAGCCTCAGAACAGAGATTGGGAGCAAAAAGGCGGCCAGGCACAAAGAAGTCATTCTAAACACAGGAAGACCAGTGTGTAGACGTCTGGCGCCCTTCATGTATGTGCACAGTGCAAAGACTGGCTTGCACACCAATTGTTACAAGACAGCACCTACTGGTGCTACACATTAGTGTTGGCAACATGACCAGAGCATGCCAAGTAGTCTCATTTGTAAGGCAGGCATTTTCTGTAAGGGTGAAAGCGTTCATCTATTTGCCTGCTTTGTTTCATGTAACACTGTAATGTTTTAAAAAACTAATTCCAGGGGTGCCTGGGTGGCTCAGTCAGTTAAGGGTCAAACTCTTGATATCAGATCAGGTCAGAGGCAGCCCCTGTGGCCCAGCAGTTTAGCCCGGGGTGTGATCCTGGGGACCTGGGATCGAGTCCCACGTCAGGCTCCCTGCATGGAGCCTGCTTCTCCCTCTGCCTGTGGCTCTCTCTCTCTCTCTCTCTCTCTCTCTCTGTGTGTCTCACAAATAAATAAAATCTTAAAAAAAAAATCAGGTCACGATCTGGGGGTCCTGAGATCAATGCCCTCTTTGGGGCTTCCCACTCAGCGGGGAATCTGCTTCTCCCTCTGCCTCTGCTGCTTCCCTTGCGTGCTCACTCTCTCGCTCACTCTCTTTCTCTCAAATAAATAAATAAAATCTTTTTAAAAAATTGCAATTCCCGTAAAACTAACACACACTGTTATATTAGTTTCAGGTGTACAAGATTCAACACTTCCATGTATCACTTACTCCGTGCTCGCTAGGATGTAAGTGAAGTCTTAATCCCCACCCCCTATTTCACCCGTTCCCCCCACCCCCACCTCCCCTCTGGCAACTACCAGTTTGTTCTCGGTGTCTAAGAGTTAGGCTTTAACTTTTCAAAGGGGAAGAGAATCAGAAACTGAAGAGCCGAAGAGTGGGCACATATTCTTTGTTGTCATTGTTGCTGTTTGCTCCAGCAACAACAGCTCGTGTAAGGAGCCAGGCTGTAGGTGCAAGAAAGGGACAATCGTCAATCCCAACTCCAGGCCTGGGATTTCGGACAAGGCACCTTACGGTGTTCTGTGGCTCCGTTCCTGACCTGTAAGACAGGTCCCGAAAGCCTTGCCTGTTTGATTGAGGCTGCTGTTGGCTGAACTACTCTCTAAATACCCTTTTCACTGTCAAACGTCTGTGATCTGTGATCTTACATATTAACACGGATGAACTAATTTCCTTCCATTAGGGTTGTTGTCTAGAAAAAATGGCAGGGACACCTGGGTGGCTCAGCTGGTTAGAAGTCTGCCTTCCGCTGGGGTCATGGCCCCGGGGTCCTGGGATGGAGGCCCAGGATGGGCTCCCTGCTCAGCGGGGAGTCTGCTTCTCCCTCTCCCTCTGCCACTCCCCTCCTGCTCAGGCTCTCTCTCTCTCTCTATCTCTCTCTTTCTCTCTCCTTCTCTCTCTCTCTCTCTCTCTCTCGGTCAAATGAATAAATAGAATCTTAAAAGAAAAAAAAGAAAAATGGCAATTAGGGTTTCCTGTCTTGCCCTTTAGAATCTCTTAAGCAACCTCCCAGCTTCCAGGGGGCTCGCAATGGCTAACGTGCAGCAGAGTTCTGCATTCCTCACGGGTGGCGGTGCGTCCAGGGCAATGTGACTCCGGGAACTGACATGGGCAATTGTAAGATAAGGTGACATTGGGAAGATGTTTCATCCAAATGCCAAAGTATGAGGAAGCCTATCCTCCCTCGCATTTCAGAACATTTATGTCACTCAGGCAAACAGTTCTTAAGCAGCAGTGTGGCAGCAGCTGCTAGACTAGCTTGTCACATGTCCCCAGATCCAGCCAAGAAAGAGACAACAAGCCCAAATACATTCAGTTTTTTACTTACAGAGGCAACAGAAAGTAAGACCAGCATGGTGACAGCTGCATGTCCCTAGTCCCACAGGATGACACCAAACCAGAGAAGCCAGATGACAGGCAGCACAGGCAGGGAGCCACTCTGTTACTGAAGAGCCAATTCTAAACAGAAGGAGTTCTGTTTCCAGAACTACAAAACTCCAGTTTTGTGGACTTCCACAGAAGCCTGAGTCTGGACCCTACATGTGGTCAAGGTGGGAAGTCCCAGCTGCGACCAGAACCAGGGAGGCGAGGGACACTCCTTACCAGGCCTCACCAGGCTGCTTGTCTAGTCATGTCCCAAAGAAGATCAAAGGACCTTCTGCCAAGACTCCTGTCAGACTTTGGTCAGGCCTTCGCCTTGTGGCCTGTGTGAGGCTGTGCCAAGTCACCATGGCGCCATGACAAAAGAGCTGTTTCCCTACAACCGACTGCCCATCTCTCATGTATTCACCTGAGAATTTAGAAGCATGGGCCACCCCATCAGATGCCCAAGTAACTGTGATGTGGGAAACAAAAGCAGAAGGAATGTAGATAAAATTAAATGTCCAGATCACCTGCAGCCCATTGACAAATACTTGAGGCAGGCAAAGTACAGGTTCCTCCAGGAAGTTCCTAACTATCTTCCTGTTAATGTCTTGCTAGAGGGGAAAGTAACCTTGGTTTGACAATAGCCAGGCCTCTGGTATCCTGTGTCTTCTTTAGCATATGAAGATCCTTTTGGAATTTCCCTTATCTTTACTTCCCTTAATCCCCAAATACATAATCATCTGCTCCTAATAATCTCAGGCCATCAGATGCAGCGGGGAGCAGCAGGCAGCCACAGCTCTTTCTGTGGGTCCTGTCCTCATGCTTTGAAAAAAAAAAAACAAACACCATTTTGCACTGAAGATGTCTCAAGAATTCTTTCTTGGTCGTCAGCTCCAGACCACACCAGACTAGATAGATAGATAGATAGACAGATATTAAAAAACTACATCAATTGTAACTGACAGGGGCTTGAATGAAAGCTTTTCCATTTCTCTTGAGTAAAATCAGATGGGTGTATCATGGCTATGACTCCCAGTAGACAGACAGACCACAGCCAGGCTCCTGGTCCAGAGCCAAGCCACCTAAATATGCCATGAATCCAGATGTAGCAAGACGTGTTGGCAGCTGCACACAGCCTGCCTTGGGTGGCCACCGGCAAGTCCAGGGCAATGGGATTGTGCATCCCTAGGCACGCCGGCGAGTTGGGACTGGTTTGTGTGTGGCAGGCAAGTACAGGCCTGATGTCCGTGTTAGAAGTGATACCCTAGGGGTGCCTGGGTGGCTCAAATCGTTCAGCATCTGCCTTCGGCTCAGATCCTGGGATCAAGTCTCACAACCCCCCCCCCCAAAATCAGGGTCCTGGCTCAGCAGGGAGTCAGCTTCTCCCTCTACCTCTGCCTCCTCCACCCTGCCCTGCTTGTGCTTGCTCTCTCTCTCTCTCTCAAATGAATAAATAAAATCCAAAAAAAAAAAAAAAAGAAGAAGAAGAAGAAGAAGAAGTGATACCCTATTGGGACAGAAGCTGTAGCAGGATGGAATAATTTATTACATTTATTATAACCAGAATAAACCAATTTTGCATCCCTTAATACAGACAAACCGTTTGAACGGGCTCAAATGTTTCTGCAGAGAACTATTAGGCTAGCCCAGGCAGCCCAGCCACCTGCCACGGCCTGCTCGGTGAGACCTGGATTCGGTTTGTAGCCAACTCTACAGCAGCACTTTGTTGACTTGGGCTCTAGAGCAAGGTTTCCCCAGCATTTGGAGATGACAAGACGAGTCGGGTGTCCTGTGGCAAGAGCCAAGCAAACCTAATGGTTCCCCCACACACACACCCCTCGCTACACCAAACCCCCCTAGCCTGACATGTTCCTTCGCCCAGGACGGCACTGTGCTCTGGTGGCCGCGTGATGGGCATGTCCAGTCTCTGAAGCACTCAGGCATTGTCATCTCCCCCATATCCCCCCGCCCCCGTGTGTATAGACTCATCCTGAGATGGTCCAGTGGTTTCTTTTTTTTTTTTTTAAGAGTTTATTTATTCATGAGAAACAGGTAGAGACACAGGCAGAGGGAGAAGCAGGCTCCATGCAGGGAGCCCGAAGTGGGACTCGATCCCGGGTCTCCAGGATCACAAACCCAGGCTGCAGGCGGCGCTAAACCGCTGCGCCACCAGGGCTGCCCTGTCCAGTGGTTTCTTTATGTAGCTTGGGCCTTCCTAGGGTTGGGTGCACCACTCCAGGACCAACGGAGGAGTCATTACCTCCTGTCTCCTGTCATTGTCATCAGTCTCTAACCATCCAGTCCTGCTGGCTAACGGGATGGGAAGAGAAACACCAGGTTAGTGTCTCCTACCCCCTCACCCCATCTCTTCTCAGTCACTCCAGTTGTTTGGCTTCCTGCTGGTAGGCGTGGGAGGGGAAGAAATAAGGTAAAAAGGACCCCTCATGTGATTCGGGTCTCTTACAGCCAGTCTGGGCCTCCTCCTCTTGCCCTCAACTTTGTAATTAAACATTTTCTTCAAGTGGGAGGTTCTCTTGAGGAGAATTGCCACGTCTGGAGCCCATACAGCCTGCTTAAAATGTGTGCTCCCCCCGAGGAGCTGTGCTGTGGTGGCCCAGGTGTCTAATTTTTTCTCTCATGGGGCAGCCCTGGTGGCTTAGTGGGTTTAGCGCCGCCTTCAGTCCAGGACGTGATCCTGGAGACCCGGGATCGAGTCCCATGTCGGGCTCCCTGCATGGAGCCTGCTTCTCCCTCTGCCTGTCTCCGCCTCTCTCTCTCTCTGTGTCTCTCATGAATAAATAAAATGTTTTAAAAAATTTTTTTTCTTTCATGAATCTGTTTTATTATTTTTTTTAATGGCATTCATAGCTGGAGGTGATACAGGCCAGGGAACGTTCTGTGACACAGCCCACTGCCTGGTCATCTGCGCTCAGAGGCCGCACCGTTTGGTGTGATCAGATGTGTTGGGAGAAGTTTGTAGCCCAGCCCAGTTAGGAGTGCTAGGGTGCTAGGTCCCCACCTGCTGTGCAGACCTTGAGTGGCCGGGCCATGCCCTGAAGAGGCGCCTACTGCAGTCAGCGCCCCCCACCTTCAAAGAGTCAAAGAGGGAAGGATTCTAGAGGGCTCTGGGCCCTGACGCTCTCTTTGTCACCCTTACTGTGTAACCAACCTGCAGCCTCAGCACATTTGCTGGGTTTCCTGGTCTCCTGTGCTGGAATCACAGGCCTTGTTCTGGGGCCCAGTCGTGAACGGTGGCCAGTTCCCAGGCCCTGTGCAGCCGTGTCTGGGTGTCCGTGGTCCTGATGCAGGCAATGCAGGGTCAACTAGCTGGTCGATCCATTGACACATCCCAAAGTGGGTCCTGTTCCGGGGCATCTGTTTACATAGGTCACAGACAGGGGTGTAGGTCTTGTGCGATCTGCCAGAAAGTTTGTCCCTATGGAGGCTGACACATGGTCACCCTGTGGCCTCGCTGCCAGGCCCCTGTCTGAGTTCGGGGCAGCTCCACAGCCTGCAACTCTGCCCACAGAATGCAGCCTTCCTCTCCACACAGGCTGCTTTAAAATTTTTTTTTAATTTAAAAATTTTTAATTTTGAAATAATCATAAATTCACATCAAATTGCCCCCCCCCCAAAATGATACAGAGATTCCATGGGTTTTTTTAATTCTTAAAATTTTTTAGACTTTTTTTTTTAGAGTTTTTTTTTAAAAAGATTTTATTTATTGATTCATGAGGGACCCAGAGAGAGAGAGAGGCAGAGACACAGGCAGAGGGAGAAGCAGGCTCCATGCAGGGAGCCTGATGTGGGACTCGATCCCCCGACCGGGGATCACGCCCTGAGCCAAAGGCAAATGCTCAACCGCTGAGCCACCCAGACGTCCCAAATTTTTAAAATTTTAGATTTTGAAATGATCATAAATTAACACCAAATTGCCCCATGTGTCCTTTTTTTTTAGCTTTTGCATGACTATAGTACAATATCAAAGAGAGGAAACTCGGGGCACCTGGGTGGCTCAGTGGGTCAAGCAGCCAGCTCCTGATATAGGCTCAGGTCATGATCTTGGGGTCCTGGGATCTCAAGCCCCCCCCCACCCCTGGGGCTCCACGCTCAGCAGGGAGTCTGTTTGAGGATTCTCTCCCCCTCTCTCTCTGCCCCTCCCTCCACTCGTTTTCTCTCTCTCTCTCAAATAAATATAATAAATCTTAAAAAAAAAAAGAGGAACTTGACATTGGCACAACCCAACTTTGTTCAGATTTCACCAGCTTTATGTGCACTCGTGTGTATGTGTGTGTGTAGTGCTGTGCAATTCTATCACAAGTGTAGATTAATGGCACTGCAGTAAGGGCGGGGAACTGTTCCCTTAGCACAAAGAGCCCTGTGCTATTGCCTTTACAGTCCCCCTCCCCCATCCCTGTCTCCTTGGCAACCACTAATCCTTTCTCCATCTCTATAATTGTGTTATTTCAAGAATGTTACATAAATGGAATCACACAATATGAAACCTTCTGAGATTGGCTTTTCCACTCAGCATGATTCCTTTGAGATCCGACTAAGTTGCTGCGTGTTTTAATAGACCGTTGCTTTTCATCCCTGAGTATATTCCATCGGACGGATGTGTCTGCTGCTTGTTAACCAGTCACCCACTGAAGGACATCTGGGCTAATTCCAGTTTTTGCCTATTATGAACAAAGCTGCTAAGACCATTCATGTACACGTTTTTGTGTCAATGTAAGTTTCCATTTTTCCGGGATAAATGCCCAGGAATGCAGTGCCGGACCATATGGTAGTTGCATGTTCAGTTTTATAAGAAACTGCCAAACTATTTTCCAGGGTAGCTGGATCATTTTGCATTCTCTCTAGCAATGAACAGTTAACCCTTGAACTGCACAGGTCCACTTATAGGTGGAATTTTTTCCATAAATACAGTACAATAGTATAAATATATTTTTCTATCTTTATGATTTTCTTAATAACATTTCCTTTTCTCTAGCTGCTTAATTTTAAGAATACAGTATAAGGTACATATAACATATGGAATATGTGTTCATCGATTTTTTAATTATCAGTAAGACTTTTGGTCAATAGTAGGCTATTAGTAGTTAAATTTTTGGGAAGTCACAAGTTATACATGGCTGGGTGGGTCAGTGCCCCAACCTTGCATTATTCAAGAGTCAACTTTATACGTGATCCAGTTTCTCTACATCCTCTCCAGCATTTAGTATTATCATTATTTTTTATTTTAACCATTTTGGTAGGTATGCAGGGATATTTCATTGTGGCTTTCATTTGCATTTCCCTGGTGGCTAGTGATATTGACATCGTTATTTGCCATTTGTACATCCTCTTGGGTGAAATGTTTCTTCGTGTCTTTTGCACCATCTGCTAATGGAATTGTTTGGTTTTCTAATTGGGTTGTTTGGTTGAGTTTTGAGAGCTTTTAAATGTATTTTAGATACAAGTCCTTTGTTGGATATATGTTTTGTGGCTATTTTTTCCCAGTCTGTAGCTCATCTTTTCATCTCTTCCAGGGCAAAAATTTTTAGTGGTTTTTTTTATAAAGATTTTATTTATTTATTCATAATAGACACAGAGAATGAGGCAGAGACATAGGCAGAAGGGAGAAGTAGGCTCCCTGCACGGAGCCTGATGTGGGACTCGATTCCAGGACCCCGAGATCACGCCCTGAGCTGAAGGCAGACACTCAACCACTGAGCCACCCAGGCATCCCCAAAACTTTTAGTTTTGATAAAGCCCAAGTTGTCACATTTCCCTTCTATGGATTTTGCTTTTGGTGTCATCTATAAGAACTCTGTAGCCTGATATCCTGAAGATTTTCTCCTGTTTTTTTTTTTAGAAGTTTTACATTTTATATTTAAGTTTATGATCTATTTTGAGTTAATTTTGTATAAGGAGCAAGGTTTGGTCCAGATGCATTTTTTTTTAATTCCATTGATGCCCACTTGGCTCTAGCACCTTTGTCAAATAAGCTGTCCGTCCCTTGAATTGCTTTTGTTCCCTTGACCAAAATCAGTTGGGCACATTTGTGTGGGTCTATGCCTGGGTTCTATAATCTGTTCCATTGATCTATGTGTCTATTCCTCTGCCAGTACCATGCTCTCTTGATTCCTGTAGCTATATAATAAGCCTTAATATCAGGTAGAGTGATTTCTCCTGCTGTTTTCTTCCTTGCTCAAAATTATTTTAGTCTTTGGTATTTTACTCTTTGCTTTTCCATATAAGTTTTAGAAAAAGCTTGTCTCTATCTATGGAAAACTTTGCTGGTATTTTCATAGTAATTGCATTAACCCTATAGATCAATTTGGGGAGAATTGACATTTTTTTACCATGTTGACTCTTAAAATTAATAACACGATATATCTCTCCATTTATTTAGATCTCCTCTTACTTTCTTCATCAATATTTTATAATTTTTTAGCATACAGACCCTGTATGTTTTTTGTTAACTGTATACCTAAGTATTTTATGTTCTTTGGAGCAATTATATGGCATTGTGTTTTTACCTTTGTTAGCATATAGAAATGCTATTAGGGTGTGTGTGTGTGTTGCAAAAATACTTTACTTACAAAAACAGACAGCAGTCCATATTTGTTCATGGGCCATAGTTTGCTGGTCCTTATTCTAAGAGAACACGAAAATAACTTAAAGCAGAAAATATTCCGAGTTTCCTCTCAAAGGCAGATTTCCATTATTACTAAATAAACAACAAAAAAGGCAATCAACTGTCTTTCTAGTTTGAAAATTTCTAAAGTATAATTCCCAATAGTAATATTACAGGTACTTTAGGCCACAGGTACACAACCTAATGCATAACTCCGTGGCTAAGTCATATAAATTCTGAATCCTGGGGACATATGGGTGGCTCAGGCAGTTAAGCATCAGTCTTCGGCTCAGGTTATGATTCCAGGACTCTGGGATCAAGCCCAATGTCAGGCTCTGTGCTCAGCAGGGAGCCTGCTTGTCCCTCTTCCTCTGATCTTCCCCCTGCTTGTGCTCCCTCTCTGTCAAATAAATAATAAAATCTTTTTAAAAGTTCTGGATCCTTTTCATAGTTCCCCTAATCAAATGAAAATAATCTCTTTTATTTAAAATATTTTATTTATTTATTTATGAGAGACACAGAGAGCGCGGCAGAGACACAGGCGGAGGGAGAAGCAGGCTCCATGCAGGGAGCCTGATGTGGGACTCGATCCCGGGGCTCCAGGATCCCGCCCTGGGCTGAAGCCGGCGCTAAACCACTGAGCCACCTGGGCTGACAGAAAATAATCTCTTTGATGCTTTTTTCCTCTGGATGAAATATTTAGACAGAAGATCACTCATAGCCAGGAATGTAAATAGCTTGTCTTTGTTACTGTGATATTGTGACTTATAATAAGAAATACTATTTATTTGATCATTGCTCCGGGTTCCCTAATTAATGCTAGAAATAGGGAGAGGTGTGTCCACTCCATCTTTTCCGGGCACCAGAAGTCTGGCTGATGGAGTTTGTCAAATGCTGGTGGGGTTGTGTGTGTGTGCGTGTGTGTGTGTGCATCAATTGATATGATCATATGATTTGTCTTCTTTTGATATGGTGAATTATGTTGACTGATTTTTTACCTAGAATAAATCCCACTTGGTTGTGGTATACTGTATAATTCTTTTTAAACATTGCCAGATTTGATTTGTTACTATTTTGTTGAATTTCTCTGGCTGAGTTAGTGAGATCTTTCAGTCTGGTGTGTGTGTGTGTGTGTGTGTGTGTGTGTGCTTTTTTCCCGGTTTTGGTAGCAAAATGAAACTAGCCTCATAAAATGAGGTGGGAAATGTCCTTTTATTTGGAAGAGATTCTACAAAGTTGGTGCTAATTTCTCTTTCAATATTTGGTAGAATTCTCCAGTGAAAACATCCGGACCTGGAGATTCCTTTCTTGAGGGCAAAACAACACATGTAATCTTTTCAATGGTTCTAGGACTATTTGGAGGAGTCTGGTAGTTTGTATTCTCAGAGCACTTGGTCGATTTTTTTCTAAGTTGTTGAATTTATGAACATAAAGCTGTTCACCAGGTTATCTTACTATCTTTTTAATAGGATCTGCGGAGAGGTCCTGTATTGCATTCCTGATATTGGTGATTTGTATTTTCTCTCTTTTTATCTTTCTTGGTCTTGCCAGAGGTTTTTTTTTTTTTTTTAAAGATTTTATTTATTTATTCATGAGAGATACAGAGAGAGAGAGAAGCAGAGACCCAGGCAGAGGGAGAAGCAGGCTCCATGCAGGGATCCCGATGTGGGACTCAATCCCGGGTCCCCAGGATCACGCCCTGGGCTGAAGGCGGCGCTAAACCGCTGAGCCACCCAGGGATTCCCTTGCCAGAGGTTTTCAGTTTTACTGATCTTTCTAATGCTCTACCCCTTTGTTTCACTGATTTTATCTATTACTTTTCTATTTTCCATTTTCTTGGGTTTTGCTCTGATCTTTATAATTTCGTTCCTCCTGCTTGTTTTGGATCAGTTTCACTCTTCTTTTTCTAGTTTCTTGGGGGTAGGAATCAGATTATTGATTTGAGAACTTTCCTCCCTTCTTTACTTTTTTTCTGTTTTTTTTTTAATTGGAGTAAAATTTTTTTTTAAGATTTATTTATTTATTTATTCAGAGAGAGCGAAGAGAGAGGCAGAGACACAGGCAGAGGGAGAAGCAGGCTCCATGCAGGAAGCCCGATGTGGGACTCGCTCCTGGGTCTCCAGGATCACAAACCCAGGCTGCAGGCGGCGCTAAACCGCTGCGCCACTGGGGCTGCCCCTAATTGGAGTAAAATTAACATACAATCTTACATTAGTTTCTTTTTTTAAAAATTAGTCAACTTATTTTTTTAAGATTTATTTATCTATGAGAGAGAGAGAACAAGCAGGAAGGACAAAGGGAGAAGGAGAGAGAATTCCAAGCAGCCTCCACACTGAGCACAGAGCCCAACACGGGGTTTGATGCCACAACCCTGAGATTACAATCTGAGCTGAAACCAAGAGTCAGATGCTTAACCAACTGCGCCACCCAGGCGCCACAAGCTAGTATAGACATTTTAACAATATTTGCTCTCCCAATCCATGAGCATGGAATGTTTTCCCATTTCTTTCTGTCCTCTTCAATTTCTTTCTTAAGTGTTTTATAGTTTTCAGAGTACAAATCTTTTATCTCTTTGGTTAGGTTTTTCCTAGATATCTTATGGTTTTTGGTGCAACTGTAAATGCTATCAATTCCTTGATTTCTCTTTCTGCTGCTTCATTATTAGTGCATAGAAATGCAACAGCTAAAAAAAAATTAAAGAAAAAGAAATGCAACAGCTTTCTGTACGTTGATTTTGCATCCTGTGACTTTATTGAATTCATATGTTAGTTCTAGCAATTTTTTGGGAGTCTTTCAGGTTTTCTATATAGGGCATCACATCATCTTTGAAGAGTGAAAGTTTGCCTTCTTCCTTGTTGATTTGATTGCCTTTTATTTCTTTTTGTTGTCTGCCTGCTGAGGCTAGAACTTCCAGTACTATGTGAAGTTACACCAGTGAGAGTGGATATCCCTGGCTTGTTCCTGACTGTAGAAGAAACGCTCTCAGTTTTTCCCCCATTGAGGTATTAGCTGTAGGTCTTCCATATATGGCCTTTATGATGTTGAGATATGTTCTCTCTATTCCCACTTTGTTGAGGGTTTTTATCAAGAATGGATACTGTAGGGGCGCCTGGGCAGCTCAGTCACTTAGGCGTCCAACTCTTGATTTCAGCTCAGGCCATGATCTTGGGGTCTTGGGATCAAGCTGCACATCAGGTTCCATGCTCAGTGCAGAGTCTGTTTGTCCCTCTCCCTCTGCTCCTCCCCCTGCTTGGGCTCACTTGTACTCTCATAAATAAATAAATAAATAAATAAATAAATAAATAAATAAATAAAATCTTAAAAAAAAGAATGGATGCTGTACTTTGTCAAATGCTTTTTCTGCATCTATTGAGAGGATTATATGGTTCTTATCCTTTCTTTTATTAATGTGGTGTATCATGTTGATTGATTTGTAACTATTGAAACACCCTTGCAACCCAGGAATAAATCTTACATGATTGAGGTGAACAATTCTCTTAATATACTGTTGGATTGGACTAGCTAGTATTTTGGAGATTTTTAAAAGATTTTATTTCTGGGCAGCCCGGGTGGCGCAGCGCTTTAGCGCCGCCTTCAGCCCAGGGCCTGATCCTGGAGACCCGGGGTCGAGTCCCACCCACATCGGGCTCCCTGCGTGGAGCCTGCTTCTCCTTCTTTTCCTTCTTCCTGTGTCTCTGCCTCTCTCTGTGTGTGTCTGTGTCTCTCATGAGTAAATAAATAAATTTTTTTAAAAAGATTTTATTTCTTTATTGATGAGAGACCCGGAGAGACAGGCAGAGATAGGCAGAGGGAGAAGCAGGCTCCCTGTGGGGAGCCTGATGCAGGACTGGATCCCAAGACCCGGGGATCACGACCTGAGCTGAAGGCAGATGCTCAACCACTGAGCCACCCAGGTGCCCAGCTAGTATTTTATTAAGAATTTGTGCGGGATCCCTGGGTGGCGCAGTGGTTTGGCGCCTGCCTTTGGCCCAGGGTGTGATCCTGGAGACCCAGGATCGAATCCCACATCAGGGTCCCGGTGCATGGAGCCTGCTTCTCCCCTCTGCCTATGCCTCTGCCTCTCTCTCTCTTTCTCTCTCTCTGTGTGTGTGACTATCATAAATAAATAAACAATTAAAAAAAAATTTGTGCATCTGGGATCTCTGGGTGACTCAGTGGTTTAGCGCCTGCCTTTGGCCCAGGGCGTGATCCTGGAGTTCCAGGATCGAGTCCCGCATCAGGCTCCCGGCATGGAGCCTGCTTCTCCCTCTGCCTGTGTCTCTGCCTCTCTTTCTCTGTGCCTCTCATGAATAAATAAATAAAATCTTTAAAAAAAAAGAATTTGTAAAAAAAAAAAAAAAGAAAGAATTTGTGCATCTATATTCATCAGGGATGTAGGCCTATAGTTCTCTCTCTCTCTCTCTCTCTCTCTTTTTTATCTTTGTCTGGTTTTAGAATCAAGGTAATGCTGGTCTTGTAGAGTAAGTTTGGAAATTTTCCTTCCATTTCTATTTTTCAGAACAGTTTGAGAAGAATAGGTACTAACTCTTCTTTAAATGTTTCATAGAATCCCCTAGGAAGCCATCTGGCCCTGGACTTCTGTTTGTTGGGAGATTTTCTATTCCTGATGCAACTTCTTTGCGGGTTATGGGCCTCTTCAAATTTTCTATTTCTTCCTGTTTCGGTTTTGGTAGTTTATAGGTTTCTAGGATTTTATCTGTTTCTTACAGGTTGCCCAATTTGTTGGCATAAAGTTTTTCATTATATTCTCTTAATAATTGTTTGTATTTTCGTGGGTGTTGGTTGTGATCTCTCCTCTTTCATTCATGATTTTAGTTCTTTGGGTCCTTTCTTTTTTCATTTTGATAAGTCTGGCTAGGGATTTATCAGTTTTATTAATTCTTTTAAAGAACTGGTTCCTAGTTTCATTAATCTGTTCTACTGGGTTGGGTTTTTTTGTTTGTTTTTGTTTCTATATCATGTATTTCTGCTCTGATCTTTATTATTTCCCTTCTTCTGCTGGCATTAGGCTTCATTTGGTGTTATTTTTCTAACTCTTTCAGTATAAGGTTAGGTTGGGCATTTGAGATTTTTCTTGCTTCTTGAGGAAGGCCTGTACTACTATATACTTCCCTCTTATGACTGCTTTCGCTGTATCCCAAGGATTTTGGACCATCATGTTTTCATTTTCATTTGTTTCCATATATTTTTCTTTAAAGATTTTATTTATTTATTTATTTATTTATTTATTTATTTATTTATTTATTTATTTGAGAGAAAGAGAGAGAGAGCACATGAGCAGGTTTAGAGGCAGAGGGAAAGGAAGAGGAAGAAGCAGGCTCCCTGCTGAGCAGGAAGCCCAATGTGGGGCTCAATCCCAGGACCCTGAGATCATGACCCAAGCCAAAGGCAGACACTTAACTGACTGAGCCACCCAGGTGCCCCCTTTTTAATTTCTTCTTTATTTCCTGGTAGACTCCTTCATTCTTTAGTAGGATGCTCTTTAACCTCCATGTATTTGTGGTCTTTCCAAATATTTCTCTTTTGCTTGACTTCAAGTCGTCACATTGTGGTCAGAAAATATGCACGGTATGATATCAATCTCTTTGAACTTGCTGAGGGCTGTACATACTGATAACAGTATGTTATCTATTCTGGAGAATATCTCATGTGTACTGGAAAAGAATGTGTATTCTGCTGCTTTAGGATGAAATGATCTGAATATATCTGTTAAGTCCATCTGGTCCAGTGTGTCATTCAAAGGCATTGTTTCCTTGTTGATTTTCTGCTTAGATGATCTGTCCATTGCTGTGAGTGGAGTCTTAAAGGCCCCTACTATTATTGTATTATTAACAATGAGGTCCTTTGTTATTAATTGATTTAAATATTTGGGTGCTCCCAAGTTGGGAGTGTAAATATTTGCAGTTGTTAGATCTTCTTGTAGTTCCTTTCTTCATCTCTTGTTATAGTCTTTGGTTTAAAATCTAGTTTTTCTGGGGTGCCTGGGTCTTTCAGTCAATTTAAGTAAGCATCCAACTCTTGATCTTAGCTCAGGTCTTGATCTCAGGATCATGAAGTCAAGCCCTGCATTGGGATCCACACTGGGAGTAGGGCCTACTTAAAAACATTTTGGTTTTTCTGATATAAGTATTGTTATGACATTCATTTGCATGATAAATATTTTTCCATCCCCTTTAAGATGTCTTAAAGTCTAAAATAAGTCTCTTGTAGGCAGCATATAGATGGGTCTTGTTTTTTTTTTTATCCATTCTGATAGCCTGTGTCTTTGGATTGGAGCGTTTAGTTCTTTTACATTCAGAGTAATTTTTTCTTTTTTTTAGATTTTATCTTTAAGTAATCTCTACACAAAAAGTAGAGCTCAGACCTATAATCCCAAGATTAAGAGTTACATGCTCCACCAACTAAGCCAGCCAGGCATCCCCAGAGTAATTATTATTATCTTTTGGAGTAATTTTTTGATATGAGTTTAATGCACTTTATTACTTGTTTTGTTGTTTCTGGAGACTTTCTCCTTTCCTTTCTAGTCTTTGCTGCTTTGGTCTTTCCTACTCACAGAATCCCCTTTAATGTTTCTTGCAGGGCTAGTTTAGTGGTCACCAACTCCTTTAGTTTTTGTTTGTCTGGGAAACTATCTCTCCTTCTATTCTGAATGATTGCCCTGCTGGGTAGAGTATTCTTGGCTGCAGATTTTTCCCATTCAGCACGTTGAATATATCCTGGTGCTCTCTTCTGGCCTGCTAAGTTTCTGTGGCAAGACCTGCTGCTAATCTTATTTGTCTTCCCTTGTAAGGGAGGGATGTCTTTTGTCTTGTTGCTTTAGGATTTTTTTCCTTATCTCTATATTTTGCAAATTTAACTATAACATGTCTTGGCTTGCTTTTACTGATTTTGTTGGGAGTTCTCTGTGCCTCCTGGATTTGGAGATCTGTTTCCTTCCCTAGATCAGGGACGTTTTCAGCTATCATTTCCGCAAATAAACCATTTGTCCCCTTTTCCCTCTCTTCTTCTTCTGGGATTCCTATGATACAAATGTTATTATGGGGAATCCCTGGGTGGCTTAGCGGTTTAGTGCCTGCCTTTGGCACAGGGTGTGATCCTGGAGTCCCGGGATGAAGTCCCACATCAGGCTACCTGCATGGAGCCTCCTTCTCCTCTCTCTCTCTGTCTGTGTCTCTCGTGAATAAATAAATAAAATCTTACCAAAAAAATGTTATTATGCTTTATGGAGTTGCTGAGTTCAATCAGTCTATATTCATGATCCAGTATTTTTCTTCCCTCTTCTTTTCATCTTCATTATTTTCTATAATTTTATCTTCTTTATCACTTATTTGTTCCTCTGCTTCTTCCATCCTTTTGGTCATTGCATTCACTTGGTTTTATATCTCAGTTCTAGGATTTTTAATTTCGGCCTGACTAGTTTTTAGGTCTCTTATTTCTGTAGTAAGGGACTCTCTGGTGTCTTTCATGCTTTTCTCAAGCCCATTTAGTATCCTTATGATTGTTGCTTTAAATTCTGGATCAGGCATATTACTTAATCTGTTTTGATTAGATCCCTGGCCATGACCTTTCCTTGTTCTTTCTTTTGGGATGAATTCCCCCATCTTGGCATTTTGTCTAGGTCTCTGT
The DNA here is from genome assembly GCF_053574225.1 of Canis aureus. Lineage (NCBI taxonomy): Eukaryota > Metazoa > Chordata > Mammalia > Carnivora > Canidae > Canis > Canis aureus. The sequence continues at coordinate 83,553,365 of NC_135649.1, read as the reverse complement.
CTTCTTTTGTGTATTAGGAAAGCCTGTTAAAAGGGAGCCTGGGTGGCTCAGGCAGTTAGGCATCAGGCTCTTGATCTCAGCTCAGATCTTGATCTCAGAGTTGTGAGTTCAAGCCTCAGGCTGGGCCCTATGCCCATGGGGAAGCCTACTTAAAAAGAAAAGGAGGGGCATCTGGGTAGCTCAGCGGTTGAGTGTCTGCCTTGGACTCAGGCCGAGATCCCGGGATCCTGGGATTGAGTCCCACATCGGGCTCCCCACAACGAGCCTGATTCTTCTTCTGCCTCCCTCTCTGTGTGTCTCATGAATAAATAAATAAAATATATTAAAAAAAAGAAAAGGAAAGCATGTTATGTTTCCTGCTTCTGACAGTTAATGGCTTAATGAAGAAGAGGTCATATACTGTCCGGGGCCTGGCACTTCAGGTAGGGTCCCTCGTATATACTATATGCACTCTGCTGTTGTTTTGTGGCTGCTCTTTCCCTCAGGTCAGTCCTCTGCAGTTTCTCCTTGCCTGCAGTAGGGAGTGTTTGGACCTTGTCCTGAGTGTGGCAAGTTTTAACTAGGTGTACTCTAGGGTCTATTTGTTAAAACCAACCTGGTGCTTATTCCCACTAGAGCTGAAGCTTTAGACCTCTATGGTCAGTAGACGTGATGCATGTGGTGGGGGGTTGTGCTGGTCTTCTGGGAAGGGGCCACTGCTGTGGTTCTCAGACACACTCAGAAGTACCTGCAGAGGGCTGGGGGGTGGGGCTTGGTGTAGCAGGTTAGCACACTGTTGCTTACTGAAGTTAGTTTATGCTGAGGGGTGGGGGAGGGAAATGGTGCCAGCCAGCTCCCTCGTCCCAGAGGGGAGTTTGCAACCTCCATTGTCTGGGAAGTCTTTAGACTTCAGTGGAAGACACATCTCCCCTCGTGTGCCCCAGGTGTTCCTCAGCTCGCTACTTTCATCCTGTCTGTGTCTGGGCCATCTGCCCACCTAGCAGGGCAGCACACCTTGGGCTCTATCCCTGGCAGGCCGCCTGAGTTTCAAAACTCCAAACTTTAGGCACCTGGCATGTCAGGGATCCATGATGGTCCCCTGGGGCAGGGTCTTGCTGACCTGGGACTGATACAGGTTTGTATCAAGTGGGCAGTTGTGCCAAAGTGCAAGGGCATGGTGTTTGGAGTAAAGTGAGCAAAGAGCTGGCATCCAGGTTAGTCACCCTCAGCAGGTGTCTCTGCCCTTATGCTGGAGGGTGGGGGAGGGTAATGGTGCCCACCAGTTCTTGTCCCCTGAGAGGCAATGCCACTTCTTCCAGATGGGCTCCAAGAAGGGGGAACCATCTCTCCCAGAGGGATCCTCAGATTGTGCTGTCTGCCCCAGGTTCTCTGCCGCCTCCACGGGGCCAGTGCTGTGTCTTTGGGGCTCCCTAGCAGCCACACCCCAGATCTCAAAAAGTCCAGTCTCTGAGCACCACTGGTTGTAAAACCTCACAAAAATCAGCCCCTCTCGTTTTCCCAATCAATAGTTTTTGGGAAGTATTTTCCTTGTGTGATACCCTGTGCACTAATCTCTCTTGCCTCTCTCTGTGACCAGGCCTCCCTCCTCTCTGCAATACCAGAGATCTGCTTCTCCCCCAAGCCACATCTCCACACCTCTTCCCTTCCACAACATGGCCTCCTCTCTTCCTCTTATTGTGCAGTTTGTTCTGTCCAACCTCAGATCGATTTCTTGGGTAATCAGAATGATTTGACATTTTATCTAGGTGTGTTATTTTTTTTTAATGTATTTATGATAGTCTCACACACACACACACACACAGAGAGAGAGAGGCAGAGACACAGGCAGAGGGAGAAGCAGGCTCCATGCAGGGAGCCTGACATGGGACTCGATCCGGTTCTCCAAGATTACACCCTGGGCTGAAGGCAGCGCTAAACCACTGAGCCACCCAGGTTGCCCTGTTCCTATAAGTTTATTTGGTCTGAGGTCTACTTTTTAAAAATTCATGTTAACATTGCATCTTTTTCTTTCCCTTTACTTTCCACCTACCTTTGTCATCAGATTTGAAGTGACTTTCTTGTAGACAGCATATTGCTGGGGTGTGTTTTGTATCTATTTTGCTAATCTCTGTCTTTTAACTGACATGTTTGGACCATTTACACTAAAGGTAATTAGTAAGATATGTTTGGACTTATGTCTATCATTTTATTATTTGTTTTCTACTTGTTCCCTCTGATTCTTATTCTTCTGCTTCTGTCCTTTTACCTTCCTTTGGGTACACAAATATTTCTTAGAATTCTATTTTTATATATGTAATTTTTTAGTATATCTGTGTTATTTTCTTAGTGGTTGCTATAGTATTACAATGTGCAGATATGACCTATCACAGTCTACTGATAGCAATGTTTTACCACTTTGATTAAAGTGGAGAAAACTTAATTTCTTTTGGGTCCCGGGGATCCCTGGGTGGCTCAGAGGTTTAGCGCCCGCCTTTGGCCCAGGACGTAGTCTTGGATACTTGGGATCGAGTCCAGCATCGGGCTCCTGGCATGGAGCCTGTTTCTCCCTCTGCCTGTGTCTCTGCCTCTCTCTCTCTCTCTCTCTTTCTCTGTGTCTCTCATGAATAAATAAATAAAATCTTTAAAAAAAAGATTTCTTTTGAGTCCCTTTACCCTTCTGACTTTTATTTTTTTAAAACATTTTTTACATATATTTTTAAGACTTTATTCATCCTTTTGACACAAAGAGAGAGAGCACAAGTAGGCAGAACAGCAGGCAGAAGGAGAGGGAGAAGCAGGCTCCCCATTAAGCAGAGAGCCAGACATGGGGCTCAATCCTAGGACCTTGGATCATGACCTGAGCTGAAGGCAGATGCTTAACCTAGGCACCCCAACGATTTTGTTTATTCATTTGAGATAAAGAGAATGAGTGGAGAGAGGGACTGAGGGAGAGGGAGAAGCAGGCTCCCTGCCAAGCAGGGACTCCTCCAACATAGGGCTCCATCCCAGGACCCTGAGATCATGACCTGAGCTGAAGGCAGATGCTTAACCAACTGAGCCACCCACGTGACCCATTTTATTTTATTTTAGTAATGCCTACATCCAACATGGGGCTTGAACTCATGAGCCCAATATCACGAGCTGCATGCTCTTCTCACTGAGGCAGCCAGGTGCCCCTAGTTTTCAGAAATTGAATTATGATATATTGGCATGGGTTTCTTTTGGTTTATCCTACTGATATTTTCTCAGCTTCTTGAATCTGTGTAGGTTTATGTCTTTTGCCAAACTTGAGAAGATTTCAATAATTATTTCTTTTAATACTTTTCCAACACTACTCTCTCTTCTACTTCCAGTAGTCCAAAGATATGAATCTTAGATCTTTGTTATTGTCCTATATGTCCCTGGGATTCTTTACCTTTTTTTTCCAGTATATTTTATCTCTGTTAGTCATATCAGGCAAGTTTATTGTTCTATCTCTAAGATCACTTCTTCTCTATCAAATTTATTCTGCCATTGATCCTTTTTGGATGAGTTTTAAATTTCACTTATATTTTTCAATTCTGTCGTTTCCATTTGGTAATTTTTAAAATTTTTTTAAATTTATTTATTCATGAGAGACACAGAGAGAGAGGGAGAGATATAGGCAGAGGGAGAAGCAGACTCCCTGCAGGAACCCCGATGCGGGACTCAATTCTGGGACTTCAGGATCATGACCTGAGCCAAAAGCAGATGCTCAGCCACTGGGCCACCCAGACACCACCCATTTGGTTCTTTTTAATGTCTTATTTAGTGAGATTGTCTCTCTCTTTATTTGTTTCAATTTTTTAAAAAGATTTTATTTATTTATTCATGGGAGACAGAAAGAGAGAGGCAGAGACATAGGCAGAGAGAGAAGCAGGCTCCATGCAGGGAGCCCGATGTGGGACTCCATCCCAGAACTCTGGGGACACACCCTGAGCCAAAGGCAGACAGACACTCAACTGCTGAGCCACCTGGGTGTCCCCATTTGTTTCAACTTTATTTGTAATTCCTTGTTGAATCATTTTTATAATTACTTTAAAATCCTTGTCAGAGGGGTGGCTCAGCAGTTGAGCTTCTGTCTTCAGCTAAGGTTGGGATCCCCGGGTCCAGGATCGAGTCCTGCATTAGGGTCCCTGTGGGAAGCCTGCTTCTCTCTCTGCCTCTCTCTCTGTACCTCTCATGAATACATAAATTAAATCTTAAAAAAAAAATCCTTGTCAGATAATTCCAACATCCAATTAATCTTGGTATTGGCTTATGTTGATATCTTTTCATTCCCATTGTGATTTTTTTTTTGTTTTTTTTTTTGCTGTGAGATCTGATTTTTCATGTTCCAGACATTTTGTCTATTGTGTGACAGGACTCTGAATCTTACTTAAGTCTTCTGTTTTCGCAATCAATTATCGTTTAGGTTTAGCATGCAAGTCTTGACTGTTTTGGGGCTGTGGTTCCAATGACAATTTAGTTTTCAGAGTCCTTGCAATGTTATTCCAGTCTGCTTCATTTACCTGGTGCTACTAGAGCACCATCTCAGTCTTTGTTGATGGCAAGCGTGGATGTTGCTTTCCTGGCCCATGGGTGTAGGATGGACGATGTGGGATTGGGAGGTGGGAACACTTTTTCCAGTTTCTTGGAAACTGGAAACTGGAAACTGCTCCATCTGTGCTGGTGTTGCCTTCAGGGGCACAGCACCTTCCTGGGTCTGCATGCTCCATGGAAAGCTTTAAATAGTTTTGTTTTGTTTTGTGGTGGTTGCATTGCTGCAAGTGGCCCAGAGTGCCCCATCAGACTTGAACTAAGTTGATCTGTCTGTGAATCAGGTCGTTATACTCAGGAATCTTGGTGTACCAAAGCAAATGCCATGTGCAGAACCATAATAGAGATTATGGCCTTAGTGACAACTTATTTTTGCTACAAGCTCTAGTCTGCCTAATTATGAGTCACTGACACTTGTAATTCAAAAAGCTTATTAGGCCTGACTGGCCTAAGCAGGATAGCAATCTGTTGGATTTTTTTTATTATTTAATTTTACTTTATTATTATTACTTTTTTTTTTTTTTAAAGAAAGGCAGACTGCCACATCCAGCAATTCATTTGGATGTGTCTGAAGTCTTGGAAGCTTGACTGCCCTACATTCTCCTACCAATGAACCTTGAGAGCTTGTTTGGAGGTTCTAGCAGGGGAGTGCAGCTACTCGTGTACCCTTGACCAAACAACTGTTCTCCAAGGGACCCCTGGGTGGCTCAGCGGTTGAGCATCTGCCTTTGGCTCAGGTCGTGATCTCGGGGTCCTGAGATCAAGTCCCACATTGGGCTCTCCGTAGAGAGACCCCCGCTTCTCCCTTTGCCTATGTCTCTGTCTCTCTTTCTGTGTCTCTCATGAATAAATAAATAAAATATTTAAAAAAAATTGTTTCTCCACTGGAAACGTTCCACACAATCAGAAGTATTACTCCTACTTAAAATGTCTGATACCCCAGTAACTTTCAACAACATCTGTTACAACCGTTTGAGTTGTGTGTTCATCAAGTAAAACATGGCACAGTTTGAACAAATATCAACTGTGATGAGGTCCCACTGATAACCTGAAAGGGTATCACACAGATCTGATGTTGATCTATTAGGAGTGAGTGGGGCCAATGCCTAGTGAAATGGGAATATTTTGGTACTAAGACTTTGCCAGAAGCTATCAGTCTGACATGCACTAGTGGTTTCTTATCAGAAACATAGAGTTCTTACTTTGTAAGAGACAGTAGGTTGTGTTCTTTGGCTTCCACAGGGACTGAGTGTTGTCAATTCATCCATGTGGATCCAAAAATCTTTACTTGGCAAGCAGGACTCTGGATTTTGTTGGGGTTGATCAGCTACCCCTACTGGTGAAGGTGAGATGACACCATAGTCAGGGCTGCTAAGATTAAGGCTTCTGACTTGCCAACCGGCAGAACATCATCTATATAGTGAAAGCTTTGGACATCAGAGGGTAGAGGTACTTGCATTAAATCTTGACTCACACATGGTGACAAATTGTGGAGGGAGGTTTCCCCCATGAGTACTTTTTACATGTGGCAGTGCTGAAAAGAGAAAGAGCATCCACTGCCAGATCCCAGGGCGTCTCCTAACTTGACCTGCTGGACTCTTACGTCTTTTCTCCAAAAAGGCATTGTGACTTTACTGGCCCCATACTGGGTGCCAATTTGTCAAGTGCTCAAGCCGTCCCTAAGCAACAGCACCGTTAAGTTGGCTTGTCATATTTCCATGGATCCAGCCGGTAAGGAGACAATGAAGCATAGGATTTATTATTTACACAGACCATAAAAGCGAGGTCAGTATTGTGTCACCCCCCCCCCGTATGCCCAGTCTCACAGGGTGACACTGAACCAGAGGGGCCAGATGAGAGAAAGCATTCACGATGGGTCACGATGGAACTCTCCTATCAGCTACAACCAAACAATTTTATAGACTTGCACAGAGGTTTACAGCTTACCCTAAGGATGGAGGGACAATGGAGAATGTCCCATGCTTCACCTGAACCAGAGAGGCAGATGAGAAAATGCTGTTCGGGAGCCTCTGGCAAGAGGCTTCTGGAACCTAGGGAGGCAGATGAGAAATGGCCTGGGGATAGCTCCTCACATGACCATGATGTCCCAGGGGAGGATCACAGGTGGTTCTACCAAGACTTGGGTGACTGCAGTCAAAACTTGACTATGTGACCTATGTGGAGAGAAGCAAGATGGCCACGGTGCCATTTTGAATCTGTTTACCTGCAATTTATAAATGAACATGCAGGCCTAGTAGCTTAGAGTCTTATTTGCATTTCATAGGAAATGACAGGCTAGGTGTGAATAATTAGCGAATAGAGGATTTTAAGTGGTACCACTAGCTGAAAGTTGGTCTTACTAAATATTGGTTAATATGGTTCAAACAGAAAATTCTTTGTTTAAAATATTAGAACACAAAGATAAATGTTTTCTGATTCATGTGCCGTTTTTATGACTTTGTAATTCACCTAATAAAAATGTAGAAGCAAATACATAAGATCAGAATTAGAAGCTAAATAAGGGTTCCACAATTAGCTCTAGATTTATGATAAGAGGGTAAGTCTAAAACAAAATCTTTATGCTTTTGGGCAAAATAATCTTATACATTTAAATCTGATGTTGAGGGCAGCCCAGATGGTTCAGCAGTTTAGTGCCTCCTTTGGCCCAGGGCATGATCCTGGAGACCCAGGATCGAGTCCCACATTGGGCTCCCTGCGTGGAGGCTGCTTCTCCCTCTGCCTGTGTCTCTCTGCCTCTCTCTGTGTGTCTCTCATGAATAAATAAAGTCTCAAAAAAAATCTGATGTTGATTCTTTGTACAATTGCCTTATATTCATAGTCACTTTTGGTAAACCCTCAAATGGTGTAAATAAAACAGCTTTCAGGATGCCTGGGCAGCTCAGTGGTTGAGCGTCTGCCTTTGGCTCAGGTCATGATCCTGGGGTCCAGGATCGAGTCCCACATCGGGCTCCCTGCATGGAGCCTTCCTCTCCCTCTGCCTGTGTCTCTACCTCTCTGTTTCTCTCATGAATAAATACAATCTTTAACAAAAAAATTAAAAAAATAAAACATCCTTCTGTTGCCACAGCTTATATTTAAATCAACATTACTGACCAAACATTCGGATTTCTTTTAACACATGGTTACCTGTTTATTTCTTCTATATTCTTCCAGGCAGTGTAAATTGAGACCCTTCTCAGGTTTTAGATTCAAAAATCCTTTGCATTGCTGGAAATATTTTCATGAAATGAAATTTTTAAAAGATTTTATTTATTTATTCATGAAACACACACAGAGAGAGGCATAGGGAGAAGCAGGCTCCTAGCTGGGAGCCCAATGCGGGACTCAATTCCAGGGCCCTGGGATCATGACCTGAGCCAAAGGCAGACCCTCAACCACTGAGCCACCCAGGTGATCCAAAATAAAATTTCTTTTAAGGATATATCAGAAGGCAGAGGGAAGGTAAAAGTTATAGGAGTAAATGAAAAGAATGAGAGAAGAAAATGAAGGTAAAAGAAAAAAGGAAGAAGAAAGGTGTTTCATTTCTTTATATTTTGGGGGAGAAACATGCTAATTGTTTAGACTTTACTATTTCTTTTTTTTAAAGATTTTATTTTTAAGTAATCTCTACACTTGACATGGGGCTCAAACTTACAACCCCGAGATCAAGAGTTGCATGCTCTGCTGATTGAGCCAGCCAGATGCCCCTAGACTTCACTATTTCTGAAAAATGTTAGGACAGTTAATCTCTAAGAATCTTAAACTTTGTAATTTCCAACAATGAAAATCACCATTAGAAAATTTATAGGAGGGGATCCCTGGCTGGCTCAGCGGTTTAGCGCCGCCTTCAGCCCAGGGCCTGATCCTGGAGTCCCGGGATCGAGTCCATGTCAGGCTCGCTGCATGGAGCCTGCTTCTCCCTCTGCCTGTGTCTCTGCCTCTCTCTCTCTCTCTTTCTCTCTCTTTGTGTCTCTCATGAATAAATAAATAAAATCTTTAAAAAAAAAGAAAATTTACAGGATTCAAGAATGAAAAATCATACTTTTAATTGAAATTTATATTCCTAGGTAATAGGGTTTCCTGTAAAAATTCTTGTTAAATGCTGGGGACTTTTCTAGAGATAATATCATGCTAGGTGTGCATTCATTATACACATTATTCTTTTGGCTATGAGAGGCTGTTAATCCTTCTAAACCTTTTTTTAAAAGACCACGTTGTAATGCAATGCAGTTATGAGAATTACCTAAAGAAGCAGTAGCAATACTCAAGTTGAAACTTGATGTATAAAAGTATAGGGGACATAAAATGTTATATGTCAAATATATTTCTAATAAAATTTGAAAAATTTGGGGATGCCTGGGTGGCTCAGTGGTTGAGCATCTGCCTTCAGCTCAGGGCGGGATCCCGGAATCCCGGGATGGAGTCCCATGTCGGGGTCCCTGCAAGGAGCCTGCTTCTCCCTCTGCCTGTGTCTCTGCCTTTCTTTGTGTGTGTGTCTCTCATGAATAAATAAATAAATAAAATCTTTTTAAAAAATTGAAAACTTTAAAAAAAATTACTCTACAATAGGGGAAATAGTGAGAGATGGATGGAAGTGGGCACTTCTTTGGGGTCTGGGCCAACTTGGAAGCAACAGGAGGTGCATTGCACTTTACCAGCCTCAGCTCTCACTGAAGCTCCTGGAGCAGCTGTAATTCTTTCAGCATTGAGCCCTCAAACTCTCCCTCCTACTGTCCCAGGAAGATAGTTGTTTAAAGCTCTTGCTATCCGTGTCAGCCAGGACACTGTTTGCAAAGGATCATAAGATATGCGGACAATGATGTTTGGGATCAAAGTGGAAATCTGTTAAAAACCAAAAATCATGGGACGCCTGGGTGGCTCAGCAGTTGGGCGGCTGCCTTCGGCTCAGGTCATGATGCTGGAGACCCGGGATCGAGTCCTGAGTCAGGCTCCCTGAATGGAGCCTGCTTCTCTCTCTGCCTGTACCTCTGCCTCTCTCTGTCTCTGTCTCTGTGTCTCTCATGAATAAATGAGTAAAATCTTAAAAAAAAAAAAAGAACTTGGAGACAACACACGTGTTTATCAATAATAGAATGTATAGATTGTGGCATATTCACACAATGAAATACTATGCTGCAACTAAAAGAACAAACTACAGGCCACCTGGCTGACTCGGTGGGTAGAGCATGTGACTCTTAAATATTTGTATTTTGTTTTCATTTTTTTATCTTAAAATTTTTATTTATTTATTCATGAGAGACACACAGAGAGAGACAGAGACACAGGCAGAGGGAGAAGCAGGCTCCTTCTGGGGAGCCCAATGAAGGACTCGATTCCAGAACCTGGCATCACACCCTAAGCCAAAGGCAGATGCTCAACCTCTGAGCCACCCAGGCTTCCCTTTATTTTGTTTTTAAATAGGCTCCGCACCCAACGTGCGGCTTGAACTCATGACCCCCAAGGTCAAGAATCACATGCTCTATCAACTGAGCCAGCCATGTGTCCCTAGAGCATGTGATTCTTGATCTCGGGGTCATGAGTTAGAGCCCCATGTCAGGCACAGAATAGAGATTACTTTTAAAGAAATAAAATTAAAAAAAAAAAAAAACAAAAGGACAAATTACAAGTATATGCAACAACATAGATGAATCCCATAACATGATGTTGAGTGAAAGAAGCAAGACATCAAACAGTGTGGTTCCACTTTTGAAGAAAGTTCAAATCCAGACAAAACCAGGGTATAGTGTAATAAGTCAGGATAATGGTTACTTACTTTGAGGAGGTGGAAGGAGATACTTGGGAGGGGCCCAAAGGGAGTTTCTGGGGTTCTTGACCTGGGCATCAGTACCTGGGTATATATGTTCACTTTTGGAATCATCCAGACAGCTGTATACTTAGGATTTGTGCATTTTTCTAATAAAAGCATTAATGAAAACTTTTAAAAAATCAACTGAAAAAAATAAAATATTAAGAGGAAAATGTCATGGAAAACTGTGCTTTATTTATTTATTTATTTTTTTTTTTTTAAACTGTGCTTTATTATAGATAAACGTAAGCAGACACAAGCTATGACTAGTTTTAGGTGTCCTTTCGAAAGCTTTTTCTTTTGCCTTCAAGCTTTGTTCTCAGTCATCACTTCTTCTCACTCCATATGCTCTGTAGTGATCTTATCATTTCTATGCCTTCTGTTGGCATGTTAATAGAGCGCTCCCATGTTGCTATTCCATACTTTTCTCCCTGGAGCTCAAAACCAGTCTTTTTGAAGGGTTCTTTGGAACAAATCCCCCAGGATACTCTATGGGAAGAAAAACAGGTCTATGTTCAAATAATTTGGAGAAATGCCTTTACTCTTGGAAATTCACAATGTACATTAACATATTAACAGCTCCCTACCTGTTCAACTTCATGTAGCTTGGAGCTTTTCCCCTAACTTCTTTTATATGGAGCTTTCCTCCTTCATTTATCCTTTTAAACTTGCTAATGTCCCAGAGAACAATCATTTTTTGCCAACTGCTTTGGGATAATGCTGCCTGCCCTTAACCCTTTATCCAATTCTCTGATGGATGTCTCTATCTGGATGTTGTGTAGATACATCAAATACATTTTGCCTGAAACACATCTCATGCTATCACTATAACCTTCAGTTCCTATGTGTAATCAGTCATCAAATCCCAGGGCACATTCTTCAAATCTGTCTCAACCCACAATCCTCACTGTTTTTTTTTCTTTAGGCCATTATGACATTTCTCACCTGGTCTACTGCTGGACTATTACAGTAGTAACCTAAATATCTCTTATCTCATTCTTTCCTTCGTTCCTTAAAGTCACAGCCCACACTGCTGCCAGATGGATTGTCTAAAAATATAGGCGATGGCTATTGCCACTAGTTAAAACTAAGGATTATTTCTCCATTTGCTTCAATGAAAAGCTTGAATTCCTCAGCAGGGTCTACAGGATGCCCTGTGACCAGTTCTTGCCCAGCTGTAAGACTCTCATACCTATCTTCTCTTCTGCTGCACCATATACAGATTGCAGAAGACAGCAAACCACTTCCTACCCTTCACTCCCTCTGCCTAGAACTTCTCTACTGTCCTTTTTGATTCAGGACTGGGTTCAAGTTCTAGCTTTATTTATTTATTTATTTATTTATTTTAGATTTTATTTATTTGACAGAGAGAGAGAGAGCACAAACAGGGGAGTGGCAGGCAGAAGGAGAGGGAGAGGGAGAAGCAGGCTCCCAGCTGAGCAAGGACCCCTATGCAGGACTGGATCCCAGGACCCTGAGATTGCAGATGCTTAACCGACTCAGCCACCCAGGTGCCCCTTAAATCCAGCTTTACATCTTACCAGCTACATGACCTTACACAAGGTGCTTTAGCACTATAGGCCTGATTTTCCTCATCTATAAGTTGGGGGATCATCATAGTTTCAGTGATTAGAGGGAAAGAAATCTATACATCGCATATTATTTATTTTTTTAATTTTTAAATTTTTTAAAAAAGATTTTATTTATTTATTCATGAGAGACACACAGAGAGAGGCAGAGACATAGGCAAAGGGAGAAAGATTCCCTACAGGGAGCCTGATGCAGGACTTGATCCTAGGACCCTGGGATTACGACCTGAGCCAAAGGCAGATGCTCAACCACTGAGCCACCCAGGTGCCCCTATATGTCACGTATTTTTTTACAAAATAAAGCTGTGACAACTTCATGCTTTAAGACTCAATTTTTATTTTTCTATTTTTTATTTTATTTATTTATTTTTAAAGATTTATTTATTCATTCAGAGAGAACTAAACCACTGCACCACCGGGGCTGCCCTTAGACCCAATTTTTAGTAGTAATTTTGCAGAATCTCTATTCAGGTTTACAGAGGAAATCAGGGGCAGCCCTGGTAGCACAGCGGTTTAGCGCTACCTGCAGCCTGGGGTGTGATCCTGGGGACCCTGGATCGAGTCCCACATTGGGCTCTCTGCATGGAGCCTGCTTCTCCCTCTGCCTGTTCCTCTGCCCCTCTCTCTCTGTGTCTCTATGAATAAATAAATAAAATCTTTAAAAACAAAACAAGAAAACAGAGGAAATCAGTATTATTTTACCTCCTCCCCACCCACCCGCCCCGGCTATATTGAGATATAATTGACATATAACATCGTGTAAGTGTAAGGTGTACAATGGGCTGATTTGATACATTTATTTTTTTTTAATTTTTATTTATTTATGATAGTCACACACAGAGAGAGAGAGAGAGAGAGGCAGAGACACAGGCAGAGGGAGAAGCAGGCTCCATGCACCGGGAGCCCAACGTGGGATTCGATCCCGGGTCTCCAGGATGGCGCCCTGGGCCAAAGGCAGGCGCCAAACCGCTGCGCCACCCAGGGATCCCTGATACATTTATTTATTGCAGTCTGATTACCACCATGGCATTAGCTAACACCTCCATCTCATCACATAGCTATCTTTCCTTTTTTGTGGTGAGAACATTTAAGATGTACTCTTTTAGCAACTTCCAAGTATATGATATGGTATCGTGAGTTAGACCTGCCATGTTGTACCTTAGATTCCCCAGAACTTGTTACTCCTCTAACTGGCAGTTGGTACCCTTTGACCAATATCCCCCCACTTCCCTCATCCCCCAGCCCCTGCAACCACCATTCTCCTCTCTGCTTCTCAGAGTTCGGCTTGTTTTGATTCCACATAAGTGAGATCATACAGTATTTATCTTTCTCTGCAAGACCCAATGTTTTACACGCAGCCATTATTCTAACTTTGAATCTAACATTCAGCCAGAAGTTACACATGTTAGGCTGAGCTCGCCCTTAGCACTGCTGCAGCATGTCAGCAACCCTGACCCCACCAGGCTTCAAGCTTTGCAAGGAGGTCCAGGCCTTACAGGGGCCTCTGAGTGTGATGATGCCTACAGAGAAGGAGAGCTGTGTGTGTGTTCCTGCCCCCGAAGGTCTGATTGCTTGTCACCTTGTTGACATCCTCTCCTTCCAATCCACCCTCTCCTCCAAACATCTGTTGTTTCTCATCTTGTTAATTTTCCCCATTCTCACTGGTGTGAGGTGGTATCTCACTGGTTTTGATTTGTATTTCCCTGATGGCAAGGGATGCGGAGCATTTTCTCACATGCTTCTTGGCCAGGACTACGTCTTCCTCTGTGAGATTTCTGTTCATGTCTTTTGCCCATTCCATGATTGGATTGTTTGTTTCTTGGGTGTTGAGTTTCATAAGTTCTTTATAGATCTTGGAAACTAGCCCTTTATCTGATATGTCATTTGCAAATATCTTCTCCCATTCTGTAGGTTGTCTTTTAGTTTTGTTGACTGTTTCTTTCGCTGTGCAGAAGCTTCTTATCTGGATGAAGTCCCAATAATTTATTTTTGCTTTTGTTTCCCTTGCCTTCATGGATGTATCTTGCAAGAAGTTGCTGTGTTCAAAAAGGGTGTTGCCTGTGTTCTCCTCTAGGATTTTGATGGACTCTTGTCTCACATTTAGATCTTTCATCCATTTTGAGTTTATCTTTGTGTATGGTGTAAGAGAATGGTCCAGTTTCATTCTTCTGCACGTGGCTGTCCAATTTTCCCAGCACCATTTATTGAAGAGACTCTTTTTTTCCAGTGGGTAGTCGTTCCTGCTTTGTCGAATATTAGTTGACCATAGAGTTGAGGGTCCACTTCTGGATTCTCTATTATGTTCCATTGATCTATGTGTCTGTTTTTGTGCCAGTACCACACTGTCTTGATGACCACAGCTTTGTAGTACAACCTGAAATCTGGCATTGTGATGCCCCCAGCTGTGGTTTTCTTTTTTAATATTCCCCTGGCTATTCGGGGTCTTTTCTGATTCCACACAAATCTTAAGATGATTTGTTCCATAGACCACATCTTCTTTATCCATTCATCTTTTGATGGACACCAAGGCTCCTTCCACAGTTTGGCTATTGTGGACATTTTTGCTATAAACACTGGGGTGCAGGTGTCTCGGTTTTTCACTGCATCTGTATGTTTGGGAGTTAGAGTTTATTTATTAACTTATTTTTAAGATTTTATTTATTTACTCATGAGAGACACAGATTGAGAGAGAGGCAGAGACACAGGCAGAGGGAGAAACAGGCTCCATGCAGGGAGCCTGACGCAGGACTTGATCCTGGGCCTCCAGGATCACAACCTGGGCTGAAGGCAGCAGCACTAAACCACTGAGCCACCCAGGTTGCCCCTAGAGTTTACTTAAAAAAAATAATAAATTAGAGATTCCTGGGTGGTGCAGCAGTTTGGCGCCTGCCTTTGGCCTAGGGCGCGATCCTGAAGACCCGGGATCGAATCCCATGTCGGGCTCCCGGTGCATGGAGCCTGCTTCTCCCTCTGCCTGTGTCTCTGCCTCTTTCTCTCTCTGTGTGTGACTAGCATAAATAAATAAAAATTAAAAAAATAAATTAATGTACAGTTTTAAATTTTTTAATTTTTTAAAAGATTTTATTTATTTATTCATAAGAGACACAGAGACATAGGCAGAGGGAGAAGCAGTCTCCCTGCGGGCAGCCTGATTCAGGACTTGATCCCAGGACCCTGGGGATCAGAACCTGAGCTCAACCACTAAGCCACCCAGGCACCCTTAAAAAAATACTTTTAAGCAAATAGGGGACGCCTGGGTGGCTCAGAGGTTGAGCTCCTGCTTTCGGCCCGGGGTGTGATCCTGGGGTCCTGGGATCAAGTCCCACATCGGGCTCTCTGCATGGAGCCTGCTTCTCCTCCCTCTGCCTGTGTCTCTGCCTCTCTCTGTGGGTCTCTCGTTAATAAATAAATAAAATCTTTAAAAACATTTTAAGCAAATAACATAAAAGTATGGTCTGACATTATGATTTTATTAAGTTTGGCATGTTCTTAAACCTAACACAACAAGCTTAATCCCCTTAGGCTCCATCTGGGAAGCTGATAGTCTTCTGGAGTGTTCATCGAGGATTTAAGGTTGTAGATGAGTGCTTTAAACCAACATAGCAGTCCCTGTAGCTCTGTTGTGCACCGTTGAGCATCCTTCATCCCTAAACTTCAAGGAAGCAGGCAGTACCCACACAGCAGCCTCTCCTTGGGTGCAGCCATCTTGGAT